>NC_073384.1:56585166-57226000 GCF_028641065.1 Leucoraja erinaceus | reverse complement strand
GCATTAGATCGTAGAACAATGCAGAACAAGACCAGGACCCTCAGCCCACAACCTTTGTGCTGAACATGATGCCAACAAGCCAAAGTCTTATCTACTTGTAAATATTCCATATCCCTCCATTCCCTGCATATCCATGTGCCGATTCAAAAGTCTCTTAAATGCCACTATCCAATCTAATCTCCACCACCACCCCTGGCAGCACATTCCAGGCACTCACCACTCTCTGTGTACATAACTTGCCCTGTGCATCTTTTTCAAACTTTGCCCTTCTCATCTCAAAGCTATGCCTTCCAATGAAGAAAGTGAATGGTATGTTAGCTTTCATAGCAAAAGGATTTGAGTATAGGAGCAGGGAGGTTCTACTGCAGTTGTACAGGGTCTTGGTGAGACCACACCTGGAGTATTGTGTACAGTTTTGGTCTCCAAATCTGAGGAAGGACATTATTGCCATAGAGGGAGTGCAGAGAAGGTTCACCAGACTGATTCCTGGGATGTCAGGACTGTTTTATGAAGAAAGACTGGATAGACTTGGTTTATACTCTCTAGAATTTAGAAGATTGAGAGGGGATCTTATAGAAACTTACAAAATTCTTAAGGGGTTGGACAGGGTAGATGCAGGAAGATTGTTCCCGATGTTGGGGAAGTCCAGGACAAGGGGTCACAGCTTAAGGATAGGGGGGAAATCTTTTAAAACCGAGATGAGAAGAACTTTTTTCACACAGAGAGTGGTGAATCTCTGGAACTCTCTGCCACAGAGGGTAGTCGAGGCCAGTTCATTGGCTATATTTAAGAGGGAGTTAGATGTGGCCCTTGTGGCTAAGGGGATCAGAAGGTATGGAGAGAAGGCAGGTGTGGGATACTGAGTTGGATGATCAGCCATGATCATATTGAATGGCGGTGCAGGCTCGAAGGGCCGAATGGCCTACTCCTGCACCTAATTTCTATGTTTCTACGTTTCTATGTTTGATATTTCCTTTCTGGGGAGAAATTCTATTAGTCTGATTGCCGACTAATAGATATGGAAATCTCTTCATTACGTTCTGTGTTCGTTCTTTCATGGGCCGACTGCCTATGGGTGACAATCACAACATAGCCAATTATATCAAAATAGATTTTTATTCAGACTGTTTCCTTAAAATTGTCATTGATTTACTGCATGCTGGTCATAGATGCTGTGCAATACATCACTGTTTCAAATTTAAATATATGGAATAAAGTCGACACAATCTAAAATAAATGGAATGAGAACTCATGTTTGTAGGAGTTATTGCCTGATTACTAGAATAAATTTGTTGAGTGCAAACTGCTGGCAGTCAGGTGCATTAAAACAAGTGTATCACAATCATGAGAATTAACTTTTATTATGAATACTGTAAACATTTACAGCAATAGCCTTCAAATATTTGTGCTTGTTATTCTATTAACTTGAAAGATGTCTGTTCAGTAAAACATTTGCCGGCTCATTTATAAATACACTTAATGAGTGTTGCATCTACATTACTGAAGGTGTACTGGCATTTAACTATAATTTTGGGAGCTGTGCTGTTGTGCATGAATTTCCATGACATCTGTCCCAATTGTGTACAAAAGAGAGTGCATGATGCAGTCACTATCATGAGAGTTATGATAATATTGGACAGTGTTTTACTCAAGTGGAAGGCTGTGATTATTTTTATTAACTTTTGCAAATATTAAATTACAAATATGAATAGAAACATTGTATCATTTTGCCCTGTCGCATGCACAGCATCTGGTGGAAGATGTCGGATGCACACACTGAGCAGCAAGGTTTTTAAAATGCCATCGACGTTATAACGTGTCATTTAAACAGGAAACATACAGTATGATGCACAAATACTCGCCTATTACAAAGATCTCCATACATTCACTAATACTTATGTAGGGCAAATCTCTGCATTAATTAACAAGCGGAGGCAAAGCAAATGAATTTAATGAGGATGCGGATGCTTTGGCCTACTAAAACAAAGCTGTATTGTTGTGAAACCGTCTTGAAGTAGATATTTTACAAGTGCATTGACCCTTCGGAAACTGAATAGGATTACATCAGCTTTGTACTGACCAACGGAGAGCTCTGCCACCAATCATATAACATCCGAAAACTATCAGCTTTAAATTGTTTATTCACTGAGCTGAACAATTGACAGAAAGAAAGGTGAGACGTCTTTGGGTACCTTCCATAATGTAAGTAGACATGTTTATCCATCCCTTTGTCCTCTTATGCCTTTGCTGATAACGAGGGGCTAATTCCTAAAATTCTGCAGCACATTGTTCACCAGTGTTGGCCTCCTCTCCTGCATAAAGTTGTATTCGAGAAATGGAGGAAAAGATATTCTACTAAACTACTGGAAATGGCATACAGGGTCAGAGGGCACTGAATATTTACTTGTTCCACTGTGCTCGAAAGTTTGAAGAGTGATAATTGCAGTCCATCATAAATTTAAGAAGATAAATCAATAGATTTTTTTGTATTCTCCAAAATATTATAAAGGCAATGACATTTTGGACGATGTACAGCAGTAGCTGGAGCTAAATTGATTACAGAAGTGATTTTAACATTGCAATACTGAAAACTTACTTTGGAGGGTTATAATCTACCACACAAACCATTAACAGATACACAAATATAACTGCACATGCTCTTTAAGTGCTTTAATACTGCCTCTCAGCTCCAGGAGTACGGCTTAGAAGTGGGGACTTATGCCTGTGAGCGGACTTTGGAGATTTTAATCTCTCCACATTAACGTGCACAAGCATTGACAGGATAGTAAACTGACTCACTAATGGAACAGTAATTGGTGTAGAGGTGGTTTTGCATCGAGAGTGCACTACAAGTGGCAGCAATATGCCAGTTCTGCTGGTGGTGACACATTCTGATATTAAGGAGAGAAGCTGCTTTCTCAGTGGTACCTGAAACCTAGAGGGTAGAAGACCAATAGTGATGAAAATGCAATCTCTCTCTATGGACTCGGCAGTGGAGTTTAGAGACTTACTGCTGGTAAACCAAGTTCAGTTAAGGACCTATACTTATTAAACAAACTTCTTCTCCTTAGGAAGGGACGACAGATGGCACAATGGGCTAAGTGTTCGGCTGGCGACCGGAAGGTAGCCGGTTCGAATCCCGCTTTGGAGGGTTATTGGGTTATTGTCGTTGTGTCCTTGGGGCAAGACACTTCACCCACCTTTGCCTGTGTGTAAATGTAATGTAATTATGTGAAGCACTTTGGGGTCAATGCAAGTTGACTAAAAATGTGCTCTATAAATAAGATTATTATATTATTATAGGAATCCTTCTGGACAAGCTTTCACTGTGGTTTTATGGGGTTTGAGATGGGGGCCAATATTGTAACAGTAGGTCAATGTGGGTAGAGCAGCCTCTTCTGCCAATGGAACATTCCTGATGGGCAAGGTGGGTGGTTAGTTAGTGTGGTTGTGTTCTCCTTCCATCATTAATGCAGTACTCCCATGTGCTACTGATGTGTGGACTTGATGTTCTTGATACCATCCCCAAACGCTTCTTCTCCACTGTATGCAGATATGGCCAGAGGCTCACGGCAGTCAGTAAGGATATTGCATCACCTTAGGATACTTTATACACAAACATAAATATTTTTCTCGACCTGCCTGCAATCTCTTCCCATGAAAGTGTTCAGACTAGTGTGAGTGTTTCGGGAGTCTGGTGTCAGCCTGTACAAAGTAGTTAACCGAGTGTAACAAGGGCCTCAATGCTGAAGATGTTGGCCTGGACTGGATAAGTAAACCAGCAAGCCTATTAGTCTGTGTGAGGCCACTATTGAACTGTAGTTACATAGAAATGTAGAGTCCGAACACTACATCTGGCCACAATTGTAAGCTGAATAGAGACAATCCTGGAGGCTTTTGACCATCCACCAAGCAATAATATATGTAATTCTTGCTAGGAGAATGAGCCCCTCGGAATAGCCCTTAACAGGGACAGAACGGCTTTTAATAAATCATATTTACCTCCAAACCGATATAAAGCAATCAGAAGTCTGAAGAAGGGTCTCACCCCGAAATGTCGCCCATTCCTTCTCTCCGGAAATGCTGCCTGTCCCACTGAGTTACTCCAGCATTTTGTGTCTACCTTCGATTTAAACCAGCGACTGCAGTTCTTTCTCCCACGTCACGCAATCAAACGTTTACACAAAAAACTAACATGTGGTCTATTGTTCTGTATAATCTACTGGTGAGGTTTGAAAGTATATTTACTCGAATTGCCTCTTACATTAAAAAAAATATTTTATGTGAAGGAGATGATAACAAAAGATTATCTTGATCTATGGAATTGACAGTGTGGAATATAAATGTCTTAATTGATCCACATCAGTGTTTATGTATTTCCAATAACTTTTGCTCAGCTCATAATATTTTTAATTCCATTTTGTAGTTATCATCCATTCATTCTCTTGCCGACTCAATATCCCTGGTCTTTTTTTATTGGCTCTCCCATGCATCACCTTGTCAAAGGCCTTCAGAAAGTTCAAGTTTAAGGATAAGTTTTATTGTACTTCTTGCCTCAGTTTTATGGATTCACTTCAAGCAGCAGAAACAAATTGAGATGATGTACTTTGAAGCACCGCAGTGTTTTGTCACTACAGACTTCTACTTTTAGATTTTCATATGGTTATATGGCTATATGGTTAGTATGTAGTTATTTCATGAAATTATCATCATTTAATAATCCATCTATAATCACAATCCAACTACTGCAAAAATTAACAAACTGCTTAATGAAGGTGGTCTCTTTGAAAAATTCTTGCATTTTGGGTTTCTAATAAGAAAGAATAAATATTGCTTTAATTAATTCAAATCATCGCATTAAATTGACCTCAATTCATTTGCAACTATTTTACTAATGCGTAAAATATTATACATTACAATAGAAGCATGTTGTAACACTCTTAAAGCTCTCAGAAGCCAGTTTGCCTGCGAGGCAAATAGAAATGCTATCACATACTTTTAACTTTGCAAGTGCTTAGACGGCATATTTATGACAAACAAGTCAAGTAACAGCAGTGTGAAAGGGAATAGCAACAACATTCTCTGCACTCCCATAAAGAAGAATGCAATTTGAAAAATTATATTGTCCTTGATTAGTTTCCATGCATTTTGCTGTAATTGGTGTTGTAGGTTGACATATTATACATTGGATATTCTTGCCAGTCCTCCTCTCTTTTGTTTGAGTCCTATTTGCATTTTCGTGCTTTTTGTAATGAAGATTTAGCACTTTTATCCATTAGAAACCACAATAATCTCCTGCATCTCGGCACTTGTTTAAGGATCCTGACCCTTGAAATGCCACTTTGCTTCACACATTAGCTGCTTACAAAGAAAGAGCTAATGTATCATATAATTGGACAAACCACTGCATCTGATTTCTCTCAATCAGGCTATTAGCTTTGTAATTACACAGCTGCCTCCCATGGAAAATGGCAGGCGAACACCCAGCTAATAACATTCTCAAGGGCTCTCCAACACAAGATGAGTATGATGTTTGGGGAAAAAAAATACAGTTTTAACTCGTTTGTTGCCAAACTACTGAGACTTTAAGTGATAGCACATTGAAATCATAGAGGCTACCATGAGCGGCTTTGCTTATATATATGTCGTTGAATATTTTATATATATTCTCATTTAAACACTGCAATTTTATTTATTTTTACAAACATTGCCATTGCAGAATCCACCAATAAGGACTTTGAGTGTAGTGCAGTGGGTTAAGTTGACATTATTTCACCTCTGGGAGATTGGCTTGCATTCCAGCTTAGACAGATGGGGTGATACTTTTCTCTCTTTGGTAGCAGCTAAGCCACCCATATGTCTTTTCCATTCCCCATGATGTCTACTGTCATAGCCACCGACTCAAAATTGTCATGTAATGCCAATTGTGACAATTTAACCACATATTAAAAAATAGAGTTGTAGTTATGTATTTGCAATATTCAGATTAGACTCAGTGTCCAGATAGTGGAAATGTGTTTTTGTTTATTACAACTGACTGGCAATTTGCTGCAATATCTAATGTTCCGTTGGGCTCACATGAATCTACTCAAAATGCTTCAGCCTTGACTCCTGTATTTGTATCAACCTACCTGAGAGGCGCATGTATCTGAAAATGTAGTTATCACATGCACAGAACCCAACATCACTGATCAATTGAACCAGGAGGAAATTAATCAGAATTATGGTGGTTATTAAACTGTCATATCCTGTACTTGGCTTTCTGCCCAAGCTGCTAGAAATAGTTGGCATTATTTTCCAAGGGATTCATTCAGTTATATCAGTCTTGGCTGAGAAACAATGCCAATGTCTTGCATATGTTAAACTTTGGAGAGTTAGGGACATACTCCCTAAACAACTTTATTTTTATTCCCCATACTTCATCCCATTTGTTGGACACTTTAGTGCAGTACTGAGGGAGTGCTGCATTTTTGCAGATGCTGTCTTTCAATCACAGTATTAAGCTGAACGCATGCACATCTTCTCAAGGACATGAAACACTCCCATAGACATTGTACATCAGGAACCACAGATGCTGGACTGATGCGCAGAACATAACAAGCTGGAGTAACTCAATGTGTCAGACAGCATCTCTTGAGGACATGGGGAGATGACACACTCCCGTAGGTCTATTTACGATAAGATTTGATACAATACGATACGATAGAACTTTATTTATCCCAGGAGGGATAATCTCAGAAATCAGGTGAATTCTGCGGTGTCATTTATGCCTTGATCAATATTGCTTAAACAGATTCACGGGTCACAATCTAATTGCTTTTCATGAAACATTACAATTTTTTTTGTGGTGCGTCCTTTATAGAACAACAACCATATTTCAGTTGCAGTAGTTGTGACTACTATAGAATTTTCTAAAGGCACAAAACATGCCAATCTGTCTGATGGTACAGATACAAAATCTGATGGTATTTAATACAAAATGTTGGATATATGTCCTGATTTGTTGAATAGTTTTTTTTAAATTATTTTTTATAGATGTGAAATCACTGCCAAGGCCAGAGTGAAAAATTAGTTTCATTTTTAGTTTAGAGATACAGTGGAAACAGGCCCTTCGGCCCACCAAGTCTGCATCGACCAACGATTCATATATTATACCAAGCCAAAAGTGTGGGAGAAAACTGAAGATCTCGGAGAAAACCCATGCGGTCACGGGGAGAACGTACAAACGCCGTACAGACAAACACCCTGAGTGAGGCCGAACCTGGGTCTCTGGCGCAGCAAGGCAGCAGTTCGACCTCTATACCACTGATAGAAGCTCAGTTCAGGGTTAAAGAAGAAGCAACGTTTGAGGAGGTCAGATCCAGCCTGAGACAGTTGGCAGATATACTGTCCAACAAAAGGGATGAAGTGTGGGGAATAATCATAAAGCCATTGGAGAAGTTGCTTGAGCTATAATAGACTAGAACCATGCAAGCAAAGCCCTACAAAGCTTGACAAAGATGAAAAGATGAGGAAAGGTCAGCAAGGAGGATGTTTCAGCAGCATGTTGGAGAATACCATGAGGTTGTGGAAATATTCAATGGAGACTAACATGGAGATGGAACAGAAGTAACAATGGGCTCGCTAGGAGTAATGGAATTTGAGAAGACTGATGACAGGAAAGCAGGAAATGAAAAGAATGGCGCTGGGTGTAGAGTGGAGGCTGAGACATGAATGGGAATGAGCACAGAGAAAATTGAGGTAGAATGAACATGAAGAGATTAATATGATGCGTTCTGCTTCTAACAATAATCTTCACGTTAGACTTTAGAGATACAGTGTGAAATCAAGGCCCTCAACGCACCAAGCCTGCATCGACCAGCCATCACCCCCATACACTGACACTATCCTACACATTAGGGACAATTTTAACAAAGCCAATTAATCTACAAATCTGTACATCTTTGGAGTGTGGGAGGAAACTGGAGCAACCGAGGAAACCCCATGCGGTCAAAGTACTGAGTAGGGATAGTCAACACAGTTTTGTACATGGGAGATCATGTCTCTTGAATCTGATTGAGGTTTTTAAAGAAGTAAATAAATTGGTTGATGAGGGCAAAACTATAGATGTTGTCTACATGGACCTCAGCAAGGCATTTGTTGAGGTTCCGCATGGTAGGCTGCTCTGGAAGGTTGGATCGCACGTGATCCAGGGAGCATTTGCTGACTGGATAGAGAACTGGCTTCATGAAAGGAAGTAGAGGGTGATGGGGGAAGATTATTTTTCAGACTGGAGGCTAGTGACTAGTGGTGTGCCTCAAGATTAGGTACTGGGCCTTTTGCTGTTTGTAGTTTATTTCAACGATTTGGATGAGAATGTACAAAACATGATCAGTAAGTTTGCAGATGACACAAAAATGAGTGGCATTGTAGATAGCAAAGATGGTTGTCAAAAATTGCAGCAGAATCAGTTGGGCAGGAGGGCTGAGGAATGGTTAATGTAGTGTGAGGTGTTGCATTTTGTAAAGTCAAGGCAGGGCAGGACCTACACCATGAATGGTTGGGCTCTGCAGAGGATTGTAGAGCTGAAGGGTCTTGGAGTAGAGGTACATAGTTTGTTGAAAGTGACATCAGAGGTAGATAGGGTGGGTATGAAAGGTTTTTGGCTCATTGGCCTTCATTGAGTATAGAAGTTGGGAGGTTATGGTACAGCTATACAAGACATTGGTGAGGCTACATTTGGAGCATTGTGTTCCGATTTGGTCACTCTGTTATCGGAAAGATGTTGTTAAGATGGAAAGCGTGCAGACAAGATTTACAAGGATGGGTTGCCTGGATGTGGGGGCCTGGGCTATCCAGAGAAGATTAGCAGGCTAGTACAAAATAATGAGAGGAACAAAGCAGGTAAATGCCCCTTGAGTCTTTTGGCCAGAGTAGGATAATTGAGAACCAGCGTAAATAGGGAAGGGGGAAAGATTTAATAGGAAATTGAGAGGTAACTTTTTCATGCAAAATGTGGAGTGTGTATGGAACAAACTGCCGGAGGAGGTAGCTGTGCCAGGTACTATCACAACAGTTAAAAGACATTGGGACAGGTACATGGATAGGAAAGGTTTAGAAGGCTACTAGGCTAAGTGGGACCCGTTGGGTCCCAGTCACACGAGAGGCCTGGTCCCCCAACGCAACCCAAACCCCAATTCAATATTCTGGGCGTTCTGTAGCCGGGGGACAGGGATGGCTTCAGGCGGGAAGCACCTGCAGCCAGTGGAGGGGGACGGCTTCAGGTGGGGCCTGTTGGGGGTGTGTGGGGGGGGGGGGGGGGGGGGGGTTGGGGAGGGGGTGTGGGGGGAGTGGGGAGTGTGGGGGGGGGGGGGGTTGTGGGGGGGGGGGATGTGGGGGGATGGGGGGATGGGGGGTGGGGGATTGGTGTAGGGGAGGGGGGTGTAGGGGAGGGGGGTGTAGGGGGAGGGGGGTGTAGGGGAGGGGGGTATGTGGGGGACGGGGAGTGTGGGGGAGGGGGGTGTGTGGGGGGGGGGGGGATGTGTGGGGGGGGGGTGTAGGGGAGGGGGGTGTAGGGGAGGGGGGGTGGGGGAGTGGGGAGTGTGGGGGAGGGGGGGGTGTGGGGGGTGGGGTTGTAGGGGAGGGGGATTGTAGGGGAGGGGGTGTGTGTGGGCTCACCAGTTCCCGGCCCTGCTCTAACCGAACTCCTGGCTCCAGGATCCGGCTCCGAACTCACTTAGCCTGTCGTGCTCACAGCCCCCACCCGCGAACAAAACCCGCTCCCGCCCGCGGAACACAGCCCACACTCCGCTGTTTCAGCTTTATCCTCGGCGGCTTCTGGCTGTGCGGCTGGCTTCTGGACGGGCCGCTGGCTTCTGGACGGGCAGCTTCTGGACATGCTCACGGACACAGCCTGGCCTCCGGGGCTTTGTTCTCCAGTGGGTGCCAGAAGGAACGTTACCTTTGTGGTGACTGACAGGCGAGTAGACCAATCTGCTGATCTCGCAATTTTTTAAACCTTCATAACTTTTGTAATCTTCTACCGATCGGAACAAAACTTGGTGGCTTGGAGCAGAGGAGAACGGTGAGTAAGGTGGCGAGTAAGCCAAGCGATATAGCGTTTTTGTGCAAATGTAAATACAAGGTACACCGGAAGTGGTCAAGATGAGAGTTTTAGTAATAGTATAGAAGATAAATATAGATAGATGTGCCAAACACAGGCAGGTGGGACTAGTGTAGATGTGGCATCTTGGTTGGCGGTTGGACCAAATGGCCTGTTTCCATGCTGTATGACTCTATGACTCCATGGGAAGAAGTTCAAGTTCAAGTTCAAGTTTATTGTCATGTGTCCCTGATAGGACAATGAATGTCATATTAATGTGGCCAAATGTCCGCAATTCATTATAAAAAACAAACTGCTGGAGGAACTCAATTGGCCAGGCCCACTGCGTTACCCCAGCACTTTGTGCCTGGTTTTGTAAATTAGCATTTGCAGTTCCTTATTTCTACTGACTGAGGAAGAGTCCCGCCCAAAAAAGTCATTGCCCATTTCCCACAACAGATGCTGCCTGACATGCTGGGTTCCTCCAAGAGTTTGTGTTTTACTCAATACTCCAGCGTATGAAGTCTCTTGTGTCTCCAATTTCAATTTGTGGTGTAAAATCAGCACTGCATAGTAATTCAAATATAAATTATTTTAGAATCATCAAAGATTTTAGAAACATTTTATTTAAAGACAATCATGTACTGACTGTGGGTTTCTTGGGTTGTCTCTCAGGGCCGAGTGTAACCTGCTTCCACTGCAGTTCTAAGGCTTTGAGGTGAGCAATGAGTCCTGTGCAGAATCCAAATGTTTTCAAAAGTGTGGCGAGTGCTGTCTGACGGAACAAGTGGAGGAGGTTTGATAGTTGTCCATTCTTTCTGTTGGCACTTGGCACCAATCGGAAAGAATCAAAGTGTTCAGTTTCTATCCTGATTCTTTAGCATATTTTGAATGATCTTGGGATGGGGAATCCCAGGAAAGAGTGAGGGGGCTGCATTTTTTCCACAGAGGTTTTGAGGATATCCCTGAAATAGTTTATCTGCCCCCAGACACTTGCTGTGACAGTGCCTGGAGCAGATAATTGTCTGGGTGTCTGGTACCATGCATGTGGATGATGTACCTCACCCATTAGATTGGTTGGGAGATGCTGAGGTTAGTTCCTGGTCTATTTACCCTCCCAGAGGATTTGAAGACTTTGCCGAGTCAACAGTGCTTTAAGGTACATTCTGTAGATTGCTCATGCTCTAATACACCCTGACGAGAGGGGGCTAATATTGCACAGTGAACTTGGTACTCGATTTCAGGTCTTATTCTTTTATTCATTCGGCTGAAGACTGTGTTGGAACGTTGGAGATAATAAAGTACCAACATTGTCATTATTATCTGTCCTTGCTGGGTGTGGCTTCTGAGCTATGGAAGGCAATCTTCGCAACGCCACCCACTGATGGTCAAGATCCATGAAGAGACCTTGGTCAACATGACTATGAAAGTTTCATATGCCATGGATAAGTTATTGCAGTGTTTATGGTGCAGCAGTTCATGTATGTGAAACACTTGTAGATGCTTCAAGTGACCAGATATAGTTCTTATACATCCCAAACTTCTTTAATGTTATACAACATAACATTTAAGCTGGTCTACAAAAAAATCTACGACCTTAAGAAGGGATACTAATTAACAGAAATTGCAGTGGAATGACTTTAACAAAGATTGTGTTTGGTTGACTACTATATGAGCAATGATATCCCGTGGGTGTTACTATATGGGATACCTTTCCAGTTCATTCGGTCAAGAATAACACCCCTGAATAAAACAAAAAAAACATAGTTACTGCCATCAGCATTCTCACATAATTACCTATTTTAGGCTATTGTTCATGGGTCAATAGTTCTATCATGATTGAAAAACACAGAATGTTTTGTTTACATTGGTTGTTGCCCTTTAGTTTCATTAAGTGGCAAATTATTTGCAAAAGTAGGAGTTTAAATTAAAATGTATAATTTTATAAAAGGTATAATGATGAGACTTTTGTAAAATATATTTTGTGTTTTTGTTGTTGAAACTAATTTTATCTTCTTTTCACAGTATGAACATTGCTGAAGAGGTTGGCCAATTTTCTTACCATTTTCCCAATATTTTTGTTGGTATACCATAAGCTGACTGATTCATTTATTGATGTCTTTACTTCTCGCTATTGGGATGTAGTTGGTTTCTGTTAGGCAATCCTCGTACCTAAAAAAATTACCGGATTTGGATCTGCAAATTTGTAACTTCTCTCACAGTGTCACATTGCAAAGCTCTTTTTTTAAAAATCATATTTAGATTACGGTAATGTAATTTTGAATACAAATTCTCAATATACTAGAGTGAAATGTGTGCAATTAAGTAATCAAATTTCTGCATGTGAATTAAAATAATAAACCGAAGCAGGAAAACTGAATTTAATTTTGTACGATTTATGATCATACTAACTGCTTTTGACAAAATCTGTTTATAATTTTCCAAGTATAGCCAGATCCTTTCTTGGTACTGGCACTTGAAGTATCTCCTGCAAACGCCACAGAATTGTGAAGGCCACACATGTGAAGCCTGTGATGTGGTCTGTCTCAGGAGGGTCTCTTCAATCATGTTCAGATACTCAGCTGAGTGTGAAAGAACAGAATCAAATAATCACAATGCTACATTTCATGGAGATGTGGCCACATTAAATGATAACAAGGACACTGGGGACTACTATAAGTTGTAAGTGAGAACCTGCAGTTTGGTTGAAGGATGAAAATATAGACCCTGTCCTTTTGCAAACTGTCTGCAGTCAGTGATGAGCTACAGTCATTCATTACTGCCATTTGATTATGCATTCTGTTTGCTCAGAATGCTTCAGTAATTGTTGTGTAAACACCTGTGGTCTTCTTTGCGGGAGTCTAAGTCAGGAAATAAAATGATGGCTTTATACGTTTTAAACTTAAAGTGGGTAATTGATTAATCCTTGTCATTAGAAAGGTGAAAAGTTAAAGAATTAAATGGCTGCGGACTGACATTCTATTCATTGTGGCAAGAAATGGAATCTTGACCAGATTCTCCTGCCACAGCAAAATAAGCAAGAACACGCTGCATTCCGATCAAAAGAGAATATTGAGTATTCCAAGGCCTATTTTTAAAAATCATAATATTGGTTTAGCTGAGATGGTAAGATTTTTGTTTCAGAACTGTAGGTTCTGGTTTTGCCTCTGCTTTTCACACGGAGGATGGTGGGTATGTGGAACGAGCTGCTAGGGGAGATAGTTGAGGCAGATACTACATCAACAGTTAATAGACAGTTTGACAGGTGCATCCATAGGAAAGGTTTGGATGGATATGGGACAAATGCAGGCCATTGAGACTAGCTTAGATGGGGCACCTTGATCGGCATGAGCTAGTTGGGCCTGTTCCATGCTGTATCACTATGATTTTAAAGTTATTTGGCCCCTTGTGCCTGCTCCAGGTTGGGTTTTTAGAGGTGTTTTTTTTTTTCAGATAAGCTATTGTACAATGTAATCCTTCATAATCCAAGACAATTTTCTGGATTAATTGTAGATACTTAAATTTGGTCTGATTTAAGCCGGATTTCGCATTAGCAATTTTACAGACTGCCAAAGGGGGTGAGGGGCCTGAGATATGATCTGGTGTCCCTTTGGCCTGATTTTGAGGTTGAAAATTCCATTGTCCTGAGCCATGAAGTAAGGTTAAATTATTTTGAATTAATTTAGTAATTGCAACATTTCCAAGGCAAGGTAGTCCAGGACTCTGAAGGCCTACAGACATATACCAAGTAGAAGTCAGTCATTTGGCCAATTACATCTGTGCAAACTATTTATGAAAAAAAACCTAAAACTCTCCCCTGTCCGTTTAGTTTCGGGATACGGTGCAGAAACAGGCCCTTCGGCCCATCGAGTCAGCACCAGCCAGCGATCCTCGCACACCAACAATATCCTACACACTATGTACAATTTCTTTTTTGTTTTTTTTTGTTTTTTTTGTTTTGTTTATTTTATTAGAAGTTAATACAGTACAAAACAGTACAGTGGAACCTAATTTTAGGTGCCAACTATGTAATACCGTAATCCATTCTATGTACAACCTCTAGTTTTATGTTATGAGAAGGAAGTAAGCAAGACAAGAAAAAGAAAACAATAGAAAGAGGAAAAAGTAGAAAAATAGATGGTAGAGAGTAGAAAAACGTGAAGTGTGTATATAAAAAATAAAAAAGAAAGAGAGAAAGTGGAAAGTAGAAATAGAAGAGAAGACCCCTTAAAAGAGAATTTTTCAAATCTGTATTCGGAGATGTAGATCTATCCGCGTCATGAACTGAAATCAGCAATCTTTACGGTACCGCTGCATCACATGATTCCAAAAAGTCGATGAAAGGAGACCAACTCCTTAAGAATTGGTCATATTTATCTATTAGTCGGAGTCTCATTTCTTCAAGGCGTGCTATGTCCATCATATTCCTAATCCACATTTTAACGGTTGGTATGGTTGTATTTTTCCAAAATTTAAGTATCAATTTCTTTCCAATTATTAACCCATAATTAAAAAAAACATTTTGATCTTTATTTAAATTGGTATCTTCTCCTATTATTCCAAATATAATCCATTCCGTTTTGGGTTCTATTCTTGACTTGAAAAGCTTTGTAAATATATCAAATATATCGCTCCAAAATTTATTCAACTTTGTACATCCTACAAATGAATGTGTTATATTAGCGTTTTGAAACAAACATTTATCGCATCTGGGAGAGACGTTTGGATAAAATTTATTCAACCTCGTTTTTGAATAATATAGTCTATGTAATAATTTGAATTGAATTAAATTATGTCTTGCATTAATAGAACAGTTATGTGTATTCATCAAATACTTTTCCCATCTATCCTTCGAGATCTTTATCATTAGCTCATGTTCCCAATCTTCCCTTAGTGCTTCTGTTGAGGGTGATTCTCTATTTAATATATTATTATAAAAGTATGATATTAATTTTTGTGAATCAGCCTTAATATTCATTGCTTCTTCTAAAGGATCTAAAAATATAGTTTGAAATCTATGTGTATATTTCTTCATAAATTCACATACCTGTATATATTTAAAATATTGATTATCCTTCAATTTAAATTTTAATTTTAATTGTTGAAATGATAACAGTTTGCCCATTTCATACATATCCCCTACTTTCCTAATCCCCAGTCTATCCAATTGTTGATATGTGTTGTCGATGAGAGAAGGTTTGAATGCGGGGTTGTTCAATAGTGGGGTTAGTACTGATAAATTATTTAATTTCAAGGATACTTTTATTTGTTTCCAAATTCTTATTATATTGTGAATAATTGGGTTCTTCTTATATATTTTACTATTCAATTTTATCGGTGAGAGCAGGATCGTTCCTATATCGTGCGGATAGCACTCCT
This sequence comes from Leucoraja erinaceus, assembly GCF_028641065.1. Lineage (NCBI taxonomy): Eukaryota > Metazoa > Chordata > Chondrichthyes > Rajiformes > Rajidae > Leucoraja > Leucoraja erinaceus. Next base: position 57,210,540 of record NC_073384.1, on the reverse strand, counting down.
CTTTCTCCATTCTTATCCACTCCAACTGCTGAGTGGAACTATCCAGCCAGTACATTATGTTCTTAATATGCACTGCCCAGTAGTAATACATAAAGTTAGGTAATGACAAACCCCCAACTTCTTTAGATTTGCACAAATGCTTTCGTTGAATTCTATGTGTTCTGTAGTCCCATATAAAATTAGTGATAGTGGAATCTAGTTTTTTGAAAAAATATTTTGGAATATATATTGGGATCGCTTGAAACAAATATATTAATTGTGGTAAGAAAATCATTTTTATAGAGTTAATTCTACCTATCAATGAGAGCGGAAGCGTTTTCCAAAATTTAATCGTATCATTCAGTTTATTTAATAGTGGTATAAAATTGGCACTAAATAATGATTTGTGTCTTCTCGTAATTTGAATACCCAGATACTTGAATTTTTCTGTTGCAATTTTGAAGGGAAATTTTAGTAAGTGTCTCGAATCCTGTGGTTTTAAAGACATAATTTCGCTTTTATTCCAATTTATTCTATATCCTGAAAAAGAGCCGAATTCCTCAACTAGTGTTAATAAGGTGGGTATACTCATTTGTGTATTAGTAATATATAAACGGATATCATCGGCATATAATGAAATTTTACTTCGGAGTCACGTGAGTGACTACGTGAAGAAGCCCGCCCCAGCACGCATTGCGGCATTACGTTTCAGCAGGCAACAGCGGCAGGCGGGAGACAGGGCTCCCGCAGAAACGAGAAAAACTAAGTTTAGGTAAGTACTTACCTTTATTTTTACAGCCCCTTTGCGTCTGCTTGTTCCCCGCAGGGCATGCAAGCGGCCCCCTTGGACTCCGGGAGGAGTTTTTTCCGTTGTCGGGAGGGGAGGAAAGACGCTACCAGGACCGCACTCACCGGCGGACCATGGATGGGAGCTGTGCCGGTGCCGGTAACTCTCCACAGGGGCGACATCAAGAGAGCGCAGGAAGACGGCGCTAGCACTGCGTGGAGGTTCCTCTCAGTCCTCGCTCGCTCTCGAGTACTGTCCAGGTGAGGCAGGCAGGCGGGCGGGAGGAGGCTTCCGACTTTTGCGGAGCCGGTAAGGGGACCCACTGTGCAGTGCTGGCGTGAGTGCGCTGCAGCCCGAGTGCAGGTGAGCAGCAGCCCGAGTGCAGAGAGAGAGAGAGAGAGCAAGGACCGCTAATCAGCGGGCCGCTCCCGACACTGCACCAAGCCCGTCAGCATCAGCTGCGGGCTGGGGAAAATGCTGCACCTGCCCGCTCGACGGAGGAAACGTCATTGGGCAGCAACAGGCGGTAGGACCGCTTAGCGGGCGGTCCGCAAACCCGACACCGCGACCGAGCCAGCCCGCTAGCGCCTGAGCAGCGGGCTGGATGTGTGTAAAACCGGGCGGTGGAGCCGACATCGGACTGGGACGTCTCTCCACCCAGGAGGGGGAGAGACAGCCGCCTGAGCTGCAGGAGCGGCTCTTGGGCATTGCAAAGGTGAGTTTGCAGTTGTGTTTTATTACAGATTTCAGGAACACAACGCAAAAACTCGCAAAGAGAAACTGCCCCGCTCCAACTCTACCAGCGGGGCAGCAACCGGCGGCAGCGTCGCTCGCAGAGCGTTTTTCGCTATCCCTGAGACCGAGCCAAGCCAGTCTCGCCAGAGCCTGCACGGCGGACTGGGAAAGCGGCCAGGAAGCCAAACGGCCGGTCGTCTCCGACTCGTCGGAGGGGGACATGTCTCTACCAAAGCAGAGAGAGACAGCCGCCTGAGCTGCACTTAGCAGCTCCTGGAGGAGAAGGTCCACCGGGAACAGCAGCGCTCCCGGCGAGACAGGACAGGCACCTCCTCCATAGTGTCGTGTCAGGCACTGCCCTTTGCTACCCTCATACCACGGGTTGGAGCAGGAGGCTAGCATTGGTGACCAGGGCAGGGCTGGTCTGCAAATGGGGCAGGCGGACAAAATCGGGAGTATGCATGAGGTGCAGGATCAGGAACAGCTGTTGGGTATGGTGGACCGCTTCGTAGCAACCCCACGGGCTGGAGCACCGCCGGAGCCAAAACAATGGCAGCCAGCACAAAACTCTACTAAAAAAGGTGCTCGCCGAGGAGCTGCAAGAATATACAGCACCAGAGAACTGTGAGGCCCTTAAGGGGAATAAGCCTCAAACAGCAAAATCTGCGATTGTGGGGGCCCTTATGCGGGCATAAAAACTCAAGCTACAGCGGATCCGAAGGCTCCTGACGTCAGCTATCACAGTCTATGCTCGTTCTGTGGAGATAACGAGATGAACACATACCACCAGAAAGTGCTGGTATTAAGGTGTACCACACAATTCGAACTAAACAATCTCCGAAGGGAAATATAACACCTGCCCTCAATCTCAAAATTTGCAGGCTTGAGCAAAGCCCCAGCTGCGGAGGCAGACTCACTGCTATTTGGGAGAGATCGGAACAAAAAGCTGAAGGAGATGGAAGAGGCATCAAAAACCTTCGGCATCATGAGGGCAGGCCCCGGGACGAGCAAACCACGACTTCCGATACCCAAGCAGCAGCACCTCACGGCATCCACCAGTCGATGTCTAGAATATGGGACTGGTGAACGCTTGGGGCCGCACTATCCCCAAAGATCTTTTAGATCAGGGCCCGCCGCGGACCCCCTGGAAAATACGCCTCCCCCCAACGTCGCCAGCACGTCCTCAGAACAAAAGCACTCAGAAAACAGAAAACACAAAACCGCCAATAACCATGGAGGTAGGTGGGTCTGGTTCCTACCAGCATATAGAGCGCTTTCTTGGACTATCTTGGCTTTCATATTAATTCAGTCCACGTAACTATAATGTTGCCAAGAGACAACATAGTTGAATTGGCACAAACAAGCAACAAATTAATGGTCAAACTACCAACTACTCGACAAATAACAGAGTAATTGGGAAAAAAAAAATGGTACCATTTCTGTCTACATGATTCAGATGTTAGTATCAAAAGCAACATATAGGTTGTCATTGAGCATCTCATGAAGTTACCCACTGAAGTAATATCAGAAAGACAGTGGTGGGGTTACCACTTATACTGGGCATTAATTATCTAAAAAATGTTCGGGTGAAATTTATGAGTTTTAAGCACTTGCATGTATGGGTATAAATAGACTACACTATGGAGGTGGCCTATATTAACCATATGGCAGCATAAAGTCGGTATCATATGACAAGTTGGTCAAAACAATTTGGCAATGGTATATCCATAGAGGTATTTGACTATCAACAACTTACCTGCCCGGTAAGCAAAATACAGTGACAGACACCAGGTCACATAATATTAAGGACAACATCAATTAGATGTTTTCATATAAAGTTTTAACAAAACTATCAAGCTATATGATGCAACAGATATTAATGCATTTCATTGTCTCTGTACTGCACACTGACAATGACAATTAAAATGGAATGTGAATCTGATATCGATTATTTGCATCAATGCTATATCACCAGGTGTTCGGGGATGTCCTATGTATGTCGCGGGGGAAACCAGACCCTGGGGCAGTGGAATCCTCATTAAAAAATTTCTCTGGGACAGATAGTTCCAGCAGAAAGCTCGTCAGCTATATATATTAACTTTTCTGACCTATAGGTCATGTTGTCATTCAAGAATGTATTTATAATATTGATAGACAAATGCGTTCACGCTGCATTGGTGAAATTAATTCTATGTATTTTTTCCCTTCTGCCTCACCAATCGAGAACAACGCACAGTACAAAAGGATTCTGCTTCAGGTATTTGACAGTACCTGACGGACTTACGCAGCCATTGTTTCACTTACGCCATGACATGGTTGTTGGAACTTGGATGGTATTTCCCAGTACCCAGACGGAGCCGGGCACAAGTCAACTGTGCCGTGGGAAAAAATAAGCTCCTGAGCTGCAGATTCTGCGCAAGCCTCTGGGACTGGGATTGTTATACTGAACAATCGACACCATGTCAGCATCCTTTTGAACATCCACTGGACTACAACACTTGTCCAGCATCAAGAGAAGTACTGCAAGGATACAGGGAGAACCTACTCATCCGATACAGTTACTACGAACTGGATGAAGGATGAAGGATTCGGCTACAGTACCATCAACACAGCTAGAATTGCCCTGCCTGTTGTTTCAAAACAGCTACAGGACAACAGGCCATGGGGTCACTGGCTGGTGGTAAATTTGAAGGGTATTAAAACTCTAAACCCCTAGACCAGGTACACCCATATATGGGATGTCACAGTGGTTAACCATACTTCAGGGGATACCCACCAGCCAGAGCCCTAAACCTGAACCTTCTATGCACTAAACACATTGTTGAAGGTACACGGAGCAGCACAGAGGGTCCAGTCACTACTCCTATTTACTACTGGACACCATGCTCATAGCTTCAGACCAGATCTCTATCATTGTCCAGGGAATGGTCAAACCAAACCAGGAACACCTTATCCAGTCATAAAACCCGGGCTTACCCGCCAGAAAACACGGTAATGTGCCATGACCCTATTACCTTACATAGACACAACCTAATTATTCGAGGGAGATGAAAAGCCTTGTGGGTTGGTCACAAAAAACCTTGTGGTCGGGTAACAAGCCTTTTTTGAGATGGCTCAAGCAGGTATTAAAGCTCCTGGGATAAAACTAACATGTACAAAGTTTTTCATTCCAGGACAAGCTTCCACGTCAACGGCAAAAGAATGGACGTGCCTGTAAACCACATCCTGACTACAGCAGAATGGTGGGGGTAAACGTTCAGAGAAATAATTTATTATAAACTGTTGACAAAACCTGTTTTATTTGCAGGGAAGATTCCGATCTGCAAATATTTTAAATTAGCCAAGGGGAGTGATATAAAGCTGTTACACGGTTTGAAATCTTCAGAAGCTATTGTAAAAATACCATTGTTTTTCACGTAGTCACTCACGTGACTCCGAAGTAAAATAGTAAGATTAAACGAGAAATCTTCACGTAGTTACTTATGTGACTCCAAAGTAAAATAGTAAGGTTGAACGAGAACTTACCAGTTTGAAGTTTGATCTGTATTTAATGAGGAGTTACGATGAGGGATTACGTGCCCTCCGCTCCCACCCTCATTACATGGATCAAACTGATAATTGATGTCTCTGTATTCTTTACTATGTTACTTCAAATCTTGTGTCTATCTGTGATTCCACACCGCTGCTTTGAAGTATGCCGCAATGCGTGCTGGGGCGGGCTTCTTCACGTAATCCCTCATCGTAACTCCTCATAAAATACAGATCAAACTTCAAACTGGTAAGTTCTCGTTTAATCTTACTATTTTATTCTTTGAGTCCTTAGTGTTATATCCATGAATATTCGGGTGATTTCTAATCTTTTCGGCCAGCGGTTCTATCATAAGGGCAAATAGCAATGGTGATAAGGCACACCCTTGCCTATTACCCCTTGATAAGTAAAATTTTGGAGATAGCGTATTGTTAGTTAATATTCTTGCCGTAGGTCTATCGTAAAGTAGTTTAATCCATCTAATAAAATTCTCTCCCGTATTAAATTTTTGGAGTACCTTGTATAAATACTGCCATTCTACTTGATCAAATTCCTTCTCTGCATCCAGCGTGACAACTGAAATATCTTCATTGTCCTCATTATGAGAGTACATTATATTGAAAAGCCTTCACAAATTATTAAATGATTGTCTTTTGGGTATAAAACCCGTTTGATCCGTATTTATTAAATTGTAATATAATTATTTAGCCTTCTAGCTAGAATCTTTGCTAAAATTTTCTGATCCGTATTTAGAAGTGAAATAGCTCTATAAGAACCCGGTTCATCTAAATCTTTATCTTTTTTTGGTATGCGTTATTGTTGCTTCTGCTGGGGTTTCTGGTAGTTTATTTTCAGTATAAGCCTGCATGTATAAATTGAAGAATCTTGGTACGATTGACTCCTGAAATCTTTTATAAAATTCATTACTAAAACCGTCTGGTCCTGGGGTCTTCCCATTTTTCAGTGAGTTTATTATTTGTTTTATTTCTTCACTAGTAATCCGTGCTCCTAATTGCTCTTGTTCTAAACTATCCAATTTTGGGAGCTTGCAATTATCTAAAAAATTTGTAATTTTACTTACATCTGTCTTTATTTTAGATGTATATAAATTATGATAAAATTGGGCAAACCTCTTATTAATATCCTTAGGCAATGTTAGAAACTCACCCTTATCCGATTTAATTTTAGTAATAGTTTTTTCCTTTTCTCGTTGCTTCAGTTGCCTCGCAAGTAGTTTATGTGGCTTATCCCCAAATTCGAAGTGTGCTTGTTTTGTAATTTGGAATAATCTTATTACTCTAGCCGATAGTATTCTATTGACTTTATATTTCAATAAAGTTATCTTATTATGTTTATTTATGGTTGGGTCAGTTGCATTGTCCAGTTCTAGTAATTTTATTTTCTGTTCTATCCGCTGAAGTTCTCTTTTATTTTCGGGATACGGTGCAGAAACAGGCCCTTCGGCCCATCGAGTCAGCACCAGCCAGCGATCCTCGCACACCAACAATATCCTACACACTATGTACAATTTCTAATTTACACCAAGCCAATTAACCTACAAACCTGCACATCAATTAGGGCAGCTACGCCAACATACTGCCCTTTAGTTTTTCCTTTAGTTGTGTGTCTCTTTTGCTTTAAATATCTGCCTGCTCTTTACAAGATGTAGTAGTCTTTATTGCCGCAACTCACCCTAGCCAAAGGGTGCTTTATGTATTGGGTCTAAAGGAGCTGAAGTGCTCTCAAAATACATTGCTAATTTTGCACCGACAATATTTACATTTCCACTTCAGGCTTTCATGTACTTATGCCCCTCTTCCACCACCCCACAAATATGTGAAAGGATGTTGTTTGTGCTTGCCATTTAATTTAAAAGCCTCTTTGACTGCTTATTTCCACATGCCACAGACATAATCAAGATGGTTCACGAGTATTCTGCTTTTTTGTCGACTGAGCAGCTTTTCGACGGATGATGTGATTTCGAGATTTGATTTTTCTCGAATGATGTATATGAAGGCAGAAGTAGCACTTTACAGAGTTTAGTTTTAGTTTAGCTTAGAGATGCAGCGCACAAACAGGCCCGTCAGCCCACCAAATCCGCGCCAACCAGCGATCCCCGCACACTAAGACTATCCGACACACACCAGGGAAAATGTTTATAATTTTACCAAGCCAATTAGCCTACAAACAGGCATGACTTTGGAGTGTGGGAGGAAACCAGAGTACCCGGAGAAAACCCACGCAGGTCACAGGGAGAACGTACAAACTCCGTACAGACAGCATCTATTGTCAGGATCGAATCCAGGTCTTTGGCACAATAGGGCAGCAACTCTACTGCTGCACCACCATGCCATCCTGTGCCAAGAGTTTTCTGGGTCACAGTGCCCCGGTGTGGGATAGGCAGTGGAATGGGCCCAGAGCCCCACGATCCTCCTTTATACAAAAAAAATTAAATTCCATCCCTGCAGTAATGTGTAGATTTTACATCTGGGAATAACATTTTTTACAGGATAATAAATATTAATCATTCCCCACATGGCAAATCCTGAGTCACTGACAAAATATTTCATAAAAATAAATAATTAATAAACAGTCTGAAATAATTAAATTCAATTAAAATATCATAATCGCAACTTTCATGAGACGGACACCTAAAACTTGACTGCCTCCATTTTTGGTCATGGTTAGAGGTGGTCATGGTTGGCGACAATATGCCTGAGAAAATTGTGAAATTGGTCAAAATCCAGTTTGAAATAAAGTTAAGGTGGACTCCACTCAAAAACAATAGACAACAGACAATAGGTGCAGGAGTAGGCCATTCAGCCCTTCGAGCCAGCACCGCTATTCAAGGTGATCATGGCTGATTATCCCCAATCAGTACCCCGTTCCTGCCTTCTCCCCATATCCCCTGGCTCCGCTATCTTTAAGAACCCTATCTAACTCTCTCTTGAAAGTATCCAGAGAACCGGCCTCCACCACCGTCTGAGGCAGAGAATTCCACAGACTCACAACTCTCTGTGTGAAAAGGTTTTTCCTCATCTCTGTTCTAACTGGCTTACCCCTTATTCTTAAACAGTAGCCCCTGGTTCTGGACTCCCCCAACATCAGGAACATGTTTCCTTCCTCTAGCGTGTCCAAAGCCTTAATAATCTTATATCTTTCAATAAGATACCCTCTCATCCTTCTAAACTCCAGAGTATACAAGCCCAGCCACTCCATTCTCTCATCGTATGACAGTCCCGCCATCCAGGGAATTAACCTTGTAAACCTACGCTGCACTCCCTCAATAGCAATAATGTTCTTCCTCAAATTAGGGGACCAAAACTGCACACAATACTCCAGGTGTGGTCTCACTAGGGCCCTATACGACTGCAGAAGGACCCCTCTTCTCCTCTACTCAACTCTCTTGTTTTGAAGGCCAACATACTTACTTTCATTGACTGATGAACAAGGACCCCCAGATCCCGTTGTACTCCCCGTTTTCCCAACTTAACACCATTTAGATAATAATCTGAATTGCCTCGATCAGAGTCCTACATGGAACCTTCCAAGTTCTACATGGAACCTATCTGAATTCCCAGTGGCAGCTCACTCTATTTCTCTCTACACTTATCTGTGCAATGTTTGAAGAGCTTCAGGCCTTGAAGGCACACCCCACAGGCTGCAACACACCTTGTCTACCATGGAGAAGACTGAGGCAGCACAGGAGAGGGAGACAGATCCCATATCATACAGGGGAAAGAGGCATATCCTGGTTAGTGAAGTGTTGTACATCACATAGGAAAGGAGGTTTGCCCAGGACAACCACAAGAACAATAACATCATGTGGCCTCTTTCAGGATTGACAATCTCCAAACCAAGATGCAGCTGGTAGAGCTGCTGCCTCACTGAAATGTAAATGCTTGCCTGGACTGGCTGGGGTCATAGCCTGCTTTTCTTTATCCTCTGAAATATTAAGGGACATATTTACCTGCAGCATAAGTTACAAGCCATACGGGCCTGTCCCACTTACGCAACTTTTTCGGCGACTGCCGTCACCCGTCATAGGTTGTTGCAGGTCGCCGAAAATTGTTGAAATGTTGAAAATCAAGCGGCGACCAGAAAAAGGTACTACTCTTTGGGCGACTACTCACAACCATACAGGCTTCACCCCGTGACATGTCTCCGGAGTATCACCTGTATGGTCATGAGTAGTCTCCTCAGTCACCCAAAGAGTCGAAGCGTCTTTCTGGACGCTGCTGGATTTTCAGCATGTTGAAAATATTCAGCGACCTGCAACGACCTATGACGGGTGCCGGCAGTCGCCGATAAAAGTTGCCTAAGTGAGACAGGCCCATTAAGGCCCACTGCTCCTGCAGGGCAATTTATTATTTAGAACCTGTTAGAAACTTATATTCAGGACTGTTCTTGGTTGCGAGCTCCGTAGTTTTAATGTTCTTTCTCACATTTTGCTATCTTTTAAGATCGGCATGTATGGAGATGTTCAAAGGGACTTTAAAAGTGATCAAATGTTTTTCAAGGGGAAACACAGGATCAAATTTATATTCTCAATATTCATTACCATTTAAACTATTAACCTGACTGTGATTCATTGATACAACAGACTTGAGGACAATGGAGAAACTAATTATTGGTGTTAGACAATCATGTAGATTAACATATAATTGACACTTCTTTGCTCTTTAACAAATTCTTCAGGGTCCCTTAGGGTGCAAATGAAACAATTGGAAATAACCAAATGTTTTTGTGATTTTTCAATAGTAAGTTATTTTTAATTTGTTGATATGTTATACAAGGTGATAACGTCTGGGATGGGACCAATATTTTAAAAACTCAATTTCAGATGAATATCATTGATTGACCATTGAAGACATTAACCTGAATAATGATAAGACGATGATAAGATGGAAAGCATCAGGGATAGGAAAGTTCAGATCCAAAGCCAATGAAGGAAATATATGAATGGAGGGAGGGAGGCAGGAGAAATGAAAGGAATAAATAACTATGCCACTGTATAATGGAGAGCTGAACTGCAATTGATTTCTTTTCAGTTAACAGTTTTGCCTCATTGTAATTATACTCATATTATTAAAACAAGTAGTTCATTTAAAAATGCTCGTCTGCCAAACCTCATAAGATATATATTACATGGTTCAAAAAGGATAATGGCTTTTCAGGCTGAGGTACTGCTAAGTTAATTGTTTAAGACTTTAAGAAAGAACAGGAGTAGGCTATCCAAAGCCTTGAGCCAAGAGCACAATTCATGAAGATCATGGTTAATCTAGCTTCCCTCCTGTCCACTCTCCTCCCCGATGCCCAGGATACTTGCTTTCATTACTGACTTCAAGTCCACCTATTTCAGTGCTAACTAATCAGGGCAAGTACATTTTGGGAGGTCAAATGTAAGAGGAAAATATACAGTTAATAGCAGGATCTTTATAGCATTAATGTACAGAGAGATTTGGGGTCCAAGTCCATATTCCTTGAACGTAAGCACCACATATAGATAGAGTGGTAAAGATGGCGGATGGTATGTTCGCCTGCATTAGTTGGGCAGTTGTGCATGAGAATCAGGAACTCGTATTGCAGATTTACAAAACTTAGGTTTGGGCATATTAGGAGTACAGTGTGCAGTTCTGATTGCCCCAGTACTAGAAGGATGTGTAGGCTATGGGGAAGGCGCAGAAGAGATTTACCAGGGCATTAGGATATTAGCTATAAGGAGCGGATGGACAAATTTGGATTATTTTCTGTGGAGCATCAGAAACTGAGGGGAATACTGATAGAAATGTATGAAATTATGAGAAGCATTGATAGGATTGACAGTCATGTAACAGTCATGTTAGGATAGCCAGGATGGGAATGACAAATTTTTGAGGGATCAGTTTTAAGTTGAGAGGAGGGAATGGAGATATGCGGGGCAAGTTTTTTACAGAGAGGGTGGTTGGTGACTGGAATTCACTGCCAGTGGTGGTGGTGGGCGCAGTTCCGATAATGGCATTTAAGAAGCTTTTAGATAGGCACATTTATATGCAGGGAAAGGAGGGACATGCATCATGTGCACGCAGATGAGATTAATTTAACTTGGCATTGTATTCGGCATGGATAATGTGGGCAAAAGATACTGTTCTGTTCTAAGTTCTATACTCATGCATTCAGCAGCCAGAACTTTCTGGGGCAGGAAACTCTAAAGACTCAAATCCTCTGCGAGAGATATTCTTCTTAAACTTAATATTAACTGGACACCGCATTATTCTGAGAGCATCTCCTGGTTTTAGATACTCCCATGAAGGGAAACATCCTTGCAGCACTTATCCTGTTTATCCCCTAGTTAGCCAGTCATTTATCCATGTTAATATATTACCTTCAATGACATGAAGTCTTATGCAAAATATACGTTTATGCGTAACATAGTCAAAAGCCTTAGAATGTCTGAGTATATTGCATTGATTGGTTTCCCTCTATTGATGCTGGCTCGTCCTTCATCAAAATCCTCTGATGAATTTGGTTGACATTTTGTTTAGTTTAGTTTAGAGATACAGTGTGGAAACAGGGCCTTTGGCTCACCGGGACCACACCGACCAGCGATCCCCGCACATTAACATTACCCTACAACCAATAGGGACAATTTTTACATCTACCAAGCCAATTAACCTACAAACCTGTACATCTTTGGAGTGTGGGAGGAAACCAAAGATTTCGGAGAAAGCCCACGCTGGTCACAGGGAGAACGTACAAACTCCATACAGACAGCACCCGTAGTCGGGATCAAACCCGGGTCTCTGCATTCGCTGTAAGGCAGCAACTCTACCACTGCGCCACCATGCGCCATCTTTGCCTTGTATTGCCATGTATACTCTGCTTGATCAGGTTATAACTTTTCAAGACATGTGGGTTTCTAGGTTATTTGGCTTCTGTAAAAATTGCCCTTAATCTGTAGAGAGTGGTTGAGAAAGTGGGCTAACATAGAATTAGTGTCAATGGGTGATCAATGGTTGACATGGACTCGGTGGGCCAAAGCACCTGTTTCCATGCTGTATCTCTAAACTAAAGAAATGTACTGCTATTACCTGCCTAATATTTTTACACAAATTAACATCAGGCTAACTAGTCTATAATTACTTGCTCTATGCTTCTAATTCTATATGAATAAGCTGCCCAAGCATTTGCTACCTCTCCAGTCGAAAATGTTTTGGAATATTTTGACCAATACATCCACTATTTCTGTAGCCTTTTCTTTTAGAATCCTAGGATGCAAGTCAATGGATTAATCAGACTTTATCTTAATTAGTTTGTTTAACTCTAATTATATAGTAATGGTGATAGTATTTAATTATTAATCGTTTTTAAGTATTAGTGGGATGTTAGTGGGATTACACAGAGAGTGGTGAATCTGTGGAATTCTCTGCCACAGAAGGTAGTTGAGGCCAGTTCATTGGCTATATTTAAGAGGGAGTTAGATGTGGCCCTTGTAGCTAAAGGGATCAGGGGGTATGGAGAGAAGGCAGGGATGGGATACTGAGTTGGATGATCAGCCATGATCATATTGAATGGCGGTGCAGACTCGAAGGGCCGAATGGCCTACTCCTGCACCTATTTTCTATGTTTCTATGTTTCTATGTTCGAAATATCTTCCATAATCACTGATACAAACTATCGGTTTCACTCTGCCATTTCCGTGTTTTCAAAACCCACTTGCCCAGTCTCATTATTAACCTGTTCACTGCCAAGTTTTTTTAAACTATTGGCCATGACCCAAGTATACTCGGGGGTGGCACTGAACAGGTTCATCTCTTCCTTTTTAATTATTTAAAGAAGCTCATATGGTCAGTTGTTGTATTTTTCATGAGTTTGCCCTCAAAGTTTATTCATTTCATAATTATCTTTTCAATTTCCCTTTGCTCAATTCTGAAATCATGGCCTACCACAACCTTTTCCACCTTCAATGTTTTCAACTGCAGTGTAATTCCCTCTTTAACTTCCTTGCTTATTCATGGGTGACTGATCCACCATGAGATGTACTACTGATGTCTTTGTCTCATGATCAATTACAGGCTTCAAAGCATTGAGTTTGATTGTATCAAAACATGGCAATGTGTTCTGGTGCATCAATTGAATATTTATATATTTATTGCATATTAATGCCTAGCTTGCTACACAACATATGATATCATTCCTGGTCTCAGTTCCTGCCTTTGATGCCCAGGGAAACCATCTTCACAATCTCCACATTCTTTGGAGCACTAGGCTGCTCATTTTCTTGTCATCTCACGCTAACTGACGTCGATTTCTATTCACCAATCTTTAGATTATTCTCCCATCCTTTAGTTTAGTTTAGGGACACAGCGTTTAAACAGGCCCTACGGCCCACCAGGTTCGCACCGACCAGCGATCCCTGCACATTAACACTATCCTACACACACCAGGGACAATTTTTACATTTGCTAAGCTAATTTACCTAAATATCTGTACATCTTTGGAGTGTGGGAGGAAACCGAAGATCTTGGAGAAAACCCACGCAGGCCACGGGTAGAACGTACAAACTCCATATAGACAGCACCCATAGTCAGGATCGAACCCAGGTCTCCGATGCTGCAAGTGCTGTAAGGCAGCAACTCTACCGCTGCGCCACTGTGCCGCCCCTTTTCTGGCATCTTTCGTCTTCGAAGGAACTAATTAGACCCCCCTGGATCTATTTCTGATTCATTAATGTGCATATTGGATGGAAATAGCCCTAGAATTTGATTATGTGGGACAAAGGGAAGAAACTCGTTAAAGACACTTGTTATCCTTTCCCTAAAAAACATTTCATTTATTTTCTCCATCTCTCCCTCTCACCTCTTCAAACTGGCTATTTCCCCTTTTAATCTTTCACTCTAACTGAAGGGCCCTGACCCCAAATGCCACATGTCCATTTCCGTCCGATGCTGCCTAACCCACTGAGTTGTACCAGCTGACTGATTCTTTCCATGGTTGTACCTTTGTCGGCATCAGAAACGTGGAGCACCTTGGGTACTGCCTCGGTGGGGTATGCTGTATGATATTACTGGGTTGTATGCAAAACAAAGCATTTCACTGTACCTAGGCATATGTGACAATAAAGTATAATTGAATCATTGACTCATTTAATTGAATCCTCAAATAATTCTTTAAGGACATTTGCCCCTGTCCCACTTAGGCGATTTTTAAGCGACTACACGTGATTAGGCTGTCGCCACATGGTCGCCGGGGTGTCGCCTGTACGGTCTCCTCAGTCGCCCAAAGAATCGTAGCGTTTTTCTAGTTGCCGCTGGATTTTGGCGACAGTTGGCGACCGTGGGCGCGTCGTAGCTTGACTTCTCCTGACGTAGGTGCTGTCGTAAGTTGTCGCCAGGATGACGTAGGTTGTCGCCGGTGCTGACTTTGGTGAATTCCATTGGCGACTACCCACGTCAACCTACGTCAACCGGCGACAGGTACCGGCGACTGAATTGTCTTACCTTGTTGTAGCTTGTCGCGGGTGGACGTGGGTTGTCTTAGGTGTGGCCGTAGGTGGGCGTCCTATGGGTCGCCGGTTGTCGGTAGCTTGTGGTAGCTTGATGTTGACTAGGTGGTAGGTAGTTGGAGACATTGTCGTAGACATTGTCGTTAGGGGATCCAGTCGCCGGATTTTCGGCGACCTGCCACGACTATGACAGTAGCCAGCAGTCGCCGAAAAAAATCGCCTGAGTGGGACTAGCCCATTATATAATCATCTTTGTTTTCGCAATTGCCACTGGCCAATTCCCCTGTATCTTGGCCATCATGTTCCAAGATGAGGGGAAACCTTGAACACTCACCCCTGCTTTTACCCTTCCAGACTGCCAGCTAGAACTTCAACTCACAATGCTTTAGGCCTGACCAACCCTCGCAGTGCTCCTCAAATCTCTTTGCTTCTCCACCTCTTTCCTTAAAAGCTGGCCAAGCTTTTCATCACCTGGCTGAATATCTCCTTCGTGGATTGGTGTCATGTTTTTACTTAAAACAAATTACTTTCAAGGCCCATTGGGATAACTCTGCTATTAAAGATGTTATAAAAATACAGCTGGTTGCTTTCAGTCATGATGATTGTTCTTTTTGTAATATTTGCCTGCAAGGTTGGTGGGTTAATGGAACACGCTGCCAGCGGAGGTGGTTGAGGCTGGGACTATCCCAACGTTTAAAAAACTATCAGACGTACATGGATAGAACCGGTCTGGAGGGATGTTGACCGAACGCAGGCAGGTAGGACTAGTGTAGCTGGGACATGTTGGCTGGTGTGGGCAAGTTGGGTCGTAGGGCCTTTTTCCACACTGGATCACTGTATGACTCCATAACTGTTAGCAAGAGTGATCTGCACCTGAAAGATTTTGCATGAAGACTTTCAGTTCTAACCCAGGATATTCATTGTAAATAATACAAAAGATGTGTTTCCATTTTCGTTTGTCGATTTTGCATTTGCCACTCAGTGCAGTGAGTTCAGCGTTAAGGACGATATCACACAAATGCCATCAATTTGGGAACTGCTTAGGCTACTCTAGAGCATTACATAAATCAACCTGTCACATCCTATATCACCCTCCCCAAAACCTCCACCCCCGCCTGCGAGGTTACACTAGGCCTGTAAAAGTCACCGATTCAGGTCCGCAAATTACAGCCACTTCACTTTATAATGGAGTCATCTACCAATCAAATCTTCTACTTGAGCTTTAGGAATGAGAAATATTGGTCACAATACCATTTGCAACTATTCACGCATACAACTATGAAAGAGAGAACATTCTACATTGTGCTTATTTACAAAACATCATAATTAATCCAATTATGCAAGTTGAGAAGACACAAATGTATGCCCCTGAGTGCATAATTTTCTTTAGAGCTTGAAATGCTGTTTCCAGCATATAATAACTTTCAAAATGCATTTTATAATTTACCAATATGAATAATCTAAAAGGAGGAAACTTGACGAACATTATGGTTTCAATGTTTGCTTTCTGCTGATGCTTGAATACACTGCTAAAGCATGCATTCTGAAAGAAAGCTTTGCTGCCATGTATGGGTTGTTTTTTTCAGTTCTTGATCCAACATGAACAGAAGTCTTTATAATTAGACTGGCAGACAGCAGTATCGTAAAAACTTCTGTCCAATTTCGCAGTGGGAACTCTTTGTGACAATTAGTGCTGCTAGTTTTTTTATTTTTTTGGGGAAGATAGGGAAGGAGGGAGAATAAAGTTAGCTTATATTCAAAATCACTATGGCATTATACCTGTCAATTACAATTAAATTAATATTGCACAACATATATTTTACTGCTTCCTTTAATTGCACTGCAGAATTTGAATTGCCTCTCACAACTTTACAGTAATTAGTATTTCACAATGTGGCAGTCAAAACTTCATTTAGATCTCTGCTTGTTTGTAAATCTTTGATTTATGATGAGGTTATTCAGCGACATACTCAGATAATGTTTTTTTCATTTCAAGCATTTGATTTTTTTTTAATGCATAAAAAGTAAATCTTTGTAATTTGAGGGGTTAGATCATAAGACCATAAGACATAAGGAGCAATATCAGGCCATTTGGCCCATTGTGTCTGCTCTGCCATTCGATCATGGCTAATCTATTTTTCCCTCTCAATCCCATTCTCCTGCCTACTCGCCATAAAATTTGGTGCCTTTACTAATCCAGAACCCATCAATCTCTGCTTGAAAAATACCCAATGACCTGGCCTCCACAGCCTTCTGTGGCAATGAATTTTGCAGATTCACCACCCTCTGTCTAAAATAATTTCTCCTCATCTCCATTCTTTAAATCCTCCCTAAAAACTCACTTTTATTCACTGGCTTTCGACACTGGCTGAGACATTGTTCCTGTTTTAGTGCTTTTAATGTCTTTTAATTTTTTACTGTTTTTATAGTCCTGTCGTCTTAATGGTTTTAGTAGTTTGTAATAACTTTTTGTTGATTTCCCATGTACAGCACTTTGTGGTAACTGATGTTGTCTAAAAGCGCTTTATAAATAAAGTTATTATTATTATTATTATTATTATTATTATTATTATTATTATTATTATTATTATTATTATTATTATTATTATTATTATTATTATTCTAGAAGTACCCCCTCTTATTCTGAGGATGTGTCCTCTGGTCCTTGACTCTCCCACTACTGGAAACATCCTCACCACATCAATTCCATCTAGGCCCATCTAGGAATGGCAGCTTATAGACTGTAACTATGATTTTAGAGGCAAGTGGTTCCATAGCAATGTTGTGCATTTTGTGGTAGTGCACCACAAATCTTGATTCATGCTTTGTCAGATGCTGCACTGCTCTTTCTGCATGGTCCAGGTAGTGCAAGCCTTGCTGATCATAGGATAACATGAATTTAGTTTCATGCGCGTGGTATATGTGTTGAGACTGAGTTATTTGCCATATTACCAATGGACAGCACTCATTACCTAGAGATCAGCTTTGAATTGTTTGTTATGGCCAGGTGTAGATGGCACATGGTGTTACATAGACTGACATGACCACATGCATAAAAGGTCATTAGTATCCATGAGAATAGAGTCCTTGGTTGTTCTAAGGTTGACAAAATAGTTGCAGCAGTCTTCATTTGGAATATGTTCAAGAAGGAACTGCAGATGCCGGAAGATTGAAGGTACACAAAATTGCTGGAGAAACTCAGCGGGTGCAGCAGCATCTATGGAGCGAAGGAAATAGGCGACGTTTCGGCCCGAAACGTCGCCTATTTCCTTCGCTTCATAGATGCTGCCGCACCCGCTGAGTTTCTCCAGCAATTTTGTGTACCTTCATTTGGAATATGTTAGCTGTAGTACAGATGTGTTATGCATTATTTGCATAATTATTACCTAAAAAGAAAATTACTACCTAAAAATCTATTTTTCTCCAACTATCCTCTGGAACTCAGAATAAGCTGCATTTTTTGTGCTTTGTTCTTTCTTTGTAATTGCCTGTTGATGGAGTCATTTCTATGTGTAACTGGTTTTCACAGGAGCCTGGAAGTAAAAAATAAGACCCTTAACTTCCTAACATTCAATTCAATTCAATTCAATTCAATTCAATTCAACTTTAATGTCATCGCACAAATACAAGTATCAGTACAACGAAATGCAGTTTTGCGTCAGACCGTAGTAGTTGTAAATAAAGAGAAAAGACAAGAAAAAAGTAGAAAGAGAGAAGATACTGAATAATCAGGAAATACAGAATGATTAAACAAAGGGGGACGGAGGGACCAGAGAAGTCTATCGTCGGGACTCCGAGTTCAGCAGTGTGATTGTGTTGTTATAGAAGCTTTTCCTCATCCTGCTGGTACGTGACCTGAGGCTCCTGTACCGCCTCCCTGATGGGAGGAGGGCAAACAGTCCATGGTTGGGGTGTGAGGGGTCTTTGATGATCTTCCCAGCCCGTCTCAGACACCGTTTTCGGTGGAGGGCATCCATGGCAGGGAGCGGGGCACCGATGATGTGCTGCGCGGTTTTCACCACCCGTTGTAGTGCTTTCCTGTCCGCAGCAGTGCAGCTGCTGTACCATACCGTGAAGCAGGTGGTCAGGATACTCTCTATGGTACAGCGGTAAAAGTTGGTCAGGATCTGGGGGGACAGGTGGGCTTTCTTGAGCCTCCTAAGGAAGTAAAGGCGCTGCTGTGCCTTTTTGATCAGCTTGGAGGTGTTGAGGGACCAGGACAAGTCCTCCGAGATATGCACTCCGAGGAATTTATAGCTGGAGACGCGCTCCACCTCAGTCCCGTTGATGTGGATGGGGGTATGACTGCCTCCTCTGGTCTGCCTGAAGTCGACAATAATCTCCTTCGTCTTTTTGGAGTTGAGGATGAGGTTATTGTCGGCACACCAGGTGGTCAGGTGCTGGGTCTCATCCCTGTAGGCTGACTCATCGTTGTCGCTGATCAGTCCTACTACCGTGGTATCGTCAGCAAACTTAATAATGGCGTTGGATCCGTGCTTTGGGATGCAGTCGTGGGTGAAGAGGGAGTAGAGGAGAGGGCTGAGCACACAGCCCTGTGGCACTCCGGTGTTCAGTGTTATAGTGGAGGAGGTGAGGTTATTGACCCTAACAGATTGTGGTCTGTTAGTGAGGAAGTCCAATGTCCAGTTGCAGAGGGAGGTGGAGATGCCAAGTCCACTGAGTTTGGTGATCAAGCTGACGGGGATGACGGTGTTAAAGGCAGAGCTGAAATCTATGAACAGCAGCCTGATGTAGGAGTTGTTGTGGTCCAGGTGGGTCAGGGCAGAGTGTAGGGCCGCCGATATGGCATCCTCTGTAGACCTGTTGGTCCGGTAGGCAAACTGGTGGGGGTCCAGTGTGGGGGGGAGGCAGGCTTTGAGGTGAGCCAAGATCAGCCGCTCAAAGCACTTTGCAATAACAGGGGTGAGTGCCACTGGGCGGAAATCGTTGAGACTCCCTGTAGCTGACTGTTTGGGCACTGGCACGATGGTTGATGTCTTGAGGCAAGTGGGGACAACACCTTGGGCCAGTGACAGATTGAAAATGTCGGCGAGGACTGGGGATAGTTGTCCAGCACATGCCCTAAGCACCCGGCCAGGGATGCCATCGGGGCCGGCAGCTTTGCGCTCATTCACCTTGCTCAGTGCATCTTGTACAGCAGAGGTGGAGAGGCTGAGAGGTTGTTCATTCGGGGGTGGAGCAACTTTAATGGCTGGGGTTTTGTTGTCTCGGTCAAAGCGAGCATAGAAGTGGTTTAGCTCATCAGGCAGGGTGTCGTTGTCTGGGGGAGGGGTGTTAACTTTCTGATAATCGGCAAGGGATTTGATTCCTTGCCACATGCGCCTGGGGTCAGAGTTGTTATGGAAATGCTCCTCAATCCGCCGTTTGTGATTGAGTTTAGCGTTCCTAATTCCCATTTTCAGATTGGCCCTGGATGAGCTGTATCCCTCAGCGTCGCCAGATCTGAAAGCGGCATCGCGAGCCTTCAGTAGGAGTCTGACCTCCCTGCTCATCCACGGCTTCTGGTTAGGGAAAGTCTTTATCTCCTTGTGGGTAGTGACATTATCGGTACAGAATTTTATATAGTCCAGAACTGTTGAGGTGTACGAGTTGATGTCCACTTGTGAATTGGAGGTGGACTGAGTAGCAAAGAGACTCCAGTCTGTCTGCTGAAACTGCTCCTGTAAGTCAGAGACAGCCCCCTCAGGCCAAACCTTCACTGTCCTCATGGTAGGTTTCACACGTCTGATCAGAGGTGTGTATTTGGGGAGCAGGAACAGGGAGAGGTGGTCAGACTGTCCAAGGTGGGGGAGGGGGAGGGCTTTGTAGGCTTCAGTAATATTAGTGTAAACATACCACTTTCTATTGACTTTAGCAACAGTAAAAGACTCCAGGAAACACCAAACTGTTGTAGATTTGTGCCAATGGCCAAACAGAAAATAAACAATAATTAAACTGAAAAGAGTTAATAATCTATTTATGTGGCCAACACGTATTGAACAAGGTCGAAACGTTGCCTATGTCCTTCGCTCCATAGATGCTGCTGCACCCGCTGAGTTTCTCCAGCTTTTTTGTGTACCTTCGATTTTCAGCATCTGCAGTTCCTTCTTAAACACGTATTGAACAAGTATTATTTTTAAAGATAGACACAAAGCACTGGAGTAACTTAGTTGGTCGGCCTGCAGACGGGTCCCAACGCAAAATGTCACCCATTCATTTTCACTAGAGATGTAGCTTGACCCATTGAGTTACTCCAGCACTTTGCGTCTATATTTGGTATGTCAGCATCTTCAGATTCTTGTTTCTACAAGTATTTTTTTAAATGTACTTGTGGGATCAGGTCATCGCTTGCAAGGCTAATTGCCTCCAATTTGGAGGTGGTAAATGCCGACTTTAAGGATTGTTGTCCTTCCAGTGACAGTACTTTTTTTTTTACAATGCCATGGGGTCGGTTATTTTGATCAACAACAATGAACAATCTCGTTCAGGATGATATTCGTCTTGGTGGAGAACCTGTATGTGGTGGCATCTCCATGTGCTGGCTGTCCTTGTCCTTCTGATGTTCAAGGTTGTAGGTTTTAGGAGATGTTTTTGGACTAATCTTGGTGAATAGCATCAGTGCAGGTAGTGGATGCTGCACACTGCCACCATTGAGTGTTAGAGATGCACGGATTGAATATTTATTGTGCTTGCGATCATGGCTGAAGTTTAACCAAGATTGTATCTTTGGTATAGGAAACTAATATCATGAATTAATTGTGTAGGAAGGAACTGCAGAAGTTGGTTGAAATTGAAGATATGCCCCAAAAGCTGGAGTAATTCAATGGGTCAGACAGCATCTCTGGAGGAATGGAATAGGTGATGTTTCGGGCCGAGATTTTTCTTCAGACTGAGAGTTATGGGAAAAGGAAATGATACATACAATGGTGATATTGAGATATATAGAACAAATGAATGAAAGATATGAAAAAGGGAACAGGCTGTTAGCTGTGGGTTAGGTGATAACGAGTTATACAAATAATGAAACTCAACAGAACGACAGTGGAACTAGTACAATGACCAGGGTGGGCTCAGACCATTTTGACTTGCGTGATCTCCCAGTTGCCAAACTTTAATTCCCCTCCTCATTCCCAAACTGACCTTTCCGTCATGGGCCTCGTCCATTGTCAGAACGAGGCCAAACGCAAATTGGAGGAACAGCGCCTCATATTTCACTTGGGCAGCTTACAACCCAGTGGTCTGATTATTGATTTATCTAACTTCAAGTAACCCTTCTCTCTTCTCTCTCTGTACCTCCCCCACCTGAATTAATTTCATGTGAAAAACAGCAGTGCATGTTCCTAGTGACAATTGCCAACCTGCCGTTCAACATTAGTTCAACATTAACTGAATTACAAAAATTCTATACAGCCCTTTGTGAACAGAGCTCAAAGGTTATGCAGACCAGAAAAACTGGACAATCCTTGGTCTCCTTACCCGCATTGGGATGTGTGTTCTGAGAGGTTTTCCTGGTTGGGGAGAGCAATGATGGTGTGGGGAGAGGTTTGTTTTGCATAGAGTGCTACTTGTGGTTCCAGCACGGAAGGACAATTCTTCCCTCTGCTGCCTGGCTCATCCTGATTTCCATTATTGTGATACTGAAGATAAGTAACTTGGCTATTCAGGTCTGAGCTGAAATTACTGGCAGGGTCCCATTCTGCATGTTTAAGGGAGCACCTGCTATCTAGTTATGCTTTGTCACATATCGTTACATCTGAGTAAAAGTTATGGTCATGACAATTGGGCTGCTTTCTAGCACTTAAGGAGCCTGGGTCATTTCATCTGCCCACTGCACCTGGCTTTCAGCGGGTAGGGATAGCATTACCTTTTATGTGATGAGTTGCCCCCAATGATGTAGTTGCAGCTCCTGCTGAATAGCTGATGCCATGGAGTAAGTTTGTAGTCTCTCTCCCAAAGCAAAGATAACCTTGTACGTAAAAAAATTGATATCCATAAATTGTCCTTGGGCATCACCACTGGCATTTTTACTAGCAAGATAATAAATAGTCCAAAGCAAAGCTCAAGGGACTTATCAACGTCATCGCAAGCCCATGTTGCCGCAACATGACAAATGTCTGAACCTCTATACACCTGCTGAGATGCAGTTCAGGATTTAACCTGATTTAGCTGATTTGATGTCGCCCATATCGTTTACACCGAACCACAGACCTCAATAACTGGACAAATCTGCACAAGCTTCAATTGTGATAATATTATGTTTTATTCCCAAACATTTTAGAATGGCAAAGAGACTGATATAACTCAAAAACAGAATAATCTTGCAAGTAC
The DNA here is from genome assembly GCF_028641065.1 of Leucoraja erinaceus. Taxonomy (NCBI): domain Eukaryota; kingdom Metazoa; phylum Chordata; class Chondrichthyes; order Rajiformes; family Rajidae; genus Leucoraja; species Leucoraja erinaceus. The sequence goes on along the minus strand of NC_073384.1, from coordinate 57,187,698 downwards.
TGTGATCAGTCAGCATTTACACAGAAACCTTGCATCAAAGTCTGATGGGTTTTAGTGTGATATATACAAACACCTCATACTCTGCTCCGTCATACCCTCATCTCTCATCCTCATCATCCTTTTATCACCTCTCTTCCCCTAACCTGTCACTTTCCGTCTATGTTCCGTCCCTCCATACATGTTTACATTTCACACCTCCTTTTCTCTCTTTATCTGACAGTCTTTCCTCTCTTTTTCACCTCTCGACTTATTCCTTACTCCACCTATCTCCCAATCAAGAAAACCTTCTCATCCTCACCCTATCATGCTAGGGTTTGTCCCACCCCCACCTCTTTCCCTGCTTTCTCCCCGCTACTTTATTAATTTGGAAGAAATATCATCTGTCCATTCCCTCCACAGAGGCTGCCTCTGAGAGAGACCCATTGAGAGACCCATTGAGTTGCTCCAGCACTTTGTGTTTTTCTCAAGGAACTGCAGATGTTGGAATCTTAAGCAAAAAGCAAAGTGCTGGAGGAGCTCAGTGGATCAGGCAGCAATCTGTGAAGGGACTGGACAGACGATGTTTCGTGTTGGGTATGAAGGATGGTCCTGACCCAAACATTGTCTCTAAATCCCTCAACAGATGCTACCAGACCTGCTGAGTTCATCCAACCGCCTTTTTATCATGTTCAATGTTTTCATTGTTAAATTTGATTTATATATTTGCAGATGGCCTTTTTATTTACACTACTACAAATTTATACTTTTCCAACAGTGTAGAACTTGCAAAGATGCCTGATGTAGGTAATTGGAATAATATAATGTAAATAAATGCACCATGCAGTAGTTGTGTGTGGGTGCAACTCATCAGACTGTGAGCATTGTATCTTCCCATAGATCAGACTGGATTTTATACTCACTTTTATGGATGCACTGAGAAAGACAATATATCACGTGCTGAGTCATATTAAACTTTGGTGCAGATTAAGCCTTGAACAGATGATTTAAATAATTCATTAAAATGTTTCAGCTAAATTTTCTCATATATTTTCTGACCTAGCCTCAATACTTAAACAAACCATTTGTTGAACAACATGGCATAAAAATGACAACTATTTGTGAAGATCTCATGCTGACGTTTTGTCTTTGTATTATCATTGATTTTGTAGTCAGTCCAAGAGATCAATTTAAAATCTAACTGGATGCGGTATTATTAGCTTTGGAAAACTTTTGAAAGATTTGCGTTTAAGAGAACAAATGAGAAGCAATTATATTCTTAATGTCTTTCTTTTCATTAACTGACATGACTGGAATACAGTATACAATGGGCATTTTGGTTCAACCACCTGTTACGCAATGCTCCCCATTTTAAATTTTATTGATTGCAGAAGAAATAAAAATCACGAGAGAATTGGCAATTGAATTGAAAATGCATATTCCCCTATGATTGCAATTATCCCCAACATTGTGGTTTCTAGCTGGCTTGGTTTAAAATGGAAATTGTTTCTCAAATGTCTGTATATTCACCACCTTTATTTAAGAACAACATTTAGTATTATTTCCATGTATATTACACCAATAAAATAATGATAACTAAGAAAGGACTCAGGTGAAAGGAAAGTTAGTAATTAATCTGATATATATTTAGAGAGCAACGTTCACAAAAGTGACACTACAAAAGATCACATCGGGACCAGAGATTGCATGGATTTCTAAAAGGCAGATCACATATGTTCAAACCATATTGAATTCTATAAACAAATAATACTGAGGTTAGATGGGAGAATGCAGTTCACCAGGCTTATTTGTCTTTTCAATAACATGCTGTTAGGTACCACATCAAAGGGAAAAATAATGACTGAATTAAGGGGAATGTAGGCACATTTGTTGAATTAATAAGAAAAGACTCGGATTGTGAAATTAACGATGGGCAGACAATAATAGATAATGGTAAAAGCAACATAAATGTACGATGATGGTATTGGAATCATGGACATATAGTTATACTGCATGGAAATAGGTCCATCAGCCCTTGTCCATGTCGACCAGACTGCCAATTCCATTTATCTGTGTTTGACCCATATCACTCTAAATGTTTTCTGTTCATTTACCTGTCCAAATGTCTTTTGAACATTGTAATTGTACCCACCTCCACCACTTTGTCTGGCATCTTATTTCATCTTACATAGCACAAACATAATTCAGTTTAAAAAGATGTACAAAAACACTTGTTTTAAAGGATATTGGGATGAGGATAGGTGGTTGTGAGTGGGATATTTGTTATACTGATTGTATTGGGAAGGGTGATTATAGGGTGATGGATTGTATATATGACTAAGTGATACTGTATAGTATATGAGGGTTTTTTCATTTCTTTTTTTCTTTTATTCTCTCTTTTTTTGTATGGCTTTGTAAATATTTGATTAGTGTATAAATGTAAATAATTTGGTGTACATATAGCTGCTGGTGTACATATGGTGTACGTATAGCTGCTAAATTTGTATGATAATTATAAGCAGTTGAATAAGGGGTGGGAATGATATGGGCTTTGGCTTCTTCCTGCTAATTTTCGGACACATACGATTTTATTTATTTATAGATATTGATTATGACACTTTTTATAAATATTCTTGTTTTGTTTTTTGTATGCTGTTTCACACTTGCTTTTTATTCTTTTATTCTGTTCGAAATAAAGAATTAAATGAAAAAATAAATTAAATTAATATATCCACTGCCAGCTGCATGTAAAAGTCATCCCTCATATCCCCTTAAATCGTTCCCCTCTCACCTTCAATGTATTTACTCTAGGTTTCGACTCCCCTATCCTGGTAAAATAAATACTGTGACCATTCATTTTATTTATTCCCCTCTTTATTCTATATACTGTACCTCTCTAAGGTCATGAGGGGAATAAAGTAGAGGCTCTAATTCTTCTAATTCTCCAGTGAAAAACATCCCCTGACTGACTATCCAATGTCTCCTTATAACTCATGTCCTTCAGTCTCGGTAATGCCTAACAAATCTTTTTTTTCAGTTTAATACAGTTTTTCATCCTTCCAACGGCATGGTGACCAGAATTGCACATAGTACTCCAAGTGTGGTTTCACCAACATTTTATATAGTTGTAATATGTTGTTCTAACTCTAGTACTCAGTGTGCTGACCAATTCAGACTAGCGTGCAAAACACCTCTGCACCACACTGGCTACCCGTGCCTCCACTTTCAAGGAACTATGTACTTGGATCCTTTGGTCTCTCTTTTCTACAACTCTTTCCAGGATTCAACCGTTTACTGTATGTCCTTTCTGATTTAATAACCCAAAAAGCAATACTTCATACATTGTCCAAGTTAAATACCATCTGGCATTTCTTTGCTCACTTTCCCTGTTGATCTAGATCCTGTGGTAATCTTAGCTATCCTTCTTCACTATCCACTGTACTACTCATTTTGGTATCATTTTCAAACTTACTAATCACGTCAGCGAGATATGGGGAAAAAGCAGGAACGGGGTACTGATTTTGGATGATCAGCCATGATCATGTTGAAGGGCAGTGCTAGCTCGAAGGGCTGAATGGCCTACACCTGCACCTATTTTCTATGTTTCTATGTCTCTATTCTCGTCCAAATGATTAATATAAACATGGACCCAGCACCGAACCGTGCGACATTCTACTTGTCCCAGGCCTCCCATTCTGAGAAGCAACTGTGCACTTCCATCCTCTGTCTACTACCCCAAGCCAATTTTGCATTAGTTGGCTCCCTCAGTATTATGTAGAGGCGCTTATTTGCCAAACACAATTCTATAACCTAGATTAAGAACTTGATTCAACGTTTTTGTAACTTCCTGAAAAAACCCCAAATTCTGGCAAAATCTGTAAAATACTGTGGGAGGATATTTATTGACTGTTACTGAAGCAGCAGCAACTGGATTTAAGCACCAACTAATAATTTAGAATTCAGAATTTTATTGTAATGGGGACAGAAATAATACAATTGATAAAAAAGTAAATGTGGCCCAGATGAGCGTATTTATACGTTCTGAAAGTTAGCTGAATAAATATGCATAAACTGTCAAAAAAAAGGCATACAGAATTCTAGGTCTTATACATAGGCCATATATATTATTAATACATGACTAGCGGAAACTCCCATTACTACCAATTTTCTATTAAGGTAGACTACACGTCTTGAACCTGCATCACCTGTGCTGACTGCATCATCAACAATAATAAATTTGTTTGCAATCATTTGCATCAGTCTGTGATCTGTGAAAGTTGCACACATTGCCTGCTGTTACCGCCTAATTTGAGGTGTATTAAATTAATAAATAACGCTTGGTGATCGTTTGCTGGATAAATAAAATATGTGTTCACTCTGGAGATTGAATGGGTCCTGTTTAAGGTGTGTTCTTCTGAGATGCAGCCTTGTGATTGATTGATATTAATGAGGTGGGAACAGGCCATTAGAGTGCTTCTGCTCCTATGATAACATCTTTTGAATAGTATTTTCCCCTAGTCCCAAACAGATGTAGAGACCATATAAATGGACTGGTATTCCGTCAGATATAACTATCCAATTTAAATGATAAAAATGAACAACAATCCACCACCTTCACACCATAGCTCATTCCACACAGCTAAAAGCTGAGTAAAGAGCTCCGGGTCAGGCAGCATAAACTCTGGAGAAAAGGAATCCCCTTGTTTGAATCGTTTCAAATCAGTGGGAAACCCTTTTCCAGTCAACTCTGTTTTATCCCTCTCATCATTTTAAAGACCTCTATCGGCTCCCCCCTTAACCTACTGCGCTCCAGACAATAAAGACCTAACTTATCCAACCTAGCTATGTAACTTACTGTTTGAAACCCAGGCAACATTCTAGTAAATCTCCTCCCACACAATGAATTTTGTTGACATCTTTGTGCCATTAGGCGACCAAAATTGATTCACCATCTGCAAAATTGGCCTCATTAATATCCTTGTTATTTTGAACATTACATCCCAACTTCTATACTCAATGCTCTGATTTATAAAGGCTTTCCCCAAAAGCTTTCTTTACCACCCTAATACATGAGATTCCACTTTCAGGGAACTGTGCACAGTTATTCCCATGTTAATGAGGTGGGATCATCTCCATTAGAGTGCGACTGCTCAATGATAACATCTTTTGAATAGTTTTTGGAGTGAAACAGATGCAGAGGGGCTATAAATGGACTGGTATTCCACCGACCTGGGCTAAACAAAAGACAACAATGAAATCACACCATAGACATACACAAAAAGCTGGAGTAACTCAGAAGGCCAAGCAGCATCTCTGGAGAAAAGGAATAGGTGACGTTTCAGAACGAGACCCTTTTTCAGGCTGTTTTTTGTGAAGTCTGGTCTCGACCCGAAACATCACCTATTTCTTTTCTCCAGAGATGCCGCCTGACCCGCTGAGTTACTCCAGCTTTTTGTGTCGGTTTAAACCAGCATCTGCAGTTCCTCCCCACACTGTGAAATCACACCTCTTTGTGATCTAAGGAAGGGTTGATTGTTTCTGCGATAAAATATTAATATCGTGTTATGGTATTTAGTTGTTTACCTCTTTTAATCTACCCAGCTTTCCCCACGTTAGCTTTAGATCTGCTTGAATGGTACTCCCATGACACCCAGTTTGACATTTTTCCATTTTCTTCCATCATGGTCATCACCTATTACAATGACATAAAGAAATTTTCTCTTCCCTCCTATTCTTCTTCTACCACCATCTCTCCCCCTGGTTCCCCATTTCAACGCTCACCTTCAATTCTTATCGGGTTCCTCCATATGCAGCCCTATGCCTTCTCCACTTGCATCATCCAGCCTTGGTCACTATCCCCACCCTTCTCTTCCTCAACCGACTCATCTATCATCAACTTCTCACTGGGATCCACCTCACTTGCCAGCTCTTCCCCTCACCTCTTTCAAACAACTATCTCCCTGGTTGACTCCATCAGTCTGAAGAAGGGTCCCAACCTGAAACAACCTGTCCATTTCCTGCGAAGATAGATACAAAAGGTTGGTGTAACTCCGCGGGACAGGCAGCATCTCTGGAGAGAAGGAATGGGTGACGTTTCGGGTCGAGACCCTTCTTCAGCATTTTGTGTCTATCTCCGGTTTAAACCAACACCTGCAGTTCCTTCCTATACTAAACTAAATTAAACAAAACTAAACTAAACTAAGATGGGACTAGCGGGGATGCATTGACAAATATCATGGACTATAAATGGGCCTTCTACTGTGTTGTAAATGGATGTGAGAATGAGGTTTCTGATACCCACACCCTCTCCAGGATTCTTCTCCCAGATCCCCTCTGTAGGCTGTTCATCAATGAACTGGATATCAAAACAAAATAAAAAACTTTCAGAACACCCCAAAGCACCTTACAGGGGGAGAAGATGCAGCCTATCTGTGAACTAATGACACCCATAAATAGCACAGAGGTAATGACCAAATAATTTCATAATATGTTGATTGAGGGACAAATATTTGCTCAGAACATCATTCTCCAGATTTATCTATCATGGTATTTTACATTAGTGGGAAAATTATAGGGTTCTTCTTTTCTTAAACAGATCCTCCGGATTAAGGATGACTTATTTTCACTCCAGTTTCTTGGATGCTGATGAAAGCTGCGATAGACAATGAGTTCACTGTGAGAACCACATGCTCTTCCACTGATGTGGCCTGCCACAGTTTGCCTCCCGATGCATAGATCAGAGATTCTCTACACCATCCTGAATTCTCTTACTCCATGTTGAACCATCAAGGACCAGAAATCAGTGATGATGCTGCATTTCTCAAAGAATGATTTGAGCACATGCTTGAATCTTCTTATCTGACTGCCAGATAATTTCTTCCTAGGTCAGAACTCACAATAGAAGGTCGTTTGTGGGTTCCATGTTCCATGTGGCATGTCCCATGGAGCAGACTGACTGTAATTGGGACCTTGGTGCTGGGGATGGAAGGCAGAGGTCACTGCTGTCCACCATGAGCAGGTAGGTCCACAGATCAACAATGCCATCCACAAATGGCATGTATCACAGTGCAGCAGCACCCTTAATGAACTACACAGGCATGTCATTCTCACCATGAGGCTATTGTGTATCTGGAATCCTCTGACTCAAAGGTCAAGTGTGCTGCATCTGATTAAGCCAACTCAATATGTCGAAGGACTAGAAGAAAGGCTTACATATCAGGCCACTATGATCCTCAGTTTTTTGTGCACAAATGTACTTTCTGGGCTGTCTCTGGTGGGTACATGGAATAAGCTGTCAGGAGAAGTGGTGGAGGCAGGTATAGTTGCAGTGTCTAAAAGACAGTTATGGATAGGACAGTTACATGGATTTTTTCCTTGATCCTCAGTGCCGGCCCTGATTTGTTCTGATCCTTATCATACCTCTAGTTTCCCTCTCCCCTACTCTCAGTCTGAAGAAGGGTCTCGACCCAAAACGCCACCTATTCCTTTTCTCCAGAGATGCTGCATGATCCCTGCTGAGTTACTCCAGCATTTTGCGTCTATCTTCAGTGGAAAATATTAAAGTAGGTGACCTCGGAAATAGTTCTGAAAGGCGATTCAAATAAATATTGCATAAAGATTTCCTCCGTAGTCTTTGACTATTCTGCACAGTTTGCTCTGGAGGGGTTTGGATACTAGTATCGCAGAAACTGTGAGCTCTTCTTTTTTTTTTGCACCATGTGCTGTGCCCTTTCTCTGGCTCCCCTCCAGTCTTCCAGCAGTTTTAAGACTGATGCTTGGCGAATAAGGACGGCATCAGAGCCATTACTCCAGGAACTGCTGTTCTCAGCTGTAAAACTGCCACCATCAGAAGGCTTTATTCCGACAATAGTTTTCAGTGTCGATATTTTTGTTGTATCGGGTTCGAACTTATTTGAGAAACATTCAAGTTGAATTTGGAAAGCACCATGCCAGAACAGAATTTTAATAATTATAAATATGTCTCACACTGTTTGCAAATTGCTTTAAACTATATTTCAATTATATTTCTATTGTCTGACTAGCATTTAAGCATGTTTATTATTCAAATCAGAACAAAATAGGCTCCTGTTGTATAAACAACTGTCAGTGGTTGAAACAATGATTACAAGGCACCATCTCCTGTAGGTATACTTGGAAGTACTTCTAATGTATCCACTTGTATGTGAAAATTATTATAATACAATACCTCAGGGAGCATTGTCACTGTTTCTAGTGTTACAATGCAATCCCTTTTCATTAAATGAAAAATCTATTAATTTTCCTATTTATTCCCATTTGTGTAGTTTTAACTAATGTGCCACTGGTCCTTTTATGCAAAAAATATTACGATGCTCCATTTTGTAATGAAACAGACAATCCAGCAATCCTCTTAAAAATAAATGCGAAGTGCTCGTATTATTCACACCAATCAGATGTACCATAAAGCAAAAATATCCAGGACGGTTAATATATTAAAACAAAATTATGTGGAACAAAAGATTTATTTATTTGGTTGGGCATAGCAGTGATGAAAACATTATCTCATTCTTCTCGCGTGCAGTGATTTGCTGCTGTTCATTGGGCAGTAACAAATGGCCACAAATCTGGTCAAGTCTTCAGCTGCATAGCACACACTGGCCAAGCGACGTTGCACAACACAAAACACCCAAACTGGACACAGCCTTCTGCTGAAAAAATATCACACAACCCTATTGATAAATGGAACAGATCTTTGAGGAGCCGGGAGACGCAGGGAATTGCATTATGTTGTCTTAACAATAACATCTTTGAGATGACAGAAATGCTTGAGAATACAATGGTGCACAGTCTTTATAATTCAATGTCCTTGAAACAATTTTGTGCCTTTAAACAAAGCTGGAAGATATAAATAAGAAATAAAAGGGTACGTGCCCAGAATGTACTGATGCCATTCAATCAAGAAAGCAGCTTCCAAACAGACCCAACCTTGATTGTAATTGCAGGGAGCTGAAAGATCACCTGCTATAACAGCCAATTTTTGTGTGTATCTGTTTGCACAGTATTGTGGTGTCAGAAATTGCCAATTGGATACAATCTTTTTAACTGGAAAAGCTTTTAACCTTGTGTATGCATGTGTGTGCGTGTGCGGTGTACATGTGCGCATCCGTGTCCGCATGTGTGTGCGTGTGTGTGTGTGTGTGCATGTGAGTGTGTGTGTGCATGTATGTGAGTGTGCTTGCTTGTGCGTAAAATAACAAGCACTCAAGTGAAAGCATGTGTGGCGCTCAAGATTCATTGAGAGCTTGTATGTGTAAGTGTGTTTGAGGGCCAATGATGAATGTGTAAGAGAATGAATGCGAATCTTAGTGTGTGAGTGAACGGGAAAGGCATCATTAGTTTTGTAACTGGGTAACTTCATCTGCATTTTCTTTTCAACTGTTCTGGTTAAGAATAATGTTCTCTAATGTAGATGATTTTGGTATTGGTTTCTTAAATAATCTTACTAATTTTAAAGTGTGAGAAATCTGTCTATGAAGTCATATAGAAAAAATGTGCAGCTGGATGTAACAAGAATTGAGAAAGATTGTAGATGTTTCAAACAAATGTATTAGGTGTAGGAAGGAACGTGGCTGTATTAGCTACCTAATAAATTCCAAAATTTATTAGGTAGCTAAATCCACGACTGAATGATGTAGGTGATAATCCATTCTCCATATGATCATTGCATTGTACCAGTTGTGGCAGAGCCAGTGCCATTCTCACCTCTGAGTCAGAAACAGTGGGTTCACCTCAATCTCTGAGAACCAAGCATAAAAGTCTAGGTTGACCCTCCAGAGCAGCATTGCAGCAGCTTCTCATGGCAGGAGGTGCAGTATTTCTGTTATTAGCCCAAGACCCTGTCACCACGCAGCTAAACACAAAAGACTTTGGACAGAAGAAGCGGAATTATCTCCGATATCCCGGCAAATGGTGTTTAAGAGGGAACTGCAGATGCTGGAGAATCGAAGGTTACACAGAAAAGCTGGAGAAACTCAGCGGGTGCAGCAGCTTCTATGGAGCGAAGGAAATAGGCAACGTTTCGGGCCGAAACCCTTCTTCAGACTGATCGGGGGTTGGGGGTGGGTGGGGACAAGAAAGGGAAAAGGAGGAGTAGCCAGAAGGCTGGAGGGTGGGAGGAGACAGCAGGGGAGCTGAGGAAGGGGAGGAGGCTGAGGAAGCGGCACCTCCATAACTCCCTTGTCAATTCTTCCCTTCCCTCTCGGTCCACCCCCTCCCCGGGCACTTTCCCTTGCGGCCGCAGGAGATGCAACACTTGTCCCTTTGCCTCCCCCCTCGACTCCGTTCAAGGACCCAAGCAGTCGTTCCAGGTGCGACAGAGGTTTACCTGCATCTCTTCCAACCTCATCTATTGCGTCCGCTGCTCTAGATGCCAGCAGATCTATATCGGTGAGACCAAGCGGAGGTTGGGCGATCGTTTCGCCGAACACCTCCGCTCGGTCCGCAATAACCAAGCTGACCTCCCGGTGGCTCAGCACTTCAACTCCCCCTCCCACTCCGTCTCCGACCTCTCTGTCCTGGGTCTCCTCCATGGCCACAGCGAGCAGCACTGGAAATTGGAGGAACAGCACCTCATATTCCGTTTGGGGACTCTACACCCCCGGGGCATGAACATCGAATTCTCCCAATTCTGTTAGTCCTTGCTGTCTCCTCCCCTTCCTCAGCTCCCCTGCTGTCTCCTCCCACCCTCCAGCCTTCTGGCTACTCCTCCTTTTCCCTTTCTTGTCCCCACCCACCCCAACCGCCGATCAGTCTGAAGAAGGGTTTCGGCCCGAAACGTTGCCTATTTCCTTCGCTCCATAGATGCTGCTGCACCCGCTGAGTTTCTCCAGCTTTTCTGTGTAACCTTCGATTCTCCAGCATCTGCAGTTCCCTCTTAAACACCATTTGCCGGGATATCGGAGATAATTCCGCTTCTTCTGTCCAAAGTCTTTTGTGTTTAGCTGCGTGGTGACAGGGTCTTGGCCTAATAACAGAAATACTGCACCTCCTGCCATGAGAAGCTGCTGCAATGCTGCTCTGGAGGGTCAACCTAGACTTTTATGCTTGGTTCTCAGAGATTGAGGTGAACCCACTGTTTCTGACTCAGAGGTGAGAATGGCACTGGCTCTGCCACAACTGGTACGGCAAATGGTGATCATATCGTCGGTGTGTAAAACAGATCGCTGACGGTTTGTGAAACGTTTCTGTGTGTGCAAAGTGACTGCAATGTTCCTTTTTAATAAATCTTTAAAATATTGACGTGGAATCACTGGTCTGAGATTGTGGAAGGCGGCATATACAGTAAACACAGCTCTGCGTTTCACTCTCTAGAATTCAAAGCTGCAATGTTGTGTGGGAAAGATTTCAATAGGCAGGAGCAATGGTGTGTGAAGTATTGTCATTGGCATTTTGTATTGGCGTTTCGAGGGAAACAGAATGTAGTGCTGCAGCTGCAGTTTGCTGTTCTGTTTCTGGCACAACCCTGGAAGCTGTTCTCAGTATTGGCAATTCTCATTATTCTGCTGCAATCAGGATTCTGAAGAAGGTAGACACAAATTGCTGGAGTAACTCAGCGGGACAGGCAGCATCTCTGGAGAGAAGGAATGGGTGACGTTTTGGGTCGAGACCCTTCTTCAGATTGAAGACGGTAGACAGGTCAATCAGGAATCTGAAGAAGCATCCTGACTCACAACGTTGCCTATCCATGTTCTGCAGTGATGTTGCCTGAACCGCTGAGTTACTCCAGCACTTTCTGTCCTTTATTTTGTAAACCAGCAGCTGCAGTTCCTTGTTTCTACATTCTAGGTCAATCTTATTCTCTGAGATACTGGGGAGACTATTAATCCGGCACGCCAAGTTGCAACTTTAATTCCAACTGGGCAGCTTTTGTTCTCAGAGCCAAAAAGTATCTTAATATTGCTTCACTGCGCAAACATCCAACACAGAAGAACCTTGGTTTTGATCTTCCTCGATGGGGAAACCTAAATAGTATGTGCACAAATAGGGCGGTCACGGTGGCGCAGGGGTAGGGTAGCCGTCTTACAGCGAATACAACGCCGGAGACCGGGTTCAATCCTGATTACGGGTGCTGTCTATGTGGAGTTTGTACGATCTTCCCGTAACCTGCGTGGGTTTTCTCCGAGATCTTCGGTTTTCTCCCATATTCCTAAGACATACAGGTTTGTAGGTTAATTGGCTTGGCTTAAATGTAAAAATTAGTCCCTAGTGTAGGATGTAGGATAATGTTAATGTGCGGGGATCGCTGGTCGGCCCGGACACGGTGGGCCGAAGGGCCTGTTTCCGTGCTGTATCTCTAATCTAAACTAAACTAAAAAAATCAAGCAAGATAAAAATACTTGATGCACGAGTGGATGGGCTCGTATGGGCCAGGTCAACTGTTTGCTATTGCACATTTGCTAACTTTTCCGGTAACCATAACTGGATAGTTTAGATCTGACCACTGAACTATAATTTTTGAAACATTTACTAGTTTAGTATCCTTTTGACAAAGCTTCTCATCAAATGTATTAGGTCTGTGAACACGACTTCCCATTGCTCAGTATAAATGTATTGCCTTGTCATTCATTGCCTGAAAGGACCAACGGTCAGGCACGGAATAAAAATGGTAAAGTTTGCTAAGTGCTGCGATAATTTGCGAAATTGTAACAGAATCTCAGTGTGACATCGTCTAACACAGCGGAATGCACACAACTCCAGTTGATACAGTAATAGAACATAGAACGGTAGAGCACACAGACTGGCTCTTTGGTAAACAAAGCCCATGCCGAAAACATTGCCAAGTTAAACCCGTGCTCAAGAAGGAACTGCAGATGCTGGAAGATCGAAGGTACACAAAATTTCTGGAGAAACTCAGCGGGTGCAGCAGCATCTATGGAGCGAAGGAAATAGGCGACGTTTCGGGCCGACGTTTGTCAGCAACACTAAATATGGTTGAGTTGTAGACAGTGAGGAAGGCTGTCAAAGTGGACAGTGGGTTATGGATCAGCTACAGAAATAGCAGATGGAATGTAATCTGGGCAAGTGTGAGGTGTTGCACTTTGGGAGGTTGAATGCAAGGAAGAAGTCGATAGAGTGAGGGTCCTGACCCGAACCGCTATCTATCCATGTTCTGCAGAGATGCTGCCTGACCGCTGAGTTGCTCCAGCACTTGGTGGCATTCTTGTAAATCTGTTCTGCCATCTCTCCAAACTTCCTGGCTATTATACTGAATGCCCCAACTGATGAAGGCAAGCAAACCAATTGCATTCTTTACCACTCTATCTACCTGTGTTGCCACTTTCAGAGAACTATGGATTTGGATCCCAAAACCTCTCTAAACTTCAATGCTGTTAAGGTTCTTGCCACTTCTCCCTTACATTCGATCTCCTGAAGTGCAGCACCTCACACTAGCTCGGATTGAAATCCATCTACTATTTCACTGCCCTTTTCTGCAGCTGATTCACAAGCTGCTATCTGCTTTGCCAGTCATCCTCCCTGCCCACAACTCACAGTGAATCCCATGCATCTTAATCTCCTGGATCAGTCTACCATGGGCCACGTTATCAAATGCCTAGTTCAAGTTCAAGTGAGTTTATTGTCATGTGTCCCTGTATAGGACAATGAAATTCTTGCTTTGCTTCAGCACACAGAACATAGTAGGCATTCACTACAAAACAGATCAATGTGTCCATATACTATGATATAAACATATACACACATGAATAAATAAAATGTTAAAGTGCAAATAACAGATAATTGGTTATTAATAATCAGAGTTTTGTCCGAGCCAGGTTTAATAGCCTGATGGCTGTGGGGAAGTAGCTATTCCTGAACCTGGTTGTTGCAGTCTGCAGGGCTACCTGAAGGTAGCAGGGAGATGAGTGTGTGGCCAGGATGGTGTGGGTCTTTGATGATACTGCCTGCCTTTTTGAGGCAGCGACTGCGATAAATCCCCTCGATGGAAGGAAGGTCAGAGCCGATGATGGACTGGGCAGTGTTTACTACTTTTTGTAGTCTTTTCCTCTCCATGGCGCTCAAGTTGCCGAACCAAGCCACGATGCAACCGGTCAGCATGCTCTCGACTGTGCACCTGTAGAAGTTAGAGAGAGTCCTCCTTGACAAACCGACTCTCCGTAGTCTTCTCAGGAAGTAGAGGCGCTGAAGATCTTTCTTGATAATTGCATTAGTGTTCTTGGACCAGGAAAGATCTTCAGAGATGTGCACGCCCAGGAATTTGAAGCTCTTGACCCTTTCAACCATCGACTCGTTGATATAAATGGGACTGTGGGTCCCCATCCTACTCCTTCCAAAGTCCACAATCAGTTCCTTGGTTTTGCTGGTGTTGAGGGCCAGGTTATTGTGCTGGCACCATATGGACAGTTGCTCGATCTCCCTTCTATATTCTGACTCATCCCCATCAGTGATACGTGAGCCTAGAGTGGTAAAGAAGGCATATGGTATGCTTCATTCATCGGTCTGGGCATTATTAGAGTCAGTAAATCATGTTGCAGATTTATAAGACTTAGGTTAGGCTGTGTTAAGTTCTACCCATATTGCCACTATGGCCAAATCCTCCAGGAAGTCCTCTCTAAGTGACGCCATGATATTCTCCCATATTAGTAACGGCATTCCTCTGCCTCTTTTACCTCCCTCTTGATACTCCTTGCATTAAATAAACACTTCAGCTCATCAGTTTGACCAGATTCCTTGACATCTCCCTGCCTGTCCTTCATTGGAGACTTATGCCCCTGTCCCACTTAGGAAACCTGAACGGAAACCTCTGGAGAATTTGTGCCCCACCCAAGGTTTCCATACAGTTCCTGTAGGTTGCAGGTGGTTGCCGGAGGTTGCAGGTAGTGGAAGCAGGTAGGGAGACTGACAAAAACCTCCGGGAACCTCTGGAAACCACACGGAAACCACACGTGGGACGCACAGTCTCCAGAGGTTTCCGTTCAGGTTTCCTAAGTGAGACAGGGGCATAACTGTTCATAACCTTTACCTTCCCACCAGTGCTTCTATTTGCTGACCTCCTGTCTCCCATCACCATTCTGAAACCTTTGCTCTCCTAATAACATTTGAATCACTGTTTTGAACATGCTTACACTTCACTCACACTTGAGACAAGTTAAGTCAAGAGGGTTGAAAGCCTGGTGAGCAGATGAGTTTTAATTCTCACATCTCCAATGACCAAGGAGCCCAGGGCACAGCGTATATGCCCATCTCCACCTATCACATGTCTTCATGTGAACGGGCTGAAGGGCGGGCTTTGGTTCTCGGCCTCTCTCTCTGTGTTTCTGTGCTCTCCTCTCCTGCAAGGTAGGAAATATATGACCCATGTGTATGCGTAATGACATTAGCTGAACAGATGGATATTTAGCCTTTCAACCCTTTAATTAATGGAGACGGGGTGAAACTGATGGCCTAGAAATCTTTTGGCTCTCTGCCTGTTTTATTGGCCTTAAACAAATTCTCAATGTGCAGTGGAAGTTTGGTCCAAAATCCCCACTGCCTTGAGTTTAATTAGTAATGATTTCTGAAGAACAATCAGATATTGTAGAGTTTACCATAAGCCACTTAGGTTGTTACTTCCTCTGTGTCGAAGGGGTTTGATCATGCAGGATAATTGTAGTCAGAAGCCACATGGATATTTGCTGTGCAATACTACACAGGTAACCCTCAGTTTCATTTCTTTAAATTGAATTGTTTTAAATGGAACTGTTGTTGAAGGATTTGTCATCGCCATGAATGTTCTAATATTTGTAACTGACTAGTATAATCAGGATACAGACTCAAAAGGCTGGAATAACTCAACGGGTCAGAACCCTCCATCTGCCCATTCTCTCTCTCGTGTTGCTGCCTGATCCGCCGAGTTCATTCAACACCTTGTTTTTTGCTCAAGATTCCTGCATCTACAGTTACTTGTGTCACTATCATTATTTTGTAGTTATTCCATTTATCCTGCACAGAAATATTGTCAAATATCTGCTTAAAATTCACTTTTCTCATCTCTTTCATTGATTGTTTTTTACCAATGTGATTTCGGGTTTAGATTAAGTGAACCCAGGCCTTTGATCATTTGTGACCTGTGAAAAGTCAATTGTCTGCTCCACATCCTTTATATAATCATAATCATACTTTATTAGCGAAGTATGTTTTACAACATACGAGGAATTTGATTTATCATAGTCATACCAATAAAAAGCAACATAACACACAAAATACATTTTAACATAAACATCCACCACAGTGACTCCTCTACATTCCTCACTGTGATGGAAGGTAAAAAAAAGTTCAATCCCCTACTTTGTCCTCCAGCAGTCGGGGGCCTCGAACCTTCCATTAACGGGAAGATCTTACTCCCGTAGCTGGCGGCAGGCCTCCTCGTCGTGGCGATCGAGCTCCTGCATCGGAGGGGAATCTCAGCTGCCCCGCGCCGGGCAGTCGGAGCTAGTCGAATGTCATGCGGCTTTTGGAGCTCCCGACATCTACGGTCTCTACCCGAGACTGCGAGCTCCTTGATGTTAAAGTCTGCAGGTCGCGGTTGGAGCGTCGATCCCAGGCAAGAATCGGCTCCGATGGTAAGTCCACGCCCCGCGGTGGGGCTCAAAGTCAGTCCCAAGCAAGGCCTCCAGCTCCATGATGTTAGGCCGCAGAGCAAACGGAGATACGATCCGGAAAACAATCGCATCACAGGCAAGGTAAGAGATTGAAAACAAGTTTCCCCCAACCCCCTCCCCTACCGCAAAACAAACCAGAGGACATAAATACATACTTTTTAAACACACTAAAAATAACAAAAAAAAGAGGAAAAGGACAGACATTGCAATCGAGGCTGCCATCAAAGCCATATAGTTGTAACGATCCTAAGGATACCAAGCTCATGAATTCATTGGAGAAACAAGGAACTGCAGATGCTGGTTTACAAAAACAGGCACAAAGTGCTGGAGCTGCTCAGTGCCAGGCAGCATCTTTGGAGAACATGGATAGGTGACGTTTCAGGCTAGGACCCTTTTTCAGACTGATTATGGTTGGTGAGGTGGTGAGGTGAAAGGGGGGGGGGGGTAGCTGAAAGAGAGGAGGGGCAGGATAAAGCCTGGCAAGTGATAGGTGGATACAGGTGAGGGTGCTTTTTGATAGGCAGATGGTTAGACAGAGATTAAAAGACAAAAGGTATGAGAAAGGTTGTGAATTTTGAAGCTAGAGGCGGGAACGTAGGTGGAAAGGGGGGAGGAGGGGAGAAACGGGTGTAAGTGCAGGTAGGCCACGGGAAACGGGGTCAGGGAGAGTGGGAGGGGGAGAAGGAGGTAGTATTGGAAGACTGGAGAAATTGGAGAATTCGATGTTCATACTGAAGATAGA
Organism: Leucoraja erinaceus; assembly: GCF_028641065.1. Taxonomy (NCBI): domain Eukaryota; kingdom Metazoa; phylum Chordata; class Chondrichthyes; order Rajiformes; family Rajidae; genus Leucoraja; species Leucoraja erinaceus. Next base: position 57,170,346 of record NC_073384.1, on the reverse strand, counting down.
CACAAAATACTGGAGTAATGTTCATACCATTGGGTTACATAGATACATAGACACATAGAAAATAGGTGCAGGAGTAGGCCATTTGGCCCTTTGAGCCAAATGGCTGCTCATCCACAATCAGTACCTCGTTCCTGCCTTCTCCCCATACCCCTTGATTCCGCTAGCTCTAAGAGGGTTGTAAGTTTCCCAAGCAGAAAAAGAGGTGCTGCGGCTCCAGTATGCTTGTGCCTTAGTTTAGCAATGGAGGAGACCCGGGACAGAAAGGCCAGTATGGGAATAGGAAGAGTTAAAATGGTTAGCAACTGGGAGATCAAGTAGACCTTGGCAGACCAAGCACAAGCGTTCGGCAAAATGGTTGCCGAGTCTACCCTTGGTCTAGCCGGTTAAGAAGGTCACATCAGGAATATCGGATGCAGTAGATAAGGTTAGAGGAGGTGCATGCAAGCTTCTGTCTCAACTGGTAAGGCTGCAATTGGAGTATTGTGGTCAGTTTTGGTTACTTTGCTATAGGAAGAATGCCAATATGCTTGAAAGAGTGCAGATAAGATTTCCGTGGATGCTACCAGCGCTCAAGGGTCTAAGCTTTTGGGAAAGTTAGGGCAGGCTAAGACTCTATTCCTTGGAGCATAGGAGGCTAACGGATAATCTTGTAGAGATGCATAAAATCTTGAGGACAATAAATAGGGTGAATATATAGTCTTTTACCCAAGGCGGAGCAGTCAAGACTAGAGGGCATGGGGTTAAGATGAGAGAGGAAAGACTTATTAGGAACCTGTGCGCCAACCTTTTCCCTCAGCGCTGGTGGGTATATGGAATGAGCTGCCAAACGAAATAGTCAAGGCAGATACTTTAACACATTTTAAATACATTTGGACAGATACATGGATAGGAAAGCTTCAGAGGGATATGAGCTAAATGAAGCCAAATGAGATGAGAGTAGATGGGACTTTTTGGATGGAATGGCCGAGTTGGGCTGAAGAGCTGGTTTCCATGCTGTAGGAATCTATGACTATGACCGTGAGGATTTACTCAAACCTTTACAGATGTGCCATAGAAAATCTTCGGACAGGATACATCTTGGCCTTGTATTGCACCTGGTCTGCTCTTGACCACACAAAACTGCAGAGAGTAGTGAACACAACCCAGTCCACCACAGGCTGGGGATTCAAGATGACTGATCCTCCGAGCCAAATGGATTCTTGTTCTTTAGTTAGGAAGGAAGAACGATGTGCAAAGTCATTTGTTTCACACACATCTTGGAGTGAATATTTGTCTCTGGGAGAGCAAAATAAACAATCTACTGGCCAGATATGAATGAGGAGATTGGGAACCATGTGCCGAAATGTGAGATCTGTAGATGTTAAAAAAGGAAACAGTCATGGTAGACAGTTCATCGTCATCATGTCCCAGGCACATCCTGGGCCACAGCTGGATCAGATCGGTTCCAAATGAAATGCAAAATGTATCTGGTTACAATTAAATATTATCCACAATTGGGGAGATAGACTTAAGGGCCTGTCCCACAAGCATGCGACTGCATGCGGCAAGCGCGACCTAACGTTGTCGCTTGAGCCGTACGGCCTCGCGGGGCTGGTCTCACTTCGATCGCCTGAGCCATATGGAGTTGTGCGGAGCTGGTCCGACATTGCTCGGGACTCCGAAAAACTGACACTATCCAAAAATTCTGCGCAGCAATGGCCTGCCGGCCCTCAGCCGCATTGAGGCCGTACGCACCACCTCGACGGGCGTGCACAACGTCTCGACGCCATACGCAGCATCTTGTTGCCGTACGCAACTTCCCGCGGACTTCGCTCGAACTTAACGTCAACTCGTGCGGGATCATTCGACCTCCGCGCGGCCCCCGCTTCTGGTTTGGTTATGCTCGCTGCATGCAGTCGCATGCTGGTGGGACAGGCCCTGTATATGGATCACTCGACCTCCGCGCGGCCCCCGCTTCCGGTTTGGTCGTGCTTGCCGCATGCAGTCGCATGCTCGTGGGACATGGCCCTTTAGAATGCACTTACTTGTCAATGGTCACTCACAAATCAGATGTGCCATCCTGAGGTGTTGATGCCAGACAATGGTCATTCCTCATGTCCAGAAACGTTACGAAGTTCCCAGTTGTCTGACAGAGTTATCACTGGACAACATCACTTTCCACGTAGTATTGGAAAGCCAGAGAATGTTGTGTAGATGGCCAAGGAACCACTGCAGAAAGCCCAGGCATCATGGGCCCTGTTGGAGCATTCTAGTCTCCACAATACATCAACTCAATGGATGGTTAACAGTGCATGGAGTTAGGTGGAGATGAACGAGATCTCCATGTCAACATCAGAAAGATCGGTAGAACCAGGAAAGTAGTATGACAGCTGAATGCTGCTTCATTTCTGAGGAATTGTGAATGGAATGAATATCATCTACTACTACTTAATATTAATATTTGATAAAGAACTGCAATTGAATAGATATTGAACAATCTTCACGCCAGTTTGAGAGTTTTGTATTAGGGTATGTCAGTTCATTATCATTCTTTCCAAGACATTCTCATGCCTTTCATTTAACCGAAACTGTGCTCCATGTCACAGCAATAAAGGAATGCTGCTACTTTCTTGGTGAGAACAAATTACTTTGTTCGAAAATAACTGAGATGTTTTTTCAGCTGCAACATATTCCATTGACCTAAGGTAATCTTTTGCTCCTTTGTCGTGTAGCCTGCCACCTTAATCAACTAAAGTGACCTTAATCATGGAACATAAGCCACAGAACGTGTTAATAACCTGTGCACTAAGTGTACTGTTTTACCTCACTGGCATAGATAAGCCTAATGAAATATGTCCCGTTCAGTTTTAAAAAGGAAGTCAGATTCATAAGCAAATCTAATATCTAATGGCTCAGTTAGGCAAGGTTAAAGGTACTTTTATTTTGCAGAATATTAACTGGAAGCAGACATTTGACTAAACTCCTTTCATCCTCACTCATAGATCAGCCGTCAGCCACCACTGTATACCCTTAAAACTGGCCTATGCAACACAGGCTAAGTTTGTTTGTATCTAGAAAGTAAATCCATCAGTTGGTTCCTTGGATTTACAATTAACTGGAGTCAAATCTCCACAGTGCACAGTAGAGTATAAAAATAGTCATTCTATGAATGACCTTTGTATTTAGAAACAAATGATAGAGATAGGTAGGATCAGATGCGACCTGATTCAAGGCAATTTGTCCAATCAGTTGTCATGGTGACAGTATAAAGAGATCATATAAAGGTGAAATCAGGTTGATAGTTCCATTCATTTACATTCAAGTAGATAATATTTGCTGCAACTGTACAGGGAAATAGTTTATGGAATTAGGTACACAGTTGTTGCCAGGCCCAGCATATAGCTCTGATATTACAATCTAAATATTGTGTTAGCCTTCTGAGGTATAAATAGAATGTAACCATTCAATTGATGCATCATAAATTTTACGCATTTCAGCAATGCAGGGCATGATAATATTTTATTAGTAGATGCTAGGAAATTAGCCATGACAGAGGTTATGCTATGCGCTTGCTGGCATTTACTAATGGAGCATAGATCCATCACTCAGTTTGATATCATATGATTTAATAAGGTGAGCATTCAGACAACTGCAGCTGCGGAAATTTGCTTTGATTACAGCTGCAATAAAGTAAAGTAATTGCGTCAATTCCTTCAGAGGTCTCCTCTCCTGCAGCAGTCATGACTTGGTGACCATTGCTGCTGTTGCCAAATCCAGGGAGATTACGGGAATTTGATATACAATGCAAGTAAGAATTTATTGTGTAAGAAGGAACTACAGATGCTGGTTTAAACCCAAGATAGACACAAAAAGCTGGAGTAACTCAACAGGTCAGACAGCATCTCTGGAGAAAAGGAGTAGGTGACGTTTCATGTCTGAAGAAGGGTCTCGACCCGAAACGTCGCCTATTCCTTTTCTCCAGCGATGCTGACTGGCCCATTGAGTTACTCCAGCTTTTTGTGTCTATCCAAGAATTTATTTGTTCCAGTTCAGTACATATGACAATAAAACACTCTTGACTCTTGATTCTTGCATTGCCATAGAACTCAGAGTCTTCCCCCCATCACAAAGCTTCAAATTTGAGGAAAATCTTTAACACCAATTTATTTTCGCTATTGCATAGGTAATACGATCAACCAAAACCATACTGTTCAATGACTATTAGCACTGGGAATGCTCTGTGCTCCCCCCCCCCAAAGGACTGTAGCCGTTTTTTGCCCTTACTGTAAGTGGATTAAGTTAACCGTACGACTGTAAATGCAGCACAGTTCTTAGGATGAGCACCATTTCTCGTATTTAGTGCATAAGTGCAGAAGCAGACTTCTGAACGAGTGCACAGATTGCAAAGTAACCTGATGGCCTTCATAACAGTGCGTACCCATGGGAACTGTGGTGCCTAACTTCATGATCAGTGGGCAATATTCCAGGTAGGTTCCACGCACACATTTGCATATGGGTTCAGTCCACTGTGAAATTGTCTTTAAGTATAGGTTGGAGCATCAATTTTTATGGCATAGTGTTCCGGAATATCCTTGTCAGAACTGGAACAGAAGGACTGTTTGTTTGTCTTCATCTTCACGTTCATATTTCACATGAATTCAGCTTTAGTTAGGTTATTTGGGTTGTGCTAAAGTAGACAGAAAAGATGATCACACATTTGGAAGTGTGATTCTGAGACATCATGAGGGCAAGATCTCTGACCAATGCAACAGCACTAGTGTTGCAATGGTATTAGATTTTAATTACTGGTAACCAATTATTCATTAGTATACAGTCAATGTAAAAGATAGAGGGTACAGAACTCCTAAGTTGCAATGTAGGGAACATTTTTATTCAATCTGCAACAAGCTCAACAAGAGGGATGTAATTCTACATTTAGATTCAGGGGTATAGACTTTAAGACTTCAGAGATACAGGGTGGAAACAGCGCCTTCAGCAATCACCCTGTACACTAGAACTATTCTAAATACACTAGTGAACATCTACAATTTTTACCAAAGCCATTAACTAACAAACCTGTACGTCTTTGGTGTGTGGGAGGAAAACAGAGCACCAGGGGAAAACACATGCAGTCACGGGGAGAATGTACAAACTCTGTACAAATAGCACCCAGAGTCAGGAACGAACCCGGATTTCAGGGGCTGTAAGTTGGCACCTCTACCGCTGCACCACTGTACCACCCAGTTAGTTGGTAGAAGGAATATCTCTGGGAGAACACATTTGAGTCAATGATCATGTCAGTTGAATTTGGTACTTATAGAAAAGGATGCACATATAAAATGGAATTAAGAGTTCTGGATTCATTTGTTTTCAATTTTGTTGATGAGAGGTGATGTAACAAATGTGACTACAACTAGATGATAAATAGTATGTCAGAGCAATAGGCTTTTAAGAAGAAAATTTAAGGGATTTTGAATAAATGTGTTCCCATAAGAGTAAGGATGGGTCTATCAAACCTAGAACCTACGGATGATTAAGTCCAGCAAGGTATGATGAGGCAGGTTTAGGGAAATTTATGTAAACTTTTGAGAATTTAATCGTGCAGAAAGCCTGGAAGAATCTCGAAAGCATAAGAGTGAAATAAAAAGGGAAATTAGGGGTGGGTACAAGTAGTGGGCACAAAAAAGTGCTGGCAAATAAAATAGAAAAATTAAACGAAAACTTACCGTTTGAAGTTTGATCTTTATTTTATGAGAAGTTGAAGTGAGGGATTACATGAGCCCGCCAGCCCGTATGCGCGTCAATCTTCAGAGCAACTGTATGAACCACAGACCACTTGCACAAACTTAAACTATAGAAAGATTAATAACCATTGAGTTACCGAATGATCTTTATGAGATTCAGGGTTGGGAGCGGAGGGCATGTAATCCCTCACTTCAACTTCTCATAAAATAAAGATCCAACTTCAAAAGGTAATTTTTCGTTTAACCTTTCTATTTTATTTCAAAATCATGTGAGTGACTATGTGAAGCCTTCAAAGCTCTGTGGTTTCGTGCAGTAACCCTATCTGTGTGTGAAACACTTAAACAGATTAAACCATAAATGGTAGAAAGACATGGGTTATTAACAACATGATGCTAACTTGCATACATGGCCATTGCCCTGAATCGGACCACAGTCCCAATTGGCTTTGAGTTAGACAATAACTCATGCAACACTGTTCAGAATTCTATCTGCTAACATCCAGGCATATTCAATCAAATTTTATAACTTCTGAAAGCACACTATGTAAGCCTCCTGCTTTTGCAAGAAGATAATCAAATGGGAATATCCATTCTATTGGCTGCTAATGAGCCATCAGCAATCTCTTGAGAAAACTATTAAATAACAATGAAGAAACTATTCTTCATCTCATAGGTACTAGCAAGCTCAGTGTACCTGTATACATAATAACACCCCCAATCTCTGATTTGGTGGGTATGCTGTGAACTACAAAATGTACGCAACCATGCCCGTTTTGCTTTATGAGATCATTCCCATAACAAGCTACCCTCATGTCAGTTATGACCCAGAGACCGAGCCAGAGATTGAGTAAAGACTGTGTTCTTTGTGCTGAAATCAGTTGCTAAAAGCATAATCAACTTAAAAGATACTGCTCCCATTATGAATATGGTAGATGAATATCTGCATAATAATTTACTGATGAACATTCCACACTACTATGAGTCTAGGCTTTTAGAGCGATCATATAAAAGACACCTTGCAAAATGCTAGTCAACAGTGGGTGAATAACCAGTCATTTATTGTTCCACTTATGGTACAAGAGAATGACAAAGCAGCACAAGCAGTGTCAATTGTGCTATAACATAATCGCTTCTCTAAGCCCAAAATGAAAGAAACACAAACCTCTGCTACTTCCGTTTAAAAGTAGCTCACATGTCTTGTTCACAAAATTTCCCATACAATCGTCCGGAGCTAGCTGCCCGAGGTTATAGGCTGAACTAGCCATCACTCATGACTTCGAGTAAATAGAAGCGTCTTTCAGCCGCCTTTACCATGGACACCCTGAATAAGTAGGCAATGTTGGCACTATTAAATTTCATGTTGCCTCATCCTTAATATCATAAGAGGCATCTACTGGTAAAACCCCTGAGTTTTATCAGTTACAAATTTTGCATGTCGTCTAAAAACTCCATGACACAATGCCCTTTTGATCTGAGTAGGGCAGCATTAGCTTTAGAATCTTTATAAATAGCCTAGGCCTGAAGACAACTCTCAGGTAGAGCCTAAACTTTCCACCATTGGCTTTGTTATCAAAACACCAGATATATCTGTGCCTCTCATGTATAGATATGGCAAAGTATGCATCTTCAAGATCGATTGAGGCCTTAATCCTCTGAATCAGCTAAATTGCTGAAAGCCAATCCATCTTAAACTGGGTAACCAAACACATGATCAGACTAGCCAAATCCTAACCTGATTTGGCATGCTCCATGTTTCTGCAATCTTGAGAAATATCAGAAATATACCCCTCTTGTTTTTGGGCAGACTATTTATCCTTTGTGAGACGTCTCTAATTCCAGTTGGAGAACCATCGTTTCCTCTATAGACCGTACAGACGGAATTTTTTTGGTTTCTCTTGCTGCGGAAGATGCATTTATCTATCTATTTATTTATTTATTTATTTCGCTCATAACATATGATCAGATCCTTATGACTAGAGCTGAAACACAGCATCCACTTGATGTGGGAATACGAGTTCCCCGTCAACTCTTGACTGTCAGAGTCACCACGAATCCTCAGCCTTCTTCCTCAGAGTGGAAAAATAGCATAATGCAACACTGAAACAGGAATTGTACCGCAGTCCTCTGACTGAAACCATCTGTCTCAGTCGCCAGTGTGCGCAACACACTCTTCAACCAGTCACTCAATCAGGAATACTGGTATTGAGAGCCTACAAATTATTATATATATATTTTTTATTCACAACATGAACCTGCAGGTCAGATAAAAAATACTACATGCCAGACCGGCTTTCTGCTGGTAGCTACCTATCTCAGAGAGGAAGGCAAAGATGTTTCCAATGAACTGGCAAATCTACTAACTGAGCTGAAAGAATTAAGCATGTGTTGAGGGAAACCTCAAACGACCTCACTCTACTGAGCAGCCTGATAACTTCAATCACAGATGTTGAGGCAGTACATCCCTGGTCAATATGTTCCACATGACCAGCCAGTTCCAAGATGGTCTAACCAGAACCAGGATAGCCAAGCTGTTCCTACTTGGAACTTACAGAGGTTGCTATGCTAGGCACACTGCCAATGTCTCTGCATCAACCTGATCTACTCCAGAGACAGTGAAAGGTACTAGACAGCCCATGCTGCAGGTAAATCCAAACCCGGGGCGACTGACTGCTCTATTTCGGAGTTTTATGGAGGTTAATAAAGAGACCTTACCTGCCGGCATCTCTGAGCCCAGGCCGACCTGCTTGTTGGAGCTTCAGCGAAGTTCCATTGCAGACCCTTTCTGACCACATCTTCAGCCCCACGCTTGTCAAACAGCTCGTTTCCAGAGCTCAAAAGCGATATTGCTGTGCCCAATGGGACAGACTACTTCTTCGGCCTACAGCCTCTTTAGAGCCAGGCTGGAGCTTTACTGTGCAGGTCACGCTACCAGTGATTCCCAGATTAGTTTGACAGGCCGCTCCTTTGACCCTTTCTGCTCCTTCGGAGCCTTAGCGGAGCTCACTGAACAGGCCGCGCCTGCCATAACTCCGAGCCTGCCTCGACAGGCTACTCCTGTGACCTTCTGCTTTTTTTGAGGCCTTTGCAGGAGCTGACTGTGCAGATCACGCTGCCAGTTTCTCCCAGCCTGGAATCGACAGGCTGCTCCTTTGGCCAGCTGCTCCTTCAGAGCCTCAGCGGGGCTCACTGGACAGGTCACGCCTGCCATTACTGCAAGCCTGGTTCAACAAGCTGTTCTTATGAGGCCAGCTAGTGACTCCCAACTGCTGCTTTCCGGAGCTTCAATGGCGCTTCCTGCCCCTTGAATACAGGGTGAAAACCCACCGGAATACTAGAGCTTTAGTTCAAGTTCAAGTTCAAGTTCAAGTGAGTTTATTGTCACGTGTCCCTGTATAGGACAATGAAATTCTTGCTTTGCTTAAGCACACAGAAAATAGTAGGCATTTACTACAAAACAGATAAATGTGTCCATATACCATGATATAAACATATACACACATGAATAAATAAACTGATAAAGTGCAAGTAGCAGAAAGTGGTTATTAATAATCATAGTTTTGTCCGAGCCAGGTTTAATAGCCTGATGGCTGTGGGGAAGTAGCAATTCCTGAACCTGGTTGTTGCAGTCTTCAGGCTCCTGTAGCTTCTACCTGAAGGTATCAAAGGTATCAAAGGTATTTTATTAGTCACATTCACATACACCCAGATGTAGTGAAGTGAAATGCTTTTTGCCATTTTGCAGCACACAAAAATAGAATACAGACATAACACCAATGAGAGTCTTAAACACTAGGTCGAAGGAGGTAGCAGGGAGATGAGTGTGTGGCCAGGATGGTGTGGGTCTTTGGTGAGCTTTACCCACATATAATGGTACTCCACCCCCGCAGCCTCCTTAAATTCCCCCTGCAAGTCTTCAACTTGCTACATAAGTCCTCTCTGAAGAGAAACTATGCAGGCTGCACATTACTGGCCCTGTAAAAATGAGCCATTTTGGGAATTATCTCATGCCATAGCATTTTGGAAAGGCAATAACCCCAACTGTGTATTACAGAGAAGAGATAATGCAGCTTTCTGCACTTCCGAGAGTTGAGACCCATCTACTGACTTGTAAAAGGCCGTAATGAGCCCAGAGCGGTTTTGGACTTGCTGACATAATTCTTTGCCTCCATATTATCACTGGGATATCCCAACTGATGAAATTGACGTTTGTAAACATCCAAAAGTCTGGCAGTTATCTGGACTGGCATATTTCCCGAATACTTTTAGCCAGATCTTCCTCCAGTGAATCTCCTATCCCCAGAGGGATGGCAAATATGTGACAAGAGCTGGTAGCTCCTTCATATGATTAATATGAAGCATAACCCCCATTAGTTTAGGGATTCGATTTCCTTATCAATATCCACATGGTTGGAGTCACCTATGTAAGAATCTTCAACACTCCCCTCTTCTGAGCGGGAAATAATATAACGCAACCCTGAGCCAGGTATTGCTTCCCTTATTTTGAGCGGGAGATATTATAATAATATTTGTTAAAAGGTCATGTTTTAACTAACAATTGAATATTTAAGGAAAGTAACAATAAGCATCGATGAAAGCAAAGCATTGATGAGGTCTATTTGGATTTAACAAGTTCTTAGATAAGATCTTGCCTGCCAGATTGTTCAGAATAAGACCATGAGATGTAATATTGACTCTGCAGCTGGAAGCAGAGAGTACATTGATGAGTGATTTTGGGAATGGAATGCAGTTACTAATACTCAATCAGAAACAGTAACATTACTTACCCCCTTTATTCTGATTCTACAGATTCTCCCTGGATAATGTAAGACTCCACTAAGGGGCTGTCCCACTTGGGCGACCTAATTGGCGAGTTTAAAAGAGTTTGAAAAAATGATATGTTGAAGACCTCCTTCGACTATGTTGAAGACCAGCTTCGACTAGCTACGACTAACTTTGGGAAAATTGGACACCGAATAGTGGAGAGTGAAGACGACCTCCTTCGATCTCCTTCGACTTCCCTTCGACAATGATAAAGACTATCTACGACTATCTACGACTACCTTCGAATATTCTCGATCACCTACGACTAGCATGCTGACCTACTACAACCTATTACGACTAAACCTACGAGTATGGCGACCTTTATTTACTCGTGGGCATTTTTTAACATATTGAAAAAAACGCCGTGACCTAGCTGAGGCCTCAAGTACACGGATACCACTCTCGAGCATGAAGGAGAGTTACGAACACCTCCTACGACCTCGTGTCGACCATGCTGCGAGTATGAGTCGAGGGCAAACTCGCCAGAACTCGCGGATCAGGTCGTCCAAGTGGGACAGGCCCTTTTAGCAAAGTTGTCTTTACATAAAGATATTTAATGAATGTGCATTGTTATGGATATATATAGGCATGGACTGCATGCGGCCAAATGTGATGGGATTAGGATAGGTGGCTCTACTTCAACTTGAAGGACCAAATATCCCCATGTTGTAAATTTTCTCTAAGAGTTCCTGTTGTGTAACAGTTCTTTGAAATTAAAATCAGTTAAGCTTTTCATTTTTTCAACCAAATTACAAGCCTAGCTGATCACTGTCTGTGGAAGGTTATTTGAATAGAGTATAGATTGCTGAATTTTTCACAGAACCATCACTGCATTTTAATTTTCAAGACTGAAATATTTTGCTGACATTATAAGGGAAGTTTTTTTTAAATGAACGCTTATTCACTACAAAACTGCATTAAAAATGAGTCTACAAAATGAAATGTAAGCTGCAAGCAAAATTTGATAAAGGTGCAGGTTAACTGATTTTTACAATATGCAGAATTGACAAGAAGATATTTTGGTTATATGGAAGAATCCTTGCTAGATATTAGTGATCTGATGATCTTTGTATAATGTGTACTTTGAAAGTGCAAGGTAACATTTTTCCATCAACAAGTCTTCTAGATAGGAGATGGGATGGATATTGATGAACGTATGCTATTAACATGACAAACAATCTTTGCAATGTACACAAGGACTGGTTGCTTGTGCTAGTGTAAGCATTACTTGTAACCATGCAATACACATGCTGTCAATAAACATAATTATGTCTTTATTGCAGTTGATATTTTATTAATAGCTTGTCTAAATGTGCCATGATAATAGTACAGAAGGCCATTCAACCCATCAAGATTGCACCATCTCTGTGACGACAAATTCAGTCATCCTTACTCTGCTGCTCCTGCAAGAAGGGTTTAAAGGGTCTGAAGAAGGGTTTTGGCCCGAAACGTTGCTCATTTTCTTCGTTCCATAGATGCTGTCACACCCGCTGAGTTTCTCCAGCACTTTTGTCTACCTGCAAATAATCTTCCTTCCGCACCTTTTGTTTAGTTTAGTTTAGTTCATTTATTGTCACATGTACGGAGAAAAGTGAAAGGTTTTGTCACGTGCTAACCAGCCAGTGGAAAGACAATACATGATTACATGATTACAATCGAGCTGTTAGTGTACAGATACATGATAAGGGAATAACGTTTAGTGCAAGGTAAAGCCAGCAAAGCCCAATTGTACCAAAGGACTGCTCTATGGTTGATGTATGGTTAAATTGCCTGATAACAGCTGGGGAGAAACCACCCCTGAATCTGGAGGTGTGCGTTTTCACACTTCTATATCTTTTTCCGGGTGGGAGAGTACTGGTTAAAGGTTCCAACACAATTACTGTATAGGCAGTGATTTCCAGACCATAACATTTTTCTGGCAATGGCATTTAATTTCAAATCGATAGTCAAGCTCCAATAATGGAACAACCATGTCAATGCAGCCCACTGTCAAAGAATGTGATCTGTGTGATTCCTACTGCTGATTGACGGAAATAATTTTGGATACTAATGAGCTGTCACACAAAAAAATAGGAAATTGTCCGAATGTTTATATTTTTATGTTGACCTTAGCTTCGGGATGGCAAGCTATTTCCGCACGTGTGCCAGCTGTGACTGAGACCCAGCCCTTGGCACAGGGTCAGGATCACACTTCTGCACATCCTCCTCCTCTCGTGTCAACTTGCACTTAGACATTTCCAGAAGCACCATTTAAGGAATTCTAGTTCACACACTAACATGAATGGAGACTAATAGGTGAGTGTTGGAAAAAGGAAAGTCATGAGGAATTCACGAGTAAAAAGTTCAAGGGTATTTAATGACCATATGCACTTTTGAGGGATCAGAACAATGAAATTCTTACTTGTTGCAGCTTTACAGGCACACTAATGCAAAAGCACAACAAATAAATATAAAATAATCAATAATACAATAGTTTATATCAGTGATACTAGATAGCCGTGCCATGCCTTGCAGTGGCCACCGGTATAGTGGTCTCCCTGTGACCAGATTTGTTTTCTCTGTGTGCTTCGGTTTCCTCCCATGTTTCAAAAACATGCAGATTTGTTGGCTAATTAGCTTCTATAATTTGTCCTGAGCGTGTAGGATAGAACTAGTGTTCGCTGGTGGGCGCGGATTTGGTGGCAGAAGATTCTGTTTCCACGCTGTGTCTCCAAACTAAACTAATTATAATGCAAGCCAAAGTATGTAGTGCTACCTAAGCAAAGTCCATTGTGGATTGTTGAGGAGGTAGGGTTGTGGTTGGGGATGTGCAGGGTGATTGAAGAACATAATCGTTAGTGGGAAGAGGTTGTTCTTGAATCTGGAGATCCTGCATCTCAGGCCACACGGTACCTTCTTTCCAACGGTAGCAGTGAGATGAGAACACAGTCAGGGTGGTGTGGGTCTTTGATTATGTTAGCTGCCTTTTTGAGGCTGCGCTTTATGTAGATTCCTTAGATGGCGGAGAAGTCAATAGATATGATGGAACAGGAAAGGTGAACCACTTTCTGCAGCCTGCTTTGTTCATGGTTGTTTGGGTTACTGAACCAGGCTGCTTTGCAACCAGTGTATGAAAGAACTTACTTTTCCTTATCTCGGTGTCTCCCTCTCCCCTGAAGAAGGGTCTCGACCCAAAACGCCACCCATTCCTTCTCTCCAGAGATGTTGCCTGTCCCACTGAGTTACTCCAACATTTTGTGTCTAGCTTTGATGCAACCAGTCTGTATGCCCTCTACTCCCTCTTCACCTATGACTGCACACCTGTACATGGTACTAACACCATCATCAAGTATGCAGATGATACAACGGTGATTGGCCTCATCAGCAACAACGATGAGCTGGCCTACAGGGAGGAGGTCCAGCACTTAGCAGCATGGTGCGCTGACAACAACCTGGCCCTTAACTCCAAGAAGACCAAGGAGCTAATTGTAGACTTCAGGAGGTCCAGAGGCGGCACGCACACCCCCATCCACATTAACGGGACGGAGGTGGACAGCTTCAGGTTCCTGGGAGTCAACAAATGCTGACCTCTCTTGGACCCACAATACCTCTACTCTGATCAAGAAGGCTCTCATCAGCGTCTCTTCTTCCCTGAGGAGACTGTCCATCTGTCTCCTCAGATCCTGGTGAAACCATCGAGAGCATCCTTACCAACTGCATCACAGTATGGTATGGCAACTGCTCTGTCTTTGCAGAGGGTGGTGAAAATTGCCCAACGCATCACGTTTCCGGGTTTCCTCGCTCGCTCCCCTCCATTGAGTCTGTCCAAAGCAAGCGCTGTCTGCGGAGGGCGCTCAGCATCGCCAAGGACTGCTCTCACCCCAACCGGACTGTTTACCCTCCTACCATCGGGAGGCGCTACAGGTCTCTCCGTTGCCGAACCAGCAGGTTCGAAGGAACAGCTTCTTTCCGGCGGCTGTCACTCTACTCAACAACGTACCTCGGTGACTGCCAATCACCACCCCCCCCCCGGACACTTATTAATATTTATTCAAATCGTTTGCTATGTCGCTCTTCAAGGGAGATGATGCATTTCGTTGTCTCTGTACTGTACACTGACAATGACAATTAAATTGAATCTGAATCTGAATCTGAATCATCTGTGGAAGTTTGTTAGAGTAATCGGAGACATGCTGAATCTTCTCAAACCTCAGAGGAAGTCGAGGTGTTGATGAGCTTAGACACAAAATGCTGGAGTAACATCTCTGAAGAAATGGAATAAGGTGACGTTTCGGGTCGAGACCCTTCAGATGTTCGTTGTGATTGCATCAGAGTTTGACGGTATATTTAGAGGTGGTGATGGTGCTGAATGCTGAGGTATGGTCGATGAACAGCAGCCTGACGTACAGATTACCAGCACATGTCACCTCACACTATTACCAGTAACTAATCGCGGCTTTTGCAAAACGTAACAGAACTGTGAGCTTTATGTGTAGTAATGTCAGAACATAATACTGCTGCAATACCTTGTGTAAATCAAAATGGGAAACAGATGCTTTTTCAATGCATGAATTTCAGTGATGACAAGACGGCAGTGGTGCATCAAACATCTTGTTAGTCACACAGCAGCTGTTTCCTGATTCCTGTGCTGTATGGAATTGTAAATGAAATAAAATGAGATCAATTAAAACTCCAGCTCAGAGGGACTAAATAGCTACATTAAAGGTCAAAAACATGGCCCCTTGCACGTGTAGGGTAGAGTTTAAATCAGCAAAGAAGCAGATATTATCCTCACTCTCACCAAACAGCGTAAAAAATAATCACAAGGGAGCAAGGAACTGAGTTAATGGCAGTTTTTTTCTTCTAGCCCTGAGTAAATATGTGTCTACACAATAGAATTGGTCTAATCAATCAGTTACAATGCCGTGTGGTCCAAGTGGAATGAGTTGGCAATAAAACTGTCAGGATATATGCAGTAGAAGATGCTCATCTAAGGCAACAGTGAAGGCCACAGTGAAACATTTATCATGAGACTGAGCATAGGATAATGGTAAAGGAGAAAGGAATGCCTTAAAAAATGACAAACTCAACACAGAACTTTCAGTCAAAAGCAAGTGACAACCTGACTGTTGTAAACAATGTTACCACACTGAACATTTATTCTATGTGTTTCAGACTTTCTTCGAAATATTGCATGAGGAAGATAATTAAGGCAAAATGGCACACCTATTTCTGTTTTAAAGCATGATTTTGAATAAGAAATTGTAAATGTTATATCTGTATGCACTTCCTGTCTGCACCATTTGACTTCCTGTTGTCACATTTTTGCCACGCTTTCTTGTTCACAGAAAGCAATTGTCCATGCCCCTGCAAAGGTCATGCTGCAGATTTGAGGGAGTTGGTGACATTTCTCAGCTGTCAACAGCTAGACATTGATGTTGGAGGTTCTTGTGACAGATTTGTCTCTGCAAGAGATTAGTTTTGATATTGATTGGGGTAAATGTTATGTTCTGTTGCATAATTTAGTGCACACTTCTCTGCCCGTATTCATGCTTCTAAACGAGGGCCGTCATTCACCTTTAGACTTCCAGCTTGGTAGTGAGCTTCCCCACACTAGTCTTCCTACTAGTTTCACTGTCGTCCTGCTCAGTTTCACTGCTTATATCACTTGTTATCACCTTCTCCATAGTTAACATTACGGGCTCCAACTTTCCTTGATCATCATTGCTGGCTTTGATCTTTCCTTTTGCATACCTTTCGATCATTTGTTCTTTGTACCTTTTCATATCCCTCGTTTCCCTCTCCTCTGACTCACATTCTGAAGAAGGGTCTCGGCCCAATCTCTTTTCTCCAGTGATGCTGCCTGAACCATTGAGTTACTCCAGCTTTTTGTGTCTAACTTCTGTATCTTCCCATCCATTTGCTTAAGTTATAATGCCTATTCCATGCCTCTTGGTCTGTAACGGATTCTTGGACAATCATTATAGGTGCTCTATATTGCACCTATTCCTGGCCATTGGTTCATTGCATATTGTAATGGCATAACAGCACATCAGTGACTGTGTTTTCCTGTTTCCCTGTGCAACGGAGGCATTCTGTGGATGGATATAAAACATGGCTAAGTACTCCATTCCATAAGTTTAATGTATTCCCATTTCCTCTTGCTCTCACTTTTTCCGCCTGTGAAAAATATATTATTACTTTTTCCAACTTGATTTTTCAAATGCCGTCTTCCTGTCCATTTACTCTATGAAGCATTTTATTCTTTCCATCACCCTCTTCCTCACTGTTTTCCATTATCACCCATATTTCCCACATTCATCTGCCTAACATTTTCCATCACGTATTGTTACTCAAACTTAAGCTCTAAATTTCCTGTTCTATTTTTTTTTTTTTAATTGTGCACCACCTTCCACTTCCCCTGACCTCTCCTAACAGGTAGCCACTCTACCCACTCCAAGCCTCCAACGCAATCTTATGTACCTGCTCCTTGTTCCTAATTCTATCCTAGCCTTCCCTTCAGCCTCTCACCTTGGACGGCCTTTCCCTTTCATGGTCCTCCTTTGTCCTAATTATGGGCCTGTCCCACTTTCACGACCTAATTCACGACCTCTGCTGAGTTTGCCCTTGACCCATACTCGCAGAATGGTCGTCACCAGGTCGTAGGAGGTCGTAGGAGGTCGTAGGTAGGTTGTGATGCTAATTGTAGGTACTCGTGGCATCAAGTAGGTCAGGACGTTTTTCTAGCCTGAAAAAAGGTTGTGAATTCAAGTACAATTACAAATACAAGTACGTGAATTAGGTCGTGAAAGTGGGACAGGCCCTTTAAGCTTCCTCCAGAAATTGCTCCCTATTTTCTCTTTCTTGAATTTCTTTCTCCCCCTACACATCGCACATTCTGCCCTTCAACCCACTTGCTGGGTCTTCCCTCAACCCAGTTATCTATTGTTTCTAATTCTATATATTCTGAAAATATTGAGTCGCAAAGAAATTGTACTTGAATTCTTTAACTTTGTTAAATTCTGTTTAAAACCTGACAAGTCACATCTACTGCATAGAAAT
This sequence comes from Leucoraja erinaceus, assembly GCF_028641065.1. Lineage (NCBI taxonomy): Eukaryota > Metazoa > Chordata > Chondrichthyes > Rajiformes > Rajidae > Leucoraja > Leucoraja erinaceus. The sequence goes on along the minus strand of NC_073384.1, from coordinate 57,152,761 downwards.
CGAGCTGAATGGGCAGTTATCCCCCTGGGAAGGGATAGTATGCACTCCATCTGCTTGACATAGTGCAGCTCCAAGAACATTGAAAAAGCTCAGCGTCACATCGGACAAAACAGTCAGCACGTTTGGCATCCTATCCGCCAAGTTAAACGTTCAATTTCTCCAATCATTGGCACACTATGACTGCAGTTAGCACCAGCTACAAAGGCCACAGCTGTTACTTGGAACTTGTTACTTTGAACGCACAAAAAGAAGGACAGTGGACCTACTGCCTACAGATTCCCCTCCCAGCCATTGTGCCTTGGAATTATTTTACCAGGTCTTTGCCATCACTGTCAACATGCATGCTCAACAGCACTTTCACCAGAACACTGCACTGATTCATGGAGGCAGCTCACCACCTCCTTCTTAGATCTCCATGAAAGGCAATAAATGGTGGCTTGCAGGAAATGTGCAAAACCCCAAAAAAGTTAATCCCACAAGTCCTTGGGCCCCCAACCCAGGTGACTATTTGCGTGCTAACCACAGAAGCAGATCTACAAGCACATCTTACAATCGCTCCACACTCTTAAATCTATATTCTTACAGACACTGTACATGGCTCGATTATAATCATGTTTTGTCTTTCGCTGACTGGATAACACACAACAAAAGCTTTTCATTGTACCTCAGTACAGGTGACAATAAACAAACTAAACTAAACTATCCCTCCCATTTGCCTCCTTAGCTGAAATGTAAATTGTCCCACGATTAGATACAAAGCCAAACCACTGCGCTGGTGACAAAATAATCCACAAAACCGAATTATCTAGATGTCCGCGATGGCACGGAGGCCTGCTGAAGGGCCTGTTTCTGCGCTGTATCTCTAAACTAAAATAAAATCAATCTCTGTTGTTTTGGAGATCATGCTATGCACAAGTGGCTGCTGCATTTCCCACTCTCATAACTACATTACAGAAGCTAACTATTGAATGTAAAGCACTGTAGGGCATGCTGAGCGCATGAAAAACATTCTTTCAGAGTTCGGGATGTGCTTCAAATGCAGTGGGGAATTTTACGAATATATTTTTTGATTTCTGCCAAACATATTTCTCTGGCAATGTATCTTTAAGAGGTCCCATCAAAGAGCTTCATTTAAAACTCTGAAATGGAGACCAGTGTGATTTTCCATGAACATGGGAAAAGTGTCCTGCGTCATGCTGCATGCCCACGATTAATATAATCAGTGATTCTGTTCTTAAAGGATAAGACCCCTTATAGGTAATATTACATTTTACAAAACTGTGCCACTAATGTATTTTGACTAGTCATTCCCAGAGTAAAATCACGGGCATGCTAACTTTCACAGCTGGGATTTATACTGCTTGTATGAAGCTTGATTCACTGGTCAGATGTATGAGGATACTGCAAACATTACCTTTAATCCAGGAAATATTTCCCTTATTGACTGAGCAATTTGAGGGATTTTATAAGATTAAATGAAAATCCTATAAAATAGTAAACAGGATAATAAGATGTTTTAAGATGAACACAGTGGCCTACGGAATTGTTTAAACTTAAACTGCTTTGAACTTATCAAGTTTCCTGCAGCCGACATTAAAAGATATCCCCACAGTGTGCCCTTCTCTCAGAATACTTATCCCCTTTGTATTAAAATGACCTTGGCATGCCTAAACTCAGTTTGACAGTAGTCAAAGTCAACATCACTGCACCTCAGAAGCATCTGACATTGCATTACAAAGGAAACTAAACCTCACAGATGACAAATGCCTCTGTTTTGAGCATGTGCTCTAACAATGGACTAAGATGGGATTCAAATTAGCAACACATAGATTAGAGGAACTTGTTCAAACGTAGCCACAGCCACACAAGGACTCTAGGAATATCAGTCACATGAAAGCAGTTAAGTACCAGACTGAAATAAATCAAAAGCCTTGTAAGAAAAAAAGAGCATCAGCAGGTGGGGAAGTTTATGAACTCATTTACCAGCAAGCTATAAATCATTTGAATAAGAACCAAATGCGGAAATAGACCTTCCTTTTTACATATTCCGACGTCGCATTTGTGGAACAACATTGAGATGCAAGCTTAATTTCTTTATATTGGAACAATCACTTCTCACGAATAAAAGTGAAGTGTGACTTATGCTGCATTTCTTTCGGTGGCGTTGTCTACAGTCCTATTAAACCTTGAATAGGGAGGGTGCAGAAATAGATTGTTTTATTTGCTTGTCTCCAAGCTCAGTGTGATCTTAATATGGACTAGAATTTGCTCTCAGATTCAGGCAGAGATACTAATCCAAGGAACACAATATGTCATGAAAGCTGTATGCAGAGAATTACACCGAGAATATTTTCTCCTTACAGTAATAAATCACTCAGTCCTTTAAGGCTGTGTCGTATAGCCAAGACACTTCAATACTCTTGTTTATATCTTTCAGAATTGTAAATCAATATGTGAATTATATTCATTTTATCAGTGAGGTTCAAAATTAAAAAGTAAAATTAAAATGGGTTTCAATCCTGTAATAATGAACTATGTATTGGCGAGTGAAGTGTTCTAACAATTGTTTAGTTTTGTTAGCACACAGCTGGAAGGTTAGGGGAATGTCTCCTGTGGATCCTGCATCTTAACAGGAAAAGATTGCAAAAATAAGAGGAGCCAGAAGGGTGGAGTGTCCTCGAGTTTTGCAATGTCTGTGCAGGGCTTGGAGAATCACGGTTTCCTGTGCCAAGGCATTAATGGGTCTTTAGGGCCCACCTGCCTTAGTAGGCCCAGCTCCCTGCTTCCATCCTCTGAGAAGGACTGGAAATTCCAGAGAAACAATAAGGACAGTGTTAAAGAAAACTTGCTCCCTGGCAATTTCTGCCTGACCTTTGCATGAATGACATTTCCTCCGGAAAACAAATTAAGAAAACTGCACAGAGCACTTGATTTTTAATACCAAGTTTTAAAGGTGTGTCAAGATTAATCTTTCAGTATCCTGATGCATGGAATTGTGCTTTCCTGTTTGACACTAATGAGATGTGATCTCTCATTGTTTGGATACGGTTTAGGTTTGGCAGCTCTAATTGGAGGGTTTCCTGAAAGCTTCATCAAGTAATGTTTGGCTCCACGACATTTATACATGTGAAAACCAATCAAACTTTCAAATGTATTCACTTTTCTGGTATTCACTGGTGGGGGTTGCCTGGGGAACCATGAAATCCCTCAACCAGATAATGAAATATAGACCCATTCCTTCTCTCCAGAGATGCTGCCTGTTCCGCTGAGGTACGCCAGCATTTTGTGTCTGTCTTTAATAAAGTAGGGAGGACAAGGGGCGAAGTAAAGCAGTGATTGGTCTGATTAGCAGAGAAGGATCCAAACATGAGTTGGTTCAACAACTTAAAACTCGGTTCATCCCAGAGTCTTAGCCATGTGACTATTCCACCAAGAGCATATGCAGTGTCAGAGCGAGGTTTAAATATTGGAATAATATGGTAACATCCACACTGAGATGTTTTCACACAGAAGGTGGTGCATAGATGGAAGAAGTGGGAGAGTTGGACACAATTCTCGTAAATATATTTATTTATTGCTCATATTCTATGTCTCTCTTCTAGGGAGATGCTAACTGCATTTCGTTATCTCTGCACTGTACACTGCACAATGACAATAAATTTGAATCTGAATCTGAATTAATGACCTTTCAAAGACACCTCAACAGGTTTGTCGGGGTATGGGCCAGGCACGGGCATATTAGTTAAGCATGCATGAGTTGGGCTGAAGCGCCTGTCTCTGTGCTGCATAGCCCTTCGACTCTCTGATTCTGTCTTATACCAGAATATATTTCTACCCCTCCAATGGCAATTGCTGCCGTGACTTTGACAAGACTCATGAAAAGCTTTCTCCTGTAGCTGCAATTATGGAGTGAATAAAGGACAGTAAAATGTCTCAGCACTGACCAATTTAGTCCTAGCTTTAATCTAGCTTTTCAGAGAATTTCTTAAAAGTTGTTGAAGTTTTGAATTATTAGCAAAGGACAAGCGAGCAGGATAGTGCTCATACATAGCAATGATGTTCTTGTTGCATTACCATGATCAGATATAACCTTCAGTTTCACTGCAATTAAACAGGTAATTATTGCTACTCTTAACCATGTCAATGGAAATCTCAGGGCACGAGATGTGCAGAACAGATAATAGAACTGGAAAATATAATTATGAAATTAAATTATGTTTCCAAGAAATAAACACAGTTTAGATGGAGTATAACCATTAATATTAAGAGATCACCAACCATGATCTCCAGCACTTACACCATCAAAGTGTGCAGGAAATCTCATTTACTGTGGGCAGTATGTGACTATTCCAACAAGAGCACATGCAGTGTTTGTGCTACATGAAAAAGGCTGCAAAATATGTTAGGTCTCAGCCGCTCTGGAGAGAAAGTGCCAGGGGTTTCTCAAATCAACACCTATCTTTGTTCTGAACAAGGGTCCTGACCCAAAACATCACCTATGTCTGAGGAAGGGTCCCGACTCGAAACATCACCGATCCATGTTCTCCAGAGATGCTGCCTGATCTGCCGAGTTACTCCAGCAGTTTTTGTCCTTTTGTGTAAACCACCATGCGCTGTCCCTTGCTTTTACCCATCTTTGTTCTCCACCTTTGTGAAAAGATCAACGGAAATCGGATTAAAATATGTTTAAAACTTTGGTAATCCAGTTTAGAGAATCCTGATCCACTTAAGGCAGTTAAATTGGCACCTCTTATTTCACGGGCATAACAGATCAGCTACAGAAGAGGAAAGTACCGACCTAAACTGATGCCAGTACATTGGATATCAATGTAGGAATGTCCAGAAAGAGGTGAGAGGCATTAGGTCACAACAGGAGTGGGCGTCTCGGATTTGGGTACACGACATTCAATTTCCAAATATGTTGATGATAAAACCATGAGGAGATCTGTACGGACTAAAAATAGACATCAAAGCAGATGAAATGGGTGGGCATTTGGCAAGAAAACATAATCCAGAACTAAGAGCGAGGAGAGCCAATATAAACTGTGGGGTTAAAATCATAAAACAGACAGAGGAATAGATAATACTGGAAGAGTATACATGTACGTACGCATCATTGAAAGTAATTGCCAGGCTTGGGCTGTTGTCTCACAACTCCAGTGTTTCAACTTCATAAGATCAAAAGATCATAAGTGATAGGAGCAGAATTAGGCAATCCTCCTAACCCCATTTTCCTGCCTTCTCCCCTTAACCCCTGTCACTCGTACTGAATCATTGGCCTCCACAGCCTTCTATGGCAAATAATTCCACAGATTCACACCCTCTGACTAAATAAATGTTGTTCAATTCTGTTCTGCACTGCTGTCAGTGTGGAGTTTTTATGTTCTTCCTGTCACCTTGTGTGTTTCCTCTGGGTGTTCTGGTTTGAGCCTACATTCCATAGTTGTGCAGATTGGTTTAGGTCAACTGATCAGTAGAAGATTGCTCCCCGTGTGTAGTGGTGGAATCTGGGGGCTGGGACAATTGAAATCCAGCGAGAATAAAATGGGATTTGCGTAGATTTTGTGCAACTGCTTAATTGATCCTTGGCGTGGACTTGGTGGACTGAGGGTAATATGCCTATGCTATATGATGTTATGTTTGGGATCGAGGACGTTATAAACTGAAAATAGACAAAAATAAATGCTGGAATAACTCAGTGGGTCACGCAGCATCTATAGAGAAAAGGAATGAAGAAGGGTCTCGGCCCGAATCATCACCTATTCCTTTTCTCAAGAGATGCTGCCTGACCCACTGAGTTACACCAGCATTTTGTGTCTATCTTCAGTGTAAACCAGCATCTGCAGTTCCTTCCCACACACTTAATAAACGGAGATGTGGAGTACAAGAACAGCATGATGAAAAATTATAAAATACTGGTTAGGATATGTTTGGAGCAGTGTGTTCAAAAGGATATGGATCTCGGGCAGGCAGAGATGATTAGCTTAATGGCATTATGATCGGCATGGACATTGTGGGCCAAAGCGCCTGTTCTTGTGCTGTACTGTTTTATGTTGTATGCGTTGGGTGCTACACTTTGGGAAAGCTGCAAAGAGCGTAGATAGACCGTAAAAGAGAGTTACAGGAATGTTTCCAGGGATGAGGGTCCTTGGTTATGTAGGGACTGTGGATAGACTCGGGTCGCTGTACTTGGAAAAGAAAAGGCTGCATGGGCTGCATAAAAATATTTAACATCATGAAGGGCCTTGAGCAGAGGTGGAAAGAAACAGGTCCCATTGAAGAAGGAGTCAAGAGCCGGAGTATGTAGAATGAAGACGATTAGCCAAAGAACGAAAAGCACCATGAGGAAAAACAACATATGCAGTGGGTTATTAAAATCTGGAATGAACTGCTATGGGCAGGAATGAAGGTAGCATTACAGCAGCGTTCAAAAGGGAACTGAGAGAAAGGTAGTATGGGGGAGAGGCCTGGATTGTTCTTGCATAGAGCAGGAATGCATTGTTATAAAACAAGCTGAACGCTTAATTTACAAGAATAAATATTAGAGCAGGTCAACAAGTCAGGGTTTAATGATGTCACTAGCTACCTCATGAGGTGGACATCCCAGAATCTCATCAGGGGGGATCAACATATATTTGGTCGGGCTGCAGTAGGTGAGATTGTTATTGCCAGACATCGCTGATGCAGATAGACCAGGGTGCAAAATCTGCAAATACTCCATCAGGCAGTTTGTTCAACGAGTAAACATGAGCAATATAACTCTAGCCATCAATAACTACTTCTCATTCTAGGCAAGACTGTGCCAAATGTAAAAATGCAGGAGGTGAAAGTGTCTGAAGAATGCAGCTGCTATCAACGCTTTACATCTTATAAATTATTTTAATTGGAAGGTTTTATTCTGCATAAAATAAGTAAAACTTTTTTTTATTGCTTTGAATAAATGTAATTGATGTGAATTACAATGAGCACACATCTAAGTCAATGAACATCAAAAATATTCAGATGCAGGAAACCTGCAATAAGAATAGTAAATGCTGGAAATATTTAGCAGGTCATGCAGCATTTTGAATGGTTATGTGCCTCTTGAACCTTTTCCTATGTCCACCTGGTAATTTCATGCCGTGATGGAGCTTGGAATTGTTTACAGTTTTGGGAATCTGGCTCTGGGCATGTGAATGATGGGACTTGTCCAATAAACTAAACTGAATAGCTGTCTGAATGTAATTAGGCTTCAGTGCTGAGAATGCTGGCCTGGAAGCGGATGGTGGTTCATTTTCCCTGCCAGGAGGCTTTTGCGGACAGAGCAATGGTGGTATCTCTCCCGTGCCATGAGGTGCCTGTTATACATATTCCATGTCTCAGGAACATACAAAGAGGCAGAGATCCCTGCTGCCCAATAGACCATGAACCTTGCGCTGGGTTCAGGTTCTGATCTTCAGATGACTAAATACTGTGCTGGCTCGCTGAAGACCATGGTGAATTTCACTGTATTGTCTACCTGAGCGAGATAACTCTTGATGTAAGGGAAGTGTTTCACACTTTCCAGAGTCTTGTTGTAAACCTTTATTGTTGCAGATTTACAGTGAAGAAACAAGGAATTGCAGGTCCTTGTTCAGACACAAAGTACTGGAATTACGCAGCAGGTCAGTCAGCATCCCTGGAGAACATGGATGGGTGATGTTTTGGGTCGAGGCAATGAATCTTTGTACTGTCCATACATACAAACAAGTGGTTAGGAGACCAGCAGCTTGGATTTGCAAGCTGCTGTGGGGCTACGGGAATCTTCTGCTGTGAGGAAACATTGCATTTGGATTACAAACAGTTATCAGGAAAAGACTGCTATTGTAACTTGGTGAGGACCTGTATACATTAGGATCAAGCTTACATTCCATTAAGTAGATGAAAGATGGAGACATATTTTTGCCTGCAGCTGAGTTTGAGGACTAGATTTCACAGTCGAGAGTCAAGAGTGTTCCATTGTCAATATGTCCCAAAACGGAACCATGAAATTCTTACTTACAGCAGCAAACAGATATGTAAACATAGTACTCTGTAAAACCCATAATAAACAATTGATGGATTCAAAATCTCTAGGAAGGCAAAAAAGAAAATTCAATTTTATTGGTTGGTACTTCCGCCTACATTTCCCCTGGAGTTGCTGTGCAGTAAAGATCATGCCCACTGTGCCACGAGATTGATGATTCAGGGAGTAGCTCTTTGGCCATTATGGGCAAGTGGTTGAGGAGGGTGTTGGCAATGGCATTCCCAGTGCAGGATGACCCACCATAGTTTCCACAGGCAGATTTGCCTCCTTCCTAATGGTCATGATTACTGTGTTGCTTCAGCAGTTCCACCTCTTCCTAGTCACAGGAGATGACTTTGCGAATTTGTGACTGAAGTTCTCCACCAACTTTTAGAAGTCGGGCGGAGATACCATCTGCTCTTGAGGCCTTGTTGTGTTTCAGTTGGCACAATGTCTTCTCAACTTCTTGATGAAGTAGACATTAGGGTAGTCCAGAGACTATGGATTCTTTGTGTTTTCTGTTGGGGAGATGGTTTGTTGGTTCGTTGATTGGTCAGGAGGATTATTATACTGTCCTTGAAGTGCTATCTTGAGATCTTCAACACTATTTTTTATTTATTTACACACCAAAGGATAGGAGAACAAGCAATGAGATTAGATCCCGCCGACTGATCTGCAAAAAATGTGCTTCTTGCAGAATATCTATGCAATCACATGCAATATCAATATAAATTGAATCAGGTCAACAGCATTATTTCACATAAGATAACATCCCTTTAACTGAACCAATACCTTGCGCACACTTCCAATTCTGGACATAGAACAGACTGCCACCTAGTGCAGTAACCACTGACTTTGGTAAAGCATCAACAGAGAGTTCATTCCATTTGTTACATGCTTATTGTAGATTTTGGAGAGAGAAAAAAATATTTAAAAAATATAAATAGCTGTAGTGCTGAACATGGATAGTAGTGAAGGGCTAAAAGGCCACCATGCCAATTTGTAACTAGGCTGAGTAATAGAAACCCAACCGTGTATCTAACCTAGCGAGAAGTCTGTCAGCAGCTAATTAATTAAATATAGCTGAAATCATAGCTTAATTCTTACTTGTCTGTAGATCTAATTAATAAATATTCTTTGGCTGTCTCTACGAGGGCAATATTCAAAATCGCCAGAACTCACAAGAAATAAATTATAGGTTTTTTTTGCATCTTTGACTTTAGTTACAGCTAAATAGATATCAGAGATCATTAAAGATTCTGGGAAATTGGACCTGGGCAGCTGAACAAGGAACTTGACTGTGAATCGGCAAACCATTTTACACTCACCTATATTCTTTTCCGCTGACTTGGAAGAAAGATGTCAATCACGTGTGCCTGTTTTGCATTACAGGCCATTCGCATTCCACTATTGTTGAAGACCTTGATAGAGAAGATTTAATCAAAGTCTCTCAACCAGCTATCTGGAAAGAACCTTACCAATCTACGGTCAATTTCTCAAGGTGATTAAGGGGAGAATGGGCATGAAATTGATATTGTGCATCTAAATTTTCTAAAAATCTTTGAAAGGTACCATTCAATTGCCTACTTAAAAATTGGAATTAGCAGGCACAATTTGTGTACGATAAGGAGCTGGTTGCGTTCTCATACACACAACTAGTTCTTGGTGAAGCCACTTGTAGTTAACTTCTCAAAGAATTTGTTTTGGGACAACTGCTCTTATCAATCTTACATAATGGCCCAGATGGAAATATCAGGAGAACCATTTGCAAGTTCATAAATGATGCAAAGATCTGAGTCAGTGTTAGGCCCTCAGATGAGAAAAGCCATTGCAAGCAATTCTAAATATGCTTGAGATTTGGACTCATTTTTTGTATTCCATATGACGACAGATGAAACAATGCCACGCGTGCTTTATGTACAGGGGTGAGATGTTAAATGCAAAAAAAGGCAAGTTGTTGTAATAGTGGATATGGAAGTATTGAGTACCAAATGACATTAAACTACAACAAAAACACGAATGCTCTCAGGGTGATTGTTGGATCAATACAATGCAACCAGTAAACACTATACTGCTCTTGTTCATTTGGAACACAGCTTCCAAGTTTGGTCCCATCCCTGTTTTAGAAGAGGTTCTGAGGAAAACCCCCTTAAAATCAAAAGAGCTAAACATTGTTTGCGAAGTTTGGATATTTTATATTCCAGAACAACATGGACATTGAAGACATTTGATGGAAGCCATGTAAATAGTGTAAACAATAAAATGTTATTTACTATTCAGTGAGATAGATTACAGAGAACCAGGTGATACCTGCGTAATTTACACTCACATGGGGTTAAGTTAAATGTCAGGATATATTTCTATTCATTGAGGGTTGTTGATTTTTGGGAGAAGTTCCTGGCTCAAAGAATACGTGTACATTTTGATCAAGTTTCTGGAAGAGGGCTGGATCAGCTTCTAACTTTGTTCTATTCCGCATCAAGGGAAAGACAGCGGGCTATCAGTAATCTGCTTCCTTCCCACTGATCTCCTTGTTTGATCATCTTTGTGAGTTAGGTGGAAATTACCCACATATATGTTTCCCTTCTGAAAATTGGCCAAGGATTATTATGTGACCTGTGACACACCAGAGAGTAGGGATAATGAAAGGTGTTGTGCAACAAGACCATAAAGTACATTCTTGATGGACTAGGTAGACAAAAATGCTGGAGAAATTCAGCGGGTGCAGCAGCATCTATGGTGCGAAGGAAATAGGCAACGTTTTGGGCCGAAACCTTTCTTCCTTCTTCCTTTGCTCCATAGATGCTGCTGCACCCGCTGAGTTTCTCCAGCATTTTTGTCTACCTTCGATTTTCCAGCATCTTCAGTTCCTTCTTAAACTTCTTGATGGACTATTTGTCCTATCCTGTCAACCATCTCTGTACGGGTGGATGTAAGAGAGTTCAGTTAATTTCCTCTTTATTGCTGTCTTCTAGTCCCAACAAAGTAAGACAGGTATTGAATTGTTCAGATCGATATTTGAAATAATTTCTCAGAGCAATTTCTCTTGTGTTCGGTATTATTTTGTAGATTTTCTTTTGAATAGTTTCAGCTGGTGGCATTGCAGAAAAATTCTTTGTTTGAAAGAGCGCATGGACAATGCTTCATTAACAAAATTACTGACTTGAAATATCAAGATCACTCAAAAACCCTGGATAATCGTTGCTTCCATCGATCATTCATGTGTTTTTCTATATTGCTGAGTTCAATGTCTTTTTCACATAAACCAAATTATTTACTGCTCTAAAATATGTGTAACAATTACCACAATTATAAAGGGGAAACAAAAGCAAAAAAAGATTAAAGTGAGTTGTTATTCTTTTATTGTTGGCAATTGATCAACCATTGCTTTACTGGCAAATCTGGGTTACAAACCCGTGTAGGAGGCCCATTCTCAGTCACGTGTGTGACCACAATGATGAAAAATTGTGGAATAACATCTCTTCTAATTCTGAAAGCATTACAGGTAAAATGTTTTGTATATATTATTCATATTTTTTTCTGAATTTTATCAAGTGAATTTTTTATGTAATGCTGACAATGTTTGTTGAGGGTCAGAGGTCAAACGTGTGTGACCTCGCACGAAAGCATTTCTTTCATAACTCAGTTTTATGAGTGTACTAGTGTAACACCATTGAATATACAGACATGCAGAATGCCTGTAGAGTTTAGTTTTTTGCATGTTTTTGTTTTGTATCTATTTTTTATTATAAATAAAGTTTATTTTTGAAAAACAAAGTGTTCCCCTTTCCTCCATCTAATCTATTGGAATGATACTGAAGATGTTCCTATCCAAGGGCACAATCACCAAACCTGAAGAAAGTTATAGGTGATGTTTCAGGTTGAGACCTTCTTCAGACAACCCGAAACGTCACCTATTCCTTTTCTCCATAGATGATGTCTGACCAGCTAAGTGACTCTGGATTTTTGTGTCTATCCTTGGTTTAAATCAGCACCTGCAGTTCCTTCCTACACTGAAGAAAGTTATGGTTAATGCACTAGCAGCCTCCTTTCTATTTATTTTAATAATCCCGGGATGAAACCCAGCAGCTTTGGGAAAAATATCTGCTCCATAATATTTTTCCTTAACATCATTTTACTTATTTTAAATGATGTAAGTTATTTCCCTGACTTAACAAAGGAAGAAGTAGTTGTGTGTTACTCTGTTACCTTGTTACTGTGCAGTCATAAGGGAAAGGGAAGTCTAATTTCATTGTGGTTCATATTATCTTTATGCATGTTCTTGAATCTAATAAAAATACCACATTTGCAAGTAAAAGCATCATTTACTGAAGAATATCATTGAAAGAGGAACTGCTCCCTTTTGTAAATTAAGGGCATCCTCCCATTTCCTTTCTCATCATGAGTTTTACTTAAAGGTGAGTTAGCCTTTAAAGGGGTAGTTTCTATTATATGGCTCTGCCTGTATCCATGTTTGCTCTTTACACTTATTGTAACACTATAATATTAAATAAAGAATGAAGGGATTAAGTTTACGGTTCTTTTGATATAATACTTTTCAAGCCAATACTGGCTTTATTTGTTTTTAGATATACAGCGCAAAAACAGGCCCTTCGGCCCACCGAGCTCACACTGACCACACATTAACACTATCCTACACACACTAGGGGCGATTTACACTTATACCAAGCCAATTAACCTACGAGCCTGCACGTCTTTGGAGTGTGGGAGGAAACTGAAGATCTTGGAGAAAACCCATGGGGAGAACGTACAAAACTCCATACGGACAGCACCCGAAGTCAGGATCGAACCTGTGTCTCTGGCGCTGTAAGCGCTGTAGGGCAGCAACACTACCGCTGCGCCAGCGTGCAGCATTATTTAGTGATTTGGTAAATACCGACTGTATTTAGTAGCACTTGGGGCCCAAGACAATATAAAGTTCCACCTCTGCCCCATACACCCTACCCACCTCACTGCCCCATATACCCTACCCACCTCACTGCCCCATACACCCTGCCCACCTCACTGCCCCATACACCCTACCCACCTCACTGCCCCACCCTACCCACCTCACTGCCCCATACACCCTACCCAACTCACTGCCCCATATACCCTACCCAACTCACTGCCCCATACACCCTACCCACTTCACTGCCCCATACACCCTACCCATCTCACTGCCCCATACACCCTACCCACCTCACTGCCCCATACACCCTACCCAACTCTGCCCCATACACCCTACCCACCTCACTGCCCCATACACCCTACCCAACTCACTGCCCCATACACCCTACCCAACCCAACTCTGCCCCATACACCCTACCCACCTCACTGCCCCATACACCCTCCCCCTCTCACTGCCCCATACACCCTACCCACCTCTGCCCCATACACCCTACCCAACTCACTGCCCCATACACCCTACCCAACTCACTGCCCCATACACCCTACCCACTTCACTGCCCCATACACCCTACCCATCTCACTGCCCCATACACCCTACCCTCCCACCTTACTGCTGTCTATTTGACCAAAAAAACATACCAGATTAACTAAACAGCATGGTTGCAAACTAATTAAACATTAACACTTTTACATATAAGTGCTAGCAGATTTTATTCAGTACAGTGATATTTTCAACAATTCTGGTTTAGTCTGTGGACAAACCAAATTAAAAATACATATTTTACACATATTCACATGAATTGGTAATCATGTTTGCAATTTATATAGATTTTGTCTCTAAATATGACACCAGTATTGAGTAAATCTGACAATTATTCTCCCATGAATACTACTTTTTGTCAGTGAAACTAATCTACAGATAATATTGGATAAATGCCAAAATATATAGATTGTCATGAAAAAAAAAAAAGGATTTTCACACATCTGACAGACATCTGGTCTAAATAGATGAAAAATAAAATCCACTATCAGAGCTTTAAAAGACCAAACCGAGTATGTTGTTTCATTAAAAGGAAGTTTTGATAATTGTTATTACCATTGAAGATTAAAAGCTGTCTTCACCTTTCAGTTTATTTAGGGATTATGTGTTGGTGTGTTTATCCGGACGAAAGCTACTTTTTCCAAACAGATGTGGCTTGGTTTCTGTGGCGTTTGATTAATGGGATACAACGGTTAAAGTCAAAGAGTCAGCAAGAGTCTTACATGCTTGTGTCATACTTGAGCTGAACAATAAGCCTGGCTAAGAACAGAACAAAGCTGTGCCAAGTTAGCCCGACAATGGCAGCTCATCTGCCGCTCCTGCAAACTAACTGATATATAAGGACAAGGGGAAGTTTGAGTGTGGGGTTGGAGGGCTCAGTGTACTATTTATAGCTGATCACATGAAAACTAAGCAAAATAGACAATGACTTGTTTGTGGAGGTGAATCAAACCAGGAATTAAAGACATCTCCTCAGCCATCCTGTGATACTTAAAAATAGGCCCAGGGTGCACATGTGACAAGAAGAGATCGACAGTTTGGCCTCTGACCCTGAAAGGACCTTTGTACTCTGATACAAGTAATTCCAATTTGCCCCACTTCTCTCCATTCTTTTTGTTTGATTTGACCTTGCTCATTGAGGACAAGGCCACTTTCTTGGCAATCCAATCAATAATCCAAACAGACAGAAGATGATTATTAGAATATGGGAAGCTAAACTCAAACAGAGATAGGTTATCAGCCTTGCCCAGAGCTGTCTTCTGAGCAAATATTTCATCAACATTTTCATGGCAACTCACATGTCATTAGGATTCTGGAGAAGTAAAAAGATCAGTAAGGGGATAAAGTAGGCGGACAACTGCGGAGCCATGTGGCTTAGCTGCTGCATTGCTCTCTCTATGACTACAAGGACCTCCCATAAACACACAATCTCAGGGGAACACTAACAGGCAAGGCTGAAGATAAAGGACAAATGGAGTTTTCACATGCGACTCTGCAAAAAAAAAGACTTGTGCAGTGCTTGGCAGCTCTGTTTCTCACAAGCATGCTGTACGTTAGATAAGTAACAAGCTGACCAGGCAAGCTGAGCAGACCACTCTCTATCTATCAGCTCTGATGAATTTGTGCCAAGAATCTGAATGAAGGGGCACTGTCTGCTGTGTGTATCCCAGAAAGGCTGACCTCTAAATGACTTCCCAATCATTTCCTACGTGCAGCCCGAGAGGCTGTTTGTGAAATGCACTCGGATTAAAGAGGTTTTGGTGCAGGCATCTATTGCAGGAAAACTATTAATTATTTCCAGAATTAATTCTTAAAGCAGTTTATTCTTCAACCTCTCAATAAACTAACATCTTTAGTTGATAACACAGTGCAATTCAATCTCCTACATGACATTCCACGTCCTGTTTAAAAGCTAATTTCTCTTTTGGTTTTCCATTAGCCCTGTAGTTGTTTCTCTGCCGATTAAAGATTTATCCTTCTTAACACCTGCATACAATTTTTCGGTGATCTGAAAACTGACCTGTTAATTTTCATGCATGACAGAAGCTATTTAATGCCAAACGTCGTAACAGTATGCCTCTCTGCCTCACCACTTTGCGATTCTCCCTTTAAGGATAAGGTGTAGGCCATTTGGGACGGAGATGAGGAAAATACATTTTCATCCACAGAGTTGTGAATCTGTGGAATTCTCTGCCACAGAAGGCAGTGGAGGCCAATTCACTGGATACATTCAAGAGAGGGTTAGATATAGCACTTAGGGCTGGCTTGAAGGGCCGAATGGCCTACTCCTGCACCTATTTTCTATTCTTCTTCTTCTTCTTTCGTGTAGCGTGCACAGCCTAAAGTTGTAGGACAACTTGTTCTATTTGATCTTCTGTTTGTGCACGTCGAGTTGATTGCATTAGTCGGAACAGGGCGGACCACATGAAGGTTGCAATCTTCCACCCCACCTATTTTCAATGTTTCTACTGATATCTGCTGCTTAACGCCACTGTCAGAACTTGCTGCGGCCCACTCAACATATGGAGTAATTGCTTTCAAGAGGTTAGGTTGTCCAGGTAAACATCTGTTGCATCCTGCTGAATAGCTGAATAGCTCATTCACGTTGCTGTATATACAGTCATGTACCAACATCTACATAGAAAGCTTCTCTGTAATTTGGTCATTTAGACAGAACAAATAAATACAACGCAGTCATTTGGAAAACACTGCATAAATTCTCGTGAAATGCTTCTTCTCTCAGTCCATGTTTTTTTTGTTGTAAAGAGTTAAGAGAGGAATCCTAATCGGCCTGAACTAGTGGATTATTAAGTCATCTTATCTCAGGCCTACATCTCTGTGCAAATACTGCAAGGTTTACAATCATCTTTTGCAAGTCACGGAAAGGTTTATTCAAGCCGTTGAAACCTCAGTCATTGTTGTGCCTCGCTAAGAATGAACAAATTGTCCTCGGCTAATGATGTGAATTAAATTTTAAAGACAAAATAAGAAGGTGGAAATAACTTCTCAGCTTCCTTAATTTTCATGGGTATTTTGTGGAGTAGACAAAAGCAAAAAAAAACATTGCTTCCCTCCTTTTAAAACATCGTTGCTCGTACGAGCTGCTGAATTTTAGGTAAACTTAAAACACCTGCTCCTTCTTTTGTTTAGATGCCTGTGTTAAGTACACACAGGGTTTAATGCAGAACAATCATGAAGGAAGTAACCGCATTCAGTGGAAGGATTTGATAAAGCAGATCTGCCTGCTTATGAAAACCCAGCTGGAACAAACATTTACACATAAGATCCACATACAATAATATTATTAATGTTTATTGTGCTTTTTGGACCTCTAGATTGGATTGTAATAATAGTTTGATGAAGTAGCAATCGGGATTGCATAAGACAGGTAGTGGTGTTTTTTGTTTTACACAGGGCTGGCTAGCTTTGTACGTTTGTGATGGAAGTACAGTGAACCTTGGTATTAACAGATTTTGGTTATCGGGGACAGACCTCAGATTCAGATTCAGATTCAATTTTAATTGTCATTGTCAGTGTACAGTACAGAGACAATGAAATGCATTTAGCATCTCCCTGGAAGAGCGACATAGCAAACGATTTGAATAAATAATAATAAGTGTCCGGGGGGGGGTGGTGATTGGCAGTCACTGAGGTACGTTGTTGAGTAGAGTGACAGCCGCCGGAAAGAAGCTGTTCCTCGACCTGCTGGTTCGGCAACGGAGAGACCTGTAGCGCCTCCCGGATGGTAGGAGGGTAAACAGTCCATGGTTGGGGTGAGAGCAGTCCTTGGCGATGCTGAGCGCCCTCCGCAGACAGCGCTTGCTTTGGACAGACTCAATGGAGGGGAGCGAGGAACCGGTGATGTGTTGGGCAATTTTCACCACCCTCTGCAATGCCTTCCGGTTGGAGACAGAGCAGTTGCCATACCATACTGTGATACAGTTGGTAAGGATGCTCTCGATGGTGCAGCGGTAGATGTTCACCAGGATCTGAGGAGACAGATGGACCTTCTTCAGTCTCCTCAGGAAGAAGAGACGCTGATGAGCCTTCTTGATCAGAGTAGAGGTATTGTGGGTCCAAGAGAGGTCATCGGAGATGTTGACTCCCAGGAACCTGAAGCTAGAAACACGTTCCACCTCCGTCCCGTTAATGTGGATGGGGGTGTGCGTGCCGCCTCTGGACTTCCTGAAGTCTACAATGAGCTCCTTGGTCTTCTTGGAGTTAAGGGCCAGGTTGTTGTCAGTGCACCATGCTGCTAAGTGCTGGACCTCCTCCCTGTAGGCCAGCTCATCGTTGTTGCTGATGAGGCCAATCACCGTTGTATCATCTGCATACTTGATGATGGTGTTAGTACCATGTACAGGTGTGCAGTCATAGGTGAAGAGGGAGTAGAGGAGGGGGCTCAGCACACAGCCCTGAGGAACGCCGGTGTTCAGGGTGAGGGTTGAAGAGGTGTGCTTGTCTAACCTCACAGACTGGGGTCTGTTGGTTAGAAAGTCCAGTATCCAGTTGCAGAGGGAGGGGTCGATGCCCAGGTTACCGAGTTTGGTGATCAGTTTTGATGGTATAATGGTGTTGAATGCTGAGCTGTAATCAATGAACAGCATTCTTACGTAAGTGTCTCTGTTGTCGAGGTGGGAGAGGGCGGAGTGAAGTGCCGTTGAGATGGCATCCTCCGTACTCCTGTTCTTGCGGTAGGCAAACTGATAGGGATCCAGTGTGGGGGGTAGGCAGCTTTTGAGGTGTGCCAGGACCAGCCTCTCGAAGCACTTGGTGATGATGGGGGTAAGTGCAACTGCCGACCTGCCGACGCCACCCCAGCTCACACCGCCTCCCCAGCCCCGGCTTTCGGAAACCTCCCGTTTTGGAAAGTACACCATTGAGCCCTTCTTCACTCAAAACAAGGCATGGTCAATGCAGTTGTTGTAACAGCTCACGTTGTTGCCCCTGGGAGCAGCACTTCCTTCAGGCCACTGCCAATGACAGGACGCGCTTGGTCACTGTGGGAATCTACCAGCTAGCCCTTCCTTCTGTTGGCCTGTCGCCTTGTCCACTTGATCTCTTTCCTCCCCTCCACCGCCACCTCCTCCTCCATCTCCCGTCTCTCTGTCCAATCAATCTCTCCCTGCCTCATCCTCCTTCGCAGCCGGAGTTGCCGAAACAGTCCACCTTGCACTCTGAGAGACTATTTTGAATATGGTAATAATTTATCCCACCTCTCCAAAATTGGATGTCTGCAGGAAATGCTACCTCCTAACATTCATGCTAACTATGAAAGCGGCAAAGGTGTGTTGTGTTGGGGACGTATGTGAACAATCCTTGGGTTTGACTCGTCATTTCTAAGTATTTCTGTAACTAAGACATTTTTTTCAAGAATAAATGTGAGTTATAGTACGAACTGTTGTGGGTTCGCTTGTGCAGACAGTCACATTATGGTGCATTGTGGTGATCTTCCAAGAGAAAGGGAGAAGTCAGGGTGCAACTTTTATGTGTGACTTGCAACAACTAAGTGGAAATGAATGCGCTCTATGAACAGAATTGGAAGGTTGTTTGAGGTCTTGAAAGGGATCCAGCAATCCACTTTTATGTTTATACATTTATTAAAGAGTTATAGAATCACTGAGCAAATACAGCGGGAAACAGGCCCTTCGGCCCAACTTGCCCACACCGACCAACATGTCCCATTTGCACTAGTCCCACCTGCCTGCATTTGGTCCATATCCCTCTAAACCTGTCCTATCCATATGTGTATAAATGTTTCTAAAACGTTGCGATAGTACCTGCCTCATATACCGCCTCCTGCAGCTTGTCCTATACACCCACCACTCTTTGTGTGGAAAAAGTTACCCCTCAGGCTCTTATGTAATGTTTCCCCCCCCCTCGTTAAACCCATGTTCTTTGAGATGTGGGCTTCGCAAACTGAGCCAGCATTCAATTGTGGAATAGTTTAAAAGTTAATCTTAAGGGCCAGATAAAAACATAGGAAGTTTACAACAAGGATGGAACTTATTTAGTCCATATTGTCAGAGATGGTCCAAAAGGAAGGGTGAATGGAATGGAGGGAAAGTCTCTGACAGGACATCCAAGTGACACAATGCTTTTGGTGGAATGAATGAGGGAATGAATGGTCTGCGCAACTACCAAGGACATGACCAGGAACTCCTTCTGACCCAGTTGCTTCTCATGGGTTTACCCTCAGGAAGGCCGATCTAACCTCTGCCACAGTCACCCTGGGGAGAGGCACACTTGTGTCTGAAGGGGCAGGCGTCAGTCACTGCCCTGTTGGCCTTCTGCTCAAAGCAAGCATAGAAAGCATTCAATTCATCTGGTAGGGTGGCACTATCACCAATGAGTTGCCTGACCATGCTGTGCAGCTAGTTATCTTATTCACACCTTGCCACATTCTCCATGTGTCCGAGTGATTATACTGGGACCCAGGTTTATCCCGGTATTGTCTCTTGGAATACTTGATGGCTTTGCGGAGATCATAGCGGGCCTTCTTGTACCACTCGGGGTTGTTTGACCTGTACACAGCGGACCTGGCATTAACCTGTTAATGTACCTCACAGTTTATCCATGGTTTCCAGTTGGGGAACACTCAGACTGACTTTGTCAGCACACACAGTCTTCCACGCACTTGTTCCCTTATCCTGTATCTGTATACTGTGGACGACGCGATTGTAATCATGTATAGTCTTTCCGATGACTGGTTAGCACACAACAAAAGCTTTTCACTGTACCTCGGTACACGTGCCGATAAACTGAACTAAACTAACAAACTTTGCTCTCTGTGATTCACTGTCAGGAAGGCCATTCTTGCATCTGCTACAGTAACCATTGGTATAGGTGCTCCCGAGACTGATGGAGCAGGTGACGTCCTTTCACAAACCTTCTGTGAAAGGTGAGCGTAGAATGCATTGAGCTCACGGAGGGAACAGCACCATTTGTCGTCAGCGATATATTTCCCGATCCAGACCCTAATGCAGAGCATGGATAGTTGAACTCAATCTAATGGGAGGTAATTTTCTTTGTCAGGCTTAGGTCAGCTAGCCTCAGTTTTGTTGAAAGCAATCAGGTTTTGGTCAGGCCAATTCTGGCTGAGCCATGTTGGCCCAGCACATCACTTCATTCAGCTTAACATGATTTGCTTCACATTTTAGCAGCACGTGGATATCAGACTTAAAGTTTGTTATATTTGCAGTGATGATCAGGTCAGGAGCTTGCTATTCATATTATAATAAATTATAAAATACTGCTGTCAGGTAAGATTCAAAATTGGCTGTGTTTAGGTAATGTTTTGCTTGAGTTTTGATTTTAATGCCGTGCAAAACCCTACCTGACTATTCTGAAGCACTCATGGCTGATGTCCCACATTCTACCCTCCGTAAATTGGCCCTCATCCAAAACTCTGTTGTTCATATCCTATGAAAACTACCTACTACATTTGCAATACTATTTAGAGCCCACTTTTGATTCAGATGCAAATAACATTGTTTTGTCCTTCCCTCCCACCAAATTGCTTCTCATTTATGCACAATACGTTTTGCTGCTTCGCTATTTTTTTGTCCCATTGATCTGCGGTTTTTACTTAAGATGCACATATAACATTATTTGTTTCTCTCCTTCCACAAAAAAATTGCCTGTCTTTTTCTTCTCATTCCGAATTTGATGCTAAAAAAATCTTTTTTCTCCCGTTCTTCAGTATGCGCTGCGTATCTGTAGTTCATGAAGTTGGCATAGTATTGCAGCAGAGATGTTTTTCTTACTGATGAATATCCAATGACCAGCACCTTGAACAGATGGTCATTTACCATTTTTTGGGCTTGATTGATTCTAGATGCAATGTTCAAACTCATAAGCATTTCCCTCCAGCCCTAGTGTAATCATCAGTACACTTCAATGATGCAAAAAAATTCTTTCCAAACAATATCATTAGTTCAGATCTCTTATATAATGACCTAAGCTATATAAAAGAGTTATAAAAGAGGATTGCGTTATTTTTCTTTTTTTTTCTGTTGTTGGCATCTCACAATTTGTCAATTATCTGGCTGGTTGTCATGGGACACTTGTTGCCATGGTGCATTATGAATATCGCAGGCTTCTTACATGTTTAAAATGTGTCAACAGGAAATGGAGCTTCTTGCTTCCCACTGAAGATCCAGGTGAAATACCTGGGCTGATGCAGACAAATCAAGTATCACGCGTAGATTCGAAATATTACTCATTTAAACGGGCAAAACAGTGGCGCAGCTGGTAGAGCTGCTGCCTCACGACGCCAGAGACCCGGGTTCAGTCCTGACTTCAGGTGCTGCCTGTGTGGAGTGTGCATGTTCTCATTGTGACTGCGTAGGTGCTCCGGTCTTCTCCCAGATCCCAAAGACATGCAGGTTTGTAGGGTTAATTGGCTTCTGTAAATTACTCCTAGTGTTTAGAGAATGGATGAGAAAATAGGATAACAGAGAACAGGTGTGAACAGGATGGTCGGCGTGGACTGTGTGAGCCGAAGGACCTGTTTCCATGCTGTAACTTTTAATTAATCAAAATTGGTTGCTTTATGATTCTGTACAACAGCAATGGATGTATCGAATGCAGCCCAAGGCGTTACACTTCCTGTGGTATAATAATGCGCACCAATCACATGACATGGGTTCCAAGGGCCCAACACTCCATACAATGGTGACCAGTTGGATAAATAATCAATAGATGTTTAATTTTAAATATAATGTACCAATTTTGTACAAAATTGTGCACTTTCATAGTATAATTTTTTTTTTACCATGCCTGCTGACCTTTTCTAGAAAAGAAATAGAGCTAATAACAGCTGGAATTAAATTCTCTGAGTAGTTAAACTCATTTGAAATATAACATTTGTAAATTGTCTGAGCAGTTCTGCAGTTTGCTTATTGACTGGTATTTTCTTCCCCCACCTGTTGATTGGGTAGAGGTGGATTTAATTAACTCTGTATTTTTGTCAAAGAATATTTCAGTCCTTTAACCAATTCAAAGATTAAAGGTATCAAAGGTATTTTATTGATCACAGTCACATACACCGAGGTGTAGTGAAGTGAAATGCTTTTTGCCATTTTGCAGCACACAAAGAAAGAATACAGACATAACACCAATGAGAGTCTTAAACACAAAGAACATCCCCCCACAATGGCTCCCACCATGAGGGAAGGCACAAAGTCCAGTCCCCAACCCCAGTTCACCCATAGTCGGGCCTATTGAGGCCTCCACAGTTGCCTCTACGGAGGCCCGATGTTCCTGGCCGTTCTCGCCGGGTGGTGGTGCTCCGGCGTCGGGAGAGTCCTCACAGCGGCATGGGAACCCTGGAACGGCCGCCTCCGTACTGGAGGCCGCGGCTTCCAAAGCCGACAAGGCCGCGCCGGTTGGAGCTCCACAACTGGCGATCTCATCTAGAGATCCCAGGCTCCCGGTGTAAAGTTCGGCGCCGCCGCCCGCAGCTGGTCGCTCCACAGTCCCGCAGCTCCGCGATGTTTTACCCGGCGGTCTCAGCTCACCGGAGCTCCAGCGCGGCGACCCAGGCAAGGCATCGCCCGCTCCACGATAGCGCTCCAGCGCTGTGCCGCCGCCGAAGCCGAGGTTCTGGGCGGTCCGCGACAGGAAACGCTGCTCCAGGCCCGCTGGTAGGCCGCGAGGACGGGTCGAAGCTGCAGCCCGGAGAAAAGCTGCCTCTCCGACCAGGTAGGGACCCTGAAAGGCAGTTTCCCCCTCCCCCCCCCGCTCCCCGCACACAAAAAAGTCTAGACCTCCAAACAAAACACTTTAACTAACTAAAAATAAAAATAAAACGGTGAAAAGACAGACAACTGCTGGCAGGGCAGCCGTGCACAGGACAGCGCCCCCTTCTGATTGTATTAACCTCTGCGATGAAGGGAATAATTGGTTAAACATCCAATGTGCATAAGCATCTCAGAAATAGTTGGCGGCATGGTGGCACAGTGGTAGAGTTACTGCCTTACAGCGCCAGAGACCCAGCTTCAATCCCGACTACGGCTGCTGCCTGTATGGAGTTTGTACGTTCTCCCCGTGGGTTTTCCCCGAGTACTTCAGTTTCCCCCCACACTCCAAAGACGTACGTGTATGTAGGCTAATTGGCTTCGGTAAAATTATAAATTGTTCCTAGTGTGTGTAGGATAGTGTTAGTGTGCGTGGATCACTGGTCGGCGTGGACTTGGTGGGCAAAGGTCCTTGTTTCCACGATTTATCTCTAATCTAAACTAAAATAAACCAAGGTAGACATAAACCAAGATCAACTAATATATCAGTTCCGCACTTGAGGACCTGATATTCTAATCCTTGCTAAATTAGTCTTGTGATGGCAAAAGTATGAGATGCATCTGAGTCACTGACATGTGTCATGGAGATGGGAGGAGGGAAATGGATTGCACTCAATTTTCCAATATTAACTCTGCCTGCTATTTGAACTTAGGCAATAGGGAAACTTGGCTCGCAGTCCACTTGGCTGTGGATTAGAAGATTCTGTAGAGGCAAAGATTTTTAACAGTTGCAGATCACCATAAAAGGGTAAGTTCAGAGACATCTGGCCAACATAGCTCCCTTTGAAACGTAAGGTTTGCAGCTTCTGGTGTAGATGTTGCACTGCGGAAGAGTGGTTTATATTGGTGCTCGAGACCCATGATGCAGTAAAAGCATAGATTCTCATCTCATGAGAGGGTTGCCCATATTAACGTGGGTACACATGCCTCCCACACTTGATCGCCACCAAAGAAAATACCTTCTCCTCTCAAGAATGTAATGAAACCAAGTGTTCTCTCCCTTTAAATCTTAATGATTTTTTACTGCCCATCAGGTATATGGCAAGCCTATGTTAGAAACTAGCTACTCGTTCAGGAGCAACCATACTATAAGCATTTCCCTCTCTTTCATATTCATCCGCCAAGCATAAGACATTTTCAGACCTGGAACTGTGACCTTTGAGCTGAATCTTCTTATTGAAATAATGAACTGCAGATGATGGTTTACAAAACATTGTGCTGGAGTAACTCAGCGGGTCAGGCAGCATCCCTGGAGAGCGTGGATATGTGATGTCTCAGGTCGGGACTCTTCTTCAGACTGATTGTAGTGGGGGGGGGGGAGTTTCTCTGGAATATCAACAGCCTGACTCCACTGGGAGTCATTCATTCTATTCTTTATTTTTAGAATGTGGGCTGGTGGTGTTTCTTCCTCCCCCCCCCCAAAAAAAAAGACACTGATAGCTCAGGTGCTTCTAAAGTCAGAGACCAATCAGAGCATAATTGGGTTCTTACACAAATAAACTTGATTGGCCTTTGACTTTTGAAGCTCCCCTTATAACTATGATATTTTGGTTGGAGAAACAGCAAACAGCCCATGTTTTGTTGAAAAGAAGAAACAAGATTGAGTAGGCTGGGACTCTATTCCTTGGAGCGCAGGAGGATGAGGGGGTGATCTTATAAAGTTGTACAAAATCATGAGAGGAATAGATTGGGTAGATGCACAGAGTCTCTTGCCCAGAGTAGGGGGATTGAGGATCAGAGGACACAGGTTCAAGGTAAGGGGGAAAAGATTTAATAGGAATCTGAGGGGTAACTTTTTCACACAAAGGGTGTTGGGTGTATGGAACAAGCTGCCGGATGAGGTAGTTGAGGCAGGGACTATCCCGTCGTTTAAGAAACAGAAGACAGGTGCATGGCTAGGACAGGTTTGGAGGGATATGGACCAAGCGCATGCAGGCAGGTGAGACTAGTGTAGCTGGGACATGTTGGCCGGTGTGGGGAAGTTGGGCCAAAGGGCCTGTTTCCACACTGTATCACTCTATAACTCTACTATGAGTCTAAGATGAACAATTCCTTGTGGAGTTCAGGCTGCTGACATTCGAGAGAAACATTGTCACGACAGAAGGGGATATAATATGTCAAACCCTCTCTCTTCATGAAGCCCACTGATACTATGAAGAGTGAAGATGGGCACTTGGGTTCCATCTGTGATTCTTTGTACTCGAGTGCACTTTGCCATCTGCTGAGAGCTAGAATTCCTGTTCAGGTGTTGTCTTTTGTCCAGCGGCAAGTTGGCAAAGCTGAAACCCTCTGCCAATGGAACAGTTGTCATTCTCTAATACAAAAAAAAACACACTGGAGACTGCCTGATTCGAGAGATGTCTCCTGGATTGGCTTGGAAGAATGTGGTGGCATGAAAACCGCATGAAATGGGCAAGCTTCACTTCTTGGGAAGTACCGTCCCCGATCATGATATTGCCCTCACATGATTGGGCAGCAGATGGTACAACTCTATGCCAGCCTGCCTTGTGAAACAGAGGCAGCAAAGACAAAGCTCCAGCAACACATTTAAGAAAAGAGCCATCCATTGCTTTCTCAAGGCCAACTGAGTTTGGGAAGTAAAAGCTAGTCTCACCACCGATGACCACATCTGAGGAACGAGTAAGAAACTCCCCATCAATGCATGGGTTTTCTCCGAGATCTTCGGTTTCCTCCCACACTCCAAAGCTGTACAGGTATGTGGGTTAAATGGCTTGGTATAAGCGTAAATTGTTCCTAGTGTGTGTAGGGTGCGGGGATCGCTAGTCAGTACAGACTTGGTGGGCCAAAGGGCCTGTTTCTGTGCTGTATCTCTAAATTAAACTAAAATATATCAGGACGCAAACATCCAAGTGGGTTTTGGAAGTTAGGACTTCCACACTCTCAACTTCCTCGCTATAATTCTATATCCTGTCTCAAACCATAAATGATGGCACGGCAAAGGATGAAAATGAACTTATAAAGAAGAGGTAGGGCATTGGCTTTAGGAACAGTGGCGAATGGACACCAAGAAGGTAGGAGATACTGAAAATACCCAGCAGGTTGGGTGGTCTTATTGGAAAGAGAAACACTGTGTGAAGGGAAATCTTGCTTTCAAAATTTTGAACAAATGAGGAGTACAAATAAATACAAAACAAATAATTAATAAACCTCACCCACTGTGAAAACTTTACGATGGAGAATGGATTGGGAGGGAATGCAGGGATTTGGTGTTGGTTAGTCAAGATCACATAATAGTAAGATTAAACGAGAACTTACCAGTTTGAAGTTTGATCTTTATTTTATGAGGAGTTACGATGAGGGATTACGTGAAGACCCCGCCAGCACGCATGCGCGACATTCTTAAAAGCAGCGGTGTGGAATCACAGAAATAGTAATTGAAATAAACATAGTAAAGATAAGAAGAACTAGGATACCAGTTGACCTTTATAATTGAGGGCGGGAGCGGAGGGCACGTAATCCCTCATCGTAACTCCTCATAAAATAAAGATCAAACTTCAAACTGGTAAGTTCTCGTTTAATCTTACTATTTTACTTCGGAGTCACGTGAGTGACTAAATGAAGATTTTAAAGCTCTGTGATTTCAAGCCATGTAACTGCCCATGCTTCACTCACTGCCAAAGTCATCCAAGGGAGTTATGTTATCGTAATTAAACATGAATCCATTTTCTTAAAACAATAACAATATTTATTTTTAAACAAAGAAAATAATGCTCCCCCGGGCTTAAATTATATATTTGCAGATCTTAAAATTCTTTCTGCAAACAATGCAGGTTTGGCAATCGGCTTGTTATAAAATATTTGGAAAGTCCTTTCCGTGGACCATCCCGCTGTTGCCAGGATATGGTCCATTGGCACCTCCATATTCCTGGCTGCCGATGTTGCTGCTGCCCTGGTGGAGTGAGATTTAAAAATGTCAGTATCCACCCTAGCAGCTCCCAATACCAATGTCTGAGCCATCTTGAGATGGTTTGTACCGGCACCCGACCATGTGGCTTTTGGAGCTGATCCATAGTGCCTTTTCGCTCCCTCTGAATGCTTTAGTTGTGCTAAGGTATAGCAGCAGATGTGACATGACACATAAATGGGGGTCAGGTGGGTATGCCCGGAATTCCATCGTCAGTCCTGAAGTTTCTGGTCTGCTCTGCTTGACCAGCTCCCAGATTTTGAATGTAATTTGGTCAGCTGATGTGACCATATTGTCCAGCCTTAGATAGTGTAGGGACTGGACCCTTTGGGCTGAGACCAAGGCCATCAGCATTACAGTTTTCAGAGTGAGCTGTTCCAGAGACAGGGATCTGGCTGGTGACCAACCCCTTAGTAATGACAGGACGACACTGATGTCCCAGATCTGGGTGTACCTTGGTCTAGGGGGATTGGTATTAAAAATACCTTTCATTAGTTTGGCCGCCAGTGGATGTCATCCTATGGACTGCTGTCCTGGTGCCTGCCATAGAGAGGCTGACAGAGCACTCCTAGCACTATTAATTGTGCTGTAACTCAGCCTTTCATCGAAGTGAAGGCTGGATAGGAACTCCAGGACATTCGTTATTGTAGCTGTTCTATATGCTACCCCAGTCCTCGAGCAGTATGCTTCCCACTTCCGGATGCTGGAGAGGTACTGCTTCTTGGTTGATTGTCGGTAGGCTGCCGTCATCATGTCCATGGTCCTGTTTGATAGTCCCAGATCCAATAGTGGCCTTTTTAAATTCTGCAACCCAACAGATTTATCCTGTCATGGCATGGATGATTTTTGCCCGTAACAGGGTGGACCAACAGATCCGGTCTTTTGTGAATGGTCATGAGTGGCTCAGTGACCATGTCAAGGACCACAGGGAACCGTGGCTGTGTAGGCCAGTCAGGTACTATCAAAATACCTGAAGCAGGGTCCATTTGTATGTTGCGTTGGACCCGACCGATGAGGCAGAAGGGGGGAAAGGCATAGAAAAACAAATTTCCCCAATTGAGCGATAACGCGTCCATCGCCGCTGCCTCAGGGTCTGGTTCCCAAGTGACATATGTTGATAACTGGTGATTCAGTCGGGATGAAAAGAGATCGATATCAGGTGTTCCATATCGCTTTGTAATTTCAGCAAATACTTTGGGGTTCAACATCCATTCGGTGTTGTCATTGAGTTTTCGTGACCTGGTGTCTGCCATTGTATTGAGCTTACCTGGTAGGTAAGTTGCTGATAGCCAAATGTGTCTGTCGACACACCATTGCCAGATTGTGTTGACCAGATTGTCACATGATATCGATTTTATTCCGCCCATATGGTTAATATAAGCCAACACTGTGGTATTCTCAATTTGTAGGCGGAAATGCAAATGGTGCATATCTGAACAGTAAGCTTTTAGCCCATAAAACGCACCCAACATTTCTAAATAGTTTATACTCAGTGTCTGTAGTAGTGATGATTCTTGTATGTTCCATCTACCACCAGTACTAGATGTAGTGTTAGTTGCTCCCCAGCCTTGAGCACTGGCATCTGTTTGTATCGTGATTGCTCTCTGAAATTGCTTTAGCTGGTAATTTCATGGGTCGATCTGCATGTTGTTTTAGCGCTTGCACCTTTGCTCTTTGTAAGTTTTGGTAATGCAAAGGTCCAAGCTGAGTAGCTGGAAATGCTGCTACTAATTTCCCAATTACTGCTTTTTCTTTTGGCAACGTTACAGACATGTGGACTGAGTTAATTGTGAATCCCAATAGTCCATAGTTGGGGATGGCATCAACTTAGATTTATCTGGATGTATAACAAACCCCAGAGTTTCAAACAAATGTTTGGTAGCTAATACTGCTGATTTAGCTAATTCCTGGGTTTTGCCCACTATTAAAATATCATCAAGATATGCCATGACAATATGTTTTTATTTTCTTAGTGTTGCCAAAGCCGGTTTTAATATCTTGGTAAATAGTCTTGGGTCTGATGTTAGATCATTAGGCAACGCTTTATACTGCCATGGTTGCCCCATCCAGTTACACTTTAGCTATCTACGATGATCCTTATGAATGGGTACTGAATAGTATGCATCTTTTAAATCGATGCATGCCATGAAGTATCCTCTGGAAATCAACTGTTTGGCAGTAACAAATGTTTCCATTTTGAAATGTATATACATTTATATATTCTGACAAAAGTATTCAGTGTCGTCAAGTCAATGATGATGCGACATCCACCATCTTTCTTGGTTTTTGTAAAGATATTTGATACAAATTCCAAAGTTCCGTTTTTTCTATGACTCCTTTTGTATGTAATCTCACCAGTTCTGCCTGTCCCTCGTATTTTTCTTTTTGCGAGAGCGTAAACTCCCTGTGGGGTACATGTTGAACTGGTGGCATACTTTTTTGGATGAATTCAATTTTGTATCCCTGAATACTTTGTAGTATACAATTATCAAGAGTGATAGTCCTCCATGCTTCCAAAAACAGGTGTAACCTTCTCCCTGTTAGTACAGGCCCTGCACCTTTTATGCTCTGGAAGGAACCAGATCCACCTACCTCCATGGTTACATGGTAGAGTGTTCATTTCCTGGGTTTCTGTTTCTTCATCGGTCGAGTTGTTGCTGTGTGGGGTTGGCGCATCTTCCATGGGGTCCGCTCTGGGCCCTGGCCTAAAAAAGACCTCCGACGATGATATGCTTTCACCAGCACCCTGATGTTGACGCCTGCTGGTGGATGCATAGGGGTGCTGCCGCCTGGGTTGTGTGGCTTTGCTTGTTCATAGGCCTGGCCTCATGAGTCCAACACTTTCAACTCCTCATCCAGTTCTTTAACCTGTTTTGACAGGTCCTTTCCAAATAGCAGGATTTGAGGTTGTGAGGTCGCAGATTTGCACAACCCTGCAAATTTGCGATTGAGTGCAGGTCTGATGGCATCCTTCCGCAGGCTATTTATCTCATACTGTGTGTTGCACAGTAGAGCCAGAGTGTCCTGCTGGTTGTCGGTCATTTCGACCCCATCCATGGAACGAGCATAAGACGTGATAGCTGACGTCAGGAGCTTCAGGATTTTTTGGAGCTTCACCTCTTGGGTTCGTATGCCCAACCCAATGTACCCCCAGATTTGGCTGTTAACAGCCGGTACATTGAGTGAGATGCAGTTCTCCGGGGGCGTGTACCTGTCCAATGCCTCATTTACTACCTGTTCTTGTAGTGGGTTGAAGGACAGGTAGTCAATACTGGTCGCCAATTTTGATTGCAACGGCTGTCCCACTCGTAGTGTTACCGCGTAGCGGTTAACCACTCCCAGCAACTCTTCCTGTTCCTGCACCCCCAGCATACTGCTGTTGTCTTCAGCTACGGACCCCTCTTCTTGACCAGCCCAGCCCTGGCCACTAACGCTCCCCTCTGTCAAGGGAGATGCAATGGACAGTGCCGGTTATTGCATTGTTGTGGGTGTGCATGCAGTCCCTTGGCGGGCTTGCCCCATCTCCCAGAGCAAGTCCCGCTGGAGCATCTGCTCCATCAACCGCTCCATGCGGGACAAATGGTCACCTTTGCCGCTCTCGGGCAGTGTGTCTTCCTGACTGGGCTCATCGGAGTCTACCGGTCGGATCGACTTCTGCTTTGCCTTGCCTCCAACCCGCTGCGGTGGTTCGAGCTGAGCAGCTTGCGGGGTTGGGCTTGGCTCAGCAGAAATTGCGTCAGTGACTGTGGACCACAGCGAGTGCAGTCCAGGTGCCACCGGTCGCCCCCCACTGCTGGAACCCTCCTGGGCCATCACGGTCGGATGGGGTGCGACCTTCTTTGGTTTTCTATAACACAGAGCACAACAAGGGTTTTGACGAAAACGGCCTCAGAATAAGTTTTACTTACCTGGAGGTCCCGTTTTAAACTGTTGTGGGAGAGCCCGTTCCCCCAGCCATCGCTGTTGCACTGCAACAGATGCTATGTCGCGCATGCGTGCTGGCGGGGTCTTCACGTAGTCACTTACGTGACTCCGAAGTAAAATCAATAATACTAAAGACCATGGAAGTGTATGCCACCTCAACTCCAATGAGTACCCCACCTCTTGTTGGAGTCCAGGTTACAGGTTAAGAATAAGGGGTAGGCCATTTAGCACTGAGAGAGGAGCAGTGGAGGCCAATTCACTGGATGTATTCAAGAGAAAGAAGGATATAGCTCTGAGGTAACAGAATCAAGGGATATGGGGAGAAAGCAGGAACGGGGTATTGATTCTGGATGCTCACCTATGATCACATTGGCTCGAAGGGCCGACTGGTCTACTTCTGCACCCATTTTCTGTTTCTACGCTTCTATGAGAGCAATTAGCATTAATAAGCTGGTAAGGAAAAACTATATGTGAATGAACTGTGGTGGGGGCAGACCACTGCCGGTCTCGGAGCCCCCTCAGTGCTGCCCCAATATCAGACTAGGAACTCGCCTGATATCTGCCTGGATGCTCCTCCAGTGCTGCTCTGGTCAACTCAGGTGTTGCTGTGGCACCAGGACCGGCCTTTGGAGATGCGGGGCCCAATTGGGAACAATTTTGGTGAGCCCCAGGTTCCCAGCCAAGGTCTGTAGAATCATAGAAATATCATCTATTATAGACTTTATATCTCTATAGTAGAATGGAAAGTAATCAAAATGTGCGCTTAAAAAGTGCTTGCGACTTAATGGACCAAATAGATCTAAGCTACAGTTTAATATAAAATTGCACACATGTAAGCCTACAAGAAACAAACAAAATGTGTAGATCACCTCGGAAACGTACATAGTTACAATACCACTTGTTTTAGTGACTGTGGAATGAAAACAAAATATTTAATTAACTAGATCCTGAAAAACCAATAACCATTGGTGAAAAAACCAGTCCAAGTTAGTTGTCTGTGCGTGGTATGTGTGTTAGTTGTCTGTGTGTGGTTGTGGCGTTAGTTTCAGTTGCCCCGTGGTGTGTGTGTGAATGTTAGTTGTCCAACCCTTTGGTTGTCTTCTACCACATCCTATGTTAGGTTGTCTGTGTGCGTGGTGTGTGCGTGTGTGTTAGTTGTCGGTGTGAATGTTAGTGTCTGTGCGTGGTGTGTGTGTGTGTGTGTTAGGTGTGTGTGCGTGGTGTGTGTGTGTGTTGTGCGTGTTAGTTGTCTGTGCGTGTTGTGTGTGTGTGTGTTGTCTGTGCGTGTTGTGTGTGTGTTAGTTGTCTGTGTGTGTGTGTGTGTGTGTGTGTGTGTGTGTGTGTGTGTGTGTGTGTGTGTGTGTGTTAGTTGTGTGTGTGTTATGTGTGTGTTAGTTGTAGTTGTGCATTGTGTGTGTGTGTTAGTTGTCTGTGCGTGGTGTGTGTGTGTGTGTGTGTGTGTTATGTGTGTGTGTTGTGTGTGTGCGTGTGTGTGCGTGTGTGTTAGTTGTCTGTGCGTTATGTGTGTGTTAGTTGTCTGTGCATTATGTGTGTGTGTTAGTTGTCTGTGTGCGTGTGTGTGTGTGTGCGTGTGTGTGTCTGTGCGTGTGTGTGTGTGTGTGTTGTCTGTGTGTGTGGGAGGGAAGGAGAGAAGGGGGAGGTGGAAGAAGAGAAGGGAGGGATAGAAAGGGAGGAGAGAAGGGAGGGAGAGGGCCGACGGTGGGAGCGGATGCCGAGGTCCGGGCAGACGGGTGTGAGCTGAGGCTGAAGTTTGTAAACGTTGCTCCAACACCCGGCCCGGCCCTCCCTGTATTGTTCACCGTGTCTCCCCGGGGAGAGAGAGGGGTGGAGCCGGGCTGTGCGCATGAAGCACGGCGACTGGAGGGGTGGGAGCGCTGCCCCTGGACCATGAGAGAACGACCCACCTCCCCCTCTCCCCCTTCTCAATTCCCCTTCACAACCCCCTCCCCTTCTACCCCTTTCTTCCCCATCCACCCAGGGTAGATCTACCCGAGCTGAGAGTAGATTACGAGAGCTGAAGGCCGGCCCTGCGTGGCACCATCCCAGTATTGACCAGGGCTTTCTTGCCGGTGCTTCAACATTGGCCCTGGTGCTCCTCTGCTGTGCCGACAACTGGAGGGCACTTGTTGGTGAAACCCCGTCTACCCTGTCACATTTTCTACCCTGTCACCATTGCAGATGTTTCATCTGCAGTGTATGGGGTCGAGGGAAAGACACACCACTCCCTTATCTGGACATCATGAGACGAAGAGGTCGGGTAGATGCACAGAGTCTCTTGCCCAGAGTAGGTGAATCGAGGACCAGTGGACATAGATTTAAGGTGAAGGGGAAAAGATTTAATAGGAATCTGAGGAATAACTTTTTCGCACAATGGGTGTATGGAACAAGCTGCGAGAGGAGGTAGTTTGGGCAGGGACTATCCCAACATTTAAGAAACAGTTAGACAGGTACATGGATAGGACAGGTTTGGAGGGATATGGACCAAACGCGGGCAGGTAGGACTAATGTAATAATAATAATAATAAATTTTATTTATGGGCGCTTTTCAAGAGTTTCAAGGACACCTTACAAAAATTTAGCAGGTAGAGGAAAAACATGTAAGGGGAATGAAATAAATAGTAGAGACATGACTAGTACACAAAGTAAATACAGAATTCAATACAAAACACAGTATGAGGCAATTAATGCACAGATGAAAAGGGACGGCACGTGGGGCTAAGGATAGGCAGAGGTGAAGAGATGGGTCTTGAGGCGGGACTGGAAGATGGTGAGGGACACGGAATTGCGGATCAGTTGGGGGAGGGAGTTCCAGAGCCTGGGAGCTGCCCTGGAGAAGGCTCTGTCCCCAAAACTGTGGAGGTTGGACTTGTGGATGGAGAGGAGACCAGCTGATGTGGATCTGAGGGACCGTGAGGGTTGGTAGGGGGAGAGGAGGTCAGTGAGATATGGGGGGGGCAGATGGTGGAGGGCTGTGTAGGTGAGGATCAGGATTTTGTAGGTGATGTAGCTGGGATATGTTCGCTGGTGTGGGCACGTTGGGCCGAAGGGCCTGTTTCCACACAGTATGACTCTAACTTGGACTGGACTATAACGGCAGCCTATATCCCTCATTCAGAGGACAAATAAAAAGGGTAAATTATTCGGTTTAACTAGTCAACAATAATACTTGGATTGTGATATATAAAGCATTAACACATAGCATTTACTGCATTCAAAGAAAAACCCACTTTCTTTCATCTCAATTTTCCAGAACGGTTTCACTATTTTAACTTTGGTTTTTGCTATTTAATTTGCTAAAATTTCAGTTGTGACGCTATCTTTATTCCTTTCAGTTGGGAGATTTGATTTTTGTCCCACGATAAGGATTTGAGAATATAAACGTAGGCTGGTTTATTAGTGAAGATCAGAAAGAGCTGCATTTTTTGGAGGAGGTATTAAACTGTTCTTGCATAGGGCTATCGGAAACAGGGATGTCCAAAGAAAGCAACATGAGAATATGAAAGGGCCTACCGAGGCATTCCTGTAAGAGAGCAGGAGGCCAGTGCCTTGGGCAG
Source organism: Leucoraja erinaceus (assembly GCF_028641065.1). Taxonomy (NCBI): domain Eukaryota; kingdom Metazoa; phylum Chordata; class Chondrichthyes; order Rajiformes; family Rajidae; genus Leucoraja; species Leucoraja erinaceus. The sequence goes on along the minus strand of NC_073384.1, from coordinate 57,118,065 downwards.
AACAGACTGGTGTGTTTGACTAAAAGAGCCTGTATCAACTCTGAAGGCAGCTGATGGGATCCGAGCTGGATATTGTAGGAAGATCTCAGCAACTCCACCTGCCACAGCGTCCTAGAAACATAGAAACATAGAAATTAGGTGCAGGAGTAGGCCATTCGGCCCTTCAAGCCTGCACCGCCATTCAATATGATCATGGCTGATCATCCAACTCAGTATCCCGTACCTGCCTTCTCTCCATACCCCCTGATCCCCTTAGCCACAAGGGCCACATCTAACTCCCTCTTAAATATAGCCAATGAACTGGCCTCAACTACCCTCTGTGGCAGAGAGTTCCAGAGATTCACCACTCTCTGCGTGAAAAAAGTTCTTCTCATCTCGGTTTTAAAGGATTTCCCCCTTATCCTTAAGCTGTGACCCCTTGTCCTGGACTTCCCTAACATCGGGAACAATCTTCCTGCATCTAGCCTGTCCAACCCCTTAAGAATTTTGTAAGTTTCTATAAGATCCCCTCTCAATCTCCTAAATTCTAGAGAGTATAAACCAAGTCTATCCAGTCTTTCTTCATAAGACAGTCCTGACATCCCAGGAATCAGTCTGGTGAACCTTCTCTGCACTCCCTCTATGGTAATAATGTCCTTCCTCAGATTTGGAGACCAAAACTGTACGCAATACTCCAGGTGTGGTCTCACCAAGACCCTGTACAACTGCAGTAGAACCTCCCTGCTCCTATACTCAAATCCTTTTGCAATGAAAGCTAACATACCATTCGCTTTCTTTACTGCCTGCTGCACCTGCATGCCTACCTTCAATGACTGGTGTACCATGACACCCAGATCTCGCTGCATCTCCCCCTTTCCCAATCGGCCACCATTTAGATAATAGTCTGCTTTCCCGTTTTTGCCACCAAAATGGATAACCTCACATTTATCCACATTATACTGCATCTGCCAAACATTTGCCTTCTCACCCAGCCTATCAAAGTCACCTTGCAGTCTCCTAGCATCCTCCTCACAGCTAACACTGCCCCCCCAGCTTAGTGTCATCCGCAAACTTGGAGATATTGCCTTCAATTCCCTCATCCAGATCATTAATATATGTTGTAAATAGCTGGGGTCCCAGTACTGAGCCTTGCGGTACCCCACTAGTCACTGCCCGCCATTGTGAAAAGGACCTGTTTACTCCTACTCTTTGCTTCCTGTTTGCCAGCCAGTTCTCTATCCACATCAATACTGAACCCCCAATGCCGTGTGCTTTAAGTTTGTATACTAATGTTGGTCCTTCCTGCGTTTCCACTGTCCCCGCGTCTGTGCCTCCAGGACTTGGTCTTCCCAGCATTACTCGGCCTCACCAACAAAGACTGCACAACTGGCAACATTGAACTCGATGGTCAACTGATTTAGTTTTAGTTTTAGAGATACAGCGCGGCAACAGGCCCTTTGGCCCACCGGGTCTGCGCCAACCAGCGATCTCCGCATATTAATACTATCGTACCCACACTAGGGACACGTTACACATACACCAAGCCAATTCACCTACAAACATGTACGTCTTTGGAGTGTGGGAGGAAACTGAATATCTCGGAGTAAACCCACGCGGTCACAGGGCGAACGTACAAACTCCATACAGACAGCACCCGTAGTCGGGATCGAACCCAGGTCTCCGGCACTGTAAGCGCTGATAGCAGCAATTCTACCGCTGTGCCACCGTGCCACCCATTAAATAAACATTTGTGTTGGATCTCAGTGTTATTTTGAAGAAAGACAGAAAGGTTAACCTGTCCAAAGTTTAAGCATAACTCAACATTTCTAAAGCAGAGGCACAGCAGATATCTGAAGCTTCCAAAAGCAGATGCTAGAATCTAAAATAGTATATACTTATTTTCACAACTTGGGACCTACTTCTACAAAGATCGGAAGCTGCATTCCTTACCTTCCAATAGCTACTTTTCAAATGCACATCATTGCTTATGAAGTGCTTTGGAATATTTTGGGAAGAAAATGGAAGTCTTGATTTCTTCCCTCTCATAAATAGAGAATATTAAAGTATTGACTCACGGTATTTAAATTTCAATCAGAACCATCACCTACAGATGGATTCTGTAAACAGCTGGAAATGTCCCAATTTGACTGGTGATTTTTAAATGCACTGTCATTTCTGCTTACATGGACCACTGGACTTCAGATTTTGTCAGATGGTTAGTGCAATGGACCATAAGGACCTGCTAATAGCTGTTAGGTTGGCCCTCTGGAGTGTTCTCCAGGAAGAACAGTGGTAAAGGTTAATGCATTCATATAGCAGTAAAAATCCCAGCTGTACAGTTTGTGACCTTTCTTATTTTAAACTGTTAATCAATATATCTTTATTATTTATTTTAGCAAATACCTTAATATGATTAATAAGCATTCTTGATATGCTTGATGCAGTTATGTGAAATATGAAACTGTGAAATATGAAAATTAAATATGTTTGGGATCCAAAATGGTAAACAATTGGGAGAGAAATTGGATTGCACTGTGAACTGTGCTCTGGGATTAGTGTGTATGATTATTCCATGGATTATGACGTAGATCATGCATAAAACTCATGCTTCATATGGTCATAAGGAATAGTAGAATTAGGCCATTCGGCCCATCAAGTCTAATCTGCCATTCAATCATGGTTGATCTATCTCTCCATCATAACCACATTCTCCTGCCTTCTCCCCATAACCTCTGACACCTGTGGTAATCAAGAATTATCTACTTGCCTTAAAAATACCCACCGATTTAGCCTCCACAGCCTTCTGTGGCAAAGAATTCCACAGATTCAACACCTTCTGACTAAAGAAATTCCTCCTCGTCTCCTTCCTAAAAGAACGTCCTTTAATTCTAAGGCTATGACCTCTAGTCCTAGACTCTCCCGCTAATGGAAACATCCTCTCCACAGTCGTTGATATTCCTTCAATCTATGTCATGAATAATATGAATGGGTCCAAATCTATGAGGAGAAAGTACCACAATAATCACAGCTGGAAGTCCCTTTAAAGCTTTTGGAAAATTGATGGACATCTCAGCCCTCCAGAGAAAATAAATTCAAAATCCAACATTCTTCGAATGAAGAAATGCTTCTTATACGACCAACTATAATTTTGAGAGACTGACCCCAAGTTCTGGACTCCTCAACTAGGGGAAACATCATCTCCATATCTATCCTATCAAAGCCTTTTGAGAATTTTGATAGGGGCACCTAACAACTAAAATTGTTGGAAACACACAATTTTATATCGGCCAACAGAAAGTGATTATATATACAGTTCTGATAAAGGGCATTGGCCCAAAATAATAACCTTTATTCTGCTGTTTGCAGTATTGTATGTTTGTCTTCCTCTTTGAGAGTCGCAGGTTAGATTTAATCAACGTCTAGCAAGTTTCATCTGATGCTAGTCACTCACAATATTTGGCCATGTGGCTGTGCACTGAGGGTGTCGCCAGGACTTGAAGGCTTGAGTTGTAGGCAGTTACATGGATGGGAAAGGTTTCAGTGGATATGGGCCAAATGCAGGCAAATGGAACCAGCTGAGGGATCTTGGTCTCATGGACGAGTTGGGCCGAAGGGCCTGTTTCTGTGTGGTCTGACTCTGTCGTGATTTGGCTCCATGGCACTAATCTGTCTAAGGTTCACACTGGCAGGTTGTGTGGAAGAGGTACTACCTCAAAAATTGTGTGTGGCCTACACCCACATACACAATAATTCAACTCCTGTGGTGTCTTTACCATAATTATCCCTGGATAATAATGCTTTATTCATAAGGCATATCTTATTATATTTGCAAGGAATGTTATTCTTATGTCAGCATTTTGGAAAACTGCAGGCAGAAATAACCATTTTGTGAAGCTTTGTAACACTATGGGTATAATCATTCATTAAGCAATCTGATGTGAACAAAAGATGAAAACATCCCTATTATACAGAAGCGATTAAATTCAAAAAATACAATGATGGCTCTGGGTTAAACTTGGCAATAAACTGTCGGAATACTGAATGTAAGAAAAGAGCTGGGAACGACTGGAAAACATTGATAGCTGGTGCCAGGAATTAGAAAATATTCCTCCAAACTAAGTAGGATCCAAGTTGATGGTTTTTGAATTCACATGAACAGTTTGGCTGTTTCTCTTCTGCTCTGTCCATGTTTCACAGCTCAGGCATCGAACACTGCAGCATCTGTGATATCACTCATTCATTGTACTACACAAATCTCACTTTGGAATAACATGCCTTTGTGTGTAACATTACAGAGCAGATGGTTAGGGAGCAAAATAATGACATTTATGGGGGAGGGTCCCACTGATTTGTCCAACAATTTGACGATGGCACTCATGCAGTTCAGACTTGACTCCAACTTGGTGACAGATAAAACCCGTGTGGAGGGAGGGAGCTTGTCACACTATGGTTGGAGGGGGGTGAAGTGATGGTCAGGTTTACCTCAGGTCCTGCAGTGATCTGCTGGCAATCTTGCAACTGTGCCATGCACACAGTGGTGCAGCAGGTAGTCTGAATAAGGGTCTCGACCCGAGACGTCACCCATTCCTTCTATCCCGCGATGCTGCCTGTACCACTGGGTTACTCCAGCGTTTTGTGTCTATCTTTGGTGTAAACCAGCATCTGCAGTTCCTTCCTACACATTGTTACTATCGTGCAGCTTTAGCGACTTGACATCCAGAGCTGCCGATGTGAAATTTGCATGTACCCAACCGAGCGCGAGTGAGATTCATCCCGCAACCCAAAGACATATCGGTCGGTAGGTTAAATTGGTGCTGTAAATCGCTTCTCGTGTCGGTGAGTGATGGGCAATCGGGAGAGATTAAAGGGCACAGGAGAGGGATAAGCTGCCTGGAAATAAGTGGAGCATAACGATACGATACGATAGAATTTTATTTATCCCAGGAGAGAAATTGATCTGCCAACAGTCATAAAACACAAAATCCATGAAACATGAAATTGGAGTGAAGAGTGGAAGGATTGGGGGATGTGCAAACTCAGTCTACCCTGCGACTGAAGGGGGAGTAGATGTACAGTTTGATCGCCACAGGGAAAAAGGATCTCCTGTGGCGTTCTGTGCTGCATCTTGGTGGAACCAATCTATTGCTGAAGGTGCTCCTCAGGTTGACCAGTGTGTCATGGAGGGGGTGAGCTAAATTGTCCAAGATGTTCTGCATTTGCAGATTGATGGCATTGCACTGGGAGCTAGAATATAGTCGATGGGCAGAATGGCCTTCCTGCTAGTTATGGCAGTAACTTGGAAGGATCACTGGAAGTGCACAAGCTGTTACATGGCAATAAAGGCTGGACCTCTCAGCTCTGCATAAGTAAGGTCAGTAGGCAGGGGCTTCATTCACAAGTGCCCAAAGGGTGTGCTTCTCTTCTTAAAAATTCCTCAGGATTGTGGATGACTTGTACTACATAGAACATAGGAAAGTACAGCACAGGAGCAAGCACTTTGGCCTACAATATCTGTACCCATCATAATGTTAAGGTAGGCTAATCCTACCTGCCTGCACATGATCCATATCCCTATGTTCCCTGCATATCCATGTGCCTACCTAAAGACCACTTGCTTAATTTATTTTTGTTCTGAGTCGTCTGATGAGGCTGACGTGAACCTTTCTGATTCTGCACTGGGTGGGGAAGGGCACAACTGAAAGAATTGCCAATGACTAATGTGGGAGGGCTCTCCTTGCCCTGTTTTCACTTGGACTCTTGCACTCATGTCAAAGACATTCACAATGCTCAGTGCCTTCTCCCATGCACCCTCTCCATTCTGAGTGGTCAGATGGCCAGAGGTCCCCATCTGTATGTTAAGGATTTTTCATGGAGATACAAGAGACAGCAGCTGCTGGAATCTGAGCATAAAACAAACCGCTGGAGGTTCTGGCAGCATTTGTAGAGGGAATTGGACTGTCACCATTTCAGGTCCTGACTTTTCCTCTGCACTGAAGTAGCGGAGAGCAGTCAGCCAGTGCAAATAGGTGAGGGAGGTGGTGCACGAGCTGGCAATTATATGTGGATCCAGGAGAGGAGGGGTAGGTTGGTGGATGTGAGGGAGAGTGGGTGGAAAATGCAATGGACTGGGAGGTGACTAATGGAGGGGCCTGTGTGTGAGAGTTTGTGTGCGTGTGCGTGTGTCTGTGTGTGCATGCACATGTGTGCATGCAGAGGTGAAGTGGTGGCCATGCACCTTTCTGTATGTACAACTCCACTACAAGACTTCAATGTATTAGTAAAGGAGAAATTACTTTTTTTTAAAATTTCAAACGCAAACTCTATTCATGAAATACATCCAGGAAGCACAAAAAGAAAACAGTGCCTGGGTTTCTTTAAATTCATACTGTCATTCAATTTATACATTCATAGTTCTATACATTTTTAATATGAGTATGATCTGTAATTGAAATATCATTGCTGCACAGGGAGCAATCTTCTTAAGGTTACTCTTGCCAAATCCATGTGAATATTTAAAAATGGTAACAATTTGACAGGGAACTCATTCAAAGCCATACGGGACATAATGGAAAATACCAGTGGAATTCCAGGTCAATTAATTAATTCACAATTTATTTCACTATTTTCTCTTAGATACATTTTATAGTTCCCATGATCATAAGGTCATAAGTGATAGTAGAATGAGGCCATTCAGCCCATCAAGTCTACTCCTCCATTTAATCATGGCTGATCTATCTCTCTGTCCTAACCCCATTCTTCTGCCTTCTCCCCATAACCTCTGACACCTGTATTAATCAAGAACCTATCTACAGTCACCGAAAAAGTCACGTAAATGGGACAGGTTCATTAAGCTGGAAATAGTTCAGAAAAGATTCACGACGATGACTGTTTGAGTTTTAAGGAGAGATTAAGGCTGGGGATTTTTTCCCTCCTGCATAGAAAACAAAGGTGACCATTTAGAGGTATAACAAATCTTGAGGGGCAGAGATAAAGTGAATAGTCATTGTCTTTACCCAGAGGAAGGGAGCCTAAAACTAGAGAATATCGATTTAAGATGAGAGGCCAGAGATAAGGTGAATGGTCACTGTCTATTGCTAGAGTAAGTGACTCTAGCACTAGAGATTATAGATTCAAGATGAGAGTGAAAAGATTTAAAAGGAATCTGAGGGCTAACTTTTTTACACAAAGGGGTGTGTGTATATGGAACAATTTGCCAGAGAAAGCTGTAGAGATAGGTACAATTACAATGTTTAAAAGACATTTGGATAGTTAGATTAGATTAGATTAATAATAGTAATAATAATAATAATAATAAATTTTATTTATGGGCGCCTTTCAAGAGTCTTAAGGACACCTTACAAAGATTTAGCAGGTAGAGGAAAAACATGTAAGGGGAATGAAATAAATAGTAGAGACATGACTAGTACACAAAGTAAAGACAGAATTCAATTCAAAACACAATATAAGGCAATTAATGCACAGATGAAAAGGGAGGGGGACGTGGGGCTAAGGATAGGCAGAGGTAAAGAGATGGGTCTTGAGGCGGGACTGGAAGATGGTGAGGGACATAGAATTGAGGATCAGTTGGGGGAGGGAGTTCCAGAGCCTGGGAGCTGCCCTGGAGAAGGCTCTGTCCCCAAAACTGTGGAGGTTGGACTTGTGGATGGAGACCGGCTGATGTGGATCTGAGGGACCGTGAGGGTTGGTAGGGGGAGAGGAGGTCAGTGGCATATGGAGGGGCGGGGCGGGGGGGGACAGATGGCGGAGGGCTTTGTAGGTGAGGACCAGGATTTTGTAGGTGATCCGGTGGGAGATGGGAAGCCAGTGAAGTTGTTTGAGGACTGGAGTGATGTGATGGCAGGATTTGGTGTGGGTGATGAGTCGGGCGGCTGCGTTCTGGACCAGTTGGAGTTGGTTGATGTAGGTGGAGCTGATGCCAAGGAGAAGTGAGTTGCAATAGTCCAGTCGGGAGGAGATGAAGGCATGGATGAGCCTTTCAGCAGCGGGAGGTGTGAGAGAGGGTCTGAGTTTGGCGATGTTGCGGAGATGAAAGAAGGAGGTTATAATGACATGGCGGATGTGAGGCTCAAGGGAGAGGGTGGAATCAAAGATCACGCCAAGGTTGCGGGCCTGGGGAGATGGGGAGACAGTGGTGCCGTCGATGGTGAGAGTGGGGTTATTGATTTTGCTGAGTGTGGCTTTGGAGCCTATGAGGAGCAATTCTGTCTTATCGCTGTTTAGTTTGAGGAAGTTATGTTACATCCAGGTTTTTATAGCTGACAAACAGGAGTTGATATGGGAGAGGGGGGGGGGGGGGGGGGGGTGGGTTTGGGGGGGATTTGGTGCCGAGGTAGATCTGGGTGTCATCGGCGTATTAGATTAGATTCCTTTATTGTCATTCAGACCTTTCGGTCTGAACGAAATTATGTTGCCTGCAGTCATACACAGAACCAATAAAAACAAAACATACAATAAACACAAATTAAACATCCACCACAGTGAGTTCACCAAGCACATCCTCACTGTGATGGAGGCAAAGTCTTAGTCTCCGTCTCTTCCCTCCTTGTTCTCCCTCTGCGCTGAGGCGATCGATCCAGGCCGAAGATGCCGCTCTCCAGTCCAGCGGACCTCCGTGGTGATGTCGCCGCCGCCGAAAGCTGGAACGCCGTCTCCGCTCCGAGACGGCCCGCCACAGCATCAGCTCCGGGCAGCTGCCCCAGCTCCGGGTCCCGCAGTCTCCGCTCCAGGCCGCTGCCCCAGCTCCGGGTCCCGCAGTCTCAGCTCCGAGCCCCGCTGCATCAGCTCCAGGCCGCCGCCGAAAGCCAGAACGCCGCACCAGCAAGTCGGGCCACCGCTGCCTCAGCCCCGAAGACGGCCAGCCTCTCGTTGGTGAGTCCTGGCTGGCTCTGCCTCCGGAGCCTCGGGGTCAGTCGCAGGCTGGAGGCCGCCAGCTCCGCCATTAGGCCTCAGCGCAGACGGAGGCAGAGAAGGGGGATACGACATGAAAAAGTCGCATTCCCCCCAAAGGAAGAGACAGAGAACATGTTCCACCCCCTCTCCCCCCCCTCTAACAAAACCCAACAAACTAAAACTTAACCAAAACACGACAAAAAAAAACAACAGAAAAAAGTAAAGACAGACGGACTGCAGGCGAGCCGCAGCTGTTAACAGCGCCGCCACTTCCGGGATGTTACATGGATAGAAAGGTTTTAGAGGGGAATTGGTCAAACACCTGAAAATGGGATTATCTCAGATAGACATCATGGTCAACATGGACAAGTTGGGCTGAACGGTCTGTTTCTGTGCTGCATAACTCAATGTCTCTAAAGGAGGCAAGACGTCAGCTGGAGACTGTTGAGAAAGAACACAAGGTGAGAGAGGGGGAGGGGGTCAAACTGACAAGTGGACGGGAGAGAAAGATGATGAGGTAGCAGGAAGGATGTGGCTGATCTTGGGTCGGAAATCACAAGGATCTTTGGCTGAACATTGGGATATGATCATCTTTGGCCAGAACCTTCCCTGAAAAACTTCTGATTGTAAGCAGAATTTTAAGAGCTACAAACCTGGAGCTGCCCATCTCTGCAGGGCAAAGGGATAGTGGTGGGGTGATTACTGTCGACCCCTGTACACATTTATATACATTGCATTTTACTTCTACTGTTTTCACCCAATATAAATCAATTGTGTTAACTCTAATGAAATAATGCCAGTTTAGACATTTTGATCTACAGGATGCAGTATAATATTTTTGGCCTCATGCCAAATTACAGCAATGCTTTTCATTCTCTTCCAAATTAAATTACTCCGCTACATTTGTACTTTTCCTTTCCTTTGTTCAAGTAACGTTGTGGACTTTGGTCCTCAAAACCAGTTCGACGTACCTTAAACCGGACAGGTGGCTCTGCATGTTTGATGCTTCTCTGCAGCAGAGATCCCAAATGATTTATTTATTTGTCGCAAATAAATTGGGAGGCTGTTTCACTGGCCGAAGATTGACTGCTTCTCTCATGGCTGAGGATTGAATGTTATCTGATGCAGGATTTCGAACATTTAAAAAAAAATTAATAAAGGAGGAAGGTGAATGAACATTATAAGGAAGAGTTAGATCTAGCAAGATTATTTTGTAAATCGCTTTACTTGATAATCTACTGGAAGAATGTATTACTGCAAACAATTGATTGCATTTGGAAATGTTAAGGGAATATGAAAGGTAAACTTTAGTAAAGTAAGAAGGTAAAATACATTGATTTAAGCAATCATCATGCATCTTAATATATATATATTAAATTAAATTAAATCAAATGTATATGTAAATCTACAAACAAGATATTTTTTCTGAATTGTGGAAGACAAATTAAGACAAATAGTATAATAAAACTTGCTCATGGATTTGATGCAATTTGTAATTTGTAAAGAAAGGCGCAAAGGGACTCAGAAGCACACATAAAAAGGAACATTACAAGGCCTAAGGTGCAAAGAAAAAGAATGCACAATAGTTTGCTTACTAAGCATGAAGTTGTTTCATAGGATACGCACTTGAATGACAAATGTATAAAATCACTAGCAGGATATATTTTATTACTAATGCTACTTCAGCATTATTGGAAATGATGTCTACTTTTCAGGTTAATTCAGACAGGAGTGCTGTGTGCATCTCTTAGCAGAGGCACATCAGCAGTTCTTTTTGTTAATAACATGTTACACATAGTACATAAGGCAATTAAAAGTGTTCCAGAGTCACTAATTACTTACACTTTCAGTCACACTATTTTGAATGAGGGAGAAGATTAACTGTACAATGCTTACTTTGAAAATGCAGTGCTAATCGATTGGGAAAGAAGAATGGAAATGGAAATGGCTAGTGGCAAAATGGCTCAAAAACAACTTAAGTAAAAAAACATATATTGACCAATGAATTTCAGGTCACACAATATTGATTTCATTCCAAGATCAAAATGAAGAGGTTAACTGTATGACATAACACAAAAATCGAACAATGTTAACCACATCTTTACAGTATTCAAAATAAATGTAACAGGGCACAGTTAAAAGTAATTTATTTCTCAACGTAATATGTAAAATTACATATGTTTCTGCGCAATAATAAAAAATATAATTTAGTTATTCCAGGTTGAATGTATTTAAACAATGCCTCGCGGTAAATCTTTACACGGTAAGAAATGTGGACTTCAAGTCGAGAGTCCATTGATCATGATCGCTAAGCCACACTAATGGCTTTATTTCTGTTTAATCCTCTGACAGCTCTCTTAGCAACTCTACAATCATATAGAGGAGGCACTTGTGTCAGTCTGTTCTGGAAATCTCTCTCTGTATTTACTTTTTGACTTCATTACATGAATCACAACAAATAACATTTGCAAAGATAGGACAGAATTTGGTGGTGTTGGAAGGGATTTTCAGTGTTAATTGGAGAACACTTTCAGTTCAGCATCAAGTGTACTTAAACTATGATTTCATTGAACTGAGTACTTGAAGAAAGCTCAACAGTGGCATAATCTGAGGTGTTCCTTAGATCAGCTGAAGTGAATGAGTAAGGGGCTGTCCCACTTGGGCGACCTAATCCGCGAGTTAGGAAGAGTGTCTTCGACCTTCAAGCTCGAGGGCACTCGCCTGGAAAGCCTCGAGCTGGATCGACCGACCGCGTTGAAAACGCAAGCTGGATCGACTGACCGCACACACACAAACACATCGCAAAGGCGGGGGCCAGGGAAAGCGGGGGAGCGCTGTCGACCGCACACGCACAAACACATCGCAAAGGTGGGGGCCAGGGAAAGCGGGGGAGCGCTGTCTGAAACTCACACCCACGATGAAGGGGATGGTAAAATGGCTGCACAGTAACGGTAAGTCCTTTAGAGAAGGCAGAGCGGGGGGGAAGTGGAGAGAGAAGGGAGAGAAGGGAGGACGGGGAGAGAATGAGAGAGAGGGGGGGGAGAGGGGGAGAGAAGGGGGGAGAGAGAAGGGGAGAGAATGGGGAGAAAGAGGGGGAGAAGGGGGGAGAGAGAGGGAGAAGGGGAGAGAGAGAGAAGGGGAGAGAGAGAGAGACAAGGGGGGGATGGGGGGGAGAAGGGGAGGGAGTGAAGGGGGAAGGAGTGGAGACATTTTTAAGAAGTATAATAAAGTTTAGCGGGCATTTTACCTACTGGTAGGTCTTCCTTGGTCCTGAAAACTCCAATGAGCCAATCAAAATGCCCAGTCAGCGAAGGAGATTGCTAACGGCTGCCCTCGACTGCCTGTAACTAAATGGGCCGAATAGCCTAATTCTACTATTTCTTATGACCTTATGACCTTATGAGTACAAATTGCCAAAAAGGGGGCAGTTCCATCCATTGTTTTTGTGCCACCTCTTTGATAGAGACAATCAATTAGCTCCAATCTTCCTCTCTTTCCTTGTAGCCCTGTAAATTATTTCCACTCTAGTATTTATCTGATCCTCCTGTGAAAGTTATTATTGAATCTCTTTTCACTTGCCCTTCAGGCAGAGCATTCCAGATCACAACAACTCATTTTGTATAACGTTTTCTTTCCCTGCTGCCTCAGGTTCTTTTGCCAATCAACATACAGTAAATCTATGTCATCTGATTACTGACCCTTCAGCTATTGGAAGTGACTTCTCTATATTTACCGTGCCTAATGACTTTAAACATCTCTAAAAAATCTCTCCTCAATCTTTCGCTGTTTTTTCATGAGAACCTTTGTTTTTCCAGTCTATTCACACAAACAGTTCCTCTTCTAATCAAAGTGCGGTACCCAGGTCTGGACAATAATTCTTCCCAGGGATGTATTCAGGTTTTAAAAGGTTTTAACATAGCATCAGATGTTTTATATACGTTTGCTGAGAAATCCTACGGTATCATTTGTTTTATTAATTGCTTTGTTAACCTGTCTTTTCACCTTCAAAGATTGGAGTACAGACATCCTAGATCACTCAGTCCTTGCACCCTAATTTTAATCGTGCCACTTATCATGGACTGTCTTTTCCCATTCATTCCAACAAATTGAACTATTTTATTTCTGTTGTTCAAATGAACCCCATCATGGTTTTGATTACCTGATAAAGTTCCTCATAACCTCTTCTGGTTTATGTAGAATTTTCCCTCCCCCTCCGGACCATCACTCTAATTTTCGAACCTTCTACACTACAGAACTGATGGTCTGCATCCCAGGGTACTTAAGGAAGTGTCTCTAGTAATCGTGGACACATTTGTGATCATTTTCCAATGTTCTATAGATTCAGGATCAGTTCCTGTGTATTGGCGGGTAGCTAATGTTATCCCACTCTTTAAGAAAGGCAGGAGAGAGAAAACAGTGAATTATAGACCAGTTAGCCTGACATCAGTGGTGGGGAAGATGCTGGAGTCAATCATAAAAGATGAAATAGCGGTACATTTGGATAGCAGTAACAGGATTGGTCCAAGTCAGCATGGATTTACGAAGGGGAAATCATGCTTAACTAATCTTATGGAATTTTTTGAGGATGTAACTAGGAAAATGGACAAGGGAGAGCCAGTGGATGTAGTGTACCTGGACTTTCAGAAATAATTTAATAAGGTCTCACATAGGAGATTAGTGGGCAAAATGAGGGCACATGGTATTGGGGGTAGAGTAGTAAATCTCTGGAACTCTCTGCCACAGAAGGTAGTTGAGGCCAGTTCGTTGGCTATATTTAAGAGGGAGTTAGATGTGGCCCTTGTGGCTAAAGGGATCAGAGGGTATGGAGAGAAGGCAGGTACAGGATACCGAGTTGGATGATCAGCCATGATCATATTGAATGGCAGCGCAGGCTCAAAGGGCCGAATGGCCTACTCCTGCACCTATTTTCTATGTTTCTACGTTTCTATGAGAATGCAGGGTGACTTGACCAGGTTGGGTGAGTGGGCAGATGCATGGCAGATGCAGTTTAATTTGGATAAATATGAGGTTATCCACTTTGGTAGCAAAAACAGGAAGGCAGATTATTATCTAAATGGTGTCAAATTGGGAAAAGAGGAAGTACAATGGGATCTGGGGGGTCCTTGTTCATCAGTCAATGAAAGTAAGCATGCAGGTACAGCAGGCAGTGAAGAAAGTGAATGACATGTTGGTCTTCATAACAAGAGGAGTTGAGTTTAGGAGCAAATAGTTCCTTCTGTTGTTGTACAAGGCCCTAGTGAGACCACACCTGGAATGTTGTATGCAGCTTTGGTCTCCTAATTTGAGGAAGGACATTCTTGCTATTGAGGGAGTGCAGCGTAGGTTTACAAGGTTAGTTCCCGGGGTGGCGGCACTGTCATATGCTGAGAGAATGGAGTGGCTGGGCTTGTATACTCTGGAGTTTAGAAGGATGAGAGGGATCTTATTGAAACATATAAGATTATTAAGGGTTTGGACTCGCTAGAGGCAGGAAACATGTTCCCGATGTTGGGGGAGTCTTGAACCAGGGACCACAGTTTAAGAATAAGGGGCAAGCCATTTAGAATGGAGATGAGGAAACACTTTTTCACACAGAGAGTTGTGAGCCTGTGGAATTCTCTGCCTCAGAGGGTGGTGGAGGCCGGTACTCTGGATACTTTCAAGAGAGGGCTCTTAAAGATAGCAGAGTCAGGGAATATGGGGAGAAGGCAGGAACAGGGTACTGATTGGGGGAGATCAGCCATGATCACATTGAATGGCGGTGCTGGCTCAAAGGGCTAAATGGCGTACCTCTGCAACTATTGTCTATTATCCATTGGAACAGTTTTTTTCTTGGCACCATTTTAGTAAATCTCCTTTGAAACTTCTCTGAGGCCTTAATTCCAAATCAATTTATTCTGGCCTGAATTCGACCAGCTGGAGTTAAGGTACACCCAAGCCTCTTTCTCCATTGTATCAATGCTGCACGATTGGATATCGCATTGTCAAGTTCATTGGACTCCAGGGCAGAAGGCCGACTGCAACTGGCAGACCAACTCACTGAACCATCGACTAACAGTTAGCTCCATTCAGCCATAACACAAAATGCTGGTGAAACTCAGAGAGTTCGGCAGGATCTGGGGAGGGAATAGATAGGCAATGTTTTGAGTTGGACTTCTTCGTCAGATTGATTGGAGTAAGGGGACTCAATTCAGCCCATTTGGTCTATAAGGTCATAAGGTCATAAGGAATAGGAATAGAATTAGGCCATTTGGCCCATCAAGTCTACTCCGTCATTCCATCATGGCTGATCTATCTCTCCCTCATAACCCCATTCTCCTGCCTTCTCCCCATAACCTCTGACACCCGTACTAATCAAGGTTCTGCCATAAAGTCATGATCCCCAAATCCTTTTCTTAACTAACCTCTAAACTTGTTTGCTCCCTTCAACATACTTTCAAGGCTCTCTATTTCTTCACCTATTTAAGAATTGCACCATATCATTTATTTTCTTGTGTTTTTGCCAAAGTTATTTTCCGTCAACTATGCCTTCCTTCACAATGTTGCAAGCTTCAACTCACAACATTGTCACAACAAGCAGGTTGTGGGACAGAACACTGTCAAAGTTAGACACAAAGTACTGGAGTAACTCAGCGGGTCAGTTAGCATCTCTGGAGAAAAAGGATGGGTGATGTTTTGGGTTGGGACCCATCTTCAAACAAATGTCTTCTGAGTGACCTAGATATTCATTTGACAAAATTTGCTCTTTAATTTGACCGTCTCCTTCAAGACGCATATTGGTGAGACCTGACCTAATGAGATGGATTTCACCTCCATCTGCATGGTGGAAGCTGGTCAAAAATGGTTTTAAAAATGAGGCGGAACATTAATTGCCTCTTTTCTGTGTCAGCATCATTGCCTAGAGTTGTGGAGATGCCACGTGAATAAGGCTACAAACTCATATCAACCTTTAACCAACTGACAAAATGCTGTATTTGCAGGTATATGGTAATTCCCAGTATCTGTTACAAATTTAAAAAAATCTGATTAAAATCCCAACGATGTAAGAAAAACAGCTACCATCTCCTGATAAATAATGTAAAACCACATTCCAATATGAACCTACATGAAATAAATATCGAAGATAGACACAAAATGCTGGAGTAACTCAGTTTTCTTTACTCAGAGAGTGGTGGCTGTGTGGAATGAGCTTCCAGTGAAGGTGGTGGAGGCAGGTTCATTTTTATCATTTAAAAATAAATTGGATAGTTATATGGACGGGAAGGGAATGGAAGGTTATGGTCTGAGCGCAGGTATATGGGACTAGGGGAGAATATGTGTTCGGCACGGACTAGAAGGGTCAAGATGGCCTGTTTCCGTGCTGTAATTGTTATATGGTTATATGGTTATATGGGACAGGCAGCATCTCTGGAGCATTTCTCCAGAAATAAATATCTCTGGTTTTTCCTATGATTATGAATGTCCCTCATTGAATCAATGTGGTGAGGTGTTTACACTATGCTCTGTTTTTGGTCATCCAATGATTAAATTCGATTTGTAGAAATAATTACTAACATAAAGGTTACAAAGTGCCAAGATAATTTAAACAGAATCATTACTGTAACAGTTTAGTTCCTTTGCAATTAAACTGGTAGTTGATGGGTATAGAGAGCTCCAAAATATTTCAGAGTTTAATCTGCACTCCCTTTTAATGCAACATCGAGAAGGACACCAGAGAAATAATGAGCCATGATTTAGATTCACACATATAACATCATAATCTTAATAGTTCAAAATAAAATCATGAACCAACAACAAATGAGCTTGCCTTTTGACAATCCATTTGCTGAATGATCTTTCTAGAATTTCTGTTTTTCTATTTTTGGTTTGGATTTTATGAATTTGTCGTTCTTATATGTTAGGGCTGGAATATTGCTGCAGTTGCTCTCGTCTTCTGACAGAACTTTGTACATTGTTAATAGATTGACTGTGTTAACATCAAGGTAACCTTTCTGAATTTGCTTAATGAACAAGGCTTTTGATGATAATATAGCAAGTCATGTTTTGTATAACACCCTAATAGTTTGAGAAACTGAACTTCAGTTGTTAAAAAGGCTGGTAATAAAATAAAGTACATTGGTATTGGTAAAAGCAGTCATGGAGTTGAAGGCTTGGCATAAAAAAAAACCCGATGGCTGTCCTTATCTGGTCAAGTTTGTAAATGAATGCGGTTGACACACGGTTGCCCTCTGGAGTAGCCCAGCAAGTCATTCAGTGACGACAATCAAGGGTAAAAACTACCATTCTTGTGAGGAATGATGACAATGAAAAAGAAGGGCAAAGAAGACATGTGCACAGTTACAAGAGTGGAGGTGAGGTAGCTGTGCAGAATTCCTGAACCTCAATTTATTGCCAAGATATCTTTCGGACAATTTCAGTAGTTGTTCCAATTTTTAAAAAAATGACAGGCAGCCAATAAGCGGGGTTATGGTAACGTCATGGTTATCATGTTATACCGAGTCTCCAGGAGTTGTAAATTCAATCCCACTATGGGGACTTGTGAAATTGCCTTCAATAAATCTGGTTATTTGTGGGCTGGTACCAGAACATTGACCATGAAATCTGCTGGGCTGTCATAAAAGCCCCACCGGTACACTAAACCCTTCAGGGAAGGGAATCTGTCACCCTACCTAGTCTGGCCTGCAGATGACTCCAGCCCCGCAGTATGTGGCTAATGTTCAATGGCCTCAGGGTAACGAGAGCCAAGTAATAAAATACTGCCTTGTCAGTATCAAACACTTCCCAAGAACAAGTTTATTCATTTTTTTGCCCCGATTATGATGAATCAAACTTTAAATGAAGACCATTTTTAACCACCAAACATGGAACAGTGTAATCATGTTCAATAGCTTTGAAGTAACCTGCTATATCATAAATATTAATATTAGTATGTGGTAAACAATGTCAACATTTCACGGTAAACAAATAGTGGATGTTCAGTATCACATCTGATGTCTCAGACCCAAGTAGAGAGTTAACAGCAGAGTGTAAAGTTCACATTGTTAACTACTACAGCAGGTTGTTCCTTTCTAGAGCTGCCTTGTTCTCAAATAGCCTATCGAGTCACCCATGTTCTCTTTATCAGGCTGCAGACACTGCCTTATGACAGCAAACCCAAGGAGCATCAGTTCTGCCTGAATTGCTCTACAAGCAACCTTGCCAAAGGGCCTTTTTACACAAAGCTAACTCTATCTTTGTATATTGAATGAGTTAAATCGATGTTAAATGCTGGCTTTTCACAGGACAATGGTCAGGGCTATGCTGTGTCCCCTTGCTGATTGACACTTGAAACAGCACGCTGGAATCAGCCAGAGGCAGTGTATGCGCTTGAAGCCTCTGCTGGGGATAACAACTGGTGACATCTGCAGAAAGGCCAACAAAAGCCAGTTGAAAGCTGTGTTTGTTGCCTTCTCCTCTCAGATCTTGTCGCTTTAATGGAGATCTTCTTGCTTTAATATTATGATTCAGCACCTGGCTCTTTTGAACTTGCTTTAAACTTCAAAGATGAAGTGGTATTAACAAACATGAAACAAAAAGTGGCAGTAGTTTGATTTACCACTGCCGACTTATCAAGGGCTTTTTCCTGTCACCAGCTGCCACTTCCTGTCATCTTTGGAACTATTATAATTTCTTTAGAATCCAAAAGATTTGGCTTAATGGTGGCTTTGAATCTACCCAGGATCAATAACATGCAGCAGTAGATAATGGGCAAAAAGACCAGGAAAAAATTATTAGTAAAAGTTTAAAGCTATAATATTCTTTTTAGATGGCCTTGATTTCCAAACTATCAAATCAAATCAAATCAAGTCAAATCTATTCAACATCCTTTTTCATCACATTAAACACTTCATTTTCTGAAAAGAATTTTTTATAAATATGAAATTTCTGTAATTAGAATGTTCCTACAATATTTGGTATGTGGATACTATGCAAATTACAGAGCTGCTGTGTTTGAAATTGTACAAACTCTTTTGGTAACTTTTATTGTACTTTAGAAAGTGCACTGTAAGTTTGAAAGGTCATTGCAGTATTGCTATTAATATTAATGAGATCTGGCCCCATGCATCCAATTCGCTGAAAATGATATATCAATCTCTTTCCTCCTTGGGTATTTTTCCTTCCGATAAGAGACACAGACATCCCCATTACCATTTCACCACTGACCCACAGGTGGTAAGCCGTCGGTAATGTATTTTATTTATGTTTAGGTGAAGGGCTCAGCTGACTGTGAAGAAAGGTGAGAAAGCCAATCAGGATCAGCAATGTTAATCCTATTTGCCAGCATATCCTTTCTTATTCACTTTCATCAATCAGCAGTAATAGTAGTTCCTATTAGGGGTCAGGTCAAGCAGCCTAGCTAAGAAAGAGGCACGGCACTATTTCAGATACTATTGCTTCTGTTCAAATTTAATCCAATGCTCTAATTTGCAATTTATTCTCAACTGTTATCAGGTAACTGGATCATCCTGCCACAACCAGAGAGCAGTGCTGAACTACTATCTACCTCTTTGGTGAGCCTCGAACTATCCTTGATTGGACTTTACTGGCTTTAATTTGCACTAACTGTTATTCTCTTATCATGTATCTATACACTGTAAATGGCTCGATTGTAATCATGTATTGTCTTTCTGCTGACTGGTTAGCAGGCAACAAAAGCTTTTCATTGTACCTCGGTACACGTGACAATAAACTAAACTGAACTAATTCGAGATAATAATCCTGCCGTTGATGATAACCTTTTAACTGTGGAGATAGTGAGCCAACTGGTCATTGTTATCACCAATTGAACAAGCGGCAGCTGGGGTAGGATGGGTGTGTGTGGTCGGCAGGATCTTGGTTCCCCACAGTGATCGCTCAGCAGGTTAAAGACCTATGTATCGGTGTGTATGTAGTTAGCATCTATTTTACATGACCCTCCTGATGCAATCAAATATAAATCCCTGCACATGTTCCTGGTATCATTTAATATTCTCGTGAATGGCATGATCACTTCAGGAGTCAACTCTCTTGTTTTACCTTCTTTGGCTGGTCCAGATGTTCCATAATACATCTGATGGGGATTTCTTCTGGGAAATCGAAAAGTATCAGAGGCAATGAAATAATTCAATTGCCATGAAAATTCAAGAGAGTCAAAAGAAAAAAAAACTAAAGTAAAGGAATTATTTTATTGGTCCTCATTATATTAACGTCCAATTAGGAACCATATCTTCGAAACATTCAAACACCCATCTTTCATGGATGATACATACCTGACGAACACAGGCACCCCGCCTGCCGTGCTCTACAGAGCCTGTGTTTGTTGGAGAAACATTTAAAAGTAAATTAGTTGAAATATATCACTTGGAGCAAAAATAACAGGAAATCTTTCCAGCTTTTCTGCAGCCTCTCAGGTCATTCGTTCAGTAACAAGAGACTGGTCTAGATAGAGTCTTGAATGTTAGACTCTTTGAATTACAGTGGAGATCAGTCTGTGTCACTCAGTCCAATCAATGGCAGGAGCCAGCCAGACCTAAACCTGATACTGATGCAAAAAGGGATCATGAATGGCTTTTTTTATAGTTTAGTGTTAGATTTTGTTTCCAGTTAGGTTTATTATTGTCATGTGTACAGTGAAAAGTATTTTTGTTCCATGCTATCCAGTCCACGAGAAAACTATATATGATTACAATCAAACCGTTCACAGTGTACAGATGCAGGATAAAGGGTACATCATTTAGTGCAAGATAAAGTCCGATAAAGTCTGATTAAAGATATTCTGAGGATCTCCAATGAGGTAGATGGGAGGCCAGGGCCACACTCTAGCTGGTCAGAGGACAGTAGAGTTGCCTAGTAACAGCAAGGAAGAAACTGTCCTTGAATCTGGATCTGGAGGCATGCATTTTTAAACTTTTGTCGATAGACGCAGAAAGCTGGAGTAACTCAGCGGGTCAGACAGCATCTCCGGAGAAAAAGAATAGGTGACATTTTAGGTCGAGACCCTTCTTCAGACTGATAGTCAGGGAAAACATCTGTACCTCTTGCCTGATGGGAGAGGGGAGAAGAGGGAGTGACCGGGGTGTGACTAGTCCTTGATTATTGTGACAATATCCAGGTAATTTATGCATATGAGCTGTACACATTCTCGCACATGCTCAGTAAATCAGTCAGGACCTTTGACTTGGAAATAAAGCATTCATGTTTTTGATCCCAGCATGAGTGTGTGTGGAGCCATCTTTCTCCGTCGAATATGTGCCAGTTTCACCTATATCGTAAGCAGACACATATCAAAACAATTATGCTGGTGACTTGCTGAGGCAGCATGAATGTAGAAGGAATCCGAGGTTGGTTTGTGTGATGATCTGGACAACCTCCACAACTCTCTGAAATTTCTTGCAGTCTTGGAGGAGCTGTTCCCAAACCGTGTTGTGATGCATCCCGATAAAATGCTTTCTACGACGCATCTCAAGAAGTGGGTGAGGGCTGTGGGAACATGCCAAACCTAAGCCTTCTAAGGAATTAGAGGCATCGGTGTGCCTTCTTGGTCATTGGTTTAGCGAGTCAGATTAAGGAAAATTCCAAAGCTATTCACACCTGCATTAAAAAATAAAAGGATAACCAGGGAGAAGGCAGGACCACTCAAGGGTAAAGGAGGGAATTTGTGTTTGATGTCTGTGCATGTAGGTGAGGTACTAAACAATTACTTTGGATCTTTTTCAACAAGAAGTATATGGAGGACAGTGAGATATCAGTGTGGAGAATACTAACATGCAAGGGCAGTTTGAGATTAAGAAGGAGGAGATCTTGGGGTGCTTGAAGAGTATTAAGGTGGATACATCCCCAGAAGCTGATGGGATCTATCCCAGGTAACAGAGAGAGGCAAGAGAGGAGATCATGGGAGCCTTTAATGAAGATCTTTATGTCTTCTCCAGGTACAGGGGATGTCCTGGAGGACTAGAGAGTAGTTGCTGTTCTTTTTTTTAAGAAGGGAAGTAGAGAGAATCCGGGGAATTATGGACTAGTGAGCCTCACATCAGTGGTAGAGAAGCAATTGGAGATTGGTCAGGGTAGGGTTTCAGCGAGAAACTTTGTGTGTGTGTGTGTGTGTGTATCCAATCAAATCATGTTATACATGAGTTCAATGAAACCATAGCTTGCAACTAACAAGTCCCTGCAGTATTAATGGAGCGCCATAGACTTATCCTTACTCTTCCTAATTTATGCCAATACCCAGTTTAATACCAAGAATAAAGGTTTTGGGGACATGGTTTAAACGTCATAAGGAATAGGTGTAGAATTAGGCCATTCAGCCCATCAAGTCTACTCCGCCATTCAATCATGGCTGATCTATCTCTCCCTCCTGACCCCATTCTCCTGCCTTCTCCCCATAACCACTGTCACCAAATTGGCCCAGCATGGATGGGCATCTTGGTCGGCATGGCCTTCCCCTGAATTAATTTTACAGCTTCTCCTACAGAAGAAACTACACATCCTTTGTGGTGAAGCCGCACATATGTTCATGCTGCACTTCACACACAGGGAACTTCGCCACACTCGCACATCCCCACTCGGTTACAAAATCTCGTTTATGCGCCTGACCGTCGAATTTATTACAGAATCGCCTCCAATTTTTAAACCGTCCTCATTACTCCACAGATTAGCTCTCGTTAAGGACAAAAAAAAAATCCTTGATTTTATAGATCCTTATAAATCCTTCAAAAGAACATGAATTATTTTACCGACTAGGAGCTGACAACGCCATTGGTACAATGACTGTTGTGGAAGATTGCCTGGACTCACATAATATATGGTCTCAGCAGCTGAAGAGAACCAAACCCCAGAATCACTTTCACCTCACAATATTAGGTGCAAAATCCTTTTGTTCAGCCTTTTGTAACTCTGCATTGTAACCTTAAATAAGTATTGATGGCTCTCCATTTCCCGCCATATTAATTTAAAAATAGATATGATGTTATTGAACATGTCTGTTGCTTCTTCACTCTAAGTGCCCTGAGATCACTGGCTCATTGATTTAGAATGAATGAAATTAAGCTGAAAAGAAGCAAACTGCAGCCTATTTGGGCTTGTTTTTAATCTGTAGAACACTGAATGACCCGAGGTTGATGCCAAGAAAAGTAATGGCTGATAAAAACAGTAAAGATATATCTAAAGAAATACCAAAAATCGAATATAAAACCAGTAACGCTGACAACATCACACATGAAGCAACTTGGCAGAAAAGAGAGAAGCGAATTATAGGAGAGAAATTAAAGACCATTTACAGCACAGAAGAGGGCCATTCAGCCCATCTTTTATATGCCTGTCTAAAAACAGCTACCTGGCCTAGTCCCTCCTTTCTGCACCAGGTACGTAACACTATCCTAAACACCAGGAGCAATTTACAGAAGCCAATTAACCTACAAACCTGTGCATCTCTGTAGTATGGGAGGAAACCAGAGCACCTGGAGAAAACCCACGTGGTCACAGGGAGAAGGTACAAACTCGGACAGACAGCACCCGTAGTCAGGATGGAATCTGGGTCTCAGGTGCTGTAAGGCAGCAACTCTACTGCCGTGCCTGTACCACTCATTCATGTAGTGATGCCCTGGTTCATAGCACCCTGAGTGAAATTAGTATTTCACATTTCCCATCCGCCATTTATTTTGTCCTCCAACTGTGACACTCTGCAGAGTTAAATAGTCCTTCCTATTTGCTCTCTCAAGATCCCACATAAAGATGTACACATCAGTTAAACCGCCGCTCAGCCTCCTCTGCTCCAAAGGCAACAACCTTAATTCATCCAATCTCTCCTCATAGCTAGAATTTACAATCCTGGCAGCTGACTGGTAAAGTTATCCTGCACCCGCTCCAGTGCACTCATAACTGTCCTGCAATGCATTTCCCAGTAATCTGCACATCACTCAAGCTGTGGTGTAAATATCACTACTATTGTTTTTCTAGTGAATCCTCTGTTCTTATAATTTATGCCTTGATTCATATAGGAATGCAACCTATATGTCACAAACCAGCTTTTGATATCCTCCTATCTTCAAGAATCCACAAGGACAATCTCCAAGGTCCTTTTGCTCTTCCACACTATTCAATATCCTCTCATTAATCATGCATTCCCTTGCATTGTTGCACTCTGCTGAATGCATTATCTCACACTTCCCCCTCCTCTTCCTTTTATTCTCTTTCCAATGCAATAGAGTTATATCCGTCTCCCTGTGAAAATCCGAGCCTTTCAGTCCTTGTTCATCCCAGCGCAGATGAGCTATTAGCGACCTCAGTATCACCTCAATCTTCCCCATCACCAATTGTGTAGCATCTAGTTCTTGGTGGTGAGCTGGTCACATATCGAGGAACCCGGATTTAATTGCTACTGACTGTTCACACAAAGAGCTTGCACCTTGATGAAGACTGATCACTCACACCTTGCTCTGTGTTAACCTAGGCAACTAGTTATCTCTTGTTACAGAGACCAGAGTAACAGGCAACTCTACTCCCTGCCAATAAGGCCCTAGATGTCACAGGAGATGTCTTAGTGGATTTAGAGTTTCTTATCCTGCCATACTAGTGTACAGGTGATTGGTGGTCAGTGTGGACTAGGTGGGTCGAAGGGCATGTTTCCATGCTGTATCTCTAAAGCAAAAGAATATGGTACCACCATATGTCTATTGATGCCTTCAGCTCATATTCCTTAATCTCAACATGTCTTGCATTTAGACATATCCCATTAAGCACAGCCAAATTCCCTTTTCTATATTTTCTAACCTTTATTTTCTGATGATCAACTACCTCATTAATAATGTTTTCCATTTCCATTTTAGTTTTTCTTCTTTCTGAATCTTTGCTAAGCTTCCTATTCCCCTGTTAAACAATGTAAATCCTCTCTGACAGCACCAGAAACCCTGTCCACAAAGGCCTTGTTACGTATGGGTCTTGTAAAGGTACCGTCCATCTGATCTGAACAGTTTCAACCTTTCTGGGATCCAGTCCCAGTAAAGCAGGTATCTAGAATTCTCCTTCCTGCAGCATCTCTCCGGTAATTGATTTATCTGCACTAACCCCCAATTTCTATTCTCCCAAACACTGGACATATCTGAGATTACTAACCAACTTCTTAATCGCTTCCCCTTCCCTTTAGAGTTTTGACTTTAAAGATACACGGTGGAAACAGGCCCTTCAACACACTGATTCCGTGCCGATCAGCAATCACCCTGCACAATAGCACGATTTTACATACTGGGAGAAAATTTACAATTTACCGAAGCCAATTAACCTACAATCGTCCATGTCTTTGGAGTGTGGGAGGAAACTGGAGCACCCGGAGGAAACCTAAGTGGTCACAGGAAGAACGCATAAACTCTGTACAGACAGCACCCATAGTCAGGATCGAACCCGGGTCTCTAGCGCTGTAAGGCAGCAAGTCTTCCGCTGTGCCACTGTACTGCTACTTAATATTTTCTCCTAAATATCAACTTCATAATCTTATCCCATATCTATTTATGTCATTGGTACTGAGGGGTGCTCAATTGACCATGACCACCTCTGGCTGTTCCAACTCATCCTCCAGAAATGTCCTTGAAGATAGCGGAAGGGTGGTAATGCCACCTTAGAATCTCATCTGCAACTGCAGAAACTCTCAACAGTTGGTCTAACTACCGAACCGCATCTAACCATCACCCTCTTGACCTTTGTCCTTTTTAGCTGAGCTTTCCTATTGTCTGGACTCTTGCTGTCTTCTCCAGGGAATCCTGCTCCCCTATCAGCATTCCATGTTCTCCATAGATGCGTTGTCTGGGGTCTCCTCAACTAAACAACTTACTATTTTGCTTAAGATGGATAAAAAATGCTGGAGTAACTCAGTGAGTCGGGCAGTATCATTGGAGAAAAAGACCAGGTGACGATTCGAGATGGAATCCTTCTTCATACTGATAGTGGAGGTGTTGGTGGGGAAGGGGGTGGGGGGCGGATAAAGTGGAGGTGAGGATTGGTCAGATCAAATCAGGGCCAGCAACAAATGACCTCAGGAAGGGTGGAGCCTAATTGCTGGCTTGGAAAGGTGTGATTGGTGGAGATTCAACCGCTCCTCATCACTGTTAACTAGACAATTAGTGACTTGGTTTTTTTTTAAAGAAAAACTGGTAAACGTCTTCCTGCCTGCTAAATGATGACCACGAAAAACTTGCTTGTGTTCTCTCCCATTCCCTGTACTCAACCCTTCCTAATGTTATTGCAATTCTTGTTGCATTGCTTCATTTCTCTATTTTGTTTTGTTTGATGTGACCCAGATCACTCTCTGATATCCCATCATTGAGCTGCTGAGTGACAATCTCCCGTTGTGCTACTGATGAATCATTTGGCTTGGGTGGACGGATGTTGCACAAGTTCCTCCAGCTGAGTAATCCTTCCCATGTCTCATTGTAGAACATCTCTGCGGGTGCAGTTACTAATGTGGGCAGCTCAGAAGATAGCTCATGGACCAGAATCACCACTAGATATCCAATTGTTCTGCATGCATGCACTTCAAGGACTTCCGTACAAGGTTCAACTAACCACCAGACAAAGTGCTTCATATTAAAGAGAGAATTTACAAAAATTAATAAAGATCCAACATATTTTATTGGAGCTTTATGTCTTACAAAAGTCAAAGAAATTGTTTTTTAAATTACAATTCACATTGTAGGCTCAGGTATTTATAACTAAATCTTAAAGTTTAGCACATTTAAAATGTTCTCTGGGTACAGTTAGATAGTGTTTTGGTGCACTAGGTTTAAATAGGAACAAACAGATGTAACTGATTGTTACTTGTATTTACGGCAGAAAATGGATGTTAGACATGCTACAATACTATATTAAAAACACACTAGTAAACTACTGGCCTTGAGAGAAATGGGTCCTGCCATTCTCGCAATACTGCCTACATAATTCAAACTGGTTGAATCTCAGGTCAGATCATTGAAACTGATTTGACATCATCTCATGAACAAATGTCTACCTAAGATTAGATTATTTGTGGATTTATACTGAAGGTGCTTTACAGTGTTAGGATAACTCCCTGGACCCAATGGTGAGACTCCAGTTCAATAAAAATTAGTGTTTGCAAACAGTTGATTTCACACAACTTCTCAATGTGAATGTTGTTCAGCTATGCAGGGAGTTTGTGATCTTTTTGTTTTTAGATGAAATTGCCGTTAGTCTATATGAAAAATATCTTTGCTGTACAAAACAGACAACAGAACGGATATGTTTGATCTTCCCTGACCCAAATGGGTGACAGAAAGGGAATCAGTGCCAAAGGATGAACGGCAAAAGCTTAAAGAAAAGTAGTCATTTAAGGGGCGAGTAGTTGTTTATGATGATACATAGCTTCAGACTATATAAGATCCTTAACTGTTTTATGTTTTCAAAAGAAGGTTTCAAGTAAAACGGCAGGCAGATAAAATGCTACAGGAAGAAAAGAATTCCAAACACTGGAAATGATATCTGTGGGCAAGTCGTAATATGCAGCAACTCTACTATTTGATGGTGCTTCGAGAATGGGTGCCCTGTTTGACCTTCTCTTGGGCAATCCAAGGCTTATATTTCCTGAGACCTCTCCCAATTACTCCAGAATGATTTTAAGCACGAAGGCCTATAAATCCATGAATTTTTCCAAAGGAAAACAATACTTTCTGCCTGCCACAAATTAGAGGACATGTTCGCTCGTGCAAAATGCACACTTGACCCAGGAAGCCATAGAGAAGCAGGTTGCACTCCTCCATTCATGGGCAGATTATCCAGTCATTCCATTAACCAGCTGCATGGCTTGAACAAGCACATCATGTGGGTGACATTGGAGTTTGGCAGTCATTTAAACCAGGGAGTCAAAAATGAAGAACCCACTTTTATACCTCATTCAATACTCTTTCCCTCCAAGGTTATTATTATGATATGACTGGCTGATCTTTTCATCATTTACACAAATAGCATTGGACTGGATGAAATGATGCATTAACAAATTGTGCCGATTTGGCTATTCTATTTCTGATCAACAATGACCCTTTTTGGAACAAAGAGAAAGGCAAGTTAAACAAAAAGCCATAAGACCATACAAAATAGGAACAGGAATTGTCTATTCAGCCCCTTATGTGTTTTCTTTATATTTATTACTGTGAGTCAGCTTTTCTCTTTGCAATTGTGCTGATTTTCTGTGCATCTTAACCAGAGGCAGATGAAACTAAAAATGCCCAGGATGATGATGATGATGATGCAACTGCAATACTGAATCCTGTGGTTACTACAGTTACAGCACTTAGCATTTAGTTTAGTTTAGTTTAGAGATAAAGCGCGGAAACAGGCCCTTAGGCCGACCGAGTCCGCACCCGACCAGCGATCCCCGCACATTAACACCATCCCACACACACCAGGGACAATTTTACATTCATACCAAGCCAATTACCCTACAAATCTGTACGTCCATTTGGTCATACAGCATATCCCATTGCTGCAATCCAACACATAGGTGAAGAGCAACAACTTGATGGCATCCTTAATGTGGAAACAATAGGCCATTATGGGCTGCCCTACTTTGTTCTGATCTTTTTCTTACCTCCAGTTCCCTCCTTTCTACTTTCAGTCTGAAGAAGGGTCCAGACCCAAAACATCACCCATCCTTTTGCTCCAGAGATACTGCCTGACCAGTTGAGTTACACCAGCCATGATCACATTGAATAGTGGTGCTGGCTCTAAGGGCCGAATGGCCTACTCCTGCACCTATTGTCTATTGTCACTTTGTGTCTATCCTCAAAGCTTCAACTACACCTACAAAACTAAAAAAGTAAATATCTACCTAAAGTAAAGTGCAGGAAAGATGACCATTAACAGTGACAAGGGTCAGTGATGCAGGTGGGAAGCGTGGCCTCTGGATGTTGGACCATGGCTGCCACTGGAAGGATGATGAAGCAGGGTAACTATGACTTTGGAATAAAGAGCTGGGTGCAAGACTGGAAGAAATCACAATGATGACGAGGTGTGTGGTCTTGGTAGGATTTTAACACAAGCTTAGCAACTTTAAGTTTAGGTGCTAGATCTAACTTATCGTTTGCTATGTCGCTCTTCAAGGGAGATGCTAAATGTATTTCGTTGTCTCTGTACTGTACACTGACAATGACAATTAAAATTGAATCTGAATCTGAATCTGAATCTAATGCAAGCGTCCATGAAGCTAAAATATTGCTGAGCGATGATCCTAATGATAGGTGAAACCAGCTCTAGGATTGAAAGGCCCACTCCCAATCCTATCTATCTAATGCTGTGATCAGCAGCTAAAAATATGGAGAGGAGAGGCAGCCAGGAGAACTTCAGAGCACTTCCAATGATAGGGCCAAAAAGCAATAACATAGGATGCACACTGGTGTTAAAATAGCACAGCCATTTCAATTCTTTGGCTGGAACAGAAACTGAACAAAATAATTTCAGAGCAGGTTCTGGGATAATAAAAACACATCTTGGGGATAAAGTCACATTGACCACTCTGGAGAATGAGTGGTAGCTAGAGATTACTGGAAGGATTGTTTACAATGACCAAGGGGCTTAGAGTAACCTTTATGAAGAAAGAGATGATGACAGACTTGTTGAACGAGAGGAGGTATAGGTCCAGAAGGGAAGCTCTGCCTTACACAGTTAGCCAACATGAACATTTGAATGTGATCAGAAAGATGGAGGTCAAAGGATATGGAGTTGGTTTCACTGAAGAAACGAACTTGAAAATAAAAAGGAAACTGGAGAAGTTTCACTAAATGTGATCCACATGATAGTCAAGGCCTGCAGAAAACAAACTGTTGTAAGAACTCATGGGATCAAACAGCATCTTGAAGGCAAAGGGTTGAAAACATTCTGACAAAGTCTATGAGGGCAGTGGTGTGAAGCAAGAGGGCTGGTGGGGACCTCTCCCAGCAGCATGGGTCACTTTAGACTTTAGACATTAGAGATACAGCGCTGAAACAAGCCCTTCGGCCCATCAAGTCCGTGCCAACCAGTGATCACCCTGTACACTAGCCTATTCCCACCCAATAGGGACAATTGACTTTTTTTTTAACTGAAACCAATGAACCTACAAACCTGTACATCTTTTGGGTCTGAGAGGAAACTGGAGCACCCAGCAAAAACCCACGCAGTCACAGGGAGAACGTACAAACTCTGTACAGACAGCACCCGTAGTCAGAGTTTAAATACAGGCTTATGTGCCAAAATGTATTTTATGAAATATACTCAAAGATATTGCTGTATATCTCTCAGATAAAAATATATGCATAGATGAAGTATGGCATTGGGCTAAAATTCTGTGGGTAATTTTGATCATGTGAAAGTGTTAAACAGGTGACAGCAAGGTCTGCCTCACAAATTACATTTCTCCAAAATTTAATTTCCACTTCAAAAACATAAAAATGGAGTGTGATGTGAAACTGGCTACCAATTCACTTCCGCTTATTTTAAATGATCACACTGAATCAGAATTAGAGACCCTCATATTCATACCACTCCTTGTTTTATAATCTGATGCACTGCAGCATTTTTCAATAATCTGCCTGATATTTATTTAATAGAAAATAGGCCCATGTTGCTGTGTTATATTCAGTCCTGACTACTGTTAGACTTTCACTTTTGTGCCTGTAATTTAACCCACTACTTTGATAAATGTTAACCTATAAGATGCCACAGAGGTCAGAAACCTTATCGTCGACATGTAGGATTGTGTTAAACTGTCCATTTCTTTAAATTAATATTTGCTTGAATTAAATATTGTTTTTAACGTACTGTCGGTTATCTTTGTTAATTTCCAAATAGCCTCTGTATTTTTCACTTTAAACTATCAAAGATGCATTTTTCCAATCTGTATGGTCCACCTATATTATTTGTGAAATAATCCCAATATTCATTACCCAGGAGGTAAGATGTTTACATCTGTTTAAATACTTGCAGATACAACCTAATTAGAGGCAAAAAGCTTTTTCTACTAATGCCTCAATCAAAGACATTTCAACCTTGGCTTTATTTTTTTCCGCGTTAAAGTTGTGTTTCTTTGACACAGCTCTTGCCTGCACACTCCTTCACCAGCTCTGTTACCGGAATAAGTAATTAACAACCTTTCATTAATTTGGGATGAAACAATACTTCATAATGAAGTATGGAATCGCCAATGTAATCCACTAAAATGAGGCGTATGCTTTTCTTACACCTCATGGCACATAATGTGCAGCAGCCGTTTGCATCGACCCAACCATAAAGGCCTTTATAACATTGAGTCAAGGACAGTTAATGGATGCTCAAGCACAAACAGAATGCTCGAAGCATGTCAGTAAAGACTAACCTGGGGCAAAACATCAAAATGCAGGTTGGAGATTTGACATTCCTGCAGGCTCTGTTTGCCTCAGCAGTGATTTTGAAGTCAATATCCTTCTGTTTTCTGGATGGTATATCTGATGTGTGCATACAATGTGTATCTGATTGAATTTGAAAAAAAAAGTATTGCTTAAAAAGCAGCTTTTAAATGCCTTTTGTTGTGTCCTACTCAGAGATAATGGAAGCAGTTGTAAAGATTATCATAGCAAGGCAATTGTTTCATACTTCAAGGTTAAAGGAACAGAAGAATAGTCACTGTAAATTTAAAGGGAAAAAAAATGTATAACAGCTAATTAGGCACCAGAATTAAATGCAGTATTATTCACTAAATCCGAACATTTAATAGTAGGACTGCTTTTGAGGACATTTTATTGCTGAGAGTATCATAAAAATAATGAATATAATAGGAATGGTCACATTTTGAGTTTTGTTGTCAAAATATTTGCCTTGTTATTTTCCTTAATGCATATGAATTTCTAATTTACAGTCACAAAAGCTTACCGCTGCATAATTACAGGATGAAGTATATGGCACATTAAATCTAGG
Source organism: Leucoraja erinaceus (assembly GCF_028641065.1). Classification (NCBI taxonomy): domain Eukaryota; kingdom Metazoa; phylum Chordata; class Chondrichthyes; order Rajiformes; family Rajidae; genus Leucoraja; species Leucoraja erinaceus. Next base: position 57,086,229 of record NC_073384.1, on the reverse strand, counting down.
TGGAAGATACTGTATTTCAAGTAATGTTGTATGAAAGGGTGAAGATAGTTTACTCAAAATGTATTTTTGGAAGATTGGAAGGATGTCCCTTTAGCCTAGGGCTCTGTGTGTAACCATATCTGCAGAGTTGGGACAATGTGAGAGAATTAAATGTAACCATCATCTCCACTCTGTACTGATGGGGTGACCTGGATTATAACTTGCTGATGTGCTGGAAGCAAACCGGGGCAGGATAGGATGGGGAAGTCCAGTAGGACTGTCGACATAGGGGCACCACCACCTTTACTCTAAGCACTGAGGTCCCTCAAAAATGAAAACAGGCCTGTGGCTTTGAGAGTGTTTCATGTGAATCATATTCCAGTCCTACTACTGATTTTTACTAAGTGTGAGGCCCTTTCAAAATATAAACTCCATCTTTCTGCAAGCATGCTCTTTGCAGTTGGAATTCCTGCTAGAAGATTGTACATTTTTTGATGCTGATCAGTGGTATCCTGCTCATCCTGCTTTGGTTCTTCTTAAGCGTATCAGGAACATTTTCAGACCTTCGATTTTCTTTGTTAATTCTCCCAGATATCATGCTTGGGGAGCAAGTGAGCAACATAAATGTTTCTGAATCTTTCACCATCCTTATTGATAACTGATTGATTTACTTATTGGTTAACTGTACACCTCCACTGATTTCCTGATTTCCTGATTTCCATCTTCTCATCCCTGGCCTGCTGAGGGGTGTTAGCATGTGCACTATGTCGTGCTGTTGTCTCTTTGTGCATTTGTTGAGATGCTCATTTGTTTTCAACTGCCTTTCCTTCACTTTTCTTTCCAAACTGGGCTGCAAATGACTAACCCACACCCTGGGTATTTTGTGCATCATTGCTTCTGCCAGAAGTGTCACAGGTTTCAAGTGTAACTTTGTTTTATAACTGGGGAGAAATGCAGCATTGATATTTCATGCTGATATTTGATTGACCTTCTCTGACCTGTTCCTTTCATGGCCCTTTACTATGCAAAGCAATCCATCTGTTTCTCCACTTGAAGCGAGATCATAAGGAGATGTGTAACAGTGCTCTATTCCATTGTTGCTCATTAATTAATCAAATTGAAACAATACAGCATCATTGTCCGATATGCTTTTTTTCCCCAAAGACTATGTTTGGCAAAGACTGATCCCGATGTTTTCACCCTGTGTTGTGTTGTGTTGTGGTGATGCCTGCTTACCTTCATCGATAACAGTATTGAGTACTGGAGTAGGAATACCATATGGTGAGACCACACTTTGGGTATTGTGGGCAGTTCTGGCCATCCTGCTAAAGGAAGAATATCATTAAGGTGGAAAGGATGCAGAAAAGATTCACCAGAATTTTATCAGGCCTTGAGTTATAAGGAGAAACTGGACAGTTTGGGGCTTTTTTTTCATGTGAGGTAGGAGGTTGAGGGGGGACCTTGTAGTGGTATGTAAAATCATGAAAAGTATTGATGGGGGAAATGGTTGCAATCTTTTTCCGAGTGCAAATGAGCCATAATTAGCAGACATAGGTTTAAGATGAGAGGGGGAAGATATAGAAGAGATCTGAGGGTCAATTTCTACATGCAGTAGATGGTGCATATATGGAAATGAGCTGCCAGAGGAACCTATAGAGACAGGTAAAATTGTGACATTTAAAATACATTTGGACAGGTGCATGGATAGAAAAAGTTTAAAGAGATATCGGTCAAATGCAGCAAAATGGAACTCTCTGCTATTGTAGGCATGGGTGACTTGGGCTGAAGTTTCCATCTTCTATGACTATGCTTTAATTTCAACCACATGAATAGGATTTGGTCAATATTAACACATGTAGCCATATTTTTCACAATATAATTTATGGAGTGGTCTTTCAGACCATTTCCACACCTGCAATGTTTTTAATGAGGTTGTGTTTTCCTGTCAGATTGAATGTCTGCTGGTGAGATCTACTATGGCTTCATCTATACCGGACTTACGGACAAAACCTTGCAGCTGTGATAGTGAAATAGTCTTCCCCCCATCTGTAGAGCACACATTTTGTTTTCACTGCTTGTTGTGGCCCCTCCATAGTCCTGACAAGCCAACTGTGACAGCATTTTGACTTTTCTTCAGTCTGAAGAAGGGTCCTGACTTGAAACGTGTCTGTCTATTCCCTCCGCAGATGCCGCCTGACCTGCTAAGTTTCTCCAACACTTTGTGCTTTGCTCTAGATTCCAGCATCTGTCATCTCTTGTTTCTGCCACAGCATTTTGTTTGGATACTTGTCCTCCATGTTATAGGTGCACTGAGATGGGATGATGAATTACCTCTGATGCTGCCTTGCATCAAAAAAACAATACAGGAAATAGTCAGCACCTTCTATCAGAATCATCATCCTGAGAGAGTAGCACTGGTTCTCTCTCCACTGATACTGCCTGACTTCTTGTTTAAGAAAGAACTGCAGGTGCTGGAAAAATCGAAGGGAGCCAAAAACTGCTGGAGAAACTCAGTGGGTGAGGCAGCATCTATGGAGAGAAGGAATAGGTGAAGCATACCGCTGGGGTGTAAGCTACACGAGCAAAATATGAGGTGCTGTTCCTCCAATGTGCGCTTGGCCTCACTCTGGCAATGGAGGAGGCCCAGGACAGAAAGGTCAGATTGGGAATGGGAGGGGGAGTTGAAGTGCTGAGCAACCGGGTGATCAGGTTGGTTAGTACGAACTCTCCCACAGAGACTACTATCTCCACCTCTTCCTTTCTTATTCCCGCCCCTCCCATCCGACATCAGTCTGAAGAAGGGTCTCGACCCGAAACGTCGCCTATTCCTTCTCTCCATAGATGCTGCCGCACCCACTGAGTTTCTCCAGCATTTTTTGTCTGCCTGACCTGTTGAGTGTTTCCAACATTTTCTGGTTTATTTCAAATTTCCAGCACCCAGTGGAGCAATTTACACTTTTGATACCAGCATTGTGGGAATAACAGACTTGGGTCCCAGAAAGACTAGAAAAGGTTGGTCATCAATTTCTCACATGAGAGATCTTTCCCAGTTGGAAATGGTGAAAGTGTGTAACTTCAAAGACAATTGCTAGTTCCTCCTCCTCCATCTGATCAGAGACATGTTTTGCTGTGATCAGTTTGCTTTCTGGCTCTGATAGTGGCTTCAGCATTCTCTGCAATTGGCAGCCACTCAAAGACCTAAATAAATAATCTTCTGTACGGAGGTACATTTGCTGGTTATAAGCTTTACACTAGGTTGATCAAATTGCCTGAAGAGTTCCTTCAGTACGTAAATGTTTTCTTCTCAGGCAGTTACAATTAGGATGTCACCAGGATTGCATTAACAATGTTGAATGCCCTACAGAGTTTAGAAGAATGAGGGGGGACCTCATTGAAACATACAGAATAGTGAATGACTTGGGTAGAGTGGATGTGGAGAGGATGTTTCCACTAGTGGGAGAGTCGAGGATTAGAGGTTATAACCTCAGAATTAAAGGACGTTCTTTTAGGAAGGAGATGAGGAAGAGTTTATTTTGTCAGAGGGTGGTGAATCTGTGGAATTCTTTGCCACATAAGGTTGTGGAGGCCAAGTCATTGGATATTTTTAAGGCAGAGATAGATTTTTGATTTGTACAGGTGTCAGAGGTTATGGGGAGAAGACAGGAGAATGGGGTTAGGAGGAAGAGATACTGTAGACCAGCCATGACTGAATGGCCGAGTAGACTTGATGGGCCGCATGGCATAATTCTACTCCTATTCCTCATGACCTTATGACCTTTTGAGTACTTAATCCATAGTCACATAGAAAATGCCTGGTGATGAAATCACACTGTACAGTAGCTTTGTAAATGGATATACCCCTCAAGAGTGTTCCTTCTCAGGTTGTGCTGGCTTCCTACATCTTCATGTCATAGGTGTGGGTCATGTCTAACTTGGCACAGTCCTTTACCCCTGTCAGTTCAGTGTACAGGACTTGAGAGTTGGTCAGAGGATACTATTTGTCATGCACTGCTCCATTAGGAGTCACTTTTGGTAACAGTGGTTGTTACTGTGGAGGAAGGAACTGCAGATACTGGTTTACACCAACAATGCTGGACTAACTCAGTGGGACACACAGCATCTCTGGAGAGAAGGAATGGGTGATGTTTCGGGACGAGACTCTTCTTCAGAATGGTTGTTACTGTATTGTTCTGTGAAGCTTTCACTAACACATTGTGTCAGCACAATTTAATCAGCTTTTCGGAGTTGTCAGTATTTACAATGGATATATTTAATATTTGATTTAATAGAAGTATGAGGTTGGTGAGTTCTAATGCCTTTGCATGAATCCTTAAACATTTCTTCACATTCTTCTGTGCTGTGACATTTTCATGCTAAATACATAACTCCTTCAGCTCAACTCCTTCAGCCAATATCTCTCAAACAGAATTGGCCCGTTCACTTAACCAGCAATTAGAATTGATAGGTTTACTTTTGGACAATCATGGTGGACTATTCCTTTAGTCCTGATGTTAGTGGGATCTTGCCAGAAGATTTTTTAACTGCACTGAGTGCATCGTAGAGTCTGTCCTCACCTTCTCCATCATGCTCTGGTTTGGCTCAGCTACCAAGCACGACATCCGGAGGCTGCAGCAAATTGTCCGATCAGCTGAGAAGGTTATTGGCTGCAACCTTCCCTCCATTGATGAACTGTACACTGCAGGGGCCAGGAAATGAGCGGGTAAGATCATCTCTGACCCCTCTCACCCTGGCCACAAATTCTTTGAATCACTTCCATCTGGAAGGCGACTCCGGATTGTCAAAGCCGCCACAGCCAGACATAAAAACAGCTTTTTTCCATGAGTAGTAGCTCTACTTAATAACCCAAAATCTGTAGCCTCCTTTTGCTCTGGTATTTTATTTAATTCACATGTTTATATCAATAATGTTTTATTATTAATGTTTAATGTTTTATGTGTCATTCCTAACTGTCACTGTGTGTCGTTGTCACTTGCGGACGGAGCACCAAAGCAAATTCCTTGTATGTGAATACTTGGCCAATAAACGTATTCATTCATTCAACTTCCTGTCAGACCTGCTTTTGAGTCGGTCAGATACATGTGACCCAAACTCAATATCAGAGCTTCAATCATTGTTCCTGTCATGGGTGCATGTACTTAATCTACAATTAAAGTTCTCCACTGGCTAAAATTCTTGTGCATTCTTAGAGATAATTGCTCTTGGGACCTTTCTAAATTCCTGATTAAATGAAAGATAGACACAAAGTGCTGGAGTAACTCAGCAGATCCGGCAGTATCTCTGGAGGGAAAGGATAGGTGACGTAATGGGTCGGCATCCTTCTTCACACTGAACGTAGTGGGTGGTGGATGGGGGGAAGGGGCATGAAGAGTTGGGGGCAAGAAAAGACCAGGATCAATCAGGGCCAGCTATAAATAAGCTCAGGCAGGGAGGTGTGCTGGTAAGCCCATTGTTGGTCTGGGAAGGTGTAATCTCAATAGGGATACAATGTGGTGCACTGTGGAACTGGTTAAACTGATTATATTGTGTGTATCCTTTCTGAAGATGGAACAATCAAGAGCTACAACAACATTTACATCAATGTCTTGTTTGTTAAAATCTAATTTTTCTATATCATCAGTATTGTATTTATACTTTTAAAACATGCCCCCCATATTACTCATTTATTTCAATCCTATCAGTGACTCTCAAATTCATGCTTGACTGCCACTACTTTGGCTGTCTTTAGTCCGAGTAGCCCTGCAGATGGATATTATATGTACTTGATTTCTTAATATTTAGAATTGTAATACTATGTTAAATGATTCCGATTGCAACAAAAGCAGAACTGGGCCTGCACTTCATCCTCCAGCTCCTAGACCGCCAGGGGATTTTGTTTGTTGATTTTAGCTCTGCATTCAACACCATTGTGCCAGAGATACTACACTCCAAACTTTCCAAGTTGACTGTGCCTGAATCCCTCTGTTGGTGGATCACCAACTTCCTGACAGACAGGAAGCAGCATGTGAGGCTGGGAAAGCACATCTCGGACCCGCAAACCCTCAGCAAAGGCTGCGTACTCTCCCCTCTCCTCTACTCTCTCTACACCAACGACTGCACCTCCACTGAGTCCTCTGTCAAGCTTCGCAAGTTTGCGGATGACACAACCCTGATTGGACGGATCCAGGATGGGGAAGAATCTGCTTACAGACAGGAAGTGACACAGTTGGTGGCCTGTTGCCATCGCAACAACCTGGAGCCCAATCCTCATAGGACAGTGGAATTAATTGTAGACTTTAGGAGAGCCCCCCCTCCCCTCACCCCACTCACTATCAACAACACCACAGTCACATCTAAGTTCCTGGGAACCATCATCTCCAAGGACCTTAAGTGGGGGGGCTACCATCGACTCCACAGTCAGAAAGGCACAACAGAGGATGTACTTCCTGCGGCAGTTGAGGAAGCACAATCTGCCACAGGCACTGATGGTCCAATTCTACACGGCCATCGTAGAGTCTGTCCTCACCTTCTCCATCATGGTCTGGTTTGGCTCAGCTACCAAGCACAACATCCGGAAGCTGCAGCAAATTGTCCGATCAGCTGAGAAGGTTATTGGCTGCAACCTTCCCTCCATTGATGAACTGTACACTGCAAGGGCCAGGAAGTGAGCGGGCAAGATCATCTCTGACCCCTCTCACCCTGGCCACAAATTCTTTGAATCACTTCCATCTGGAAGGCGACTCCGGATTGTCAAAGCCGCCACAGCCAGACATAAAAACAGCTTTTTTCCACGAGTAGTAGCTCTACTTAATAACCCAAAATCTGTAGCCTCTTTTTGCTCTGGTATTTTATTTAATTCACATGTTTATATCAATAATGTTTTATTATTAATGTTTAATGTTTTATGTGTCATTCCTAATTGTCACTGTGTGTCGTTGTCACTTGCGGGTGGAGCACCAAGGCAAATTCCTTGTATGTGTATACTTGGCCAATAAACGTATTCATTCATTCATTCATTCATTCAACTTCCTGTCAGACCTGCTTTTGAGTCGGTCAGATACATGTGACCCAAACTCAATATCAGAGCTTCAATCATTGTTCCTGTCATGGGTGCGTGTACTTAATTTACAATTAAAGTTCTCCACTGGCTAAAATTCTTGTGCATTCTTAGAGATAATTGCACAGATTTGGTTGACTTGCATGCCTGCTTGAACATGGCATGAATTATGTAGAAACAAGGAACTGCAGATGCTGGTTTACAGAAAAGGACACTAAGTGCTGGAATAACTCAGCAGGTCAAGCAGCATCTGTGCGGAATTTGGATAAGAGATCCTGACTTGCACAGCCAGCCCCCCTAGTCAGGATCTTACCTAGGTGTCTGGCTTAGTAAGGTAGCAACTCTACCACTGCATCACTGTGCTGGCCATGCATCCACTTTGTCTGGCCAACATTAACAATAGCCTCTGATCTTCTCCGCTATGTGGTGACCCTGGTGGTTCTCCAGCTCTCGTTGTGTTGGTGTGGCACAGATAGGTCGAGTTCCACAGTGGTGCCATCAAGAAAGGGTGGAAGAATTATCCTTTGCAGCATTAGCCCTCTTTATGGATATTTGGAAAAGTGGTAACTGGAACCAGAATAAAGGAAATAGGCAACGTATAAACTACAGCTGGGGCCATTAAGTTATCTTATGAGCCGAGAAAGAAGAATCTGCCCAGTTATACTGAAAATGGGAAGCAAATGCATTGCCTTCATGAATGTATTTGATATTTTGATCTCAGTATATTATCATAAGACCATAAGACATGGTGACAGAATTAGGCCATTCGGCCCATTGAGTCTGCTCCGCCATTCAATCATAGGTGATCTATTTTTCCCTCAATCCCATTTTTCTCCCTTCCCCCTGTAACCTTTGACACCCTTATCAATCAAGGACCTGCCAATCTTTGGTTTAAAAATACCTAATGATGGCCTTCACAGCCTTCTGTGGCAATGAATTCCACACATTCACAGCCCTCGAGCTGAAGAAATTGTGCCTTATCTCCATTCGTAAGACACATTCTTTTATTCTGAGGCTGTGCCCTCTAGTCATTTTCTCCCACTGCTGGAAACATCCTCTCCACATCCATTCCATCTGGGCGTAGGTTTCAATGAGATCCCCCTTCATCATTCTAAACTCCTACGAGTACAGGCTCAGAGTCATGAAATGCTCCTCGTATATTAACCCAATCATCCCTGGGATCATTCTTGTAAACCTCTTCTGGACCCTCTCCAATCCCAGCACATCCTTCCTCAGATATGCGCCCAAATGCTCCAAATATGGTCTGACCAGCACCTCATAAAGCCTCAGCATTACAAGTGTAGAAACAAGGACCTATCACCTATCCATGTTTTCTAGAGATGCTGCCGACCCATTAAGTTACTCCAGCACATTGTGTCCTCAGCATTACATCCTTGCTTTTATATTCTAATCTTCGTGAAATTAATGTTAACATTTTTTGCTCCCAACTCAACCTGTAAATTAACCTGTTTCAGCTCTCCTAAGTCTCTTTGCACCTCCAAATTCTGAATCCTTTCCCCGTTTGGAAATTGCCTACACCTTTATTCCTTTTACCAAAGTGCATGACCGTACACTTTGCTATGCTGTATTCCATGTGCCACTTCTTTGCCCACGCTCCCAATCTGTCCAAGTCCTTCTGCAGACTCCCAAATTACTCACCACTTCCTGCCTCTCTACCTATCTTCGTATCGTCTGCAAACCTGGCTACAAAGCCATCAATTCCATCAACCAGATCATTAACATATAACATGAAAAGTAGTGCAACCAACACCGACCCCTGCAGAACACCACTAGCCACCAGTAGCCAACCAGTAAGAAACTCATTTATTCCCACACTCTGCCTTCTGCCAGTCAGCCAATCCTTTATCCATATTAATGCCTAGTCTCTAATACCATGGGATAAAATAGTCACCTGCTCAACCTTTCCTTGTAACTCAGGCCCTCAAGTCATGGCAACATCCTCGTAAATCTTTTTTGCACCCTTTCTAGCTTCACAAAATCTTTCGTGTAACAGGGTGACCAAAACTGAACTAAGTACTTTATATCTGGCCTCATCAACGTCTTGTACAAGTGTAACATGACCTCCAAATCTCTATACTCAGTTCCTTGACTGATAAAGACGAATGTGCCGAAAACCTTCTTGACCACCCTATCTACTTGCATCGTGCCTTTCAAGGACAATGTATCATGCACTCCTAGTTCTCTCTGCTCTACAGCACTCCCCAGAGCCCAGCAAGTCACTGTGTAGGTCAGCCCTGGTTTGACTTCCCAAAATGTAACACCTCAAACTTCTCTGTATTAAATTCCATTAACTATTCCTCAGCTCGCCTACGCATCCAATCAAGAACTTTCTGCAATTTTGGACAACCATCTTCACTATCTCCAATAGTAAGTATGCAGATGATATTAAGTATTAGTGAGTATGCAGATGATACTAAGATAGGTGGTGTTGTGGATAATTAAGTAGATTTTCAAAGTCTACAGAGAAATTTATGCCAGTTGGAAGAGTGGGCTGAAAGATGGCAGATGGAGTTGAATGCTGATAAGTGTGAGGTGCTACATCTTGGCAGGACAAATCAAAATAGGATGTACATGGTAAATGGTAGGGAATTGAAGAATGCAGTTGAACAGAGGGATCTGGGAATAACTGTGCACAGTTCCCTGAAGGTGGAATCTCATGTAGATAGGGTGGTAAAAAAAGCTTTTGGTGTGCTGGCCTTTATAAATCAGAGCATTGAGTATAGAAGTTGGGATGTAATGTTAAAATTGTACAAGGCATTGGTGAGGCCAATTCTGGAGTATGGTGTAATATTTTGGTCGCCTAATTATAGGAGGGATGTCAACAAAATAGAGAGAGTACAGAGGAGATTTACTAGATTGTTGCCTGGGTTTCAGCAACCAAGTTACAGAGAAAGGTTGAACAAGTTAGGTCTTTATTCTTTGGAGTGCAGAAGGTTAAGGGGGGACTTGATAGAGGTCTTTAAAATGATGAGGGGGATAGACAGAGTTGACGTGGATAAGCTTTTCCCACTGAGAGTAGGGAAGATTCAAACAAGAGGACATGACTTGCGAATTAAGGGACAGAAGTTTAGGGGTAACATGAGGGGGGACTTCTTTTACTCAGAGAGTGGTAGCTGTGTGGAATGAGCTTCCAGTGGAAGTGGTGGAGGCAGGTTCGATTTTATCATTTAAAAATAAATTGTATAGTTATATGGACGGGAAAGGAATGGAGGGTTATGGTCTGAGTGCAGGTAGATGGGACCAGGGGAGAATACATGTTCGGCACGGACTATTTTCCATGCTGTAATTGTTATATGGTTATTATATGGTTATAATACTTACCACTTTGGTGTCTTCTGCAAATGAAGTTATGTGGTCACTTGATGTCCCTGATAACTTTGCCACTGTTGATGCTGTGATTACTGTTTCATCAGCGTAGTTTGTGGACAAGATGAGTATTTTAGGTTCTTACAGAGTTAATTGCAAAGTGTAGAGATTAACTCTTAACTGAGCAGAAACACGGTGCGTTTGATTGCCCAAACACACAGTAACAAAGGTGAGATAATATGTCATAAGCCTGCATATGTTTACCTCATATGATGACAAGCAGAAAAAGATTGTGCTTGATTCAAGTTTGTAGAAGGTACAGACACTTCAGACTGTATGACTCTCTGACAAAGGGACACAGATAGAAGAACACTGCAACAGGTGGAGTTTGATGTGGGGAAATGTGGGATTATTTACTTTTGCCAATAAACTGGGGATATCGAAGAAATAAATTACAACGGTGCATTTAAAAGGGACCTGAGGGGCAAAGTTTACACACAGAGGGTTCCACGTACATGGAACAAGCTGCCTGAAGAAGTTATGGAGGCAGGTACAATTAAAACGATTGTTAAACAGCTATATAAATAGGAAAGGTTGGGAGTGATATAGTCCAGGTGCAGGCAGGTGCGACTAGCTTGGACAGACAACTTGGTCAGCATTGGCAAGTTGGGCCGAAGGGGCAGTTTGCCTAATGCATAGTTTCTTGACTGCATGACTAAAGATAGACACAAATTGCTGGAGTAACTAAGTGGATCAGGCAACATCTCTGGAGAAATATGTAACATTTAGTGTCAGGACCCTTCTTTAGAAACTTCAGACTGTATGACTCTCTGACAAAGAAACAAAGATAGATGGAAAATATAACAGATGTGTGATGTAGGGAAGTGTGAGATTATTAACTTTGGCCAAGAGAAAGATAAATTAATAGTCACACTGATGTAGCTATCAGGGCACCAGAGGACGAGCCAGCAACCTATATGAAATAGAAGCACTTTCACTCCATCAATGTCCAGTATGCCATGTGTTCGTTTCACTTCAGTGACCTTGGTGCCTTTATTCTGGTGTTTGAGAAGGAACTGCAGATGCTGGAAAATCGAAGGTACACAAAATGCTGGAGAAACTCAGCGGGTGCAGCAGCATCTATGGAGCGAAGGAAATAGGCAACGGTAATAGCACAACTGTTCTTTATCTAATCTTTGATTGTTTGCTGGGAGTTTAATCCAAACACGACATTCAACTTGGCTGAAGAGCGGGATTTATCCTGAGGCCTGCTGTTGATGTTGACAACAAAGTGTTTTATTGCTAAGTGTGTCCCTGTTCTCAGAGAAAACCTGAAAATGAGAGGTTCTCGATGGTGTTGATTGTTTGCTGGGAGTTTAATCCAAACACGACATTCAACTTGGCTGAAGAGCGGGATTTATCCTGAGGCCTGCTGTTGATGTTGACAACAAGGTGTTTTATTGCTAAGTGTGTCCCTGTTCTCAGAGAAAACCTGAAAATGAGAGGTAATCTCAAAGAAACAGGAGAGAAAGCAGGAGAATGGGGTTAGGAGGGAGAGTTGCTGCCTTACAGCGCCAGAGATCCAGGTTTGATCGTGACTACGGGTGCAGTCTGTACACAGTTTGTATGTTCTCCCTGTGGCTGTGGAGGTTTCTCCTTGTGGGTTCCAAGCGTATGAGTTTGTAGATTAATTGGCTTCTATAATTGCCCCTAGTGTGTAGGATAGAATGAGTGTACGAGTGATCATTGGTCGGCACAGACTCGGTGGGCTGCAGGGCCTGTTTCCACGCCATACCTCTAAACTAAACTAAATTCATTGTAGGATAAAGGATAGGTATTTAGAACTGAGGTAAGGAGAAATAATTTTCTTAGAGTCATAAATCTTCAGTATTCTCAATTTAATTAGCCTCTGGATCATAAAATCATGTCATTGGAGGAGAATTAAGCCATTTGGCCCATTAAGCCTACTCCACCATACAATCATGGCTGATCCATCTCTCCATCCTAACCCCATTCTCCTTCTTTCTCCCCATAACCTCTGACACCCGTACTAATCCAGAATCTATCTATCTCTGCCTTAAATATATGCACTGACTTTGCCTCAATAGCCTTCCGCGGCAAAGAATTCCACAGATTCACCACCCTCTGACTAAAGAAATTCCTCCTTTTTTTCTCCCTAAAAGAAAATCCTTTAATTCTGAGGCTATGACCTCTAATCCTTGACTCTCCCACTAGTGGAAACATCCTCTCTACATCCACTCTATCCAAGCCTTTCACTATTCTGTATGTTTCAATGAGAGCCCCTCTCATTCTTCTAAACTCCAGCGAATACAGGCCCAGTGCAGACAAATGCTCATCATATGTTAACCTACTCAGCCATTGAAGATATTCAGGATTGAGATAGATTTTTGAAAGGGATGAGAAGATTGGGGAGTAAAGTGAACTTGATATATGAGTTTCACAATAACATTGAGTATTATTATTCCTATTACTTATATTCTTGTGCTTTAAATGTTGTTTATTTTAAGTGATGTTGGTTAATAGATAATTAATTAACCAGAATTCCAACACTCTTTATTTATTTTCTCCACCTTGATCTTTCACTGAATGGTCAAGTGCTATCATAAGCCATCATTGGCTATAAATCTATTTAATATTAAAAACGTTAACAACATGTGTTGTTTAGGGAAACTACATTAAATCTTGTTGTCTTAAATAATCTGACTATTTTATTAAAATTGGACTTTGTCGAACTGGCAGTGCATTGTATGTACATACATCTTTTTTTTTTTCATTTGTCACTGCTGCCAAAGGGGACCAATGCTGTCACAATGTATATGCAATTCATAACACTAAATACACAATATATTTGTGGGTGCAAATTGTATGTGTTTCCAAAATTCGGTTCCATTGAAGTGAGTAAGATGGTACTTTAGAAATGAGCGCCTGTGAGTAATTCATGCAATTTACACCAGATACTAGCACATCCTTTTTCCATAAAATTAAACTGCATGGAAGGGGGTCTTTTCCTCACCCTTTGCAGCATCGAAGGTTGAGGGAGAGGCCTGATCGAAGTATATAAATTTATGAAAGGCAGAGAGACTGTAGACAGTCAGAACTTTTATTCCTAGGGTGGAAATGGCAAAAACTAGAGGGCGTAGCTCTAAGATCAGAATGGGAGGGTTTGAAGGAAGATGTGCAGGACAGGTTTTCATTATGCGGAGAACGGTGGGTGCCTAGAACATGCTGCAAGGGGTGGTGATGGAAGCATGTATGACAGTGGCGTTTAAGATAACCACGTGGATATGCAGGGAGTGGAGGGATATGGATCACGTGTAGGCAGAGGAGATTACTTTAACTTGGCATCATGTTCGATACAGACACTGTGGGCCAAAGAGCCTGTTCCTGCACATACTGTTCTTAAAAGGTTGCTGAAGGATCTTTTACATCCCTCTGCGAAGCAGTTATAAAGTCTCACTGAAGGGCAGACTCTTCATTAAGCAGCATTCCCTTGGCACTGCTTGTGAATGTCAGTGTAGATTTTGTACAAGTGACCTGTACCATTAGCTTTCTGACTTCTGAGGTCAAAGTGTGGGCACAACATCAGTCTGGTCCACAGCACTTCCTGAGACATGAGCATCCTTCCAATGTCCAGACAAGTACTGCAAAATCCACTGCTACCCTAAGTTACTTGCAGCAGAATTTTAACTCCCTGCAAATCAGAAACCAATGATAAGATGTTTGCCCGCATCATTTATAAATCATTTCTTCAGAATTGGGACAATTTGAAGAGAACAAATGAGGTCAGAAAGGATTATATAAAGTAAAATAAGTATCTACAGCCAAATAATTGCGAGGCAGAGCAGCTTTAATCAGGTTTAATCCTATATGAAAAGAGAAAGCAGATCAAATTTTCCTTGGATATTTTTGCTGAACATCTAGCAATGGAGCATTGCCAACACTCTTGATTTCATTTACAGTTTATTGATTTAGAGCTATTGTTTTAATATGAACAATTCCCAGGGATAGGAAGATGAGATTTTCCCTTTCTATTCCAGGGAATCTTATGAATTAAAAACAGAAGCGCAATTCAATATGTTGTGGACTAAAACTGGGGGTTTGGCAATGTTGCAATTATCAAACCGTTCCTTAACAGAAGCATCGTGCAAAATAAAAAAAAAAACAGTTGATGCCAAGGATGACTGAGCCAAGGCCTTAGGGTCGACAACCTCCTGAGGATATTAAATATTTGAAGCCTTTTTTGACGTGAAATTTCCTTATTCATGCAGGAAATATGTATAATCGATTATAGGCATGGAAATTACATGGATTTTCTCTTCTTATTATCTATAAATAGTACAACTTTGGGTTTCTTCACGAGTTGCCTCGATTAAAAAACTATTTCAAATTTAGTGTATGCATTATCACCATTGTTTAATAATGTCCTTTCATTATATCCACAGGTACATCTCTCACTGATGGTGGCAGACAAAATTTAGAGGGATGATATAATATAAAACTCTGTTCTTACTATGTAGGGAATAAATAAAAATTGCTATTGCAGCCTTCAACAAAATTCTGCACCCTTGGTGGTGAAATTGCCTAACATTAAATTTTAATGTTATCATGTGTACCCAAAATTTATATGAGTGAGTTATGGATGCAATCAAAAGGCACAAATTGTGGCTGCCACACAGCTTCCATGAAACAGAGACCCTTGGTTAAGTGATTGAAGAGGATGAGATAATGGACTTATCATGAGCCCACGTGTGGAAAGGAAGATGGTGGATAAGATAAGTGTGGGACCCCTTGAGAATGAGAATGGAGAAATAATAACGGGAAATGAACAAACGGTGGGTGAATTAAACCAATTCTTTGCATACTTTTTTGGAGGATAAGACTAATATCCCAATAATTACAGATAGACAATTTTCAAAAGAGGAGGAAATAATTGGGAGCAATCACTATCACCAAGGTTAAGGTATTGGAAAAGTTAATGAAACTAATGTCCGACAAGTCACCAGAACTTGATGACCTCCACCCAAGAGATTTGAGTAAAGTGGCTGCAATGAGAGTAGGATCATCAGGTGATGTTAGCCAGAACTCTCCAAAGTCAGAGATGGTAGCAGCAGACTGGAAAATGGCAATGTCCTTATTTTAAAAAGGGAGGGTATCAAAAAATAGAAACTGGATGTTAGGAAGTCCATCATCTGTTGAAGGGAAGATGCTGCTGTCTATAACTAGCCATTTAAAAAAGCTTAATGCAACCAAACAAATTCAACATAATCTTATGAAATAAAACTCACAGTTGATAATTCTCTTTATTCTTCATTGACAATGAAGAATAAAGGTGACTTCTTATCCATCAACAAGCAGGGTTGATGGATAAGAACTTCCATGTGTTGTCTATTTGCATTTCCAAAAGGCTTTTGATAAAGTCCCACCAAAAATACACAAATTAAGATCCCATTAAGGTCCTCACCTACCATCTACCTCATTGGAGACTCTCAGACTATTTTTAATTAGACTTTACTGGACTTTATCTTCTACTAAATATTATTCCCTTTATCCAGTGTCTATACACTGTGGACAGCTTGATTGTAATCATGTATGGTCTTTTTGTTGACTGGAGAGAATACACCAAAAAAGGCTTTCCACTGTACTTGGGTACATAATAATAATAATAATAATAATAATAATAATAATAATAATAATAATAATAATATAATCTAAACTGAAAGTGGAATTGTGGGTTATGTACTTACATGGACTGAAGAGTGGTGATCACATAGATGGCAGAGAGTTGGAGTAAATGAAGGAACAACAGATACTGGTTTAAACCGAAGATAGACACAAAAAAAAACTTGAATAACCTAATGGGTCAGGCAGCATCTCAGGAAAAAAGGAATAGGTCTCTCCAGAGATGCTGTCTGACCCACTGAGTTACTACAGCTTTTTGTGTCTATCTTCAGTTGGAATAAACGGATCTTTATCAGCCTGGAAGTACGCAAGTAGCGAAGTGCCCCAAGGATGTTCTTAGCCATCAGTTATTTACCATTTATACCATTTATATGACCTGGAGGAAGGAGCAGTCTATACTGTATTCAAGTTTGCTAGTGACACAAAGATGCTGAGAAAGCATTCTGCAATGAGGATATTTGGATTCATTATCAGGATTAAGATATACTGAGAGTCAGTGAAAATTCGGTTAAAAACATTTAAAAATACAAAAATATTATTACAAGAATACAAATTGCAAGTAAGGCTGCAGCTGAAGTACTGTGAACAGGTTTGGTCACTCATTTAGGTAAGGACATCCTAGCCGTCTCAAAGAGAATCATTCGCCTCATGCCCAGGATGAGAGCGTTGTCCTATAACAAATGGGGAAAGACGTAAATCCATATTCTTTGAAGTTAAGATGAATGAGCTGGTGATTTTATTGATATATATCAGTTACTAAGGGGGGGTGACCCTAAGCGCCCCTAAGCGCCCACACACTGGCCACAGTAGTTCTAAAGAACTGAGAGTAGCTCCTCTGGATCCACCCCAGGCTAGATTTTTAAAGCAAGTTACTGAAGGAAAGTCTGAGCATAGCATTTGTGAGGGGTCTTGACTCAAAATGACCTCCGATGCTGACTGCTTGATGTTTGCTTGCTCTCCCTGTGAACGTGGGATCCTTCCGGATGCTCATTTCCTCCCAAATAACAAAGATGTGCTGTATGGTAAATGAACCCTAGCGTGTTAGGGTAGTAAAACCACATGGGTAGAGATTAGCCTTGTGAGGGAGAATAAAATGCAAGGAATAAATTGGAAGGAATGTGATTGATGAGAATACTATTTGAGAGCTGAATAGTTTCCTTCTGGGTTATGAACATAAATATAAATATGAATATGAATATGAATATGAATATGAATATGAATGTGAATATGAATATGAACATGAAATGATGTCTTATTTATTTCAGCTAACCTTGAGGGAACATATTTGTGGCCAAAAAAAACTGGCGCGTCAATGCTCTGCTAAAGAAACAATTGAGAATGATACAAAGTCCGGATGAGAATTTTAACAATGGGATTAATTGCAATTAATTTTTCATTCACTTGCCAGGCCTGTTTCATGGTACTTTAGAGGTTATACTTCACTTTAAAGCCTTACTATTTTCTTCAAACTGTCAGTTTAGTATTTAACCCAATAACCTTAATGTTTTGAACAAGTTACTTAATCAAAATGCAATGAGCTTGTTCTTGCAAGTTGACTTATCGGATATTCGTTTATTTTTCATTTGACCATATCACTTGTCTCATTACTTGTCTAGATTTGTTTACTTTAGTTTAGAGATACAGCATGGAAACAGGCCCTTTGGCTCACCGAGTCCACACTAACCGGCAATCCCCTTACACTAGCTCTTTCCTACATACTAGGGACAATTTACAGAAGAAAATTCACTTGCAAACCTGGACGTCTTTGGGATGTGGGAGGAAACTGGAGCTCCCAGAGAAAGCCTACGTGGTCACAGGAGGAATGTGCAAACTCCGTACAGGCAGCACCCGTGGTCAGGATCGTGGGGGGAGGGTGGTGGTTGGGGAGATGTTCATGGGGAATTTAGTAAGAAGTATTTCTGGTTTTCAGAGGTTTAATAACTAGTGGGCTTCCAATCTTCAGAGTTGTACTTGTGTTAAAGACAATGTAGCTGATACCTAGCAATTAATCTATCTTACAACCTAGTCATAAGGATACAAGAATACATCGGAGCTTGGACCTTCAAAATGTTGAGTAATATGAGCATTCATTTTTACTAACTGATTTTGTTTATTCTGCGTTTGTTTATTAAATGTTCCCACCATTACCTTAAACCTATGTCCTCTGTTCCTCGATTCACCTACTCTGGGCCACAAGCTTTGTGCATCTACCTGATCTATTCCTCTCATGATTTTGGAAGGGCCTGTGCCCTATCCACACAACCCTCTCTCCGTGCCACACACATCTCACACACGGGCCGCATCACCATTAGTCGCATCACCATTTGATGCTTTCCCACTTTGGGTCACAGTTCCCACAGGATTGTCCAACGGTCTTTGTGTTCATGGGCCCAAGCTCATATGGTCTTTTCCGAAGAGCCCTTGTGGATAAAGATTCTGGGTCCTGCAATCACCGGCAATAATATTTGGTGACAGCTATATTTTCACATTTAAATTGTTTTTTTGAAGGATCGAAGGAAATGGAAAATAAAGCAGTGCTGAGAAGTCTGTCCAAACTAAACAGGCAGGGTCAGGTCAAGCCCATTTTTTATTTTTCTACATTAGCTTTTCAAAGTCAACCACATGCTGTGTACTAATCCATGTTTGTCTCTCCTACACTTTAACATCCAGCACAGCCATCACCAGCAGTCCTTACAGTCCAGATCACACCGCATGCAATTAGTACAAGGTAGGGCAGAGGGATCTAGGAGTGCAGGTGTATAGTTCCTTGAAGGTGGTATCACAGGTAGATAGGGTGGTCAAAAAGGATTTGGCAATAGTGGCCTTCATCAGTCAGGGTATTGAGTATAGAAGTTGGGAGGTCATGTTGCAGTTATGTAAGATGTCGGCGAGGCCGCATCTGGA
The DNA here is from genome assembly GCF_028641065.1 of Leucoraja erinaceus. Taxonomy (NCBI): domain Eukaryota; kingdom Metazoa; phylum Chordata; class Chondrichthyes; order Rajiformes; family Rajidae; genus Leucoraja; species Leucoraja erinaceus. The sequence continues at coordinate 57,067,265 of NC_073384.1, read as the reverse complement.
GTATTGTGTTCAGTTCTGGGCATCATGTTATAGGAAAGATACTGTCAAGCTGGAAAGGGTGCTGAACAGATTTACACAGTTGCTGCAAGGACTCGAGGGCCAGAGCTATAGGGAGAGGATGAGTAGGCTATGACTCTATTCCTTGGAGTGCAGGAGGTTGAGGGGTGATCTTAGAGAGGCGTACAAACTCATGAGTGGAATAGAGCAGGTAGACGCACAGAACCTCTCACCGAGTCCGCTCCAACCAGCGATCACCCATGCACTAGCACTGTCATACACACCAGCGACAATTTACAATCTTTATCGAAGCCAACCTGAATGTCTTTGGAGTGTGGAAGGAAACCAGAGCACCCGGAGAAAACTCATGCGGTTACAGGGAGAATGTGCAAACTCCGTATAGACAGCAGCCGTATTCAGGATGAAACATAGGTCTCTGGCGCTGTAAGGCAGCTGCTCTACCGCTATGCCACTGTGCCGCCCTAGTTCTACGTTATGCCACTTTCACATCCACTCCCTCATCATTGGGGGCAATTTTACAGAGGCCGACTAACCTACAACCTGCACATCGTTGAGATGTGAGGGGACACCCCCATGCAGTCACAGGGAGAATGTGCAGACCATACACAGACAGCGCCCAAGGTCAGGATCAAACTACAGTCTCTAGCACTGTGAGGCAACTGCTCCATCAGCTTCACCACTGTGCTACGCTAATTTATGCACTGAATTTGTGCTGCTAGATTTGTGCACTGTATTAATTACTTAAATTGTCTTTTGTGTGTCTTGAAGTCTGTGTCCCGATACTCGAAACAGGTTACCATTGTAACTCGAGACAAAGGAACAGACTCATTCCATTCCACCGTGTTTCGTTTTCACAGGTACTGCTTGAACTATCAAGTGTTTCCAGCACGTTTTGCTTCCAATCTACACAGGGGTTGTCAGAGGAATGTTTTTGCTTTTCCCGTGATTTCTTCAAGGACTTGTAAGTAAAGAAAAACAAAAATAAATGGAAGTAGCAGTAGACTGGACCGACCATTGTGACTGCTCTGTCATTCAATTAAATCATGGCTGGCCCATTGTCTCAATGACCCATGTTTTCTCCTGGTTCCTTTCTCCTCTTTCTCTTGGTGTCCAAATATCTGTTCTCAGCATTGAATGTTGTCTAACCAATTCTCCTCAACCCCCTGATGTGTAGATTTCTGAAGATTTACAACCCTTGGCAAAAGAAAATTCTCCTGCTCTCAGACCAAAATGCCAGGCACCTTATCCTTAGACGATGATCCCTAAATCTCGATTCTCCAGCTAGAAATACCAGCTTCATAGCATCTACCCTGTCATTCCCCTCCCATTACCTTATTTATGGAAATGACACATAACAGTTTAAATTCCAAAGAGCTAGGCTAGTGCCATTTAATTTGTTCTCATAAGAGAAGCCCCATTGCAGTAATCAATCTAATGACGAAGGGTCTTGACCTGAAACGTCACCTATTCCTTCTCTCCGGAGATGCTGCCTGCCCCACTGAGTTACTCCAGCATTTTGTGTCCAGCATCAATCTAATGAAGCTTTGCTGCACTGACTCCAAGGCAAGTACAGACTTTTACATACGATACTCAGAAAGAACGCTCACCAGAACCTTTTATTTCTGAGCATGTCTTCCTTACTTTTGGACATTAACCTTGTTGTGATAATGGTCAACATACCCTTTGCGTTTCTTGTGGGACTTTGAACTTTCGAGTTTACTTTGTGTCTCATGAAACAGCACATGGAAATGCCGGTGGAACTGACCACTTTCTGCCTTGTTCTGCCTAAGGGTCTCAGATCAAGCTGTGTGCAATTGTTCAGAGCAGCTGAGCAGCCACAAGCTTCTGAGAGACCACTAGTCCTCTGTAGGTGACATCTTTAATATCTGTTAATCGGTTAAACACTAGACAGCAAGCCATCTCTAATAACAGCCAAACCAACAGCCAGAATTGAATATGGTCCAGCTCTTATCTCACTGAAACCAGAGTATAGTACAGATTTAGTTTCAACACCTATGCCACCAAAACCAACAGTGAGAGCAGATTGTGGAACAGCTCCATGTTGGTTGCATTAGCCTGCAAAGCCGCCTGCCAAATTTACACTACATTACAGATTGAATTCTTGCCAGCAGGAATCTAATATGTCCATGCTTGTTTATTGAGAAGTTCTCAAGTCTTGTTTACTGGTCACATTAAACGGACTTTGATTATAATTATTACATGGCAACAATACGCAATCAGATATACACAAGCTCAAATATACTCTGTTCAGAATCAACAACATTGGCCATTTTCTTCTGAGACTTAAACCTTTAATCCATATTCTCACTTCCCATTGAACTCTACTGGAATTTCTGCCACTCTTGCAATATTTGTATAAGCAGGCTCACAACCCTGAGCTAAATGACCGGGTTATTACGTAATCTGAGGGCGGCATGGTGGCACAGCGAGTGTGGCATTGTGGGCAGCGGTTGAGTTGCTTCCTTACAATGCCTGAGACCCAGTTTCGATCCTGTCTATGGGTGCTGTCTGTATCAAGTTTGTATATTCTCCCTGTGACCACATGGGTTTTCTCCAGGTGCTCTGGTTTCTCCCAATACTCCAAAGACGTACAGGTTTGCAGGTTAATTGGCTTCAGGGTCGAGACACTTCTTCACATTATAGTCCGAAGAAGGGTCTCAGCCCGAAACATCACACATTCCTTTTCTCCAGAGATGCTGCCTGTCCCGAGTTACTCCAGCATTTTGTGTCTATCTTCGGTTTAAATCAGCATCTGCCTTCCTACAGAGCAAAATGATGACTGGTTGCAGAGAAGTTGACATTTATACAAATTTGGCAGCTGTGTATGTAAATATAGAAACAATGCATACGGGAGCAAGTTTAAGCAACATGTGCATACCATGAAATGGTTGGTTTCCATTGGAAGAGGCTGAAATAGCAAATAATTTGTGTATGTTTACGGAATATGTTTGAAATGAATCTGGTTCAGGTAAGAGGTTTTTCAGAACATTCTATTATGAATCAGATTAAGTTAGTGGAGTATTCAGATCATTGTTAAGGCCGTTCAAGAGCATGATAGGTGGTTTTAACCTTTTTGAGGAATCTATCATTGCTTCGCATTGTAATAATAGAAATTGAGTCACCCAGGTAATTCCAGGTCTTCAGGTCGTCAGGGGCTAAATTATGAAAAAAGACTCATGTGATTACATTTATTTTCACTAGTAAAAGAGTCAGTAATTAAAGATATTGATAAATTTGGATGAGGCAAATAATGGTAATGTTTCCAGGTTTGCAGATGACACAAAGCCGGAGTGGTGGGTGGGGTATGGGAATGTTGGCCGTGTGGAGAAAGCGAAATAGCTCCAATGTGATTTAACAAGTTGGGTGAGAGGGTACACGCACCTCTACGGCAACTTATGACCCCATCGTCCCTTCATCCAACCTCCCTTCCATTGACTCCATTTATACCTCACGCTGCCTCAGCAAGGCCTGCAGCGTAATTAAGAATGAGTTACACCCCGGCCATTTCTTCCTCTCCCTTCTCCCATTAGGCAAAAGGTATAGAAGTGTGAAAACACACACCTCCAGATTCAGGGACAGTTTCTTCCCAGCTGTTATCAGGAAACCTGAACCATCCAACTAAAGAGCAGTCCTGAACTACTATCTTTCTCACTGAAGACCCTCAGACTATCTTTGATCAGACTTTACGGGCTTTATTTTGCATGAAACATTATTCCCTTATCATGTATCTGTACACTGGGAATGGTTCAATTGTAGTCATGTATTATCTTTCCACTGACTGGTTCGCATGCAACAAAAGCTTTTCACTGTACCTCGGTACACGTGACAATAAACTAAACTAAACTGAACTAAACTAAAAATTACTGGGTTTTATTTTCTCCTAATGTTTACTATATTTATTTATAAATTTACTTACGAAAGAAGCATTCAATCCGACAGACCTTAATCAAAAATACAGATTTTTGTCAATTTTTTGCATCATTCTTTTCCACGATTAGTTCCTCTGACCACTTTAAGAATGGAATCTATTGCAGCGCCTTGGGCTGTAATTATGACCTCCCACCAATGGTGATGCTGTATCACATTAGCTTTGTAGATCTAAACTTCTGGCTATATACAGCAAGTAAATAGTTGTATTCCAACTGTGTCTGTTGAGGCAATACCCTTAATTATTGTAAACTTAAATAGCTTAAATATACAATTAAGAACAGCGTGTAGGGCATAAAGGAATGATTAAATTATTTCAAAGTGTTCTTGCCCATTTACTCTCTACCTTCTTTCCATGCTTCTCTTAAAACTAGTATTTGTTTTTGATTTCCTCTGCATGAAGAATATGTGTGTACATTAGCTCATGTGTGGTCATCGGTAGTTTGTTTCCTGTGGAATATTTCATTATTTTTATTTTGCCCCAGCAACAGATACATGCTGAATGCATGGCAATGTGTGATCATAATAGGTGGTTGGCCCAAAGGACAATTTTACACTCAAAAACCATCTCCATGCTTAATATATATAGGCATATTGCATTACCCTGAAGGATGGAATGAGCAGGATTTTCCTGAACCCACTAGTCACACTCACGCTTGCATATCGCACATCCCTGGACGTGGGTAACTTGATCCAAAGAGCAAAGATGATATTGATGGACTAGAAACCAACCCTGCCCATTAGAATTTGACAGATGCACAGGTTCACAGTGACTGGGAACAGTATTGTGGGACAGTGGTTGGGAATGGATACCACAATCTTGCATAGTGCGGTGGCACGGCGGTAGAGTTGCTGTCTTACAGCGCCAGAGACCTGGGTTCCATCCTGATTACCGGTGCGGTACGGTGTGTGTATGTTCTCCCTATGACTGCATGGGTTTTCTCTGGGTGCTCCATGTTAATTGGCTTGTAGAATTGGTTTAAAATTGTCCCAGGTGTGTAGGATAGAGTTAGTGTACGGGTCGTCCGCTGGTCGGCACGGACTCGGTGGGCCAAAGGGCCTGTTTCCATGCCGTATCTCTAAAGTCTAAAAGCTTGGCATCTGCTTTCCATTCTGTCAATGGTCTCAAGAGTTCACAATGCTACTGAATGTGCCTGAAATTCAGAGACATTTAAAAAACTGTTCAATACAGTAAACAAATAGCTATTAAAAATTTAAATAAAACAAATTAAAGAAGAAACATCAATATTATTAAAGTATTTCAAATATTAAAGCAAACACGAATTACTGCAATTGCTTTCTTCGATCGAGCCTACGCAGTGAATGGGCTGATGTACTGAGGCAGGGTCTGACAGCAGGACCCGAGCACAAACACTGGGAAGGTTGGTAATTCGTGCATTGCCATAGCATTACAGAGTACAGACAAGATGTTGCCAGCACAATTTCTCGGTTGTACTCAGTTATCCAACAATGCAGCGCCCCCTCCCCCCCCCCCCCCCCCCCCCCCCCCCCCCCCACCCCCCCCCCCCCCCCCCCCCCCCCTCCCCCTTCTCACAGAATATTGTAACTTGCCAGAATTTACATAGATAGTCTCAGCAGATTTATGTGGCACCACTAGAATGTACCAACATGCGCCTGAGCCAATATATGTGCATTTTAGTTTAGTTGTAGAGCTACAGCGTGGAAACAGGCCCTTCAGCCCACCAAGTCCACACAGACCAGCAAACCCCGACACTTTAGCACAATCCTACACATACTAGGGATCTTTTTTTTTTTTTTACATTTACACCAATTAACCTACAAACCTGCACGTCTTTGGAGTGTGGGATGAATCTGGATCACCCAGAGAAAACCCATGCAGGTCACGGGGACAACGTGCAAACTCTACCCAGACAAGCAACCGTAGTCAGGGTCAAAGCCGGGTCCCTGGCCCTGTAATGCAGTAGCTCTACCACCACACCACCGTGCCACTAAAACATGCTAAAGTACACTCAAGGAATCAAACTATGTTTGATTGTGATCATGGACATCAGGAGCAGCACAGGACTAAAGTCTAACGGATAATGCAACGTGTTTGCACGCTGAACATGCTGGATGTGAAGTCTGTATGCACAGAGCTGCAGTTATTGCCGCTACAATGAACATGCCTTGCAATAGTCCATCATTAGTCCATCGTGTTTATGCTTGTTAACTTGAGTACTTGTTGTCCAACAGCTGCTCTTTACAAATACATTAACTGTGTTAATGAGACTTGGCTGCATCATCAACTTGACCAGTTTAAACCGTAGCTTTTGCATTAATCTTATCAGTGGATTTCTTTTTCACTACATTACAACCTTTCTGAACACATGACTGATAAAAATCTTACACAAATTGTGTTTGATGATTGTATTAACATATCACACAGCTTTTAGCAAAAAAATAACAGTTCAGAAAGTTTTGTGTCATTTTACTAATTTAAAATGCACACTTTCATGCTCTATTTTTTAATGGTGATCGCCTCTAACATTGGTATTCTCCTTGTGGCTATGATTTCACTGGGCAGGTACATATGCGGAGATGCAATAAAATAGCAATTACAATATAATCAGCTTCCCTTCAGCAGACATGAGGGGTTTTGTATTCCATTGAAACTTGTTCCTCATTAAAGTGCTCCAGTGTAAAGGTGTGATGAAAGAAGTCGTCTTAGGAAAAGTTCACATTACCATCCTGAGTAGCACTGGAAATCTACTGTGTCGGCATATTCATCTTCCACCGAATTATTCTCAGATTAAATATTATTCCGTTTTCAGTACATCTACACAAAATAAAATTGAATATTGTGCTTAAACAAAATCTTATTCCCTGATAATCCTTGATATTGCCCTACAATTGCTTGCTTGTTCACTCATTATTTCTGCAGCGCTGATGAGAACAATGCCTTGTGATCCTGTATGTTTCAATTCCCTTTTAACTAGTGTTTATTTTCCTTTGATTCTCCAGGTACGACATAGAGAAACCAAAGTAGGTCGCCTAGTCTTCCTCTGAGCTTCGATATCTTTTGTTTGATGGTTGTTTTGCATTTGTCAGTCAACCATTGACTTACCCAGAAGAAATAAACAGAAGAATCAGCACATAGATCGCTAACGACAGAAGGAAGCTGTATCCTTTAAAATATTCATAATGATAGGCATCTGAAACGCTTTCACCTTTTGACCTCGTCAACCTGAAAATAGTGTTGGTATGTTTAGAATTTTCTAGTAGGTGTTCGGGGCCATCACCAAAGACAATGTAGCAACAAAACGTACTGCCTGAAGAAAATCAGTGCTGAAAATCTAACGGATTCCATAGAGAAAGTGCTCCTTAGAGAGTGCTCCCTTTGCAAATAACCTCACAATTCCCAACCAACTGGAGCTGCAGAATGTCCACAGTGACTGTGCTACCCTGAGGTCCATCATAATTAGCACATGTCAAGAGACCTTTAGTTTCTCTATCGGAAAATACCAGAACTGATTTGATGAGAATGTGCAGGAGGTCCAGACGGTATTTTACTACCAATGCAAGACCTTCTTGGATTGGAAACTCCGGCATGCCTTAAAGGGAAGAAAAGCGCTCTTTGGACACTTAACGGCTATGGTCCACTAGGAAACCAATAACCTGGAGAACAGTTGGTGCAGGTGATGGTGGAAAGGGTGGTGGAGATGCAGAAACTGAGACATGTTGGGGAGAGTCCAGAACCAGGGTCACAGCTTAAGAATAAAGTGCGTGTCCCACTTGGGCGTCATTTGCGCGTCATTTACGTGACATCATTTACGCATCACGACGCACGACCCCGCGCGTCATGACACGCACGTGATGTGGCATGGTGCGTATTATGCACGCCATGTGCGTGGTGATGTAGGCAGTGACGCGCGGTTCGCGCGGTGCCCCAGGATTTTAGGATGTACAAAATCTTCGCGCCCCATCTGCGTGACGCGCAAATGATGCCCAAGTGAGACAGGCCCTTAAGGGGTAGGCAATTTAGGACTGAGATAAGGGAAAATGTTTTCACCCAGAGAGTTGTAATTCTGTGGAATTCTCTGCCACAGAAGGCAGTGGAGGCCAATTCACTGGATGTTTTCAAGAGAGAGTTGGATTTAGCTCTTAGGGCTAACGGAATCAAGCAATATGGGGAAAAAGTAGGAATGGGGTACTGATTTTGGATGATCAGCCATGATCACATTGAATGGTTCGAAGGGTCGAAGGGCCTACTCCTGCGCCTGTTTTCGATGTTTCTAAGTTTCTATGATTCTTCAGCCATATCTAAAGCATCCACAGCCCAACGGTTCAAGGGTCTAGCACTCAGAGATACAAGAATGAAAGCAATGTTATCAGGTTGGTGCCTGTCGGAGGAGGGAGCACCTCAGAGAACTCCACCAATGTGACCTTGCCCTTGATGTGAAAGAATGTCCTTGACTCCATCGCCAGATTTGCCACTACCCCAGAACAATAAGAAATTGAGTAGTCCAAATATCAACAGAAAAACAAAACTACCCCAAGAAAAAGAACTCAGATGCTGGAAATAAAAGCAGAACATTTGGGGAAACTTAGTGGATCAAGCAGCATGTGTGGAAATAAACAATTAATTCCCAGAAATGAGAAATAGATAAACACGTTATAGGAGGTATAGGAGAAGGTAGCAAAGGGTAATGTAGGTATGTTACAAAACTTACCTTCAGTGGCGCTGCAGTTCTGCCACTGGCCATGTGCGCGACTTTGGCGCCTTTGAGAGGGGGGCGGGATTTAAATGCCGTTTTCTCCTGCCTGTCGAAGTTGATCTTTGTCAGGCTGTTTAGTTGCTGAAGAATAATCGATCCGACATGCATTTTATCAAGTTTTTTTAAAACATTGCTGGATAATTTAATTGCTGGAGTAAAATAAAAATCGATTTCTAAAGTCGTCAACGCCGACAACGGGACGGATCTCACGTACGGGACAAAGCAAGGTAAGCCGGTTATTTTACATGTAAACGTGCTTCTTAGGATTACTTTAATCCAAATTTTATGTTGCAAAAAGGCGATTTAGGCCCATATGAACCGGCAGTGTTTTTCCTGCCGATATGGGGGTTTTACTTTACTGCAAATGCAACGTTCCAATCGATCACGTTCCACAAAATCCCACTCGCGATGATTTAAATGGCCATTAATTTACGGGAATTTAACATTTAATTCCTTCCATTTGGCCTATAAATTCATGACAATTAAATTTTAAAATCATGTTATATTGTGAATTTTTGTGTCAATGTTATTTGGACACTTAGGCTATTTAAAAATGTTAACCTTTTCTTAAGAAATGGATAGATGGTTAGATCTAGTAATTGAATTTTGTAATTAGCTATAATTAGATAACTAACTAATTATATGCTTTAATTTCAGGTCATCCAAGTAAGATTGTTTCATATTTGTTTCAGAATGCTTCAATCTACAATAACTGAAAATTTCATTCAGTTCTCTTAATTTTTAAGAAAGTTATGGGCTTTTGACTGTCCTTGATCACAGCTTTTGAGTTAAGTCAATGGAAAAGCAATAGGGAACAAGATGCTAATTTCCGAGTATGAAAATGGCCATAACCTTTTTAATACTGAAGATATGAAAGTGAATTAGATGTCAAATTAAACTTCTTTTTATGATTTATCTGAAGGGATAAATTGCAGACTTGATTTTTAAAATCTCAACATTTTGTAACATTGCTAGGTAATGTGTGTGACCACAGAGAATTTCTCTGAAAGGGTGAATTAATGCGACCATTATGTGCAGTTAAGGTTTTTTTTTGGAACGTGCAAATGGCCAGATTATAAAAATGAAAGAGAAAGGAAGAAATGTGCAATGGAAGGTTAACAATAAGCTAGTCCTAATACATAGAATATAGAACATAGAACGTAGAACGTAGACCAGTACATCACAGGAACAGGTCCCTTGGCCCACAGCATCGGTGCCGAACATGATGCCAACATCAATTCTTATCTGCCTACTCAAAATCCATATCCATGCCTTTCCATTGCATATCCAAAAGTCTCTTAAATGCTACAATTGTATTTGCCTCAACCACTTCAGGGAGGCAAAGGGAACCACTTCAGGGAATTCAGTGATTTCCAGGAATTCACCACCCACTGTGTGAAAAACCTGCCCTGCATATCTCCTTCAAACTTTGCTCTTCTCACTTTAACACAATGCCCTCTGGCATGTTGTATTTCCATCCTGGGGAAACGGTTCAACTCTATCTATTAGGTATGTTACAAAACCTACCTGAATCGTCATTGGGAATCTGCCCTCAGCCATGTCCTCGATTTTGGCGCTGTTTGGAGGGGGCGGGTTTAAAACGCGATTTTTACTAGGCTGTACTAATCGCACATGTTCAGCCTAGTAAATCATTAACGAAAAATCGCTGCAAGACCCGGTCGCAAAAGGTATTATTAGTTTTATAGGCCTCGATAATATAGTTCTAATAGTTTTAAAATTACTGTCTCATTCCGCAACCTCTCGCAGCCCCAGGGTTTTATAAAGCAAACAATTAAAGGTATGTACCTTATTTTTACATTAAATGGGGCATATATATAACCCTATATATCAAGTTATCTATAGCGAGTAGTTCATTTTGGGCTTTTTATATCCCGCAGTATTTTTCTCGGCATTTGAGGGCACTAATCCAGCGCGATGTCAACGTTCTAAACCAGCGCGTTCCACATGAACCCACTAGAAAGCCGATTTAAATGGGCATTTATTTACAGCAATTGAACACTAAATTCCTTCCATTTGGCCTATAAATTAATGTAAATTAGATATAAAAATCATGTTATATTGTGAATTATTTGTGAATAATCTTTGGACACTTAGGCTATTTAAAAATGTTAATCTTTCCATAAGAAATGGGCTTTTGACTATCCAAGATCACAGCTTTTTTGTAATGTCCATTGAAAATCAATAGGGAACAAGATGCTAATTTCCGAGTATGAAAATGGTCATAACTTTTTTAATACTTGAGATATGAAAGTGAATTTGGTGTCAAATTAAACTTATTGTTATGCTTTATCTGATGGGATAAATTGCAGACTTGATTTTTTAAATCTCAAAATTTTGTAACATTGCTATATCTATGCCCCTCATCATTTTTTTACTTCTATTGTGTCTCCCCACCGGAGAAAACAATCCAAATTTCTTCAACCTCTCCTTGTAACTAATCCGCCCCAACCCAGGCATCAATCTGTTTAAGATGCTGGAAAATCGAAGGTAGACAAAAATGCTGGAGAAACTCAGCGGGTGAGGCAGCATCTATGGAACGAAGGAAATAGGCAACGTTTCGGGTCGAAACCCGAAAGGTCTGAAGAAGGGTTTTGACCCGAAATGTTGCCTATTTCCTTCGCTCTATAGATGCTGCCTCACCCACTGAGTTTCTCCACAATTTTTGTCTACAAGGCATCAATCTCCTCTGCACCCTTCACATCCTTCACATCCTTCCTGAATTGGTGTAACCGGAACTGCATGCAATACTCCAAAATCTGTCTCACCAAAGTCTGATAAAGCTGCATCATGACTTTGTGACTCTTATGCTTAATGCCTTGACCAGCGAAGGCATGCATACCACCTGCCTTCTTTACTAGCCAATATATATTTTGTTGCTACTATCAGAGAGTCACCACCAAATAGAAAGAGCAGGTACCCGAAAGTTGGAAAAATTCAATTTCAAGTCTAGCAGGCTGCAATGTGCCCAGACAAACGAGGATTGATGTTTGATGGGCCTCATTAGAACAGTGCAAGAAGACTAGCCAGAGAGGTCAGGGTGGGAAATGGATGGTTAATTAAAGTGGCAGGTAACTGGAAACTCAGGGTCACTTTTACTGACTGAATCTTGGTGAGCTAATTACCGATCTGCATTCATTTTATCCAATGCAGAGAAGACCTTATTTGGAAAGGCTATTTGGGAACCTGGATGGTGGAGAGTGCCAAAAGAGCCAGAAGAGCAGACCAGGAGTTACAAAGGGAATGATCCCTTCAAAATTGTAAAGCGGGATGCAAGGGAAATACATCTGGTAATAAAAGTGTATTAAAGCCTCAAGCGCAACAATATCCTTGCTGATTGTCACAAACTCAGGAGGGAAGAAAATCAGACATAAAATAAAAGCCTCACTGCCTTAGATGGGGAGAACGGGGCATGTTAAGGAACCTTAGAGATGCAGTAATCATGACTATCATCAAGACGGGAAATCAACTCTGGTAGCTACACTGGTGCCTGTCAGAGGGAATGGTCCTTTTTAATCAATCTCGATGGTATAGTGGTCATTATCCCCACCAGTCATGTGTGAGACAGAGGTACAATTCCCTGATGGGGAGATGGATTTCTACTTGGGTGGCACAGTTGCGCAACTAGTGGAGCTGCTACTTCACGACACCAGAAACCCTGGTTCCATCCTGACCTCGTGTCTTCTCTGTGCGGCGTTTGCATGTTCTTCCTGTGACCACATGCGTTTGCTCCAGGTGCTCCATTTCCAACCCACTATCAAGGAAATGTGGGTTTGCAGAATAATTGGCCTTTGTGAATAGCCCCTAGTGTGTGGGGAGTGGGGAAGTGGGATAACATAGAACTGGTGTGAACGGGTGATCAAGGGTCGGACAGCTGAAGTAATAGTTTCCAAGCTGCATCTTTCAATCTTTCTATCAGTCTTCTCCCAGTGGCCAAAGAGCACCTTCCTAAATTATGAAATGGCCATCTATTTCGTAAAACTATGGACAGGAACTTCACTTGGCATCAACAAATGCAGGTAGCACATCAACCACCACGCATGGATTTGATCTAAACACAAACATCTGGAGGAACACAGCAGATCAGGCAGCATCTGTGGAGGGAATTGACAGATGACATCTTGGGTCAACCCAAAATATTTGAGTTTATTAATCGTGGGAATGGGGCCGAACTGTCTCAGCCGCCTGCAAATATTTGTCTCATTCCTTACACCTACAACCACAACAAGGACGGGCCTCCTCTACACAGCCACTGACTGGCAGCTGCACGTCGATCTGGGCAAACAGCTGAAATTTCCGCAGCACATCACAGCAACATCACACCGGCCAGACATGATCATCACCTCCGAAGTGACAAAACAGCTGATCATTCTGGAGCTGACAGTGCCCTGGGAAGAGCGTATTGAAGAGGCTAATGAGAAGAAATGCGCAAAGCACCAGGAACTGGTGGAGATGTGCCAGGACAGAGGCTGGAAGACATACCATGAGCCCATTGAGGTGGGCTGTAGAGGCTTTGCAGGACACTCACTCTGCAAGTCCTCAACCAGTTGGGCATTATGGGGCTGGCAAAGAAGAGGGCCATTATATATGTCAATATTTTAAATATCTTCAGATTTGCGACTTTGTGAAAAAATATATACAAGGATATCAAAAAGTAACTCCTGACTTATTGGAAGAAGCAATGAATATTGAAGCTGACTCACAAAAATTAATATCCTATTTATATAATAGTATTCTAAATATAGACCTACCATCGACAGAGGTACTTAGAGAAGAGTGGGAACGGGAATTAATGATAAAAATTACGAAGGTTAAATGGGAAAAATACCTGATATATATTCACAAATGTTCAATTAATGTAAGACATAATCTAATACAATTTAAAATTGTACATAGATTATATTATTCAAAAACAAGATTGAACAAATTTAATCCAAATATATCCGCCACTTGTGATAAATGTCTAGCCCAAAAGGCAACTATAACACACTCCTTAGTTTCCTGCATAAAACTTTATAGATTTTGGAATGATATTTTTGAAATACTTACAAAATTATTCAAGACAAGAATGGAACCTAATACTGAAATGATTATATTTGGTGTAATGGAAGATGGGAATAAATTGAACGCGTCTCAAAATCTATTCCTTAACTATGGTTTAATAATAGCAAAAAAATTAATACTTAAATTTTGGAAGGGTACATCAATACCAACGCTTAAAATGTGGATTGCAAGTATGTTGGACACCGCTCATCTTGAGGAAATGCGATTCCTCCTAATGGATAAATCAGACCAATTCATAACGAGTTGGTCTCCATTCGTCGTTTTTTTGGAATCATATGGTGCAACAACAATTGTAAAAAATAACTGTTTCAGGACTGGACGAGGGTTGGTCAAGACTATAAATAATGATCTCCTTTTCTTTTCACTATTTTCTCTCTCAACTTTCTTCATTTACTCGTTTTCTTTCTTCACACACTATATATTTCACATTTTTCTATCCTTTACTATCTAACTTCTTTTTCTTATTCTCATCTTTTTTCAATGTAACAAAAAAAAAGAAGTTGTACATAAAATGTATTATGAAAATATATATTAGGCACTTTGGTGCCATATGACTGTACTTACTTCTAATAAAAAAAAAATATTAAAAAAAAAAAAAAAAAAAAAAAAAAGAAGAGGGCCATTCAATCCGCAAGCGAAGGCGCAGAGAAAGCCACAAGGCGGCTTTGGATTAAGAGGGCTGATCCGTGGGCGGTTGCTGCTGGGACGCAAGTCGGGGCTTGATCAACCCCGGCTGGGTCGCCTGGGCGCGGGTGTCTGATGTTGTGAGACCCAAAACACCCGATGATCCCAAGTCACATTACTGAGGATGCGTCCCAGCGCATCTAGAAGATGTATATTTCACTGGAGTCTGGCTCAGTCAGTGGAACCCAGGAATAGACTGGGTGACAACCAAGAATAGTTTGGTGACTACTGGAGAGACACTTGATGGCACGGAAAGACGGCACCCGGGACAGCCTGGGTTAGCACCCCAGTCTGTGTCTTTCGTGAGAAAGACACCCAACAACGCTACAGAAAGGCCTAATGATAAATAACCCCAGGAGATCCCGAGAGGGGGCGAGGATGAGATCTCCAATAGGACGGACCAAAGGTTATCGACCCACACAAACGACCTGACTACGAGTATAAGATGCATTTGCGGAAAGCTGTGTAAGAACCACCGTGGCCTAAAAGTCCATCAGGCAAGAATGAAATGCTCGGAAAAGGACAAAGAGGTGAAGTGCACAGGCTTTAAGACACAGGAGGAGCCCGGCCAGGGACCCACCCCACAAAACCCAGTCCCTCCACGCACTGGAGTCTCCCAACCCCTGCAGAGTAGTTCCACAGCAACGGATTGAGTGGCCCCCAGCCAGCAACCAGAATGAATGGCTGCAGTATGCCAAAGACGTGACCAACAACATTCCAGCCACAGCCAAAGGAAATGTAGATCGCCGACTCCAAACAATGACTGCCATCATAGTCACATGCCTCTGAAAGATTTGGCCATCGCAGGAAAGGTAACACCAAGCCCACCACCTACACCATGAACCGCAGGGTCATACATCGGAGTCCCTCACCCTGAGCACAGGATCGCCCCAGGGTTGCGTCCTCAGCCCCCTATTGTACTCCCTGTACACACATGACTGTGTGGCTAGGTTCAGCTCCAACTCAATAATTAAGTTTGCTGATGACACTGTGGTGGTGGGCCTGATCTCAGACAACGACGAGAAGGCCTACCGGGAGGAGGTGGCTGATCTAGCACTCTGGTGCCAGGATAACAGCCTCCTCTTGAACATCAAAAAAACGAAGGAGCTGATCATGGATTTTAGGACATCGTCCGAGGACGTACACTCCATTGAGGATAAATGGGGATCCTGTGGATAGGGTGAATTGCTTTAAATATCTGGGAGTCCACATCTCCGAGGATATGACATGGGCATCACACGCCTCAGCACTCGTGAGTAAGGCAAGGCAGCGCCTTTACCACCTCAGGCAATTGAGGAAATTCAGGGTGTCTCCGAGGATCCTCCAGTGCTTCTACGCAGCGGCGGTGGAAAGCATCTTGTCTGGGAACATTACCATCTGGTTTGGGAATTACTCTGCCAAGGACAAGAAGGCTCTGCAGAGAGTAGTGCGTTCGGCCGAACACACTATGGGAACTTCACTCGCCCCCCTGCAGGAACTATACATCAGGAGGTGCAACTCCAGAGCCAACAATATCATGAGAGACCCCTTCCACCCCTGCAACGGACTGTTCCAGCTGCTACGGTCAGGCAAACACCTCCGTTGCCATGCGGTGAGAACAGAGAGGTTGAGAAGGAGTTTCTTCCCAGAGGCCATTCGGACTGAAAACGCCTATCTCACCAGGGACTAACTCTACTGAACGTTTTTCCTTCCATTATTTATTATGTAAAGGTATATGTGTGTTTATGATTGTGTTTATAGATGGTTTGGTTGTTCGTCTTTTTGCACAAAAGTCCGCGAGCATTGCCACTTTCATATCACTGCAGATCACGTATGTGTATGTGACAAATAAACTTGACTTGACTTGACTTGACTTGACTTGACCAAAATACATCAACTGCAGCTGGAGCTTCGAACCCTCAAAAAACAGTACAAGACATCTACCGAAGAGGAGAAGCAAGTCTTGGCCGACCTACGAAACATCCTAAGGAAAAGGCTTATGATCCTCCGCAGAGCAGAGTGGCACAGGAGAAGAGGAAGAGAGAGAGAGCTAGGAAGCGAGCTGCATTCATTTCCAATCCCTTTGGCTTTACCAGGCGACTACTTGGGGACAAGCGCAGTGGCCGCCTCATGTGCTCAACAGATGAAGTAAATCTCTTCCTCCATGACACCCTGAGCGATCCAATGAGGGAACAGGGGCTTGAACCAAACAAAGCTCTCATCAGCCCAGCCCCCCCAACAACAGCATTCAATCTGAGGGAGCAGAGTCTGAAGGAGGTTGAGGCGGCTCGCTCAGCCTCTGCTCCAGGCCCTAGTGGCGTACCATACATAGTGTACAAGCGCTGCCCAGAGCTCCTTCGACACCTATTGAAGATCTTGAAGGTGGGGTGGCGAAGGGGGAGAGTTGCTGACCAGTGGAGGTGCGCTGAGGGAGTTTGGATCCCGAAAGAGGAAAACTCAAAGAACATCAATCAGTTTCGGTCAATCTCGCTGCTGAACGTCAAAGGGAAGGTGTTTTTCAGCATTGTCTCCCGAAGATTAACTGAGATTTTCCATCAAAAACAGCTATATCGACCCCTCAGTGCAGAAGGGTGGTATTCCGGGAGTTCCCGGCTGCTTAGAGCACACTGGAGTAGTCACGTGGCTCATTAGAGAAGCCCATGAAAACAGAGGTAACCTAGTTGTTCTGTGGTTGGACCTCGTTAATGCCTATGGGTCCATACTGCACAAACCGGTTGAGCTTGCAATACACCAACACAATGTTCCCAGCAAGACCAAGGTCCTGATCCTGGATTATTATCATAATTTCAGGCTGAGGGTGACTTCTGGGTCAGAAACATCAGACTGGCATTGGATTGGAAAAGGAATAATATTTCTGTTATTCTTTTTGCTCTTGCCATGAACATGGTGGCCAAGTCAGCCGAGGTGGATTGCAGAGGCCCCCTAACCAAGTCTGGTGTACGTCAGCACCCAATAAGAGCTTTTATAGACAACCTTACCATCACCACAACATCGGTCCCAGGAAGTAGGTGGATCCTACAAGGTCTTGAGAAACTTATCATCTGGGCAAGGATGAGTTTCAAGCCAACAAAGTCAAGGTCCATGGTGCTGGAGAAGGGGAAGGTGACTGACAAATTCCACTTCTTACTATCCCTCCATCACTGAGCAACCTGTCAAGTGTTTGGAAAAGCTTTTTGACGCAACGCTGAAAGACTCTGCCGCCATTCAAAAGTCCATCAAAGACCTTGAAACCTGGCTCACCAAAGTCCGCAAGTCAGGTTGGGACCTTTCATCGACCTGAAACATCATCTGTCTGGTCCTTCCACAGATGCTGCCTCCCTTGCGGAGCTCTTCCAGAACTTTGTGTATTTTTCAAGATTCCAGTATCTGCAGTTCCCTCTCGTCTCCTGATAATTTTAGAATGATGTGTAGCTGAATTTCCAGTCCAAATAGTTAGGCAGGCAGTTTTTTTTCCCCTTGTGTACATCATTACAACAAGCAAACCAGGGAGAGATCATTTGGAGAATGTGGAAAATTTCTGCTGAACCTCTTTTTTTTTTTTTAATTGGATTTTTAAACAAATGTACAATTTACAAGAGAAGGTAGAAAGCTCAAACAATAAAAAAAAAAAAACACTTAAACAAAATGATCAAATTGAAATATTAACATTTTAATCTATAATATATTTAACCTCCTGCGGTGACCAGCGTTCACAGAAGGCCGTAGAGTCCCCGTGGACACCGCGTGTTCCCTCTCCAGGGACACGCAAGCACGGACGTAACCCCGGTAAAGGGGCAGGCAGCTGACCGCTGTGCGGCCGTCGACTGCCCGCTGCCTGGACCCGCGAATGGCCATCTTGGCTCTGGTGAACCTCTTGGTAGTTGGGGCTTGTCTTTATCCCTTTGGGAGCTTGATTCAGATCTGTAGTGCTATTAGACACAACATTTGCCCTTTCTACACCTCTCATCTGATTTTGGCGTAAGTGCCACAGCTGTCAGGGACACCACGATCCCCAGTGCATGAAACTGTCTGGTAAATATTCGGCCTTTATATTACGAAAAAATGATGTTGTTAGCTACAGGTCCACCATCGTTTTGCTGGCAAACGGTAATCCGGCACCTCCTTTAATCCAAACATAATTAGGAGAGCGTACTTGAAATGTCCCCGGAAACCCCCCAAAAATATGGCCGGGAGAGGAGACCGATCTCAGCCTCATTGCAACTTCCATGGTCGATCGACGGGCTGAATTTACTCCCTATGGCCGGGGGACTTTGGAACGGAGCCGGCAGATCCATTCCCATAGCCGACTTCCGAGGCCAACTTTGCGGGCCGGTATCTCAGCCCCTGAGGCCCTGACCTCTGTTGGCCCAGAATAAACGGATAATCCAGCAAGGCTCTGGAACCAAGGGTGCCAGAAAAATGGTGGCGGAACTGTAAATACTGAATAATTCCCATTAAATCCCAGTAAGGTTGCGTTTGTTAAAAAGGAAGTGTATGTTTTACTGACAGGATCAACCTGGAATACTGTAAAATTGCAGAATACAGAAAGGACATTGTTGCACTAGATTGGGTACAGCGGAGATTTATGAGGATGTTATTAAGGCTGGTGAAAGTCAATCTAGCAGAAAGATTTGTTAGGCTGCATTGTTAGAAGAAACTGAAAAAAGATTTAATGATGATATTTAAAGTTATTGACCCCCAGATAGGATGAAGGGGTAGGATTTATGTCCCTTAGACAGCCATTATATGAGGGGTTACGTTTGAACTAACCGCTGGAAGGTTTAGAGTGAGGTTAAAAAAAAAAAAACTTTTCGCTGAAATAGTGGTTGTGAGAAAGATGGGCAGTTAGGAATCGACTTGGCAGGTTTGGGAAAAATACCTGGATGAGCAATTGGTGTGCTGTAACCTATAAAAATGCAGATCAAAAGCTAGGAAGTGGGATTTGTATAGCCAGGTTGATTTTTGGCGACTGTGGCACATCATGTCAAATGGCTTCCTCTGTTTACAACATTTCTATAATATGATGAGCATGTTGTTTCTCATTATGTTCAAAGTAATATACACTGGAGAATATGAATTAAGTAGGATAAAGGAAGAAGCTAGTCCCTGAGAGCTTTATAATGTGTCATTCTATTCATCTGTGGGATTCGGTGTGCAGTCGTTGCTGATTACGTTATTACAATGATATATTTTCATTTCATGAAATGAATCGGTAATGTGGTGGCAATATAAACAATAGAAGCTCTATCTGCCCAAACCTCCCACATAGACTTTTATTGTTCTCAATCTCTCTTCAGGAGAGCAACACTTCCAGCCATCTGAAGGCATCGTATAATATCAGTGGTCCAGTGAAACTATCCATGTGCTGAATATTGTCGGAAGGACCCATTTCCATCTTATATATTGCTCCTTGTGAGTGATTACACGCGAGCATTGCACACGTTGAAGGGACCTGCACCAGGATAAGGCATTATCTCCAGGTGGAGAAAGCCAAGGATCCTCAAACCAGTCTGCATAGAAACATAGAAACATAGAAATTAGGTGCAGGAGTAGGCCATTCGGCCCTTCGAGCCGGCACCGCCATTCAATATGATCATGGCTGATCATCCAACTCAGTATCACATACCTGCCTTCCCCCCATACTCCCTGATCCCCTTAGCCACAAGGGCCACATCTAACTCCCTCTTAAATATAGCCAATTAACTGGCCTCAACTACCTTCTGTGGCAGAGAATTCCAGAAATTCACCACTCTCTGTGTGAAAAATGTTTTTCTCATCTCAGTCCTAAAAGACTTCCCCCTTATCCTTCAACTGTGGCCCCTTGTTCTGGACTTCCCCAACATCGGCAACAATCTTCCTGCATCTAGCCTGTCCAACACCTTAAGAATGTTGTAAGAATTTCATCAATGGTAGCGTGGTGGAGAGAGTCAACAGCTTCAAGTTTCTGGATGTGCCTATCTTTGAAGATCTGTCCTGGGGTCCAGCACATTGGCGCAATCACAAAAAAAGAGAATCTCTTATTCTCCTCTCCCCTGACTCTCAGTCTGAAGAAGGGTCTCAACCTGAAACGTCATTTATTCCTTATCTCCAGAGATGCTGACTGACCCACTGAGGTACTCCAGCCTTTTGTGTCTGTCTTTGGTTTAAGCCAGCATCTGCAGTTCCTCCCTACACAAATCAATGCCTCAACTTCTTTTGAAGACTGAGAAGATTCAGTATATCAATGAACCCTTGGTGGAACCTTTTACAGGTGTTCTGTAGAGCGCACACGCAACAGTTGCATCTCTACCTGGTTTGGCAACTCAAACACCCAGGAACAAAAGAGATGGCAGAGAATGGAAGAGAGTGCCCAGTGCATCGCAGGTACTGACCTCCCCATTATCAAAGAGATCTATAGAAGGTGCTGTCTCAAAAACAGCAGCCAATATCATCAAAAAGACCCACACCATCTTGGCAATGCTCTCATCTTGCTCCTACCATTGGGAAGAAGGTACAGGAACCTGAAAATAGTGACCACCTGACTCAAGATTTGCTTATTCCCAATTGCCATCAGGATCTTGAAAACATTACAACACTAACCTCAGCAACTATGAACTTCTATAGTGTCTTTGGTTGCAACAAGGTCTTAATTTTTAATATCGATTAAATATAAAAACGCAACTGGTTATTATTTTTTTTATTATTTTTAATTATTACATTTTCCTGTGTGTATTGCATCATTGTTCTATTGTCAGTGAAAATGACAATTAAACATTCTTGAATGATGGATTGAGTCTTGGATCTTCTCATCTCTTGCTGAGCAGGTCCATTCTGTTGCGAGCTGCTTACTGTCTCCCATGCAATGAGAATTTACACTGATTGCATGGTAGAGTCCAATCTTGAACAGTTTATGCCTCTTCTGGGCAGTCACCTCTGAGTTTGCTACAGAATTGAGACTGTCTCTAAATCATCTAACAATGAAGACCAACACCCAGTCCAATACAGAAAGGAACCTCACACAGTCATAGAGTCATGGAGGAATACAACATGAACACATGCCACTACACCTACCTAGTCAGCACCAAGCATCTACCACCTATTTGCACAAATCCTACTTTATTCCCATTTTTTAATTTTAGTTTAGAGATACAGCATGGAAACAGGCCCTTCAGCCCACTGATTCCATGCCGACCATTGATCAGCCATTCACAGCAGTTCTATATTATCTCATTTTCTCATCCATTCCGTACATATTGGGGTGATTTTTTTTTACAGAGCCCAATTAACCCACAAACCCACACATCTTTGGGAACTTGCAAACTCCATACAGACAGCACCCAAAGTCAGGATTGAGCCTGGGTCTCCGGCACAATGAGGTGGTGTCTCTACCAGCTGCACCACTGTACATATTTGTTCTTATAGATCCTATAGATCAGCCAACCTTCATAAAGTAAGTGATTTGTTTCCTTATTTTATATTAATTTAGATTAACCTTTGGATATTTATATTATTTGAATGTCATTAAATGTATTTAGTTTTGATTGTTTTCACAATTATTGATGTTTTTCAACTATTTCTGAATGTCTCTGATCATAAGAGTCCATTAAAAAAAATGTAGAAAAGGCCTTTGGAAATTGAAGTTATCCGAAATCCTGAGTGAGGTTTATGGAAGAGCCTAAACTTTCATTGCCTTTGTTCTAGTTGCTACTCTCAGCCTTCTTTACCCTGTGTTCATGTTGTATTGTCGACGTGAGGCAGGGCTAAGGTGGGAGGCTCATTATCAATATCAGCACTTCATACAATGAAGAAGGGTTTCGGCCCGAAACGTCGCCTATTTTCTTCGCTCCATAGATGCTGCTGCACCCGCTGAGTTTCTCCAGCAATTTTGTGTACCTTCGATCTTCCAGCATCTGCAGTTCCTTCTTGAACACTATATATAACTTGTGTCTGGGGTTATGGGGAGAAGGCAGGAGAATGGGGTTGAGAGGGAAAGATAGATCAGCCATAATTGAATGGCAGAGTAGACTTGATGGGCCGAATTACCTAATTATGTTCCTATAACTTATTGAAACATAGAAACATATAAAATAGGTGCAGGAGGAGGCCATTCAGCCCTTCGAGCCAGCACCAACCGCCATTCATTGTGATCATGGCTGATAGTCCCCTATCAATAACCCATGCCTGCCTTCTCCCCATATCCCTTGACTCTACTAGCCCCTAGAGCTCTATCTAACTCTCTCTTAAATCCATCCAGTGACTTGGCCTCCACTGCCCTCTGTGGTAGGGAATTCCATAAATTCACAACTCTCTGGGTGAAAAGATTTTTCTCACCTCAGTCTTAAATGACCTCCCCTTTATTCTAAGAAAACGTACACACTCTGTACTGACAGCACCTGTAGTCAGGATCGAACCCGGGTCTCTGGCACTGCAATCGGTGTAAGCCAGTAACTCTACCGCTGCGCCACAGTGCCACCCCTATGTACTTATGTACTTAGGAACTAAATATTGACATTACTTTTCCTCAGTAATCTGCCGGAACCACATGATTTCCTGCAATAGCCGTCCTACTGATGCCATCCTCATGACAACGGCAATCATGTCAAAGTAGGTCTCTATCAACCTATACACAAAGGATTTGGATGGTTCTGCCCAAAATCATTTCACGTCGCATGCTTACCAAGAGCGGATTTAGGAGATTTTCATCTGATCTGGAGCTGAAAGCAAGTTCCCAGATGTGAATACTTCTATCCACCACTCAGTCAATCCTCTTATTGGGGAAGTTTAGTCAACATAAAAATTAGAATTTTGTACTGATATTTCTCAAAGGGGCAGTATAATGGTACAGTGGTTAAGTTGCTGCCTCACAGTGCCAGCGACCCAGGTTCGATCCTGACTACGAGTTTGTATATTCTCCCTATGACCAGGTTTGTAGTTTAATTGGCTTTGGTAAAATAGTAAATTGTCCCTGGTGTGTGGGAGAGCACTAGTGTACGGCACGATCGCTGGTCGGCACGGACTCAATGGGCCGAAGGGCCATGCTGTACCTCTAAAGTCTAAAGTCTTAAACATGCATCACATGGAAAGAAAAGTATCTCTTCTGAATAGCGACTTTAAGATTAGGAGAAAGACAGCTACTAATTTCCAATTTCAAAAGTTATTTATGAATTATTTCGGAATACTTTTATTATTTCACTGGAAATAGAACCCTCTTTCTTGGTCGACTAATGAAATATTCTCCGACTGTTATAACAGCTTGAGATTTATTTCAGGCTGCAACGTGAATATTGATTGTTCTTTACATGCACAACCCATAAAATGGTTTTATTAGTAATTATATTAAATTAAGAACTGATTGAAATCCTTAATAAAATGTGGAATATGTCCAGTTCAATTGAATCCATACTCCAACTGATCATCCAGGAAGATAGTGTTTATTCACTATCCACCGTTACATATTTCTAAACTCTGCACAGTGAGGTGCAGTACTAGCGGCTGCCCAAGTCACAATAGATCCTACATAATGAGAAGAAAATCATTACCACAAGGTGAAATGCAGAAATATTCTGTTTTGCTGTAATTGAGATATAGGAAGCAACCGTACACATTGCAACTAGCACATTAATAAATATAAAGGTGCTTATTATGATGACAGCTTTGGAAGTGCAAAGGAATAACATTTATCACTTGGCAGATACCGATCTCATCCCATCTGCTGAGACTTTGCATATATTTTCAGCTTACTGAGCAATGATTAGGGCTGTCAGAACCTCTTTAACCTCCTAACTGCTGGTCCCAACTGGCCCTAATTAAGGATTAATGAATTCAGGAGGCGCTAGCTGCAAAGTCAACCGCCTCAGCATTTTGTGTATAATTAAAAGAATGAATTATATCACAAATACTTTGCTGAAACAGTGTGAACAGTGCTGACGGAACAATGCTAATGTACACCTGATCTAATTAGTGATAACAATGGATTATTATTATTATATTATCGGTAGCAAATTATAACAGCAGGAGAATTCATTTATGTAAACAGATGGCAAAAGTGACATAAGATTTTTATGCAACTATTATATTTTAATTGCTGATTTTTTTTTATGGGACAAGTGTCTCCAGTGCCTTAAGGAAAACATTCAGCCACTTAATCTATTTGTAATTTCTATTGCAATGTTTTTTCAAGTTATAACAGGTACAGATTATTAGCATAATAGCAATTGATAACATAGGGCGTATGTATATTTCAGCGCATGAATAACTAGGAAGTATTTTAGACCTTGTTAACATGAAAGAACATAAGCCCTTTTAAGGATCAACTACACCAAGTTCAGTAACTAGACAACACAAATTCCATTAGATATTTCAACAGAACTACCCAGGATTCTAAATTAGATTTTTAGTACTGAGGTTATTTTGTACATTGCAGGTAATATTTAGTGTTCATTTTAGTTGCTCTCCAATATTATCTAAAATTAAAAATACAAAACAATGATAATGTAGCATATGGGATAATAAAACTATACTAAAATCTCAATTCATTCATTGATTTTCAAATAGAGTTTTCTTTATCCATATTAATTTATCATGTGGCATCTGTAAATTATTTTTGACAATATAATGTGGTTCAGAAATCTAGAAATCTAAAATGATAGAATTCCTTCTATCAATTCCTTAAAATATTTTATTTCATATTATTAGAAAACAATAATTAGTAGACCTGTATTTTCTTTAAGACATACATAAAAGTGAATCAGAGGCAATAAGTAGAATTATTGACATTTTCATTTTGGTGTTATATTTTGAAGTCCAGACGTACAAAAGAACAATCAAACACAGTGGCGGAGTTGTTGCCTTATGGGGCCTGAGACCCCGTTTCGATCCTGACTACGGGCGCTTGTCTGTATGGAGTTTGTACGTTCTTCCCGTGACTTGTGTCAGTTTCCTCCGGGATCTCCAGTTTCCTCTCACGTTCCGACGTACAGGTTTGTAGGTTAATTGGCTTGGTATAATTGTAAATTAGGGTGTAGTATAGTGTAGTGTAGTGTTAATGTGCGGGGATCGCTTGATGGCGAGGATTCAGTGGGCCGAATGGTCGGTTTCTGCCCTGTATCTCCAAAAAAATATATAACTGCATGTTTCAAGATAAACTTGTTAAAATCACTAATCACCTCTTATAACTAAAGAGATGTGTGGAACTGCAAGAAATGGACAAGGTCCTCAATTAATATTTCTCCTATGATTTTACTGCGTAGAAAGACATGAAGACAAGAGAACATGGAGATGGAGATGTGTAGGAAAAAACTGCAGATGTTGGTTAAATCAAAGGGAGACACAAAATGCTGGAGTAACTCAGTGGGACAGGCAGCATCTCTGGAGAGAAAGAATGGGTGACGTTTCTTCAGAGATGTCCTTATGGGGATGTCTTGGGGTCAGTCCAGATTGAAATTGAGGACACACAGGATATCCTTAGTACGAAAGTTTATACATTCCCTGGGACTGGTCAGATATATCTATACCAGATTCCCATGTCTTCTTGTCTTTTTATGCATTATTAACTATCATTAAAAACTGAGAAATATTCTTTGAGGTCCTTGAGGACCTTGCCCATCCCTTGCACTTCCATGGATAGATAACCTCTTTAGTTATAAGAGGGACTGATCAGATATATGAAAGGATACCTTGGATGAGGGTAGGGCTGTAGTGGGCGTAGTCTATGTGGACTTCAGCGAGGCCTTTGAAAAGGTTCTGTAAGGTAGGCTGCTCTGGAAGGATGTATCACATGGGGTTTTGGGAGAGCTAGCCGACGGGAGACAGAATTGGCTTCATGGGAGAAAGCAGAGGGTGGGGTGGAAAGTTGTTTTTCAGACTGGAGGCTTGTAACTTGTGGTGTGCCTTAGCGATCAGTTCTGAGCCCATGCTGTTTATCATCCATATCAATGATTTGGAGGAGAATGTTAGCAAGTTTGCTGTTAACAGTAAAATAGGTGATATCGTAGACAGTGAAGAAGGTTATCAAAAATTACAGTCGGATCTTGATCAGCTGAGCAAATGGGCTGAGGAATGACTCATGGAGTTTCATTGAGATTAGCATGAGATGTTGCATTTTGGAATGTCAAATTAGGGCAGGATGTTGCATTTTGGAATGTCTAATTAGGGCAGTGAATGGTGGGGCCTGGGGAGGTGTTGTAGATGGATCAAGGAGCACAAGTGCATAGCTCCCTGAAATTGTGGTCACAGGTAGAAGGCTTTTGACATAATGCCCTTCACCAGTCAGGGAATTGAGTAAAGGATGTTATGTTACAGTTGTACAAGATTGTGGTGAGGCCATGATTAGCAATTGGAGTATTGTTCAGTTTAGGATGCATTAAAATAGAAAAGATGCCATGAAGCTGAAAAGGGTTTTGAGAAGATTGATGAGGATGTTGCCAGGATTCAAGGCCCTGGAGGGGGAGATTGGGCAAACTGGACTTTATTCCTTGGAGCGCTTGAGGTTGATGAGTGATCTTATAGAGGTGAATAAAATCATAAAGAGAATAGAGAGAGTGAATGCACAGATTATTTTCCCCAGAGCAGGGGAATCGTGAAATAAAGGGCATAGGTTTATGATAGGAGGAAAGATGTAATACGAACCTGTGGGGCATTTTATTCACGCAGAGGGCAGTGAGTGTATGGAATGGGCTGTCAGAGGAAGTAGTTGAGGAAGGTACAATAACAACATTTAAAAGATATTTGGACAAGCACATGGATAGGAAAAGTTGACCAGGCAAATGGGACTGGCTTAGATGGGGCATCTTGGCTGACATGGGCAAGATGAACCAGAGTATATGATTGTCTCTCTGAGCTCTGAATAACACTGAACACACGTCTGCTCAACTGTAAGTGCCCTCAATATGGTTTGAAAATTAAAAATATGGTTGGTTTGAAGTAAAAATGCACTGCCTGCAAATGGTTGTTTGGGGGGGTTGGGTTGAAGTAAAAAGACACTGCCTGCAAATGGTTGTTTGGGGGGTTTGGGTTGAAGTGAAAAGGCACTGCCTGCAAATGGTTGTTTGTCTAAACTTGACAATTTCCTGTTTGCACTATATTGATTTTAGATAAAACGCTACCACTTACGGCTGTGATTTTTGGCCATCTTACTCAGTTCCCCTCCGCTCATCAGGTGCAGAGGATTCTTCCCATCAATGAAAAATAAAAGTGTTATTAGTGTTTTAAAAATGTTGAGAATCTCTCTCCTGTCAATCACACCATGAAGGCCACAACTTCTCCGGTGGGAGGGGGAGGGATTATAAAACTCAGAAGTTTGGGTGTGGCTCAGTCTCTGCATGATGGGGGAGGGAGAGGTCATGACTGTCTGAGCTGTGAATCAACTGAACACACTGAATGTCTACTGAACTGTGAGTGTGGTGTTTTGTGTGGTTTTATGGTGGTTTTTATGGTGGTTTCACCCTGCTTGAAATAGTATGAAACTGCATTTGAATGTGGTGGCCTTGCACCCTGCATGAAATGGTATGAAACTGCATTTGAATTTGGTGGCCTTGCACCCTCCTTGAAAGGTATGAAACTGCACTTGAATTTGATGGCCTTGCACCCTACTTGAAGTGGTTGGAAACTGTGCTTGAATTCGGTGGCCTTGCACCTTGCTTGAAGTGGTAGGAAACTGAACTTGAATTTGGTGGCCTTGCACCCTGCTCGAAGAGGAAAGAAACTGCACTTAAATTTGGTGGCCTTGCACCCTGCTTGAAATGGTAGGAAAATGGATTTGAATTTGGTGGCCTTGCATTCTGCTTGAAATTGAATTTCAAGGAATAGCCGTGAGTCAACTGCCAGCCCACCAGCCATGAGTGAGCTGCCAGCACATCAGGCTTGAGGAACTGAGCTGCCACCTCAAGAATCCATTTGGCCCACAATGTCCATACTAGCCCTCTGGAGACCAGTAGTCCCTGTTGCCAACAACACCCATACCAGCGCTCCAGAAAGCCCCCCCCCCCCCCCCCCCCCCCCCCCCCCCCCCCCCCCCCCCCCCACTGGCCACCTATATTGGAATTGGTGGAGAGGTGGAATATTGTGTCGGGGGACCAGCCCTCCCGTGTGAACATGGGACCCAACGGGTCCCACTTATTCTAGTCCACCATGAAGTCCTAATGCTACACCTCATGACTTCCACCTGGGTATTCCACAACTCACCCATGATTGCACCATGAGACCTTGTTGTACAAACACAACGCAAATGTAACTAAACCTCCAGGCTCATTGCTGTTCCCTCTACAGACCAACTTTATACCCAAAGGTACAACGCCAACCAAAACTGACTCTTTCCAAATTGCACAAAGACTGACCCATCAGCACACTGCTGTATCCATTTACTTTAGCAAGCTCCCAATAAGTTTTCCAGTAAAAAAAGACCCTGTAATTATTGCTTGTAATTTGATTTAAGATGAAAAATAAGAAACAATTCCTAGGTCTCAGGTGTGCTGCGTCTATTAGCTGTGTGAAAATATTATCACATCTGATCTTTCACAATACCCTCACCACTAAAGCACTTTTATTCATCTATCTGTGGATTCTATTTAATATAATATGTTCTATTGCTGAGGATAATGGGGCTGCTTGATATGGTGTTCATTGAGGAGCAGCTCTCTAAGGATTCCAGCTGCTCAATGTCACTTCCATTCTTTCTCCTCGTCGGGGTCCTCTTCCTGTATGCGTCCTGCTCTGCTCTCCAGCTGGTGACAAGAGCCAGCTCCTTCTGATTGCAAGGTAATGCAGCAAACAGCCACACATCCGAACACTCACACCTTTATTACAAAACTCTTCATAATGACCCAGGCAGCAAAGCATTAGTGTGAGCTCGCAGGCTGCCCATGCAATAATGGCCACCTCTGCAGCTACACTCAAGACTTGTCAGTAGTGAAACATAGAAAGTAGGTGCAGGAGTAAGCCATATGGCCCTTTGAACCCACACCATCATTCAATGGCTGATCGTCCAAAATCAGTACCTCGTTCGGGGTGGAAGATTGAAACCTTCACGTGGTCCGCCCTGTTTCGACGAATGCAATCAACCCGGTGTGCACAATCAAATAAGATCAAATAGAACAGGCTGTCCTACAACTTTAGGCTGTGCATGCCATACGCAAGAAGAAGAAGTACATCGTTCCTCCTTTCTCCCCATATCCCTTGATTCCATTAGCCCTAAGAGCTATATCTAACTCTCTATTGAATACATCCAGCTTAGCTAAGTTTGAAGGGGGATTAGCTCATGAAGCCCAGGTAGGTCGGGTGAGTTGAAATTTTACAAAATATAGAAATCAGGCACAGAAAGGAGTATTGACTACTGCTGCCTGAAAAGCAGGGGCACAGCCATGTTAGAAACTGTGCCCACAATCCAGCCATTGATATAGGAATCCCTTTCAAAGGTTTCAAATATTTCAAAGATCTTTTATTGTCATGTGTACCAATTAAGGTACAGTGATATGTGAATTACCATACAGCTATATGAAAAAAAAGCAACAAGACACACAACTACATAAAAGTTAACATAAACATCCACCACGGCAGACACACATCCCAGGAAGTCAATGATAGTATAGTAAAAATTAATCATTTGAACACTCATGAAACAATACTTCAAGTATTACTTCCTGCCCTTTCCTGTAGACATTTTCGCCAAGCATTTATTTAAATCACTTCTCAAGGTCTTTATTGGATCTTCCACCTCCCCCACATCCCTCCTTTCAGAGAGAACTTTGCATGGGGCTTTATAAATGTTTTCCCGTTTGTTGACCCTCGTTATTTTCCAAATTCCTCATGCGTAGGACACGTGCATCACCAGAGACAGTTTCTCCTTATTTAAACCATCAAAATCTTCCATGATTTGGAACCTCTCTTTCACATCTCTCCTCAGTCCAATGTGAACAACCTCCGCTTCTTCCGGTCGCTCCACATACCCTCTCAAATGAAGTGATTGGATAACTAGCTGGTCATGGGAGGAAATTACTATGCTGTTAACTTCCAGACAATGCCCATAAGTTTAGTTTAGTTTAGAGATACAGCATGGAAACAGGCCCTTCGCCGAATCCACGCCGACCAGCAATCCCCGCATATTAACACTATCCTACACATACTAGGGACAATTTACATTATACAAAGCCAATTAACCTGCAATCCTGTATGTCTCTGAAATGTGGGAGGAAACCGAGGATCTCGGAGAAAACCCACGCGGTCATGGGGAGAACGTACAAACTCCGTACAGCCAGCACCCGTAGTCGGGATTGAACCCAGGTGTCTGGCGCTGCAAGCTCCGTAATGCAGCAACTCTACTGCTGCACCATCGTACCGCCCCAAAACAATTCTAAGAGCTTATTCTTCTTGCGTATGGCGTGCACAGCCTAAAGTTGTAGGACAACTTGTTCTATTTGATCTTATTTGATTGTGCACGCCGGGTTGATTGCATTCGTCAAAACAGGGCGGACCACGTGAAGGTTGCAATCTTCCACCCCATTCTAAGAGCTGGAGACCTGGAATCATTTATTTAACTTTATTGGTGAAAAGTTGACTTTGAGCATAAAGGACTGACGACATTGAAGTAATGAAAGATTCTCCATTAGAAATTGGTTATGTAACACCCTCAGAGTTGCAGGGGAGAGAGACTCCTGGGCATGGATGTCAAAAATAAACCTGAGGATTGAAAAAAGATTGAGAATTGCAGAGTAATATTTCATAGCTGGAAGGTGTATTACAGAAACAACAGGAAATATTTGATAGAAGTAAAGTCTGCACTTGGTAATGAGATAGAGAAAGTAACTCACGTCAACAGCCTCATGAAGATAGAAACTTGATGTTTGGGAGATGATGGAGATATAATTAGCTAAAGGAAGGCAAGTGAAGGGTTTCATGCAGGTTTAAGTGTGACCTTGATCAAGGGGTTTAGTACAACAGTGCAAGGCTTTAGAGTAGAAAACTAAAATGAAGTTCCTTGTGGTTGGGAGAAACAATGAGGAAGAAACTGCTCCAAAACAAATTCCGAGCTAAACTGCTAACAGAGAGAAATGGTTACCAGTTCTGCCTTGCCTGAATGATGTTACTTGCAACAATATCAAAAAAAATTAACTGATGTTGCTAACAGCTTCTCCCTGTTTAAGCTATTAAACCCTCATTAATCTCGTTTTCTCTCAAATCTCCTTCAATCTTATTTGCTCCAAGGAGCAATGTTTGCACCTGTCAATTTCCAGGCATGATATGACATAAAGGAGAAAGGTAGCATATGGCTACGTGTGTTCATCTGCCACTGGAACCAGTCTATTTCACAAGGGTGTGTGCCCTAGATAAATTCTTCACTGTTATATTATAAGGAAGGCGTTACCCAATGATTTGCTTGACTCCTTATCTGAAGGTTTAAACTTTACAATATATCTTCAAATAAATCAAGCTGAATCATCCTTCACATGAGACCCAAACAAGATGCAAATCTACTAATTATAGCTGTATAGTAATTTTTCATGGATCGACACATGAAGACATAGACATTTATTACAGTGAAGAACAAAGGGCCATATGAAAATCAGTTGAAAATCATATTGTTGGATATATATTATACCTTTCTGGATAACTGAAGTGGGCAAATGATCTTCCATATCTTTAACTTCCATATTCAGTGGACAATTTCTTGCAATTTCTTCCACATTCAAGGAGATGAATTGGGCATCTTGGTCAACATGGACGAGTTGGGCCGAAGAGCCTGTTTCCATGCTGAATGACTCCATGACTCAATGAGAGTCCACCATCAGGTACATCTTTCCCCTTTTAACATTCAGAGGGACCATTCCCTTTGTGACTTGGCCTTCTGTTCCATCACAACACCTCCCCTTTTACCTCTTCCTTCCTGCCATACAAGGGTGTAGATAGTTCTTAAGGTGAAGCAAGAATTGACCTGCATTGTTTCCAATCTCATGTGTTGCATTCAGTGCTCCTGAACTGGTTTCCTTCACATTGGAGTAAACGTTTACCCATCAGCCTAACAATTTTCTGGGCAAATGCTAAACTCTCTGGGACAACTCTGACATTCCAATTGCTTTCATTTTTTAATTTTATATTATTTTCTCAATCTGATCAATCTATCAATAGACACATGCACTGTTTTAATAAGGCCCAATATAAGTTTAAAAAACAGCACCTCATTCTTCCATCAATGCCCATCACAGCCTTTTGGGCTCAAGATTGAACTCAAGGTTGGGCTCAAGATTGTACGCAAAGAGTAGGAGTGAACGGGTCCTTTTCAGAATGGCAGGCATTGGCGAGTGGAGGGCCCCAAGACTCGGCGTTGGGGCCGCAACTGTTTACCATATATATTACTGATTTGGAAAAGGGAATTAGGAGCAACACTAGCAAGTTTGCAGATGACACAAAGCTGGCTGGCAGTGTGAGCTGTGAAGAGGATGTTGGGAGGTTGCAGGGTGACCTGGACAGGTTGAGTGAGTGGGCAGATGCGTGGCAGATGCAGTATAATATAGATAAATGTGAGGTTATCCACTTTGGTGGCAAAAACAAGGGGGCAGATTATTATCTCAATGGGGTTAGGTTAGGTAAGGGGGAGGTGCAGCGAGACCTGGGCGTCCTTGTACACCAGTCACTGAAAGTTGGCTTACAGCAGGCAGTGAAGAAAGCTAATGGAATGTTGGCCTTCATAACAAGAGGATTTCAGTATAGGAGTAAAGAGGTTCTTCTGCAGTTGTATAGGGCTCTGGTAAGGGTATCTGGAGTATTGTGTACAGTTTTGGTCTCCTAATTTGAGGAAGGACATCCTTGTGGTTGAGGCAGTGCAGCGTAGATTCATGAGATTGATCCCTGGGATGGCAGGACTGTCATATGAGGAAAGATTGAAAAGACTAGGCTTGTATTCACTGGAGTTTAGAATGATGAGGGGGTATCTTATAAAAACATATAAAATTATAGAAGGACTGGACAGGCTAGATGCAGGAATAATGTTCCCAATGTTAGGCGAGTCCAGAACCAGGGGCCACAGTCTTAGATTAAAGGGGAGGTCATTTAAGACTGAGGAGAGAAAACACTTTTTCACCAGAGAGTTGTGAATTTATGGAATTCCCTGCCACAGAGGGCAGTGGAGGCCAAGTCACTGGATGGATTTAAGAGAGAGTTAGATAGAGCTCCAGGGGCTAGTGGAGTCAAGGGATATGGGGAGAAGGCAGGCACGGGTTATTGATAGGGGACGATCAGCCATGATCAAAATGAATGGCGGTGCTGGCTCGAAGGGCTGAATGGCCTCTTCCTGCACCTATTTTCTATGTTTCTATGTTTCTATCCATCACTGAGCCTCTCTGTGGCATAGAATTTTCTACTATTCACAGTCTAAAATAAGGTCTACAACCTAAAATATTCGCCCTGTTTCAATATCCACAGATGCTGCCTCACCTGTTTGTAGCATTTTCTGTTGTTATTTCAGAATTACAGTATCTGCAGTTTTTGTTTTCAAATGATTTTCTGACTTTTTAAGATCAGTTATTTTCATAATTTATGCAACGTATGCATGCGTTTAAGAGTACTTTTCAAATTACTGATATATGGCACCATGTAAACAGAGAGGTGACTTCCTCTTTACTGAGTTAGTGTCTATTGCAAATTGGAAAATCTATTTATTGTTTACTTGCCAGAGAAAAAAGACTTTCAGAAAGTGTTTGAGAAATATGGGACGTATCCTTACCTGTTTAGTGAGAATCAGAGGGATTATGGTAAACAATGGATGTGTAGGAATGAACTGCGGATACTGGTTGAAACCGAAGATAGACACAGAATGCTGGAGTAACTCAACGGGACAGGCAGCATCTCTGGAGAGAAGGAATGGGTGACGTTTTGGGTCGAGAGCAATTGATGTTCAGCAAAATGAATCAAAGCTGTTTTTATCACCTAGATATTACCTGCATTGGCTTTGCCAGATTCTGACCAAATGCATTTAGAACAGAACAGTACAGCACAGAAACAGGTCTTTTGGCCCTCAATGTCCTTCCTGAACATAGTGCCAAGTTAAAATAAGCTCCTCAGTGTGGGGTTATCTGGCTGTCAGGTGGATACAGTTTTTTTATCTGGCAGGCGAATGTTTTCAGACGTAGGGAATGATTTGTAGTGCTTGAATAAATAGTTAGCAGGAGGTCAGGAGATATTTGTAGTTGAGGAAAGAGGAAATTAGCCCAGGGTAAACCTGGTCCAACCATTCCACATGGGTTATTTTTTCTGGATCACAAGTAGTCACACATGATGACATTAACCTTTATTTTGGAGTCTTCCAGTCCTCCTTCCAGGTTGGTCTTAGTTCACAGTTTCTTAAACAATCTCTACGTTGCTTGGAAGCACTGTCCATATCCTAAAAACACACGAGGGTAGTTGGGGAGTTTAAATACAATTAATTGAATAAATATGGAATAGAAGGCGAAAATGCACAGTCCAAAAATATACCTCAACCTTGAATATATTCAGTGACTCCATGTCAGCTTTTCTGTGAGATAGGGAATTCTTCAGTTTCATAACCTGATAGAGGTCTTTAAAATGATGAGAGGGATAGACAGAGTTGATGTGGACAAGCTTTTCCCTTTGAGAATAGGGAAGATTCAAACAAGAGGACATGACTTCAGAATTAAGGGACAGAAGTTTAGGGGTAATATGAGGGGTAACTTCTTTACGCAGAGAGTGGTGGCGGTGTGGAATGAGCTCCCAGTGGAAGTGGTGGAGGCAGGTTCATTGGTATCATTTAAAAATAAATTGGATAGGCATATGGATGAGAAGGGAATGGAGGGTTATTGTATGAGTGCAGGCAGGTGGGACTAAGGGGGAAAAAAAAATTGTTCAGCATGGACTTGTAGGGCCGAGATGGCCTGTTTCCGTGCTGTAATTGTTATATGGTTAACCGTCTGAAAGAATAAATGAGTGACCTCAATCTGAATTAGTGCCCCCTAGTCCTGGATTCCAAAAATGCTATTATTTTGTCAGTCTTTATCCTGATAATGTCGATCGGAATAGAATCATAGAGTGATAATGTCATAGAGTGATACGGTGGGGAAACAGGCCCTTCGGCCCAACTTGCCCACACCGGCCAAAATGTCCCTGCTTCACTAGTTCCACCTGCCTGCATTTGGTCCATATCCCTTCAAACCCGTCCTATCCATGTACCTGTCTAACTGTTTCTTAAATGTTGGGATAGTCCCAGCCTTAACAACCTCCTCTGGCAGCTTGTTCCGTACACCCACCACCCTTTGTGTGAAAAAGTTACCGCTCAGATTCCTATTAAATCTTTTCCCCTTCGCCTTAAACCTATGTCCTCTGGTCCTTGATTCACCTACTCTGGGTAAGAGACTCTTGTGCATCCACCCAATTTATTCCTCTCATGAATCATGAATAGTTCAATATATATTCAATATTCTCATTGCCAATGCACATGCAATTGCATATATGCTAAATATTGTAGTAGAAATGAAAAATATTAATTTTCTCATAATGTTGCATCCTTTCTAAACTCCACTGTGATTGCATACTTCACTCTAAGTCATTACATATACCAACAATTGGCCTTATCATGGATAGAAATCAGCCTACTGGAGAGAAATATTTTTAGAGGTTATGAATAGAATCTCAGATTAGATTAATCTATGTTTGTATTCTTATTTCTGTGGTGTAAAAAAATCTATCCTAAGCATTTTCTTTATTTTAGCAATGACTTGATGAAATAACATTGTTGAAGAAGAGGAAATGTTTCACTCGAAGGGCTTTTATATTGTCATTGGAGCACTGAAGAACCATGTATCAGATTTGATACTCTATATGCATTTTGGCTATTGAAGAATTAATTTTGAATAATATGCACAATCTGAATACAGGAAATTCACGCACAAAGTGTCATTAATGTGATAAAATACTGTTTGAAATCCTCAGTGCTCTGAAGGACACCAGTGGCCATCTGCTACTTCTGGTGGAGTCCTGATTTGCAGCTTCAGCACATTAGAACATAAACAAAAAGACAAGGATGAGTGAACCAGCTGATATTTGATTTGGAATTTACTTCTGGTCTCATTGCAATGAGCCTATTCAACTCAAACAGCAGTACAGGGCCTGAAACATTGTCAACTGCTCACTACATTAAATTCAGATTTGAGCTTAGACATACCCAGAACTAAATACTAAGTAAAAGTTGGAAGAAAAGTCAAGGAAAAATTGCAAAAGGCAAGCCAATTAGTGAACATATCATTCCTTCTACATCCTGAAATTCGTAAAATCTGGACAGAAAATATATATTCTTGGAAGATTTCACTATTCTGACATGGCAATGAAATTTTTTGAATTAATATTAACACGAGCTATCAGCCAAAAGCAAAATGTCACTGAAATTACATGAAATGCAAATAGTTACATTTTATGTCCTGTTTTTCCCTCCAAAAGCCTTGGAGGGAAAATGCTCCCTTCCCTTTCACATCAATGGGGATGATGTGACCCTACCTACTGTCTACCTACTCTTGGGCAAATGCAGCAATTACTCTGATTAAAGCTGGAACCTCCAAAATACTAATTGGAGCTTTGTGACATTAATGAGGGGGTTCCCCTCCACAGTGCAGTGGCATACAGCAGTGGGAATGGTGTCAGTGGGGAAAAAAGTGTTATTATGCTCCTCTGAGTTCTTGCCTGAGATAATTTTTTGCAATCGAATAAAGGAAGCAAGAGAAGAAGTTAAGGGCTTGTGCCACTTTCACGGCCTCTGACGAGTTTGCCCTTGACTCGTACTCACAGCATGGTCGTCACGAGGTCGTAGGAGGTCGTAGGTAGGTCGTAGGGGGTCTTGATGCTAGTCGTAGGTACTCGTGGCATCAAGCAGGTCGGGATGTTTTTTCTAGCCTGATGAAAAATGTCCATGGGTAAAAAGGTTGTGAATTAGGTCGTGAATGTGGGACAGGCTCTTTACAGTCCACGGCATCGGCATCTAACATTGATTCATGTTTTCAGATGTAGACTTGACTTTGGGTCAGATGGAACAGAGGCTAAAAAAGACAGGGTGGGCCAGAGAACAAGAAAACGGTAATTAAAGATGCGATAATAAGACTTAATTTCAAATTCATCCCAAGTTTTGAATGTTTATAACTTACTAAATAGTTTGGAATCCATTCACTGTTTTTAAGCAATGATAATATTCAGGCTGGGTTTAGATGTGGTTTGTTAAATCATAATACTACATAAAAGAAGGTCATTAAACCCATACTGCTCATGCCACATCTTTGAAAGATGTATCCCATTGGAAGGATTTCCAAAAGACCAGGCAGTCATTAATTGAATGTATCTCACTCCATGTGCTTTCACATAGAAGACTGTGCACCACAGGAAGTTTAAAGACTCTACTCAACCAACTCAGCTTGTCGTTAATCACCTACATATGGTCATGTTGACATCTCCAACAACGGGCTTGATGCCTCTATCTTACATTAAATTCACCATTTCTCCATTAATTTAGTTTGAACCAGAAAGCTAATCCTTGGACTAATGCTAAGAGACCAGCATAGCTGCCGCAGCTCTGGATCATGTCAATGTGGGCACAGATATGACAAGTTGCACTGCATTCCCAGAGCACCCATCAAATACATAAAAGACAGACACAAAATGCTGGAGTAACTCAGCAGGGCAGGCAGCATCTCTGGAGAGAAGGAATGGATGATGTTTTAAGTCGGCACCCTTCTTCAGACTTACATACAAACACACAAACAAACAAGCTGTATAATTAAGTAATGGAATACTCTGAAGATCTGACATGCAATACAAGCCTCACATCAAGCTGCAATGCATAACCAAAGAAAAGAAAAAAACATAAGATGATGTAAGATGATGGAAGGAACTGGTCATTGTCATTATGGTTTCAAGTCCTTTTGAAAGAGTATGTAGGTAGAGGAACTTAGACCATTACAAGTCGCCGCACGTCACACTGAGCTCAAATGTGATTCATCACCCTACGACTGGAAAGATCGGTGAACATTTTCTGGCATTGAGACTGACTGTTGCTGTTTGCTGCCATTGACTTGCTATCTCTGGATGACACTCTGGCTTTCTCAAAGATTATTAGGAGAATAAACCGGTGTGCATTTCTGCAAAGTTTCCAGTGTTCAAAGCTGGGTGTTACACTGATATCATAAGCGTTCCCAATCATTTTCTGCAGCCTTAAATACAAAATAATTTTAAATTGCTGATGTATACCTTCTTGGTACCAGTGTATAGGTCTATAAGCTTCAGCAAGTCCCACACTGTGCACATTCAACCTTCACCCCACCAAGCGGACATAGGGTCAAGTAGGCCAGGATAAAAAAAAATCAAAGTCCATTCATAATCAGTTACAAAGATTACCCATCTTTCCTTCAAATCAGCTATTTGTTTCTTGAATGAAGTGATACAGTTTTATCGAAAGTTGGTCCATCGATGGAAAATGAAAACTGCAATCTACTACGAGCAATGTAACTGTACAAATATTGCAGACATTCAAATAGTTTTGTCCCTCTGCATTTTTAGTGTAAGCATCAGCCCATTTACTCTAAACAGGTGAATGTTACAGATAAAACTGCAGGAAGAATTGTGGAATAATTGGCTCTAATAATTGCCAAATATGGCATTGTTGATTAATTATACCTTGGTAATATTTAATATTTCGTTGATTAATATGCAATACAGATAAAAAGATAAATTAAAACAGTTAAATATGCAGAAGACAATAATAGCAGAAAGCATATGACAGCCGGAGACTTTGTTGAGCTTAAGACTGAAAAGCAGAGCTTTCAATAAACAGAAAGGATCTATTGCTGAAACTAACAGTCTCGGCCGTCCTTTGGATAAGGTATTACTTCCGTCTGAAAGCCGTACAAAATCATTGAGAATAGTTCACTCCTCTGTTTTTGGTTGAGTGGGTGGCTGCCTTAAATCTGTTGCGGATTGTAATTGACAATGCGGTTATATTACCAGCTGATGTGACACAACTTCAAATTTGGTAACATTTAAATTGAAGACGAAGTTAGTGTAGCAGCCCTGCTACTTTACAGGGTCACATTAATTAATGTGAAAGGGCTAAGTACACTGCAGCTGTATGTTTCCACTCAGCTGCTGCCTGACCTGTTTTTACAGACAGCACATGGTGAAATGACAGATGTGTTTCCTCCAGAGTACAAGGGTTCATTAAACTCACATTAACTGGGAAAACTCACTTACAATTAACTACTGGCCTCATTCAATTTATTTTGATAAAGATTGTTTGGAGACTTTATCACATATTAAGATTATTTTTGATATGACAATATAAAAGCCTAATCTTATTAATCTTTGTAAAAATAATTTGAAGGGAAGGCATCTGCAATAACCTCAGTGCCGTAAACTTCCCATATGATTTAGATGGACAAAAGTCGTTTGATCTCACTGTTTTTTGGCAAAAATGTCAAAAAGGTTTCGAATTTCCCTTATTTCTCACTACTTTCCTTTATGCTCAGAAGAGCTCTCTGAAATGACACTGGGCATCCACAGAACAAGAGGCTCAGTAATAACTATTCTAAAACCTTCCAAGATCTGATGATCTGCACATATGAAAAAAAAAACCTTTGAAGCAATTCAGCTCAAGGAAACTTCAAAGGAAGAAAGATTTTCTTAGCCCCACTATGAAACACTTACTGTAACTTTCTGGTATGTTGCTGTGTTTGATGCTCACAAATATTTTCCAGACTGATGGCACCATGTGTTTGAACAATGTCCTATGACCTTGGAAACTGGGAGCAAACGCAGCTCAGACTGATAAGAGGTATGTTTCCTTTCTGACATTCTTGTAAAGAACTAGAGTGAATTTTTGACTGACTTGTGAGTCCTTATTGGATCTGCACCAACAAAGTAAAATTGCACGGAATTCAGCAAATTAGCACAATATTTTGGTTGGCACTTCAGTGTGGCATTTAGAGAGTGCTGCACTACCAGAAATGATACAAAAACATTAAACTGAGGACCACACTGCCTTGTCAGGTGGACCCAAATCCTGTTTCTATTAGAAGAACAGGTGACTTCTCTTGCAGGCATGCTTGATATTTATCCTTGGACTAAGTCCCAAAGCTGAGTATCTGGTCCTTACCACATTGCTGTTTATGAAACCTTGCTATGCATAAGTTACTTCATAGTCATTGAAATGCAGAAGCAGGCCATTCAGCCCATCAATACATGCTACTCCTGGCAAAGTAATCACACATCCCATTCTTGCCCTCCTTATTTTTCTGTACCCTTGCAATTTGCTCCATCTTAAATGTGCCAGGAAGATTTTTTACGCAGAAGGTGGTGGTTGCCTGGTGCACGCTGCCAATTTAAGTAGTGGAGGCAAATATAATAGTAGCGTTTAAGAGGCTTTTAGAAGAGCACATGGATATGCCCGTAATGGAGGGATATTGATCATGTACAGAGATGAGATTAGTTTATCTTGGCATTATGTTCAGCACAGGCTGGTACAGTAGTGCAATAGCTGAGTTGCAGCCTTACAGCGCCAGGGATCCGGGTTTGATCCTGACTATGAGTGCTGTCTGTATGGAGTTTGCATGTCTTTCTTGTGACCGTGTGGATTTTTTACGGTTTCCTCCCACATTCTAAAGACGTACAGGTTTGTATGTTAATTGGCTTCAGTAAATTGTAAATTGTCCCTAGTGTGTAGGATAGTGTTCGGTTAGAGTGCAGGGTCATTACTGGTCGGACAAAGTCTCTGTGAGCCAAAGGGCTTGTTTCCACCCTTTGTCTCCAAAAACTAAACTCTAAAGACATTAAGACTGAGGGGCCTGTTCCTCTGATGTATATTTCTATGTTCTATGTTCTATCTTATATGCTCAAGTTACTTTTGGTATTTTATAAATTCCTTATCAAAATAAGTAATTTTCCGTGGCCAATTAACCTACTAGCATATCATTGGAACAGAACAGCAGGTGGAATCCTTTGTGGTCTTCGGAAGAATACACAATCTCCACAGACAGCATCTTATGCCAGAGTCCCTGGAGCAATGAGGTAGCAGTGGTAACCATTATATTAACATACTGCCCACTTCCTATCATTATGTAACAACAGCACCTAGGAAAGTGGGCATTACCTGCTGAACAGGTGCCTGTAGACCTGTAGAACCTGGTGACACTGACAAAATGAAAGAACTATTACTCCAAGAGGTGCACTTTGTAAGCCGCAAAGGAGAAGGTTTGCAAATAAACTGTTTAGCTCTGCATGAGCAGACGAGAATTGAGATGAGAGATTTTTGCTATCCTATTATTGATTTTGCATAATATCTGTTTTTTGTACTAGTTTAGTTTAGTTGAATTGATACAGAGAATAGACCCTTCGGCCCATCGAGACCAGCGATGCCCGCACATTAACACAAGCCTACACATACTAGTGACAATTTACACTTCCACCATACAAACCCAAGCTAATTAACTTACAAAGCTGTACGTCTTTGGAGTGTGAGAGGAAACTAAAAGTCTCGGAGAAAACCCATGCGGCCACGGGAAGAATGTAAATCTCCGTATAGACCAGACCCGTGGTCGTGATTGAACCTGGGTCTCTGCCGCTGCAAACGCTGTAATGCAGCAACTCTACCACCGCACCACTGTGCCACCCAAGATAGACACAAGATGCTGTACTAGTTATCCTGA
Source organism: Leucoraja erinaceus (assembly GCF_028641065.1). Lineage (NCBI taxonomy): Eukaryota > Metazoa > Chordata > Chondrichthyes > Rajiformes > Rajidae > Leucoraja > Leucoraja erinaceus. The sequence continues at coordinate 57,025,162 of NC_073384.1, read as the reverse complement.
GCCTTGCACTGATGATTTGGAGATATGTGTTCCAATTTTATCATGGCAGCTGTAAACTTATATTCTATTTTGTTTTAACAAACCTGAAATAAAGAAAACTGGAGTTGGTGGTGTTGAACACAGAACTATGGATTGTTAAATAAAGTAATTCACCAAACAAATGTCTTTTAGGAAAATAAATTTGCCATCCTTACCAGGATTGTCCAATGTGGGACCCAGGTTTCACCGTGTTGTAGTTCACTCTGAACTTCCTCCTCAGATCCGGGGCAAAAAACAAGATGTGTGACAAATGCTAGCTCCCTTCATCTTTTTAATGAACAATAAGGATAGGCATTTAAATATGGTAGTGGTTACAGTTTATGAACAGCAGAGAAGCAATAGAATGTTTGAACCATGTGCAGGTGAACATCTTAATAATCTTGTGATCGTGCATGTGAATGGAACAGAGGCAAATCTAAAGAAACTCAATCTGGTTTCTCCACTGCAAAAAATACCATGTCATGTGCACACATTACGCAAACTAAATCGAAAGAACAACAAGTGACTTATTGCTTCACCTTAAGGTTTGGGTTTCTGGTTAGTACAAAGGGAAGACATAAATGGTAGATTTTGTATTCCCCGCAAGTTGCGTGGGAAGATTCCATGAATAAAAGTGGAATGCGGCAATGATATTAGTAAAAATAAAAATAAAAGTATTTCTGCATGTGTTTGGAAGAAACTTTTTAAATAGACACAAAAAACTTGAGTAACTCAATGGGTCAGACAGCATCTCCGGAGAAAAGGAATCCATGACGTTTCGGGTCGAGACCCTTCCTCAGACTTCAGGTGCTGCCTGACCTGCTGAGTTACTCCAGCTTTTTGTGCCAATCTTCGGTTTAAACCAGCATCTGCAGTTCCTTCCTTCACTAAACCTTTTTAATTAGTTGTACGATGAGAATACAAACAATATCTCTTCTAGTCTGGAGGTAGAAGTAGGGCAAATGAAGAAAATTGCAGTGGGGGAACATCTCGACAATAGTGATCAAAATTAGCTGATGCTCCGAGATAACATTCACAATTTTCAATATCAGAGCAGGGGAGTATCCTGGGGATAGTTTTCACTGTGAGGTGATAATGCTAATAGTTTTCTCTTCATTACAGCCTCCATCTCCGAGTAATAAGCTTCCATCATTGTTCCCAGCACCAGAACCCCAACACTAGATCCAAATGCTTTCGAAAAGTCCTGCCTCAGCTCCCTTTCCACGCTACAATCCTTGAAAATATTATTGCCTAAATGATCTGTTCTCAGCTCAACTAGAACTCCTTGTTTCAATTTCTCCAAATGACTAAGATCAAAGATATGAATGTTTGTGGTGGAAGGTAATCCTTTCTTGAATGAATGAAGGAATGAATGAATGAATAAGTTTATTGGCCAAGTAAACATTAAGAATAACATATTATAGTTTAAACATGTGAATGAAATAAAATACCAGAACAAAAGGAGACTACAGTCTTTTGTTTTTTGAGTTTTATTCTGAAGAAGGCTCCTGACCCAAAATGTTGTTTATCCTTTTACCTCCACATATCCTGCCTGGCTTGCTCAGTTCACCCAGCACTATTGTTTTCTCAAGGTTACAACATCTTCAGTCTCTCGTGTCTCTCATCTATTCCTCCTTGATCTGTCTATTGCTTTTGATATGGTTGGCCACACCTCCTCCTTCAGCATCTTCTGAACAACCTCCAGCTGGAAGGGGTTTAAACTCACCTGATTCCATTCTCATCTACCCATTCATAGCCAGAGAATAACCGGCAATGTAATATGTTCCCAAACCTCTAGCAATTCATTTGGTGTTCCTCAGAGTCCTATACTGGACTACACTTCTTCCCACCCTGCTTCCTGTAAGGACTCCAGCCTTTACTCCCAATTCCTCCGTCTACGCCGCATCTGCACCCAGGATGAGGTGTTCCACACCAGGGCATCGGAGATGTCCTCATTCTTCAGGAAACGGGGGTTCCCCTCTTCTAAAGATGAGGCTCTCACCAGGGTCTCTTCTATATCTCCCCATCTCCCACTCGTAACAAGGACAGAGTCCCCCTTGTCCTCACCTTGCACGCTACCAGCCGTCACATACAACAAATAATCCTCCGACATTTTCGCCTCCTCCAACGGGATCCCACCACTTGCCACATCTTCCCATCTCCTCCCCTGTCTGCTTTCCACAGAGACCGCTCCCTCCGTAACTCCCTGGTCAATTCGTCCCTTCCCACCCAAACCACCCCCTCTCCTGGCACTTTCCCTTGCAACTGCAGGAAATACTACACTTGTCGCTTTACCTCCCCCCTTGACTCCATTCATGGACCCAAGCAGTCTTTCCAGGTGCGGCAGAGGTTCACCTGCACCTCCTCCAACCTCATCTATTGCATCCGCTGCTCTACAAAGGTGAGACCAAGCGGAGGCTTGGCGATCGCTTTGCCCAACACCTCCGCTCGGTTCGCAATAACCAACCTGATCTCCCGGTGGCTCAGCACTTCAACTCCCCCTCCCATTCCGAATCAGACCTTTCTGTCCTGGGCCTCCTCCTTGGCCAGGGTGAGGACCACTGTAAATTGGAGGAGCAGCACCTCATATTTCGCTTGGGCAGTTTACACCCCAACAGTATGAACATTGACTTCTCTAATTTCAGGTAGTCCTTGCTTTCTCCTCCCCTTCTCAGCTTTCCCTCAGCCCACTGTCTCCGCTTCTTCCTTTCATCTTCCCGCCCCCTCTTCTCCCCCCCCCCCCACCTCACATCAGTCTGAAGAAGAGTCTCGACCCGAAACGTTGCCTATTTCCTTCGCTCCATAGATGCTGCCTCACCCGCTGAGTTTCTCCAGCATTTTTGTCTACCTATACTATTCATAGTCTCTTTTCTCAACCATCTACTATCCCTTGACAACATCATCTGGACACACAACGCCTAGTCTGAGGTGGCATCAAATTGCCTCATTGTCATTCCTCCTAGCCTCATTTGCAGAATGTTTGCAAATCTCCAGGTAAAGCACCCAATTTGTTTTTTTTTAATGGTACGGATCATTTTATTTAAAAGAATATCATAAGTGATCTGAGCAGAATTAGGCCATTCGGCCCATCAAGTCTACTCCGCCATTCAATCATGGCTGCTCTATCTTTCCCTCTTAACCCCATTCTCCTGCCTTCTCCCCATTACCCCTGACACCCTTACTAATCAAGATTCTATCTATCTCTGGTTAAATAGAACGTTTTTTAAATCGGAGAACATTTTTAATATTTATATGTATCTAAAATAAAATGTGAAGGATGCAAACATTTCTTTTCTCAAGTTGAAAATGATAAGATAATTATATTTGATATATAGTGTGTTAATTGAGACTTGGAAAGCTTTTTGTACATAACTAGTGATTTTATATTAAGATGGTTTGCTTGGATTAGAATACCTGAATGAATCATTTATAATGTAATTCATTAAACTTCTATGGTCAGATTTCATTCCCACAGACTCCATTGATTCCATCTATTTTCACATCCTCTGATGTAAGCATAAGATTCTGTAACAAATTAGCTGGGTGTCTCCTATATCATAACACGTGGCTTCTGATTTATTAAATTAGGCTTTACATTTTGTTAGAAGTGGAAGGATATCTCCACTGAAGGCAAACTATATTGGGTATTGCCACAATGACTATGCAACTAAAGATATTTGATGTCTCCAGCAAAGAAGATGCATCACAAAGCTATGATCCACCTCATGGACTCCAGAAGGACATTATGTTTTGCAGAGGTTGTAATTTTTTTTTAAACTGCAGTGGTATTTCAAAATGAAATGAATCACGTGCAGGTAACCTGATCACAAGCTAAACAAATCAAATGAGGAGAAAATCCAGGAAGCTGATTTCTGGATCACGTTCCCAAACATATTAAATGTGCAGTTGCACCTCTGTGTGTGCAACCATCACAGATCAAGTGTATTTTCCTAAGTCTGACACCCAGTTCTGTGTTTGAGCTCAACAATCAGGATTATGGCATTAATGATCCCTACTGCACACATTCTTTATGGACTTTCACTTAATACTGTAAGCCTGCTGCGGAGTGGAATAAAAGTGAAAGCATACCGTCTGGAGTTAAGCTGCCTGCCGCATGTTTGTGATCCAATTTAAAGGGACCCAAAATTCAAAAATGCTCCAAAGAAAGGTTTCGCAAAATTTAATCCTCACCATTTTCATTTCTCTAACTTGGGATTTAGCCGATTGTATTAGCACTGTCAGCTTGAGGGATTGTAAATCAGGCTTTTATTGAGATTATTATTTTTTTTTTTAAAAGGAGGGAGATTCTAAGCAGCAGAAAAATTTGTAAATATCTTTAACTCTAAAAGCAGAGACATAATGTAGAGCTCCTTTATCACAAATAGTTCATGTGGACAAGACAGCTCACTGAATGTCCGTTTATTGAATATGGAGTTTCTCAGGTGAAAAATGATGGACATATTTTGGTGCCTTTGAAAACCTAACATAGGCAGCAACCAAAGCTCAAGATATTGTAGGTGATATCTGAATACTATAGATTACGAAACATTATACAGTATTCCAGAAGTAGGAGTCTGAAGAAGGATCCCAGACCAAATCATCACTATCCATGTTCTACAGAGATGTTACTTGACCCATTTAGTTACTCCTGCACTTTGTGTCCTTTTGTGTAAACCAGTATCTGCAGTTCCTTGTCTGAAGAAGGATCTCAACCCGAAACATCACCTATTCCGTTTCTCCAGAGATACTGTCTGACCCGCTGTTACTCCAGCATTTTGTATATATCTGCAGTTCCTTGTTTCTTCATTCTGCCTTCAGTGAGTAGATACTCTAATCAGTATGATACCCAAACCTAAAGGGAATGAGGCATTTTGACCTCTAAATTTAGCAGCAAGAATTACACATCATGTAAACCAACCTAGATCAAAACAGACGGGCCTACTTGACATATCTGGACACTTTTCCCATTGTCTTCCATGGATCAGAGCTGGCCACAATTATAAATGGAATTTCCGCTTCAATTCACAGAGCAGAAGGAAAGACAAGAGGACTCAACTCTCAATGACTAAACTTAGTAGAATGTAAATGAAAGGTCCAATACTGTGAATACAGTTTTCAAATGGTAGCTCAGAAGAATTGATCAAGTAAAGCTATCCTAACTCAAGGATCAGTGGTTGCACAGAGATAGTTTACTTTAGTTTAGAGATATGTTAATTGGCTTTGGTAAAATTGTAATTTGTCCCTAGCGTGTCGAATAGTTTTAGTGTACGAGGATCGGTAAGCGGCACAGCCTAAAGTCTAAAGTCCTGGCTACATCGGCATTGTAATCATGAGAAGAATCATTGAATTACATATATGATATGGCTCAGAAACAAACCATTTAGTACAAACAGACCAGCGTGGCATTCATATGTCAGTAGGGACTCCTCCCACCTTTCTACAGCTATGTTTCTATGTTTTTATATTCTATTTTTTTCAAAATTTCTGTCTAGTCTTAATTCCCTGTTCATAAGTTTGTCCAGCCTCTCTTTAAAAGTATGTTATACACCTCAACTGCTTTTTTGTTTGTAAATTTGTTAGCAAATTCCACATTTTCACCATTTTATAAGTTCATTTTAAATTCCCTGTTGGATTTCTTATAATGACAGTCTCTGGTTGTGTTCTTCCCCACAAGTGAATTGGTATTTAAATGATAAATGCACAGTATCATGTGTAGACTTTAGACCTTAGACTTAGAGATACAGCATGGAAACAGTCTCTTCAGCCCACTGAGTCCACATCGACCAGCGACCACCCCGTACACTACCACTATCCTACACACCAGGGACAATTTACAATTTTACCTAAGCCAATTATCCTGCAAGTTTGTACGTCTTTGGAGTATGGGAGGAAACTGGAGCACCCGGAGAAAACCCACGCAGCCACAGGGAGAACATGCAAGCTCCATGCAGGCAGCATTGGTAGCCAGGATCAAACTTGGGTCTTCTGCTCTGTCCCTGCAAATGTATATGGTCTGTAGCCAAGCTGATACTTAATGATTTAGTGCTGCTGAGTTATTTTAATTTAGTTTTCCAGGAACGGTGTGACTCTTAACAGAGTCAATTGATGTCATTCAGTTACCCTGGTGAATACATGGACTACTACTCTTTCTGAGCAACCAGAGATATTTCCACCATGATGGGCACCTACTTTATAAAACCTAGCATTATTTGAAAGTCCTTGCTTATCAAAAATTACAGCAGGATCCTGATCAGTTGGGCAAGTGGGCTGAGGAATGGTTAATGGAGTTTAATGTAGTTAAGAAGTGAAACCAGTTCAGGGGCTACAGTGAATAGCAGGGCCCTGGAGAGTGTTGCAGAGCAGAGGGGTCGTGGAGTTCAGGTACATAGTTTCTTGAAAGTAGCATTACAGATAGATAGAGTGGTCAAGATAGGGTGGTTCGGAACATTCGTCATCACCAGTCAGTATATTGAGTATAGAAGTTGGGATGTTATGTTACAGTTATACAATGTGGTCGAACTATGGAAAGACAAGTTTGCAGAGACTAAAGGTGGCATATAACGATGCCATGAGAACACTGCTTAGGAAACCTAGATGGTGTAGTGCTAGTAACATGTTTGTGGCTGCAGGAGTCAGTACTTTAGAAGCTATCCTAGGAAATCATATGTATAAATTCATTTGCAGGATAAATGACTCTAAAAATATAATTATTGTTGCCTTGTCAAACATAAGGTATAGCACTGCATGCTACGAATCCCAGCTGTGGAGAACACTGGTATCATTGTCTCGTTGTAGGACATTGATCATTCTTTTAATCTGGATTTTTAATTCATGTATTGTGGTTTTTTTAATATATAATTTATGATGCTTTTATAAGTGATATACTAAGATTTTATATGCACTTTATGATATTTTTTAATATGCAATGCATTTTGATGTAATGTTGCCCCTTGTCTGGACCTCGAGTCCATAATAAAGTTTATTAATATTATTAATATTATTATTATTAATACATTGCTGAGGATGCATTTGGAGCATTGTGTTCAGTTTTGGACACCCTGCTATAAGAAGGATGTTGTTAAGTTGGAAACAATGCAGAGAATATTTACGAGGATGTGCTAGAGAGACTGGCTACAGGGAGAGGCTGGGCAGGTTGGAACGATATTCCTTTGAGTACTGAAGGATAATGGGTGACCTTAAATAGGTGTAAAAGATCATGAGGGGAATTGATGGGTTGAATGCAACAGAGTTTTTTTACCCAAAGTAGGGGATCAAGAACCAGAAGACAGAAGACATAAGTTCAAGATGAAGGGGAAAAAACTAATATGAACCTGAAGGGCAACTTGTTCACACAGTATACAACACAAAATGCCAGATGAGGTAGTTGAGGCGGGTTAGCAACATTTAAAAGACATGTGAATGGGCACATGAATAGGAAAGGTTTAGATGGATATGGGCTATACACAAACAGGTGGGACTATTGTAGATGGGGCGTAATGGTCGGCATGGGCAAGTTGGGCCGAATGGCCTGCTTCTGTGCTATATGACTCTATGACCTCTATTAGTCACTCGTCAAGTTTGTTCTTTCTCAGAAGTAAAAAGAGCAGCCTGTTCATTACTTCTCTATCTTTAGACCCACACATTTCTGGCATAATCCTTGTAAATCTTTTCTGTGCCTTCTCCAGTACCACCAAATCCTTGTCATTGTTTGGTGGCCAGAGCAGAGCACAGTACTCTTTGTGTGGTCTAACAAAGGCTTGCTAAAGTTTAGCATAACTTCCCCACTCTGCAGTCTCAATATCATTGTTCATAGATGAGTCATGCACGTGTCAGGAAGCTGCTAACCAGTCACATCAGGTTAAATCCACATCAACATGAGAAATAATTTAGGGAAAATTTCAATGCTGATATTTGACAGAAGAGCAAATCAGGCAGAATGGAATGAGGGTTACTAATCAGTAAAAGTGCATTCTCTTTTCCTTCCCAAATGAATACATCCCTACATGGAGGCCAACATTGAAGGATCTACATCTTTTTTTTTGAGATGCAGCGTATAAACAGGCCTTTCAGCCCACCAAGTCTGCACCGACCAGCGATCCCCGCATATTAACACTACCCTGTACATACTAGGGACAATTTACATTTATACCAAGCTATTTAACCTACAAACCTGTACGTCTTTGGAGTGTTGGAGGAAACAGAAGATCTCAGGGAAAACCCAAGCGGTCATGGGGAGAATGTACAAACTCCATACAGACAGCACCCATGGTTGGGATTGAACCTGGCTCTCAACCGCTGCGCCACCGTGCCGCCCATTTGGTTGGATTTTTATAGATTGTGGATCTATAAAAGATGTTGATTGTAACAGTAGATGAGATACTCTAGATAGACACAAAAAGCTGGAGTAACTCAGCGGGCCAGGTAGTATCTCTGGATAGGATGAATTGGTGACATTTCGGGTCGAGACCCTTCTTCAGACAGAGATTCGATTATAGGATGAAGCATCTTAATCTTGTTCCCCACTTTCCTTCTTCTATTTAGATATATTTTATTTAGCTATAATGATTTGCCAACTGTATATAATCTCAAAAGGACAGAACAAGTAGATGCCCATAATCACATGAAATTCACAATTTGAATTGTGGAAGTGTTGGCTCACCATTTGCTAGTGCAGGCTGTTAGAGTGCTTTCTTATCACCAGCAATGACTCAGAGCTATTACCCATTCATTTCAAGGTAGGCAGTTCTGATTGCCAAGGCTTTGGAGAATACAACATGCCAAAATGAAATTGCACTCTTTGCTGGCTCATACTCTGCAAGCTTTGCTGGCCTATCTGAGCAATAAGATCCCAATTTCATTTGAGATCACTGAGCACTTACTTTATAATAAATAGCGACACTTTATGTGCTTAATTGCTCTTGTAAAATGCTGACATCTGTTGTTTGTGCAATGGGGTTAAGATCCTTGATTGCAAACCTTCGTAATGATTTCTCAAAAGATTAAACCCAACTTGTACCTAACCACCCAGGTGCACTAAACTGGGTATGTGAAAGATTCATCGATTAAGACAGTGTCCCCCATAAAGATCCTATTTTGAACATTGCAGATCATCTACATATTGAGGTGATGAAAGCTGCAGAGGGCAAATGTCATTGGGATGGAGGCAAATGTCTCAATAGTTTGATGGCTGATAACCAGCTGATTATCAAAACATTTGACAATACAGCAGAGAGAATAATAACAACAATAGAATAGTTGCTGTTTCTTAGCACATTTCTGCAAATAGATGGCCCTTCCAAAAGAATGCACGGCCTGGTCTGTTTCCCTATCCACCACGAAGTGCAAGAAGTAAGGGGAATTAAAATCATTCACTAAAAATAAATGAATACTTGCCTTTAACTTCACAACCATCAGAAAGACAGGGAAGGTCAAAGTCTTTTCATTATGTCTTTGAAAAGGTCTGAACATGTCTGAACACCCGTTGGGGATATGGGGAGAAGGCAGGAACGGGGTACTGATTGGGGATGATCAGCCATGATCCCATTGAATGGCGGTGCTGGTTCGAAGGGCCGAATGGACTACTCCTGCACCTATTGTCTATTGGTACGATATTCTTTTGGTGGAATATATATGACTCTTTGGGGTGGATTTCTGATAGGACTATCCATCACTTTGTAACTGTCCTGACACAGTTTTTCACTCTGGGCATTCTTGAATATGAATATGATAAGACAGAGAATGGCAGTGAACCCCAGCAATGCCATTTTAATGAGCAGGGTGGTGAATGGGAAACTCCCCCATAATACCCTCTCCCATCTATAGTGGAATCTGTCAGCTTAACCATATAACATATATACCATATAACAATTACAGCACGGAAACAGGCCATCTCGGCCCTACAAGTCCGTGCCGAACAACTTTTTTTCCCTTAGTCCCACCTGCCTGCACTCATACCATAACCCTCCATTCCCTTCTCATCCATATGCCTATCCAATTTATTTTTAAATTATACCAATGAACCTGCCTCCACCACTTCCACTGGAAGCTCATTCCACACCGCTACCACTCTCTGAGTAAAGCTTCACAGATACCACCAAGAACTATCAGCAACATTCCACATGACAGTTCCAGGAATGGGTGCCAACTGAGATGAGAAATTCCCCAGAAACACAGTTTTGCCTTTCACTGTTGTTAGTGCATGGACAGATAGCTATCAGTAGTAATTCCAGAAGAGGAGGAATTACAGTCAAGAATCCTGCCCATTTTCAATCCTGATTGCAAAGGGAAGTAAACCCTTACAATTTTTTAATTTACCAATTTACCTCTTTTATATTGTCTCCAGTCTATTTTTCAATCTCAATCTATATATTTGAACTTGTCTATCGTCCTTTCCTGTAATTCTCTCCATCACTCTCTTTGCCCCCCTTCCCAAATCCTTCCACAGTGGCCAAGCTTGGGTTATCTACCATAACATCATATCATGCAGCTGAGCATTAATATATATTTGATAAAACTCCTCTATAATGCCTTGGGATGTTCTTTTAATAAGTCATTGTCCGTGCCTTCCTTCCTCCTCAAAAAATATATTAAATTGGTGTGACTGTCATACAACTAACGGAAACCATTGCTTAGATTATAGGCATTAATATGTGACTGAGTGCAGTCAATTGCCAATTTAATCTCAATTTAATCTCAAAGCATATTTGAGATAAAAAAAAACAGAAAATACTAAAAACACTCTGCAGATCAGGCAGCATCCATTTGCATGAGAATCAATGAAAATCAAAGACCCTTTGCCCTGTTGAGTTGTTTCCAGCATCTTGTGTTTTATTTTAGATTTACATGCTGCTTAAAAGCCCATCACTTTGTCCTCACTGAGATCCGGGACCTCCTATGACCTTACATAAAACCTCACATGTATATTGTGATTGCTTTGCCCTTGAAAGTCAGAGTCATCATCTTAGCCATGGGATCTATTCGGGCTGCTGGTTTCACCAGCATCTATTCGCTGCTGCGTGAGTGAGGTAACCCAAATGCCATACTAAAGGAGAGAAAAATCATCTACTTTTCCTTCAGCTCACAGGAGTATACAGAGTATATACAGCCATCTTGTTGCGTTGCAGAAATTCGATGACTGCCTTAATGCCTTTATAAAGTGCTCCCTGTTTAACTCTTGCCATGATTTCAATGCACAAGGAAGATGCCCCCTGTGGGCACTGGTTTTCATGTTAGCTATCATCTGCAGAAAATCTCCATTCAGCCTTAAATTAATGATTTAATCAGACTTTACTTCTCCATCCCATTTCCGTTTTGATGTCTCTGACCTTGCCCTCTTATGAAGCACGAGGAACAACATCTTATCTTCTAGTGGCGACACAAGAGACTACAGATGCTGGAATCTTGAGCAAAATGGTAAGTGCCGGAGGAACTCAGCAGGTCAGGCAGCATCTGGAGAGGAAATAGACAAGCAGAGAAGCAAAAATCTTCAAAACAGCCATACTTTGGGTATTCACTCCCCAACAACTTATGTTTTGATGCTATCTTCCAATACCTTCAGCAGCTAAGTTACAGAGAAAGGTTAAACAAGTTAGGGCTTTATTCTTTGGAGCGCAGAAGGTTAAGGGGGGACTTATAGAGGTCTTTAAAATGATGAGAGGGATAGACAGAGTTGACGTGGATAAGCTTTTCCCACTGAGAGTAGGGAAGATTCAAACAGGGGGACATGACTTGAGAATTAAGGGACAGAAGTTTAGGGGTAACATGAGGGGGAACTTCTTTACTCAGAGAGTAGTGGCTGTGTGGAATGAGCTTCCAGTGAAGGTGGTGGAGGCAGGTTCGTTTTTATCATTTAAAAATAAATTGGATAGTTATATGGACGGGAAAGGAATGGAGGGTTATGGACTGAGCACAGGTATATGGGACTAGGGGAGAATACGTGTTCGGCACGGACTAGAAGGGTCGAGATGGCCTGTTTCCGTGCTGTAATTGTTATATGGTTATATGGTTATAGCGAATTCAGTGACTTCTTAGAATCATAGAATGGTATGATGCAGAAGGATGCCATTTGGTCCACATACCTGTACCAGCTCTCTACTCGAACAATTCACCAGTTCCACCCCATTAGTTGACATTCAGCACTGATTGCAAAAGATATCTTCAGCCATTGATAATACACAAGGTGTGCCGAAGATCATGGTAAATGAATTTTTTCGATCTCTTCTTGTCAAATTACTCTCTTAGCGTCCAACATTCTGAAATTGTATACTCTTCGTTGATTTGGCACAACACCTTCAGTTGCTTCATCGAAAAATGGTTCCTCTCCAGGGCCTTATTCAAATCATCGTCAGCTTGCCTGTCTTATCTTCACACATCAAGCTTGACACCCAAGGGATGGCACAGTGATTGCTGTTCTGTTTCTCTCTGGCAGCTACTAGTACAGGTCCTGGCTGGTGTACCACACCATTTCCTCTTGTGCATATTTTCCCTCTAGTTTTCCATTTCTTTCAGACACATCTGCAAATTCATTAGCAAATGGCCCTGGTTAAATGTGGTACTCACAGTTCTAAACCAAGTTCTCTGTACTCTCTCATTCCTGTACACTGGGGTGCTCCAGTATCAGACCAGCACACATGTTTTCATGCACGGTGTGGCATGGTGGCGCAATGGTACAGCACCAGAGACCCGGGTTCGATCCTAACTGCAGGTGCTGCCTGTAGGGAGTTTGTACTTTCTCCCCATTACCGCGTGTGATTTTCCCGGGTGCTCCGGGTTCCTTCCACATTCCAAAGACGTACAGGTTTGTGGGTTAAATTGGCATCTATAAATTGTAAATTGTCCCTATTGTGAAGGATAGTGTTAGTTTTCTGGGATCCCTGGTCAGCGCTGACTTGGTGGACCGAAGGGCCTGTTTCCGTGCTGTATCTCTAAACTAAACAACAATAAACTCTGCATTGTGCTTCTTTCCAGTCATTAAATTGTCCCCTTTCGGCTTGCATTTGTTCACTGGTCCAGTGGCTGTATAATTGTACGTTGTTAACGCTTGTTTTGTCTCTATAACATTTCTTTCCACTTCTTATGGATGATAAATTTTGCACCACTGTTTACCTGGAAATGTTCCTCTCCTTCTTCTATTCCAGTGGAATAAAAGATAGGTGGTGGATACTTGGCCCACTCATTTTTTCACCTTATCCATTTGTTCTACCCCGTTCCATGTCGTAACTCTGATCTAAAATTCTCTCTCGGATGGCTCACTGAAACTTTAGTCAGCTTGTGCAACATTGTTTGGCCCTTATTCCTTTACAGGTAGTTCCATTATAATGTGTGTTTCCTCAATGAAAATTGGATATAACATGATCGATGAATGAGGGAACACTATTTATTATTATCCTGGCCTAATTATTTAAAATGTAATTTTGATTGAAACTTGAGAAATGGTAGGCAGAAAAAAAGCTGTATTAGGAAAAAAATGTTTCCATGTAGCCTTCCCGCAATAATCGGACACCATGGTTTTTCATCTCTTACTTTCAATTTATCATCTCTAAACTTCTCTTGACACTTGTGCAATGATGCTCTATTAAATATTATAGCCTTTAATATTTTTTGCTTGCAGTAACAAAAATAAATTAATTGCTATTAAAAGATTTATTTTTGAAAATCCTCTGGGAAAAAATAGTTTTATTGTGAGTCTGAACTTCTCTGGACACTAACCCCCTTCTCCCTATTGCACAATTGCTTCTATAAAACAATTTTCTTCAACGCAAGATTTTTTCAGAACACAACTAACACATTATAGCAGAACTATCCATATTAATATTTTCTGGTACCATCCATCCTCCTCCCCTTGTATCTGTGAAAAATGTCCAATTTCTGTACATTTGTGACATTGCTTCCCATAAGAGGAGAATTACTGTATCTGCTTCTTCTGGTCTTGCTGGTGTTTTTTTTTTAAATTTCTATTATTTTTGTTTGATTACTTATTCGGAAACACGTTGTCCACCATCAGACTCATCAACTCTGGCTTTGGATAAATCCAAGGCACTTCAGAATTTGATGCACTTTTCCAGGCTTTGCTCTGTTTCTCTCAGCAGTTTTAGGTTTAGAGTGTTTTAGACATACAGCATGGAAATAGGACCTTTGGCCCACTGAGCCCATGCTGACCATCAATCACCAGTACACGAGTTCTATATCATCCCAGTTTCGCATCCTACACACTAGGGTTAATTTACAGAAGCCAATTAACCCACATATTTGTGCATCTTTTGGAATGTGGGACGAAACCGGAGTACCCAGAGAAATTCGACATGGTCACAGAGAAACTGTACAAACTCTGCACAGACAGTACCCATAGTCAGGATCGAACCCTGGTCTCCAGCGCTGTGAGGCAACATCTCTACCACTGTGCCATTCTGCTGCTGTTTCTCCCTCAATCCTATACCCTGAATTATGCAATTAAACCTGTCACTATCAATGTGTCCATCATATTTCCAAAGTTACATTATGTGGCCAGTAACTTTAGGTTAGCCCGGGATATGTCAAGTATCTCACCCATTATAAGATAATCAGCATCATCCTTCTTGCCCGTCAAGCCTGCTCTGCCATCCATTAAGATCATGGCTGATCTTCCTACCCCACTGACAATTTCTAACCCCATATCCCTCCGTCCCATAGATGTCCAGAAATTGATTGATATTTAGTTTAAATTAATGCAGTGATTGAACCTTCATAACACTCCTTGGTAGAGAATTCCTAAGATTTCCCACCCTCTCATTCTCACCCATCTGGGAGATTGCAGGCAACAGATGAAACGGGTAAAAAAAGACAGCTACTCCAAGCCTGTCTCTTCATATTTCAACCCACATTAAAGCCGTTTGTGCTTACAAACAAAGTGCCTGGAGCTGATCCGCTGATGTGGAGGGCTAGCTGTTGTATCCCCATGTGGAATGGAGTGGCCACGTGTTTTGTGAGAGGGACAGGGTGCTTGAGTCATGTGCAACTGATAACATTCTTCCATGGTGGCATAACTCTTTGGCAGGCTTTTGAATCCCTGGCAGAACTGTTTACGTGAGATCCGTATGTCCAGAGCATGCCCTCATCAACAGAGATGCTCGATGTTGTCATCCTCTAATCTGCTCTTTCTTAGGTTTTCCCAGCTACAACATCCAGTGCCATTGACTAATGCTGGTACTTCACCAAGAGCAGCTCTTATCACCTCAGTCTCCAATCCGGAGGGGCAGCCAATGTTGCAGCATAGGGATTAAAGAATGCATGACCATGGGGATGGCCTTTTTCCCTAGGTCTTTATGTGAAAAAATCACCTGCCATGAAAGACCATAGAGAAATAGAAGAATGCTGGTCCACTCTATGTAGGTATCCTGGCACTGAGAGGCTGAGCAGGGTAGACAATGGAATTGCTCTGACAAGGACAAGAAGGCTCTGCAGAGAGTAGTGCGTTCGGCCGAACGCATTATGGGAACTTCACTCACCCCCCTGCAGGAACTATACAACAGGAGGTGCAACTCCAGAGCAAACAAAATCATGGGAGACCCCTTCCACCCCTGCAACGGACTGTTCCAGCTGCTACGGTCAGGCAAACGCCTCCGTTGCCATGCGGTGAGAACAGAGAGGTTGAGAAGGAGTTTCTTCCCAGAGGCAATTCGGACTGTAAACGCCTATCTCACCAGGGACTAACTCTACTGAACGTTTTTCCTTCCACTATTTATTATGTAAAAGAATATGTGTGTTATGATTGTGTTTATAATTTGTTTGGTTGTTTTGTTGTTTGTCTTTTGCACAAAAGTCCGCGAGCATTGCCACTTTCATTTCACTGCACATCTCGTATGTGTATGTGACAAATAAACTTGACTTGACTTGACTTGACAAGATTCATGACATAGCTTGATATAATGTAGGTGCCTGCGCCAGGGCATAGATTTAAGCATTATGTCGGGTTAAGCCAGGTAAGTGCTAGACAGCAACTCTGATCGGAGATGGCTCCACCCTCATAAAGTCCTAAACTTAGTTTGGTGCTCATGAGAAGTTGGCGATGCTGCCTGACGTCTCCAGTTCTTCACCTGATTCTTGAGTATTATTGTGTGGGAACAGAAGATGAATGCTTATGAACAATGATGTTCTCCTAGCAAGAATAGTTGGGTGTCAGTCAAGAGTAAACTACCATGCGTAACCCACCATGACTACACCCAGCATTGCGGAAACATGTTACTTAAATATTTAACATAACATAAACACTGAGCTTCAGCCTTGTGCCTGCAATAACCCAAGATGGAACATCTACAGGGTTAAATTAGTGTGTATAGTCATATAGCACGGACACAAGCCCTTCGGCTCACTGAGAAGGCACCGATAATCAATTATCCATTTACACTAATCCTATCACTTAATCCTCCTGTACTTGAATGAACTACTCTCCCCCCCAGATTCTACACTCATCTGCAGAATGAATGGAATTTATAGCAGCCAAGTAATGTACCAACGTGCACATATTTGGGACATGGGAAGAAGCTTGAGCATTAGGAAGAGGTGCAAACTCCAAACATACAGCTCTGGAGGTCAGGATTGAACCCAGATATTTAACTCAGTGCCACTTTCCTGCATTAATCCCATATTCCTTGATTCCCTCGTTACCTGAACATTTATTGGTCTCTACCTTGGATATGTTTAGTAACTGAGACTCCACAGCCACCCAGCATAGAACGCTCCTTAGATTTACCACTAACTGGATGAAGACATTTCTTCTCATCTCATCCTGACTAGCTTGTTCCTTTATTTTATGAACTGTGATTCCCTTTGTTAGACAATTCAGCCCAGGGAAACGCATCCCTGCATCCGTCCCATCAAGTCTCATAAGAAATTTGGGATACACTGGCGTAGTAAATAGTGCTGATGCTCACAGCTGTGGGAACCTGGGTTTGATCCTTTAGTTGCTGCTGGCGTGGCCTTTGAAGACTCTCCCCACCACCGTGGATTCTCCCTTGTATGCACAGGCTTCCTTGCATAATTGAAAAGATATATGGTATATTAATAGGCATTGTAAATTAACCCTGAGTTTAGCTTAATGCAGAAGTGACCAAACATGGAATGGATGGGCAAGTCTGAGGGCTTTAAGTGTACAGAGAATTAAGGAGAGGGTGAATGGGAGTGTAGGAAGGAACTGCAGATGCTGGTTTAAACCAAAGATAGACACAAAATGCTGGAGTAACTCAGTGGGACGCGTGGCATCTCTGGAGAGAAGGAATGGTGACATTTCCGTTCGAGTCTGAAGAAGGGTCTCGGCCCCAAACATCTCCCATTCCTTCTCTCCAGAGATGCTGCCTGAGTCACTCCAGCATTTTGTGTCTATCTTCAGGTGAATGGGAGTAATGGATTTGCTCCCCTCAGAGTCCGCATGAACCCAATTCAGCTAAATGACCTCTAGTGTTGCTCTAACTATAAGATAGTGTAAGGAATTTACAGCTGCCTTTAAACTATCTATAGCTTTAAGATGTTGTGTGTTTCAATAAAATTCCTCAAGGTTGTGAAATTATAGCTCCAGTTGACTTAATCTTAATGTCAACATAAAAGTGAATATATAATCGCACAAATCAGAAATAGTCTTTGGTGGTTATTTCTCAGACTATTTTCTAAAGAGTAAAGGACCTGCAGCAATATTGCACATTTCAAAGTCACAGGATATTCCACTGTAGTGTTTAGCCTTTGGAGTTTTATTTTTGATGTAATCACTATTTGTTCAACATTAAAGAAGGGAGAAGAAAAAGTGGCATCCACCTAAGAATCATATCAGACAAAACCTTCATTGGACCTTTGAAATGAAATTGCCAAGTAGAGGAGCGGCATAGTCCCTAATCATTTGTTCAATGGGTGGCTAAGGCATCAGATGGATGTGAAATACTCAGCAGATGTGAGTGCCGTTGCATAGCAGTCGCTGTGGAATGCACGGCACAGAAGGTGAACAGTTGTGAAAAACGGTGGATCGTTGCTCCAGCATTTTGTGCCTATCTTTGAAATACTCAGCAGTGTAGGCAAAGCCAGTGGAGAAAGGAACAGTTAATGTTTCATACTGAATGTCAAGAGGTTTATGCTGCTGGAAGGATAAGTCTCAGCTCTGTTTCCCAACAGAGGGCTGCTGGACAATGGTCAACTTTGCTAGATGCAGGAAGATTGTTCCCGATGTTGGGGAAGTCTAGGACAAGGGGTCACAATTTAAAGATAAAGGGGAAATCCTTTAGGACCGAGATGAGAAAAACATTTTTCACACAGAGAGTGGTGAGTCTCTGGAACTATCTGCCACAGAAGGTAGTTGAGGCCCAGTTCATTGGCTATATTTAAGAGGGAGTTAGATGTGGCCCTTGTGGCTAAAGGGATCAGGGGGTATGGTGAGAAGGCAGGTACAGGATACTGAGTTGGATGATCAGCCATGATCATGTTGAATAGCGGTGCAGGCTCGAAGGGCCGAATGGCCTACTCCTGCACCTATTTTCTATGTTTCTATGTTTCTCAAAATATCACCGACCACTGGAATTGTCTGCATTTAGTTTAGGTTAGTTTATTATTGTCACGTGTACTGAGGTACAGTGAAAAGCTTCTTGTTTTTTGTGCCATCCAGTCAGCGAAAAGACTATCACCGTGGCGCTTGGTAGAGTTGCTGCCTTACAGCGAATGCAGCACAGGAGACCCGGGTTCGATCCTGACTACTGGTGCTGTCTGTACGGAGTTTGCACGTTCTTCCTGTGATCTGCTTGGGTTTTCGCCAAGATCTTCGGTTTCCTCCCACACTCCAAAGATGTACGGGTTTGTAGGTTAATTGGCTTGGTAAATGTAAACAAAAATTGTCCCTAGTGGGTGTAAGATATTGTTAATGTGCGGGGAACACTGGTCGGCGCGGACCAGGTGGGCCAAAGGGCCTGTTTCCGCGCTGTATCTCTAAAACTAAAAACTAAAATACAAGCCAGAGAGGAAAACCGCATTCAAAATCCACTCCATGCCACAAAGGGAATGGTAAATTGATGAGTATTTTTGGGATCTGTAAAAAACAGTTCCATACGGCATAATACTCAACCCCTTGTTTTTTTGTATAAAATGTTTATTTCAGATTTAGACGAGCAAGGTGAGGGTGCTTGATAAAGAAATTCACATTTAGCACAAATATATGGCTGTGTAATTGGCAGTAGGAAGACAACTTTTCCGCTTCTAGATAGGGAATGCACAGTAATTGGATGGATTTTGAAAATGATGATGGAACAATAGGTCTCCGGATTGTATTTTCATAAATTTGTAAAAGGTCACAAGACAGGTTAATAAGGCAGGATCCTTTCCTTTTTATACCTGGGGCATAGACAATATGTTTATAGACAGTTGATGTTGGAACTATACACAATGGAGGTCAGGCCACCGCATATGTGCTACATATATTTCTGGTCATCACATCACAGGAAGGCTGTGATTGCAACAGGGAGGTTGAAGAGGACATACTGTGTATTTGAGATTGTTGCCAGGACTGGAAAAAATATTGTTGTGAGGAAAGATTAGTAGCTAGAGTTGTTTTTGTTGGCACATTGGAGGCTGGGGAGAGGCCTACTTGAGGTGGGGTAAGCTTGAGGGGTCTGATGGCATCCCCTGCTCCTAATTTCTTATATGTGAATAAAGTTACAAGACAACTACCAAAAAAGTACATAAGATGGATCAATATCCCTCATCAGAAGTAGCAATGTTACAACATTTTGAGATTTAAAAAATCAAGTCTTTAATTTATCCCATCAGATAAAGCATAAAAAGAAGTTTAATTTGACACCTAATTCACTTTCATATCTTCAGTATTAAAAAGGTTATGGCCATTTTCATACTCGGAAATTGGCATCTTGTTCCCTATTGCTTTTTCATTAACACAAAAGCTGTGATCGAGGACATTTAAAAGCCCATAACTTTCTTAAAATTTAAGAGAACTGAAATAAATTTTCAATTATTATAGATTGAAGCATATATGAAACAATCTTACTTGGATGACTTGAAATTAAAGCATATAATTAGTTAGTTACCTAATTGTAGCTAATTACAAAATTCAATTACTAGATCTAAACATCTATCCATTTCTTAAGAATAGATTAACATTTTTAAATAGCCTAAGTGTCCAAATAACATTCACACAAGAATTCAGAATATAACATAATTTTTAAATCTCATTGTCATGGGTTTATAGGCCAAATGGAAGGAATTTAATATTTAATACCTGTAAATTAATGGCCATTTAAATCAACTTGCCTGTGGGTTTTTTTGGAACGGGACCATTTGGAACTCTGAGGTTGCGGTGATTTTAGTCCCCATATCGGCAGCAAATACACTGCCGGTTCTTCGGGGGAAAAAATCACTGTTTCGCCACTTAAAATGTGAATTAAATGCATCTTATGAAACACTTTTATACATAAAAATAAACTACTTTCTTTTACCTGACCCCTACATAAAATCCAGCCCGTTGTCGGCATTGACGGCTTCAGAAGCTGATTTTAAAATGACTCCAGCAATTAACTTGTCGGGCGAATTTTTTTTAAAAACACACAGAACGGCCGTCGGAACGATTCTTTAGCAACATCTTGCACTCCAACAAATATAATCCAGGACCAAGTCAGAAAAAAAACGCGTTTTAACCCCGCCCCCCCTCAAACGCGCCAAAATCGCGCACACGGCCAGTGGCAGAATTGCAGCGCTGCTGAAGGTAAGTATTGTAACATACCAATCAGAAGAGTAAAAAGTTAAGCAGAGTTGATTTCAGATACTTGATTGAAGCATGAAAGGAGAGACAAATACAACGTGTACTATGGTGACAAGTGCAAAATAGTAGAATGGTGCACGATTGTAGCACAAAATACAAGTGGTGCAAAAGAATACCAAAGCACCATAGAATAACCAAAGAAAATAGAGTTAAGAGTGTGTGGCAACACCACAGGTGGGAAAGAGAAGAAACATAGAAAATAGGTGCAGGAGAAGGACATTCGGCCCTTCGAGCCAGCACTGCCATTCCATATGATCATGTCTGATCATCCAAAATCAGTACCCCATTCCTGCTTTCTCCCCATATCCCTTGATTCCGTTAGCCTGAAAAGCTATATCTACAGACACACACACTATATCACACACAAATACACGCTACATCACACACACACACAAACACACACTATATCACACACACACACACAAACACACACACACACCAACACACACTATATCACACACACACACACACACACACACACACACACACACACACACACACACACACACACACACACACACACATATCACACACACACACACACACATCACACACACACACACACACACTATATCACACACACACACACACACACACACACACACACACACACACACACACACACACACACACACACACACACACACACACACACACACACACACACACACACAAGCAAAGGATGGGGCCAGGGAAAGCAGGGGAGCGCTGTCTGAAATTGACACGGTGCAAAGCCAATGTTATACAGACGCACACCGCGATGAACAGGAAGGTTAAGACGGCTAGCACAGTGTACGGTAAGTCCTTTAAAAGAGGGGGGATGGGGAGAAGGGGAGAAGGGGGGAGAGGGGGAAAGTGGAGAAGGAGTGGAGACACTTTTAAGAATCCAGACAACTTTTAATAAGCCAGGGATACACAGCTGTGAAGTTTGGCGGGCCATTTAACATTACCAGTCGGTTATCCTTGGTTCTGAAAACTCATGCATGCATTTTTTCCCCCAATGAGCCAATGAAAATGGCCAGAGACAAAAATGCTGGAGAAACTCAGCGGGTGAGGCAGCATCAATGGAGCGAATGAAATAGGTGACGTTTCGGGTCGAGATCCTTCTTCAGACTGATGCGGGGGTGAGGGGGATGGGAAGAAGAAAGGAAGAGACAGTGGGCTGTGGGAAGTGGAGGGGAAAGAAGGAGAATGCAGGGATTACCTGAAATTGGAGAAGTTAATGTTCATACCACTGTGGTGTAAACTACCCAAGTGAAATATGAGGTGCTGTTCCTCCAATTTACGGTGGGCCTCACTCTGGCCATGGAGGAGGCCCAGGACAGAAAGGTCGGATTCGGAATAGGCGGGGGAGTTGAAGTGCTGAGCCCCCGGGAGATCAGGTTGGTTATTGCATACCGAGCGGAGATGTTGGGCAAAGCGATCTTCAAACCTACACTTGGTCTCACCAATGTAGAGCAGCTGATACCTAGAGCAGCGGATGAAATAGATGAGGTTGGAGGAGGTGCGTGAATCTCTGCCGCACCTGGAAAGACTGCTTGGGTCCTTGGATGGAGTCAAGGGAGGAGGTAAAGTGACCTTAAACAATGAAAATGGCCAGTCAACAAAGGCGATTAACTAAAACTACCTACGACTACCTCAACTACCTGTAACTACATGGAGACCCCACTACAACTGCACCCACGACCACAGGATTATCGATTTTCTCCATGGCGACCAATACTGAGGCCGCGACTAGTTCCCAGAATGCGGGAACTGCTCGCGACCATGAAAGAGACTCGCCAGAGACCTCCAGCGAACATGTGGCGACCATGTTGCGATCATGTGGAGGGCGCAGAGTCTCTTGCACTCGCCCACAAAGTCATCTAAGTGGGACAGGCCCTTAACTCTCTTGAAAACATCCAGTGACTTAGCCTCCACTGCCTTCTGTGGCAGAGAATTTCCAGAGATGATTGGTTCAGGAGTTAAATAACAGCGGGGAAGAAACTGGTCTGGACAGCTGGGAATTTAATATCTTGTAATTTCTCTGAAATGATAGTGGAAAGAAAAGGGAAGGGCCAGGGTGACAGATATCCTCGATGATACTTCCAGCCTTCCTGATGCAAAGCACAGTGAAGGAAGTGACAAGCCTGTGATGGATTGGGCTGCGTACATCACTTTCTGTAGGTTCATAGAAACATAGAAACATAGAAATTAGGCGCAGGAGTAGGCCATTTGGCCCTTCGAGCCTGCACCGCCATTCAATATGATCATGGCTGATCATCCAACTCAGTATCCCGTACCTGCCTTCTCTCCAAACCCTCTGATCCCCTTAGCCACAAGGGCCACATCTAACTCCCTCTTAAATATAGCCAATGAACTGGCCTCAACTACCCTCTGCGGCAGAGAGTTCCAGAGATTCACCGCTCTCTGTGTGAAAAACACGTTTTCTCCTCTCGGTTTTAAAGGATTTCCCCCTGATCCTTAAGCTGTGACCCCTTGTCCTGGACTTCCCTAACATCGGGAACAATCTTCCTGCATCTAGCCTGTCCAACCCCTTAAGAATTTTGTAAGTTTCTATAAGATCCCCTCTCAATCTTCTAAATTCTAGAGAGTATAAACCAAGTCTATCCAGTCTTTCTTCATAAGACAGTCCTGACATCCCAGGAATGTGGTGAACCGTCTTGCACTCCCTCTATGGCAATAATGTCCTTCCTCTGATTTGGGTTCATGAGCAGAGTGCTTGCCATATCTGGTTGAGATGCATCCTGTCAGAATACTTACTATAACCTGTCTGTAGAAGTTTGAGAAAATCCTTATATACATGCCAAATCTTCTTAGGCATCTAGGAAAGCAAATACTTTCTTGGTTACTGCATCAGTGTGAAGGGATTTAGTTTTACTGGTGATGTCGATGTGTAGGAACTTGTAGTTGCCGGACCATCTCTGCAGCAGCTCCAGTGATGAGGACGGGGTTGTGCTTACCCCCCGCGCTTCATTAGGTCAACAATCAACTCTTTCGTATTGCCTGCTTAAGGGCTAGGTTGTTATTCTGACACCCATGACACAAATTCTCCATCCCTTTCCCGTTCTTTGTCTCATGGTTGTTGTAGATCAGGCCGACAGGGGTGGTATCATGGGCAAATATAAAGATTGAGTTGGTGTTGCAAATGGCTGCAGAGTCCTGTCTTTGCTGGGAATAGAGCATGGGACCACCTACATAACCCTAACGACCATCAGTGTTGAGGCTCAAGCTGGGGAAATGTGAGGACCTATTCTAACTGACTGAGGCCTGCCAGTTAAGAGGTCCAGAGCCAGTTGCAGATGGATACCACAAGGCCAAGGTCCAGTAGTTTAGGGATGAGCTTATTTAAAATCATGGTGCTTAAAGCTGAACTGTAGTCAATGAATAGCCTCCTGACACATGTGTTCTCATTGTTAATGTAATCCAGGGCTGAATGAGGACTCTCCCGACGCCGGAGCAACATCACCCGGCGAGAACGGCCAGGAACATCGGGCCTCCGTAGAGGCAACTGTGGAGGCCTCAATAGGTCTGACTATGGGAGAACTGGGGATGGGGACTGGACATTGTGCCTTCCCCCACAGTGGTAACCATTATGGGGGGATGTTTTTTTGTGTGTAAATGATTATTTTATTCTGTGTCCAAGATGGCTGCTGGAAGGGAGAGTGTACGCTGGCGCGCTTTAGCTGCCGCTGCTCTCTCTTCATATTGTGTTTTTGATTTTTGTCTTTGGATTGAATTCTGTCTTTAATTTGTGTACTGGTGATGTATTTACTATTTATTTCATTCCGCTTACATCTTTTTACTCTATTTGCTAAATTTTGTTAGGTGTCCTTGAGACTCTTGAAAGGCGCCCATAAATAAAATTTATTATTATTATTATTATTAATGTAGTGTAAGAAAAGTGGACTCCCCCATAGTTCTATATTTTCATGTCGGGGTATTCCAAAGACTGGCTTCCAAAGCTCTTCATTATTAGTTTAGAGATACAGCGCGGAAACAGGCCCTTCGGCCCATCGGGTCCGCGCCGACACCAATCCCCGCACATTAACACTATGCTGCACACACTAGGGACAATTTTTACATTTACCAAGCCAATTAACCTACAAACCTGTACGTCTTTGTGTTAATCCTGGCCAGATTGGAGAGGCTTGGATTCTAAAATGGGGTAAAAGCTTCAAGGCTGCTGGGAGACTTGGTCAATTTGAAAGTGCTCTCTGTGGAACTGGGACAAGCTGCAGAGTGGTGCCAGTTTGTCTAGAGCCTAGATCCAAGCTGCAGGAAAAGAATAAGAACATCTGCAGACTCTGTCAATTAGGTGCAAAATGCATAGAATGGATTGGATGACTGCAAACCAGACATACACCTTGTAAATAATTGTAAATAATGTTGCAGAGTTTCACTTTGCCGAGTGTTGATTGGATGAGGTATTGAGCCTTGTCTGGTTTCCTTGCAGATCAGGGTAAATGTTGCAAGGTTTGCTTCCTTCGAGAAACCCTGTTTGAATACAATGTATTCTTGGGTTAGGGAAATGTCTGTTATGTATGGGGTTAATCGATATCTGTAATTGGATTGTAAAGAGACCACTATGTGGTTTGGCCCCTGAAGGTCTGGGGACCTATAAAAGTCCGCTACCACGAGGTCCCGCATCGATCTTCTGGGACAGCGCTTGGGACTGCGGGACCTTCTGGAGTGTCTCTGCTTGAGCGAGGCCTAGAGACAGGCATATAAGAGGATCAAACCCGCGGTGGGATAGGTACAGTAGTTGAACTGGAATTGTGTTTTGTTAAAATCGAGATTAGTTGCGCAAGTGCTTGATTCAGTGGTTTTTGACTGAAACTAGACTGAGGGGGAAGCTTAGAACGAACAATTTACATTTGGAATGTGGGAGGAAACTGAAGATCTCGGAGAAAACCCACGCAGGTCATGGGGAGAACGTACAAACTCCATACAGACAAGCGCCTGTTGTTAGGATCGAACCTGGGTCTTCGGCACAGCGTTCGCTGTAAGGCAGCAACTTTACCGCTGCGCCACCGTGACTGCCTGTCACTCCATGTCACTTGGCCAAACTGCTGCCGGAAAGACTGAGTAATAGCACGGCAGAATCTGATGAGGCGGAGCAGTTCTTTTCCAACCGGCACGGATGCAATGGGCTGGATGGTCTCCCGATGCATCATAGATCCTCTATGACAGTTTCCATTTGCACTTTCAGCGACTTGGGCCGCAAGATATTACAACCTAAACGTACAAGGGCAAACCTAGCCAGAGGCAGATGCAAGAAACGCCTTGCTGCAGAAGGATTTGTTCCAATGCACCAGCAAAGATGCTCAAAAAGCAGAAAAAAAACCTCCCCCAAAAAATCTACATTTCTGAAAAAGATTAACATGACACACACAGTTTTAGAAAAATTTGCCTGTGGGCTGGTACATCAATATACAGCTGAATATGTTTCAAATGGGACAGCAGAACTGCCATTGTACAACATAGAGAAAGCTGCACGATCCAGCGTGGGACCTATGTCAATGAAATTTGGAAGTATAATGAAGCTTGCAATGCAGCCCTGATAATCCCATTCTTCTCACTGCTAAATATGGTGCACCAGTTTGCTGATGAATGCTTGCTCCCAGTGATGGCGTACATCGCCAGGTTTGGAGGGCCAGGGCCACCTAGACAGACGCTAAAACATTGTTTGAGAATTCATCTTACTTCTCCTTTACGCAACTGCTGCTATTGCAAACGCCATCCTTTTCTTATCGATGTCAGTAAAAATAACTGACAGAATTCTAACTGGCATAGGCGGTTTCATATTTCATCTTCTCTTTCTGTCAGATCTGGCACTGCTTCTCAGTTCAATCATGCCTCTTGTTCTGCTGTCTCTTTGTTAAAAATCTGCCTATTGCATCTGGCATCGCAGACCAGTTTTATCTCTGGTCCTAACCTTCTTAGATCCAATATAATATCTGCCAAGTGCAACTTTACTGAAAAGATGCAATGGCTGGTATCTTCCTGAACTACAGAGACTATTCCTGCGGCTTTCTTGCCAAATCATTCTGTCATACCATGTATGAAGCATCCTTTCTATCTCTAGAAACAAAGAACTGCAGATGCTGGTTAAGACACAAAAGGACACAAAGTGCTGGAGTAACTCAACGGGTCAGGCAGCATCCCTGAAGAACATGGACAGGTGACATTTCGGGTCTGAAGATGGATCTCAATCCATAATGTCCTCTATCCATTGGACATTCCATACCAGGGCATCGGAAATGGCCTCGTTCTTCAGGGAATGGGGATTCCCCTCCGCCACCATAGATGAGGCTCGCACCAGGGTCTCATCCATACCCCGCAACACTGCTCTCTCTTCCCATCCCCACACTCGCAACAAGGGCAGAGTCCCCCTAGTCCTCACCTTTCACCCCACCAGCCGGCAAATACAATACATAATCCTCCGCCATTTCCGCCACCTCCAACGTGACCCCACCACTTGCCACATCTTCCCATCTCCCCCCATGTCTCCCTTCCGCAAAGACCGCTCCCTCCGCAACTCCCTTGTCAATTCTTCCCTTCCCTCCCGTACCACCCCCTCCCCGGGCACTTTCTGTTGCAACCGCAAGAAATGCAACACCTGTCCCTTCACCTCCCCCCTCAACTCCATTCAAGGACCCAAGCAATCGTTCCAGGTGCGACAAAGGTTTACCTGTATCTCCTCCAACCTCATCTACTGCATCCGCTGCTCTAGATGTCAGCTGATTTACATCGGGGAGCCTAAGCGGAGGTTGGGCGATCGTTTCGCCGAACACCTCCGCTCAGTCCGCAATAACCTACCTGAACTCCCGGTGGCTCAGCACTTCAACTCCTCCTCCCATTCTCAATCCGACCTCTCTGTCCTGGGTCTCCTCCATTGCCAGAGTGAGCAACACCGGAAATTGGAGGAACAGCACCTCATATTCCGCCTGGGCAGCTTGCGTCCTGATGGCATGAACGTTGAATTCTCCCAATTTTGCTAGCACTTGCTGTCTCCTCCCCTTCCTTAACCCTCGAGCTGTCTCCTCCCACCCCCCTGCCCTCGGGCTCCTCCTCCTCCCTTGTTCCCTCCTTCTCCCCCCCACCCCCCATCAGTCTGAAGAAGGGTTTCGGCCCGAAACGTCGCCTATTTCCTTCGCTCCATAGATGCTTCTGCACCCGCTGAGTTTCTCCAGTAATTTTGTGTACCTTATGTCCTCTATCCATGTTCTCCAGAGATGCTGCTTGACCCGCGGAGGTACTCCAGCACTTTGCATCCTTCCTATCTCTCTTGGCAGACAATCTAAAGAAAATGCTGACCTTATTCAATTGCTTTATAACTCAAATTAATTCCATTGAATTTGGTAAAGAATACTTAACAATTGCGAGAAACATCAATGTTATCTTCATCATCACATCTGTCAAATCCTGTGCTCCCTGAAGTCGAATATTCTGATAGTATATTACTCATAGTCTGCAGCTTGAGCAATACTTCTGTCAGCATATGTAGTAAAGAACAGCACCAGCAACACGCACGCTCGCTGTTGTATCAGAACTAGGATCTGTCTGTCCTCTGGTGATTACAGATGCTCCTCGAGTTACGATGCTTCGACTTACGATATTTTGACTTTACGATGGTGCAAATGCAATACACATTCAGTAGAAACCGTACTGAACTAGCCTGGCCTCATGGCAGCATCGGGCTGCGTTGGTCATTTAAGCGGTAATGCTTTAAGGCCCTGTCCCACGATACGAATTTACCCAAGAGCTCTCCCGAGTTTAAAATAAAATCAAACTCTTGGTAAGTATGTAGAATGTACGTAGCGGGTACGTCGGAGCTCGTGGATGTCTCATAGCGGCTCGTAATGCTAACGGCAGATATTCGGGAAACTCGCAAAGTTTTTTCAACAGTGTGAAAAATCTCCACGAGTAGAAAAATACTTGTGATGAAGTATCACGAGTTTGATTTTTTTTTTAGAGCTCTTGGGTAAACTCGCATTGTGGGACATGGGGCTTTATTTACTGTTTAATTGCAATTGCTTTCCTGTGGTCTATTTAGATTTACGCCTGCTCTGTTGAGCAGACACACTCACTCGCCTGAGCTGGCTTTTTAGTATCTAACTGCGCACTTTCCTTCCTATTTATCTTGATGTAAGGTCGATTGAGTCAGCTGCTTAGTACGCGCGGTTTCTGAGCTGAGGCTGTACGGGCTGAGAGAGAGAGAGAGAGAGAGAGAGAGAGAGAGAGAGAGAGAGAGAGAGTTGAGAGAGAGAGAGAGAGAGAGAGAGAGAGAGAGAGAGAGAGAGAGAGAGAGAGAGAGAGGAGAGAGAGAGAGAGAGAGAAGAATCCTCCACAAATATGGGGAAATGAGTTCCTGGAGAGAGCATGCAGTGTGCGGTGCTCACGGGGACTTTGGAGGTATTCCGTGGGCGCTGGTCACCGCGTGGGGTTGAGAGTATTGTGAATAATGATTGTAATGTTGTACTATAATGACACGATATAATGTAAGTCCGTTTTGTGTATGACTTGATCTGTTGTAGTATTTGATGTGTTGAATAAAGTCTTTGAAAAAGAAAAGAGCATGCAGTGGATACAGAAAAGGTGGACTGAAGAAGAGGCTGGTGTACGGCAAGATTTTACAGGGAGATAAGAGAACCGTGTTAGCCTTTCCGTGGGAGGAAGCGACGAGGGAGGGACTTGTGAGGAATCTTGCAAGAGGCGAGATGGACATCAAACAGCAACAGATCTGATGAGCCAGTTGATAAAATCTCAGAGCATGTGTTTGCTCCTGCGGGGGCTGGCACTCGGGGCATCGGTGCTCAGGGAATTGGTGAGCACTCCAACCGAACAGGGGCGGTGGTGGGAGTGGGGTTGGAGTGGGCAGTTGAGAGACGCCAAAGAGATTTCATAGTTAAAACATGGAAATTAGAAAAACACTCCCAGAGCTAATGGCAGTCAAATATGGGACAAGGGCGGTCCCGTATTGGACAAACCAATTTAGCCTAATATATGGGATTTCCCAGCTAATAAGGGACAGTTGGCAAAATTATTCTTAGGTCCCTTACCCTAAATC
The DNA here is from genome assembly GCF_028641065.1 of Leucoraja erinaceus. NCBI lineage: Eukaryota > Metazoa > Chordata > Chondrichthyes > Rajiformes > Rajidae > Leucoraja > Leucoraja erinaceus. The sequence goes on along the minus strand of NC_073384.1, from coordinate 56,995,292 downwards.
TATGTCCTCTAGTTTTATCCTCCACAAATATGGGGAAATGATTCCTGGAATCTCCCATACCCATACCACTCATAATTGTTCATACCTCAATGCTATCCCCTATCCTCCTCTGGTCCGGGGTAACAGATTCAATATCTCCAGTCTCTCCTCATAACTGAAATGCTCCATCGCAGGCAATATCCTCATGAATCTCCTCTGCACCCTCTTCAATTACATCTGCCCTACGGTGTGGCGATGAGAATTGCATTTAGTACTCCCGGCTGGTGAAAAGTGCTCCATCACATCTTGCTTTGTTCTTCGTAGACAGTGGAAATCAAAAGGGAGTTTACGAGGATGTTGCCAGAACTAGAGGGTGTGAGCTATAGGGAGAGGTTGAGTAGGCTGGGTCTCTATTCCTTGGAGCACAGGAGGATGAGGGATGATTTTATAGAGATGTATAAATCATGAGAGGAATAGATCGGGTAGATGCATAGTTTCTTGCCAAGAGTGGGTGAATTGACGACTGGAGAACATGGGTTCAAGGTGAAGGGGGAAACATTTAATAGGAATCTGAGAGGTAACCTTTTCACACAAAGGGTGGTGGATGTATGGAACAAGCTGTCAGAGGAGGTCGTTGAGCCTGGAACTGTCCCAATGTTTAAGAAACAGTTAGATAGGTACATGGACAGGACATGTTTGGAGGGATATGGACCAAACACAGGCAAGTGGGACAAGTGTAGCTGGGGCATGTTGGCCAGTGTGAGCAAATTGGGCCGAAGGGCCTGTTTCCACACTGTATCACTCTGTGACTGTATGACACTACACTGCCACAATGCTAGTCTCTGACCTCTTATAGCCCTGGTACTAATGCAACTGGTGCAATTGAGTTTCTGGTCACAATCCTGGTGAGGAGGAGGACTTGGCAATGTTAATGCTATTGATTGGCAAGGGTGAATGGTTGGATTTTCTTTCTGTCAGATATGATCATTACCATGTTCGATTGTTTCATGAATGTCATTTGCTATTTATCAGTCCATGCCTGGATATTGTCTGTGTCCTGTTGCATGTGGGAACAGACAGATTCATTTGCTGATCAGTTGCAAATGGAATTGAAAAATTTGCAGTTTTGGAAAATATTCCTACATCTGACTATATGATGCAATAAAGCTGCTGATTGAGCCTAGGACACTGCTCTGTGGGACTCCTGCATGGACTGGGATGACAGACCTCCAATAATCACAACCATATTCCTCTGTCCAAGATATGGCTCCATCAGTTGGATTATTAAGATGCTGTTGACTTATCTGAGTTCCTTAACATCATATTTAGTCAAGAATACCTTAATCTCTCTCATTACCTCTGGAATTTAGTTTGTCAGTCAATGTTTGAGCCAACGCTGCGACGAAGCCTGGAGTTGAGGAGCCCAGGCAACATCCAAATTGAACACCAGTGAGCTGGTCATTGGCGAGCAAGCACTGTCAATGACACCTTCCATGACTTTGCTGATGATTGAGAAAGAACCGTGAGATGGTAATTAGTTGGATTGGACTTGTCCTGCTTTCTGTGAACAGCACAAACATGAGCAAATTCCCCCATTGTCCAATTGATTCTAGTTCTGTTACTCACCAGAACAGCTTGACAAGGGGTGCAGCTAGTTCTGGACCACACGTCACTGGTGCTACAGCTGGGACGTTGATTGGTCCCATAGTACTTGGTAAACCCATTACACTCAGCTCTTTCTTGATATGGCATGGAGTGAATTGATTTGGCATCTATGATGATGAAGATCTCAGGGGAATTGAAGACAGATCATCTATTTGGCATTTATGGCTGCAGATATTAACAATTTACTTCAATGCCGAGATTGACGTTTTGCCAGCAATGTTACAATGACTTGTTGTTGGAAGCTTCCATGTCTTTTAATTCACTTAAACATTCCTGACACCAATTTGAAGATCCGTGAATACCCTTCACCAGACTTGATTCAAATGAGACATTGAGGAGAACTTTGACCCGTTCACTAACTTCCCGACACCCCAACCTCACACTCACAATGGGCAGGAAGGAATCGGGATAAAGTGGGGAATGGGCATTGTGACTTAAAGTGGTAAAAAAAAAAAATCGAAACCCAATTCTGACCTCTCACTTAATGCCATATTTTCAGTCGTGCAAAAGAATATTAAAGCACCATAACAGAATAACCAAATGAGGTAGAGTTAAGAATATGGGGTGTGCAGCAGCAACTGGGGAATAGTGTGTGAAAGAGGTGATTCAGGGGATAAATAACAATGAGGAAAAAGCTGATCTGGACAGCTAAGCTTTTAACCTGTATTTTCTGTGAATAGACAGTGGAGAAAAAAGAATGGCCAGGGAGGCAGTGTGGTGGCATTGGATGATGCTCTGCAGAGGAAGGTCAGTGATTTTTAATATGTTAATAAGGCTGCTTTCCTCCGATTATTGCTGCAATTTAATCGTAATCATCCAGATTTCATTGGCCTCAGGAAACTCAACAGCTTAAGGAAGGAGGAAGCTTAGTGACACAACACATTGTCCAACGCAAATCTTCTGCCAATTATAACTAACACTATTGTCACTTCTCTTCTCTCTGCAGGTACCCCTCTCTCTTCCCTCACAATCATGATCCAAGTTCCTCCTCCCACGAACCCATTATATTTTACTGGAAGGGTTTAAATATCCACAGATGATAGAGAATGCGATTGGAGGTAATACAGTTAAGGTTGAAAAAAGATAACTGTAAAACTGTAATTTTAAACAGTTAGAGCACAATAGCCCATTTCTGTTCTATGAACTCAGTGGGGATGGTATATGCCTTTGATCACTAAAGTATGTGAGAGAATTGGCCACAAATTGAATTCATTTCAGATTTGGTTCTATTCAGTTAACAGCCAGTTACCAAAGAGGTTATCTTTCAATGTAATTAATTGTAAGATTCTATATTAGAATTACCTTGATATTTGAATCATTAGAATGCAAGTGTACAATTTAAACTGTGTCTATTCTAACTATGCTTCTTCTTCGTCTTATCGAGTCCACACACAAGATTAGAAGTTGTTCAGCCAGAGCTGAACACACCTCTCGGCATCTGCATGCAATGGTGTCTGTCTTGTTGCTTCTTGGGCTTCTTGTGCGTGGTGGTGGAAAGATTGGTGGAAACAGGGCCGCGATGTGAACGCTCTTTCCTTGACTCCTTCTAACTATGCTAAACTTATTGGAACTTAGCTCTGTGTACTTTAGTTGTTTTATTGAGAGGAGTTGTTACTGGGATCACATGTAGAGAGGATGTTTTACTATTTTATTACATTGTGCATTATTTTATCTGACTATAAGTAAGCATATTAGTTCTATTTTGTTTGAATAAAACGCTATTGATTCTTCAAGCTTATATGTTTACGCTACTTAAGATTCTGTCTTTTTATTTTAACAAAATGTGGTAAAATGCAAAAGCTTTTTAAAAATATATTTTTATATTGAGATTCCTAAACTCTGGTTTTATTAAGAATATCATTTTGTAATGTGTTAAGGTACAACATTTGGCAACAAATCATTAAAATTATCTCTATCTGTTTAGATGGGATGCATTATTCATTTTCAAACAGTGATTCCCATTCTGTAAAAGTTGTCAAAAACAACTCAAGTTACTCACTTCCAGCTCTTGAACCCAGGAGGCCACATTACCAAATCATTCATTGACACCTTTCCTTCTCTCTGGCTAAACAAGATGGCATAAAACTGGAAGCAGAAGCGGCTAACTAGAGGAGAACTAGTAGAATTGCAATTCTTAAAGGGCCTGTCCCACGAGCATGCAACTGCATGCGGCGAGCGCGACCTAATGTGGTAGCTTGAGCCATACGGCCTCGCGGGGCCGGTCCCACTTCGATCGCTGGAGCCGTATGGAGTTGTGCGGGGCTGGTCCGGACATCACGCGGGGCTCCGAAACACTGACACTGTCCAAAAATCCCATGCGGCAACGGCCTGTCAGCCCGCAGCCGCATTTGAGGCCGTACGCAGCACCTCGACGGGCGTACGCAGCGTTTCGACGCCGGACGCAGCGTCTCAACGCCGTACGTAGCGTCTAGACGGCATACGCCTAGCGCATGGCGTTGTGCGATGACATCACCGCCTGGCGTGCCGTTGCGTGATGATATAACTGCCCAACGCCGTGCGACGTCCAAATTCAGTAGGCCCGCCTCCAGCCCAGCAGATTGGTGAGTATGATGTCGGGACCAGCTCCATACGGCTCCGCGGTTGGAAGTGGGACCGGCCCCGTGAGGCCGTACGCCTCAAGCCACCACATTTGGTCGCGCTCGCCGCATGCAGTCGCATGCTGGTGGGACAGGCCCTTAACCCTCATAAAGGAAACAGTAATCAACATTGTTGGAACAGTCAAAACTGGTGTCATAGCCATATTATGCTACTCCTCTTGTCGACTCTGCATCTTCCCCTCAACCCAAACCATCTTCTGTTTCATCAAGCTGTGACCCTCCCAATCTCATCATTCTTTCTTCAGGTATTGGATATAGATGTGGTGGGAAATGTAGACTACAGCTCGGGCAATGAGCACGGAAAGGGTAAAACAACAAATGGACCCGCTTTAATGAGTGATGACAACTCAAAGGGGGTGGATTCCAGAAGGAAATTGATGAGTTTGTACACCACAATACTTGGTTCACATAGATCTGTAGCAGCAAGTCTGGTTTTCTATTTGTCAGTATCTATTTGCCCTGCATGCTTCCTGCATATATTCACTGGTTGTGTGGGACTTGCTCACTTATATAGAAAATTGTAGTTGGTGTAATGTATCCCACAACTGTGTGGATACGCCTCAGAAACCATTTTATGGAAATCTTATGGGCCTGTCCCACTTAGGCAATTTTTCAGGTGACTGCCGGCGACTGTCAAGTCGTAACAGGTCGCTGAAATACCGGCGACTGGAACGGCGACTGTCATAGTGGAACACACACACACACACAAACACATCGCTTCCTTCACCAGCCAGTTATACAGGCAGGGGACAGGGCAAGCGGGGATAGCGCTGTCTGAGTGAAATTCACACGGTGCAAAGCCAATGTGATACAGACATAGAAACATAGAAACATAGAAAATAGGTGCAGGAGTAGGCCATTCGGCCCTTCGAGCCTGCACTGCCATTCAATATGATCATGGCTGATCATCCAACTCGGTATCCTGTACCTGCCTTCTCTCCATACCCTCTGATACCTTTAGCCACAAGGGCCACATCTAACTCCCTCTTAAATATAGCCAATGAACTGGCCTCAACTACCTTCTGTGGCAGAGAGTTCCAGAGATTCACCACTCTCTGTGTGAAAAATGTTTTTCTCATCTAGGCCCTAAAAGACTTCCCCTTTATCCTTAAACTGTGACCCCTTGTTCTGGACTTCCCCAACATCGGGAACAATCTTCCTGCATCTAGCCTGTCCAACCCCTTCAGAATTTTGTACGTTTCTGTAAGATCCCCCCTCAATCTTCTAAATTCTAGCGAGTACAAGCCGAGTCTATCCAGTCTTTCTTCATATGAAAGTCCTGACACACACGGCGATGAACAGGAAGGCTAGCGCTGTAATTAAAGCACAGTGTACGGGAAGGGTCACGTGTCCTTTAAAAGAGGGGGGGGAGGGGGGGGGGGGGAGAGGGGGGTAGAGGGGGGCAGATGGGGGTGGGGGGAGAAGGAGTGGAGACAACATTTATGAAGCCAGAGATACACGGCTGTGAAGCTCGGCAGACATTAACATTACCGGTCGTTATCCTTGGTTCTGAAAACTACTGTTTACTTTTTGTTTTCCCAATGAGCCAATGAATTTCACCGGTCAGCACCGGCTACAATATACGAGAACCCACGACAACCTACGACCTCCTGGCGACCCACTACCGCTGCACCCACAGCACGGGAATTATCACTAATCTCCGTGGCGGCTTCATTCTGGTCGCCGGTAATTTTGCAACACGTCCAAACATGTTGAAAAATTAGTGGCGACCAGAATGAAGCCGCGACTAGTTCCGAGAAGGCGGGAACTGCTCACCACCATGAAGACAACTACCCGGCAACCACCCACGAACATGTGGCAACCATGTGCCGACTGCGTAGTCTCCTGTAGTCGCCTAAAAAGTCGCCTAAGTGGGACAGGCCCATAAGGGATCTAGTAATTCCCACAAAATAGACGCTAGCAATCCTCTCTACTTGCTGACTAGCTTCAGTGAGTCTTCCATCTTTGAGAATAATGATAATATTTCTATTGTACCATAGACATATATTAGGTAACGTATTATATAAGTTGTCATTGGTAACAACTGATTTGCAAAATTAATTTTAGTTAGTTATTGTAATTTACAAAAGCAGACATTTCCATCTCAAAGAGTTCATATGTCATTGAAAAATAGGAATAGAGCATAATGATTTTCTGGAGACACAAGAGACTACAGATTCTGGAATCTGGAACAAAAATCAAAGTGCTGGTCAAACTCCTGCATTAGAGTTCCAGGATAACAGCAATAAATATTTTCTCCTTTATAGAGTCATAGAGCCATGCAGCATGGAAACAGGCCCCTTCGGCCCAACTAGCCCATGCCAACCAAGATGCCCCATCCATGCTAGTCCCATCTGTCTGTGTTTGGCACATACGATAGCTTATTGCACAGAAACTCCTATGAATCGTAATTTTCATAAATTATTTATCGAAATATTAAGCATAAATTGGCTTTATTCAGCATTAATGCTTTAGTGATAATCAAAATAATAGGTCGCATTTGTTGAAAACCAAATCAGTTCAATAACCAATAACTACTTCAAATGAAATAATGTGATATCTGCAAACAGCACCAGATGCAAGCCCTGTTTACCGCCCTTATGGTGCATTTTTACAGTAGATAGAATGCTTTTGCCCGCCAATTACACCAAACAGTTCAGTATAATATTCATTGCATGTAACAGCTGATTTGGTCAGATGCTTCATTGACTGTGCTAATGGAAACATTATCACAAAAATTACTGAAAATAGCAGTTTTGTTTAATTGTGCAAATAATTAGCTGTTTGAAATATGCTGGGGGCATTTTTGGTGTGTGGTTTAAAGTGTGTGCTTTTCAACATTGTTTTTTATAAAATATATTATACTGAGCTCAGAAAAAAATACCAAGAGTGCCCACTTTAGAACTACAGGTAAAATATAGAAAATAACAATGTGGCCTATGCCTCGCAGCATCCCAACATAAATAACGACAGCATGTAAAACCAATACGCAGGGTTGAAACTAATTGAGCCTTCGGATATGGCTACATTTCCTGACAGATGAAATAATTTTCTCTTCTTCTGCAGGTAACATTAAATACATTGAAAAAAAACCATATAACTGTGCTATATTTAAATAGGATATGAATGAATAGGCAAAAAAAAAATCAAACATTTTTTTCACACATCATTTTCACACAAAGGATGGTGGGTGTATGAAACGAGCTGCCAGATGAGGCAGTTGAGGCAGTACATGGATAGGGCAGGTTTGGAGTGATATGGGCCCAATGCAGCAGGTGGGACTAGTGTAGATGGTACATGTTGGCGGGTGTGGGCAAGTTGGATCTATTTCCGCTCTGTAAAACTGTGACTGGAGAAAAGGAACAGCGGATGTTTCGGGTCGAGAACAGTGTGAAGAAGGGTCTCGAACCAAAACGTCACATGTTCCTTTTCTACAGAGATCCTGTCTGTCCCGCTGAGTTACTCCAGCCATTTGTGTCTATCTTTGGTTTATCTGCAGTTCTTTCCTCTACATTTGAGGAGTTGATGTTGCAATCATTATACCTGAGTTTAAGATGTAAGGAAGGTCAATGATGAAGCAGCTGCAGGTGTTTGACCCAAGAAAGTACCTGATGTCCTGGGCAACCATAGCCACCTTCTATTGTTCAACGTGTGACCATATCTAATGGAATTTTTTTCTATGGTTCTGTGGACTTTGTTTTGGTATAGCTCCAAGGTGCCACGTTTAGTCAAACACTAGATTGGCTTGAAGGCAATTTAGCAACCTCAATTAACCTCTGAAATGCAACATGTCTGGACTAAGACAGGTATGGAGCCAAGTAGAATAAAAACTGAGCCTAGGTAAATAGCTACTTGGTAAATATCCCCAGACAACACCAACAACCATAGCCTCCATCAGTTTTCTGATGATTAAGACTAGCATGGTAATTAAGTGCATTGGATCTATTCTGCTTTTTGTAAAAAGGATATGCCTGAGCAATCTTCCATATGCTGTTTGACAGCCTATAGTACAGCTGTGGTTGAATAACTTGGCTATGACAGGACTGAATTTAAAGCACCCCCTTTGGATGTTGTCAGGCTTCTAGCCTTGGGTGTATCCATTGCTCAGTCATTTCTTGATATCATTCATTGTGTTTCAAATTGGCTAAAAAGTAGCTTTAGTGATCATGGATGTTTACGTGAAGGTCAAGATTGATCTACCAGTCAACAATGGTTACATATTTTACCCTTGTTTGTTTAAAGGAATTGGAAGAATGAGGGGTGACCTTATTCAACCATATATGTAAGAGCTCCTTAAGAATTGACAGGGTTGATATTGGAATATTTTTACTAATGAGAGTCTCAAATGAGGGGATATAACTACAAGGACAGAGGTCGGTCATTTAGCACTTAGGATATGGTGACATTTCTTCTTGCAGAGGGTGGTGAATCTCTGGAATTTTGAACATCACTGGAATCTGATAAGTTTTAATTTACAATTTGAGAGGGAGAAGGGAAAATCGGAAGTGTCAGTATTACAATTAAACAAAGGGGACCATGGAGCCATGAGGGAGGAGCTGGCTAAAGTTGACTGGGAAGATACCAGGGATGATAGTGGAACAACAATGGCAGGTATTTCTGGGAATAATACAGAAGGCGCAGGATTAGTTCATTCCAAAGAAGAAGAAAGATTCCAAGGGGATTAAGGGGCGACCGTGGCTGACAAGGGAAGTCAGGGACAGGATAAAAATAAAAGAGAAGTATAACATGATGACAAAGATGAGCGGGAAGCAAGAGGATTGGGAAACTTTTAAAGTGCAACAGAAGATAACTAAAAAGGCAATACGGGGAGAAAAGATGAAGTATGAAGGTAAGCTAGCAAAGAATATAAAGGAGGATAGTAAAAGCTTCCTTAGGTTTGTGAAGAGGAAAAAAATAGTTAAGACCAAAGTTGAACCCTTGAAGACTGAAACAGGTGAATTTATTATGGGGAACAATGAAATGGCAGATGAGTTGAACAGATACATTGGATGCGTCTTCATTAAGGAAGACACAAAGAATCTCCCTGATGTACTAGTGGCCAGAGGATCTAGGGTGACTGAGGAACTGAAGGAGATTCACATTAGGCAGGAAATGGTGTTGGGTAGACTGATGTGGCTGAAGGATGATTAATCCCCAGGGCCTGATGGTCTGCATCCCAGGGTACTTAAGGAAGTGGCTCCCACATAGGAGATTAGTGAGCAAAATTAGAGTGCATGGTATTGGGGGTAGTGTGCTGACAATAGACAATAGACAGTAGACAATAGGTGCAGGAGTAGGCCATTCGGCCCTTCGAGCCAGCACCGCCATTCAATGTGATCATGGCTGATCATCCCCATTCAGTACAATTCTCTGGATGCTTTCAAGAGAAAGTTAGATAGAGCTCTTAAAGTCAGGGGATATGGGGAGAAGGCAGGAACGAGGTACTGTAGTGGCCATTTGGCCTGTTTTGCATGTCATTGAGGATGGCATGTGCCTTTAAATTTTAGACTGCCCGTTATATTGTAGGTGGGATTTATGACGTGTTTTGGCCGTGTTTGGAGCTTAGATGCTTGTGCAGAAGTTTAGTTTTTAGATTAGTTTGGAGAGACGATGGGGAGGGTTAACCCTTCAACCATGCGGGCCATGCAGGGTCCATTCGAGATATAAAGGAGATAATGCCTGTGTAACGGAGACACGAGGAGTTTTCTAATGTTTAAAGTAATAAGCTGGAGTTCGATGAAGATTGCAGTAACGTCGGAAGAAGTTTGGGTGTATCTTACAGTTTTTTTATCAGCAATAAAGCACATTCATCAAAAGTGTGTTTTTAAGCCATATCTGTGAAAAGGCTCTGAAGGTCTCTGTGAGTGAGCTCGCATGCATTTCGAAGACACCCCCTTCAACCATGCTCATCCATTTAGAGACTAGGGTGCTAATTTCCCGAAAGATATGAAAATCTGCCGCTACTGATTGTGGATGATCAGCCATGATCACAGTGAATGGCAGTGCTGGCTCGAAGGGCCGAATGGCCTACTCCTGCACCTATTGTCTATTGTCTAATCTCTGAATCTCTGGAACATCTAAAGAAGGATCTCGAGCCAAAACATATTCTATTCCTTTTCTCCAGAGATGCTGTCTGACCCGCTGAGTTATGCCAGCTTTTAATGTCTATCTTCTGGAACTTTCTGCCTTGGAGGCTGGTGGGAGCTGGATCACATGAAGTGTTTTAAGTTGAGGTCGATAAATATTTGACAGTTGGAGGAATAGAAGGGTATGGAGAAATGGCACAGAAGAGGAGCGGAAGCCAGCCCAGCTCAAGCATGATCATATTAAAGGGTGGGACATGCCAGATGGTCTACAACTGCTCCAATTTCTTTGTGTTCTTTCCTCATGTTCTTGTTCTTGTGTAGATGGACTTTGCTATCATTTAGGATCAGCGTGCTCCTTTACCCACTGATTGTTTAATTGTCCACCATCATTCACGACCGGATATGTCATGATCAGAGGGCTTTGATCTGATTGGTTGCTGAGCTCCATCTCCAGCAAGCTGCCTCTGCTATTTATCACTCCTGTAGCCTTGTTTTGTAGCTTCACTAGTTTAGCGCCTCATTTTCAGGCCTGCTTGGTACTACCGTACAAGGAATTATATTGGGTTGTTAATTCAGAAAGAAAAGGGAAACAAAATATTTAGCAGATAAGAATATGTGAAAATAATGTTTAAACAAATCAAGTATTTGCTGATGTCTGAAGATAAATTCAAGCAGCCTATAGTTAGAATTGTGAAATATAAAATGAATAAAGCCACTTGACATACGCAATAAGATATGTAAGTTAGTCATTTTACCTGTAGAGGATTGTAACAAATGTTACTGTTCATCAGTACAATAGTAAGATTAAACGAGAACTTACCAGTTTGAAGTTTGATCTGTATTTTATGAGGAGTTACGATGAGGGATTACGTGAAGAACCCGCTCAGCGCGCATGCGCGGCACACTTTCAAGCAGCGGTGTGGAATCACAGATAGACACAGTTATTTGAAGTGAACATAGTAAAGAAAAGGAGACATCAATTATTAGTTTGATCCATATAATGAGGGTGGGAGCGGAGGGCACGTAATCCCTCATCGTAACTTCTCATAAAATACAGATCAAACTTCAAACTGGTAAGTTCGCGTTTAATCTTACTATTTTACTTCGGAGTCACGTGAGTGACTACGTGATGACTTCAAAGCTCTGTGATTTCAAACCGTGTAACAGTTTTATTTCACTCACTGCCGAAGTTCTTGAGGGAGGAAGTGTTATCGTAATCAACCAATGAATCTGTTTTTCAAGAAACAAAAAAGGTATTTAATAACAATAACAAAATAAATTGCTCCCCCGGGCTTAAATTAAATATTTGCAGCTTGTAATATTTTCTCTGCAAATCGAATCAGTTTTCGTCAACGGCTTATTATAAAAAGTTCTGAATGTCGTTTCCCTCGACCATCCTGCTGAATTCAGAATATGGTCAACCGGTACGTCCATTCTCTCGGCCATTGATGTAGATGCTGCCCTAGTGGAATGAGATTTGAATGTATTAGTATCTATTCCTGCAGCCTTCAGTACCTGTTTGAGCCATCTTGAAATGGTTTGGCTCGTTACCCGGCCATGAGGTTTCTTGTGGCTGACCCATAAGGCTTTTTCACTCCCTCTGATATTGTGGGTTGTGTCTATGTAATGTTGTAGATGGGTCACGACACACAACCGTGGCTCTGGTTGGTAAGCCCGGAATACCACTACTGGATTAGCTGTTCCTGGCCTGCTTTGTTTCACCAGACCCTGTATGATGAATGTGATCTGATCTGGGGCGGTCACCATGTTGTGCAGCCTCAACTTGTGTAGTGACTGGACCCTCTGAGCGGATACGAGTGCCATCAACATGAGCGTCTTTAGTGTAGCTTGCTCGAGGCCGAGGAATCTGGCTGGTGGCCATTCCCTGAGGTATGTCAGGACCACACTGATATCCCAAATATGGGTATACCTGGGCTTAGGGGGCTTGATATTGTAAATGCCCATCATCAGTTTTACCACCAGTGGATGGGATCCCATCGCCTGTTGTCCTGCTGGTTTGAGATAAGCAGAAAGAGCACTCCGCGCTGTGTTGATGGCACTGTAGCTGATCCCTTCATCGTGGTGTAGATAGGCCAGGAACTCCAGTACGTTGGTGGCTGTGGCTGTTGCGTACGTTGTCCCTGTTTCCTGGCAGTACTTCTCCCATTTTTTTATGCTGGTTAAGTACTGCCTCTTGGTGGATGTTCGAAGGGATGCTGACATGGTGGTGATGGTTCGTTCGGACAATCCCAGTTCCAGGTAAGGTCTGTTCAAAACCTGCAACCCAGGAGTTTAATTTTCTCATGGCATGGGTGACTTATGCCTGATACTGGGTGAGCTAATAATCCTGGATCACTGGGAAAGACCATTGGTGCTTCAACCACCATGTCATGCAGAACTGGGAACCATGGCTGTGTAGGCCAGTCGGGCACCATCAAAATTCCAGAAGCAGAGTCCATCTGCATTTTGCGAAGTACCCGACTGATGAGGCAGAAGGGAGGGAAAGCATAGAAGAAGAAATTTCCCCAATCCAGCGTGAAGGCATCTACCGCTGCTGCCTCTGGGTCTGGTTCCCAAGCGACATACATAGGTAACTGGTGATTTAGTCTTGATGCAAATAAATCGATATCTGGCATTCCATATTGCTTAATAACTTTAACAAATACTTTAGGGTTTATCATCCATTCGATGTTGTCATTGAATTTGCGTGACCTGGTGTCCGCCACTGTGTTTAGCTTACCTGGTAGATAAGTAGCTGATAGCCAAATATGTCTTTCGACACACCATTGCCAAATCATGTTGACCAATTTGTCGCATGATAATGATTTTATGCCGCCCATATGGTTAATATAAGCCACCACCGTAGTATTATCAATTTGTAACTGAACATGCAAGTGCTGCATATTAGATACATATGCTTTTAAACCATAAAAGGCGCCCAACATCTCTACATAGTTAATGCCCAGTGTAAGTAGTAATGATGACTCTAGGTTAGTCCACCTGTGCTGGATATGGAGTTAGTTGCTCCCCAGCCTTGAGCACTGGCATCTGTTTGAAGGACTAAAGTAGGGTTAGTGATGATGATAGGGCTGAAAATATGCCAAACGTTTTCTACCCACCACTGTAGCTCTGATATTGCTTCAGTGGGTAATTCCATGACACGATCATAGTGACCTGTATGTCGTTTTAGTGCCTGTACCTTTGTTCTTTGTAAATTTTGATAGTGCAAAGGCCCGAATTGTGTAGCCGGAAATGCTGCTACCATTTTCCCAATCACTCTTGCTACTTGTCGAATAGTTGGTCGCTTGTTGACCATTAAATTGTTGCATGATTGTGCTAATGCAACCATTTTTGCCTTTGGCAAGGTAACAGTCATATGGACTGAGTTAATTGTGAAGCCCAGGTAGTCCATGATAGTGGATGGCTTCAACTTAGATTTATCTGGATGTAGGACGAACCCCAGAGTTTCGAGGAGCTGTTTTGTAGCTGATATTGCTGCCACAGCCAATTCTATCATTTTCCCTACTATCAGAATATCATCCAGATATGCCATGACAATATGTTTTTGTTTTCTTAGTATTGCCATGGCTGGTTTCAATATTTTGGTGAATAATCTTGGGGCTGAAGTTATTAAATAGGGCAATGCTTTGCACTGCCATTACTGCCCCAACCAGATAAATTTTAGGTATCTGCAATGATCCTTGTGTATGGGTATTAGATAGTAAGCATCTTTAAGATCAATGCTTGCCATGAAGTACCCTTTGGAAATCAGTTGTTTGGCAGTAACAAATGTCTCCATTTTGAAATGTATATACTTAACAAACTTATTTAGTGATGTTAAGTCAATGATGATGCGACATTCACCATCTTTTTTGGTTTTAGTGAATATATTCGATACAAATTCCAAAGGTTCATGTTTGGTCTTTTCGATGACCCCCTTTGTGATAAGTCTCACCAGTTCAGCTTGTCCCTCACGTTTCTCTTTGACGGAGGGAGAAAATACCCTTTGGGGCCAATGTTGAACTGGCGGCGATTTTTCTGACATGAACTGTATTTTATATCCACTAATGCTGTTGAGTATATACTTGTCACTCGTGACAGTACCCCATGCTTCTTTAAACAAGTGTAATCTCCCCCCTGTTAGTAAAGCACCCTTATTCTCTATATGCTGGCAGGAACCAGACCCACCTACCTCCATGGTTATTGGCGTTTCTTCTGTTTCCTCATGTTCTTGAAGGCTTTGCTTGTCTGACGTGCTGGCGATGTTGGGGGGTGGCGCATTTTCCATGGGGTCCGCTCTGGGCCCTGATCTAAAAAAGATCTTTGGGGATAAAATGCGGTCCCCGAGCTTTCACCAGTCCCATATTGAGGACGTCGACTGGTGGATGCCGTGGGGTGCTGCCGCTTGGGTATTGTAGGTCTTGGTTTGCTTGTCCCGGGGCCTGCCCTCATGAGGCCGAAAGTTTTCGCTGCTTCCTCCATGTCCCTCAGTTTCTTGGTGAGGTCCTTCCCAAATAACAGAGCGTCCGTCTCTGCAGCTGGGGCTCTGCACAACCCAGCAAATTTGGGATTGAGGGCAGGTCTTATGATTTCCCGCCGGAGATTATTGATCTCAAACTGAGTGTTGCACATCAATGCCAGCACATCCTGCAGGCAGGTATCCATCTCCGTGCTTTCCACAGAACGAGCAAAGGCTGTGATGGCCGACGTCAGGAGCCTTAGGATCCGCTGTAGCTTTAGTTCATGGTTACGAATGTGTGACCCCACGTGCCCCCAGATTTGGCTGTTCACACTCTGCACTCTGAGGGCCTCACAATTCTCTGGTGCTGTGTAGAGATCTAGCGCCTCAGAAAGCACCTTCTCCTGCAAGGGCTTATTTGAAAGATGATTGATGCTGGCTGCCAATTTCGGTTCCAGCGGTCTTCCAGCACGTGGGGTTGCTACATAGCGGTCCACCACACCCAGCAGCTCTTCCTGCTCCTGCACCCCTTGCATACTCCCGAACCCGTCCGCCAGCCCCTGTTCCAGACCAGCCCAGCCCTGGTCACCAATGCTAGCCTCCAGTGATGAGGGAGCAGAGGGCAGTGCGCAAGACACTGTGGAGGAGGTGCCTGACCTTCCTCTGCGAGAACGCTCTTTCTGCGTATCCCGCTGGAGCATCTGCTCCAAGAGCTGTTGTATGCAGCTCAGGCGGCTGTCTCTCCTCCGTTTAGGTGGAGACATGTCCCCCTCCGACGAATCGGAAATCACTGGCCGGTTAGTTTTCCTGGTGGATTTTTTCCCCTTCCGCTGTTCAGGCATTAGCGGGACTGGGCTTGGCTCGGTGTCGGGGATGGCGGAGCGCTCTATGAGCGGTCCTGCCGCCTGTTGCTGCCCCCCTGAGATTTCCTCTGGTGGAGTTGAGTGGGGGGCAGTTCTCTTCAAGAGTCTTTTCCTAAGTGTACTCATTTCTGTAAGTAGAAACACACACACGACTCTCCTTCTCCATTAGACTCCATCCACAACTCAGTGTACTTACCTAACGGTCCGTTTTTTAAACTGCAGCGGGAGAGCCTAACTCCAGCTGCCGCTGCTGTTGCACTGCTGGCGTAATGCCGCGCATGCGCGCTGAGCGGGTTCTTCACGTAGTCACTAACGTGACTCCGAAGTAAAATTATAAACACTGGGGTAGAACATTTTATAAAGAGTGTGTACATGGCTATGAGAAAACCTTAAACTGTACTGACAGCTCAGTAAGGAAAAAGGAAGATATTTCAAAATAAAAAGCCAGTACTTTTGTCAGGATTTACTTTGTGTTCATTTTGGTCACTGACACACAAAGCAATCAGTTAAGGACCTGGCACCAGTTCAAAGATGTCACAAGACTGATCTCTGGTATCAAAGGTTTAAGTTCTGTTGAATGACTGGGGGAAATTTGAGCTCTTTGGCTTTGAAACAAGGTAACTTAGTGAGGCCTTATAGAATTTGGAAGATGTTAAACAGTATGGATAAAGTTGATGCAAAGAACTGCTTCAAGGTGCTCAGGAAGAAACAAGAGGGCATTGTTCAAAACTGGATTTATGACAGATGTCAGGAAGAGGTTTGTCATGTTCTTTATCATCAACATTTGGAATGGTTTTACAAAAGGAGTATTGGAGGTGCAAACCTTAGATTCATTCACAGGACGTAGGAACATACAAAGAAGAGAACACCATTAAGCCCTTCAAACTTGTTAAACCAACAGATGAAAGATGGGGTAAAATAAGTTGCTTTCATCTGTATATTTCCAATGATCACCATCAAATTTAAATCATATGGAAGACAATTTACAAATTGATACACAAGCTTATTTTTGGAGTTCAAAAGTTGTTTATTGCTAACAACTAGAAATGATACCTTAAGTACCTTAAAGAAAATATCAAGTAAAAGCATTTGAACACAATTCAGGACAACGGTTCACCTTTTAAAATATATTTAATGTATGCTCTACTGAGACTTTAGTAAATATTTTTCATCTGGTACTGTATGTACATCAGACCTACACGATAATTTAGAGTGTGTGCTTTAAACAATAGCAGATAGAGTTGACATTGTTGTTTTGTTCTGCCAGACAAGTTTAGATAAAATTTACCTCAGAATTATTGAAAACTGGCCAGAAACACCAATCAAAACAGAACAGCTTAGGAACAATTAGTTACATAAAACACTTACTCCAGTGTTTGAGGAGAGAAACAGTAACACTAAGCAACTCCTCCAAGAATATGAATCATGAGAAACAAAGAAGAAATTATTCTGCTCCCAGCAATTTTCATCCCCTTTGTGTGACACAATCATCTAGAATATCCAACCAAATTGGTTTGGGATGATGCAAATCTACCTTTACAGTTTTATTTCACATTTAATGTTATTTTAAATTATTGATATTTTATGGTATTTCAACAATTACAATCTAGTAGCATATGTTTCAATACTGGTGTGGTGCTTTGTTTATTTCTTAATGTTCTACTGTTGCAAATCCTTCATTATTAAAAATGTATTTATGTGAATATTCAGTATATTTGCACGTTTCTTGTTGGAGGCAGCATACCAATTCTCATAACTCATGCTTTGGAACAAGTCCCTTTTAGCCCTTATGTTTTTTTTTACAAATATCCATTGAATGTGTGGATACATTTTATTCAGAAGCCCGTACACACAGATGAGAATTCATCATAAGGCAGCACAGGCTTTGTGAGGTGACACTGGGACGGCGATAGAAAAGGAATGAGGAAGGCCCTGAATGCTTATCATTAAGAATAAAACTCATACTTCTAGATCCACAGTAATCGCTTGCATACTGATGCGCTCTGAGAACCATTGCTTTGCAAGAATATAAATAAAACATAACTTTACAAACCACTGAGCGCGCCTATAAGTGTTGATAAAGCAGAAAAACAGTCCAAGGTCAAGCTGAAAAAAATTACTTCAAGCAGCAAAAAAAAGATTGATAATAGAAAGGAGAGAATAAACAGCGCAGAGGATTTTATTAATGCTGTTTGTGTAGAGCACAAGCTGTGTAGTGTTTGTAGATTTTTACAGTGAGATCAGAAGAAGGCAATGCACAATGGATGGTACTTAAAATGTCTGAAGGACTCCTCTTCTAATCTCTTCATTCTTCATGACTCGATGTTGTCCTTGACCCATCCCTGGATTCATGTGCCTGTAACTCCTACTCAAAGCCATTGCATTCCTGTGGCCACTTGCTGAGGACTGGGCCAGCTGACACCTCATCCTTCAACACCTAACAGGGCCCTGATTGAAATGGAGCAGGGACCCAGCGGCAATTCAGCCGCTTGAAGCACACCCTGAGTTCCTCCCAAACTACATGACTACCCACACTTGCAAGCATTTCCGTAGCCAACTCTGGGAAAGTCTGTGAATCAAAACCCACTCAAATGAAATGAAAAGGAATATTGGAGGACCCTGGTGAGCCTTGATCAGTGTAAAAAAACTCTGAAATTTCCCAAAATGTCTCTGACTCGCTTAAAAACTAATCAAAAAGATTTAAATTATGTGACAGTTAAATAAATAAGTGTAACACATTTAATTTGAAACAAATAATTACAATGTAAAATAAATTAAAATAATCACAAGCTTATCTGCGTGCCCCATTCTTTCTGACAAGTTTGTCAACTTCATGAAGTTACTTTAACACCAACACTTTCAAGCCTAAAGCTAAAGAGTTAGATTAAAGGCGATGTGGTGGCACAGCGGTAGAGTTGCTGCCTTACAGCTCCCTTACAGGTGTGTGTAAGATAGTGTTAACATGCTGGGATCACTGGTCGGCACAGACTCAGTGGGCCGAACGGCCTGTTTCCACACTGTATCTCTGAACTAAACTGAACTAAACTAAAACTAAAAATATGAAATCCGCTCACACACTTACTTTTTCGCATATCACTGCTCTGCCGTTAAGATGAATAGTTTACCCAGTGCAGGAGCATCTGTGCTGGTAGCAGACCTCCAGCTTGTCATGAATGTTCACCTTTCACTGTGCATGCACAGGTCACTTTGTTAATCTGAGCTACCTGTGGCTAATCACCTTCAGGAAACATAGATACATAGATACATACACAATAGGTGCAGGAGTAGGCCACAGACACAGATAAATAGGAGTAGGCCATTCGGCTCATCAAGCCAGCACTGCCATTCAATATGATCATGGCTGATCATCCACAATCCTGAAGAGGGGTTTCGGCCCGAAACGTTGCCTATTTCCTTCGCTCCATAAATGCTGCTGCACCCGCTGAGTTTCTCCAGCTTTTTTGTGTACCGTCCACAATCAGTACCCCATTCCTGCCTTCTCCCCATATCCTTTGATTATAGAAAATAGGTGCAGGAGGAGGCCATTCAGCCCCGAGCCAGCCCTGAGCTAGCCCTTCTGCTAGCCCTGAGCTCTATCTAATTCGCTTTTGAATGCATCATGTGAATCGGCCTCCATTGCCTTCTGAGGCAGATAATTCCACAAATTCACAACTCTCCGTGTGAAAAAGTTTTTTATCATCTCAGTTCTAAATAGCCTAAAAAAACTGTGCCCCTGGTTCTGGACTCCCCCAACATTGGGAACATGTTTCATGCATCTAGTGTGTTCAATCCCTTAATAATTTTATATTTTTCTATATGGTACCCAATCATCCTTCTAAATTCCAGTGATACAAGCCTAGTCTCTTTCATCATATGACAGTCCCACCAACCCGGGAATTAACCTCGTGAACCTACGCTGCACAGCAGCTATCAGCAACGTTTCATCCAAAAAATGAAAACAGATTGATGCCTGGTTGTTTTGGGCTATTAAAATACAAAACAATGCATATTTTGCCACCCAGAGTTTAATAGAGAGATTAAACGAGTACTTACCAGTACGAAGTTTGATCTGTATTTTATGAGTTACGATGAGGGATTACGTGAAGAACCCACCCAGTGCGCAGGCGCGGCATACTTCCAAGCAGCGGTGTGGAATCACAGGTAGACACAATATATGAAGTAAAGATAGTAAAGATTAAAGAGACATCAGCTCGAGTTTGATCCATATACTGAGGGTGGGAGCGGAGGGCACGTAATCCCTCATCGTAACTCCTCATAAAATACAGATCAAACTTCGTACTGGTAAGTACTCGTTTAATCTCTCTATTTTACTTCGGAGTCACGTGAGTGACTACGTGAAGACTTCAAAGATCTGTGATTTCAAACCGTGTAACAGCTATATCACTCGCTGCCGAAGTTATCGAGGGAGGAAGTGGTATCTAAAGACCAACGAATCTGTTTGTTTTTTGAAAACAAAAATGTTTATTAAACAATAACAAAAATAGCTCCCTTGGGCTTAAAATTATAAGTTTGCAGTTTCTAAAATTTTCTCTGCAAACAAGTCTTTCTGCATCAGCGGTTTATGATAAAATATCCGGAACGTTGATTCCCTTGACCATCCTGCTGTGCTTAGGATATGGTCGATGGGAACATCCATCCGTTCCGCAGCTGATGTAGATGCTGCCCTGATAGAATGGGATTTAAAAACATCAGTGTTAATCCCTGCAGCTTTCAGGACCTGTTTTAACCACCTGGATATAGTTTGGCTGGTTACCCGTCCAAAAGGCTTCTTGTGGCTGACCCATAAGGCTTTTTCACTCCCTCTAAGTGTATGGGTTGTGTCTACATAGTTGTATAAATGGGTCACTACACAGAGCCTAGGTTCTGGAGGGTAGGCCCGGAAGATTAATGGCGAGTTGGACATACCTGGCCTGGTTTGTTTAACTAACCCCGGCATAGTAAATGTGATGCAGTCTGGGGTAGTTACCATGTTGTCCAGTCGTAGTTGATGTAGTGATTGGACCCTTTGTGCAGAGACGAGCGCCATTAGCATGAGGGTCTTGAGCGTGGATTGCTCTAGACTGAGGGATCCCACCGGTGGCCATCCTCTGAGGTGTGATAGCACGACACTTATATCCCATACATGGGTATACCTGGGTGTAGGGGGTTTGATATTGTAAATCCCCTTGAGGAGTTTTATGACTAGCGGGTGGGACCCGATGCTATGGTGTCCTGTTGGCATAAGATAAGCGGACAGGGCACTTCGTGCTGCGTTGACGGCACTGTAGCTCATCTTCTGGTCATGGTGTAAATGGGCCAGGAACTCCAACACGTCCGTGATTGTGGCTTTCTTATACGACGTCCCTGCATCCAAGCAGTACTGCTCCCATTTCTTGATGTATGTCAGGTACTGCTTCTTGGTTGAGTCTCGCAGGGATGCCGACATGGTGGTGATTGTTCTTTCTGATAAACCCAGTTCCTGGTAAGGCCTGGTTAAAACCTACAAACCAGGAGTTTTAATTTTTTATGGCATGGATGACTTATGCCGGATACTGGGTGAGTCAATAGCTGTGGATGACTGTTAAAGACCATAGGTGACTCTACCACCATGTCGTGAAAGACTGGGAACCATGGTTGGGTAGGCCAGTCGGGTACGACCAAAATACCTGAAGCAGAGTCTGACTGTATTTTCTGGAGTACCCGGCTGATGAGGCAGAAGGGAGGGAAAGCATAGAAGAAGAAATTTCCCCAATCCAGCGTGAAGGCATCTACCGCTGCTGCCTCTGGGTCTGGTTCCCAAGCCACATACATGGGTAACTGGTGATTCAATCTAGACGCGAACAAATCTATATCTGGCGTTCCATATTGCTTAGTAATTTTTGCAAATATTTTTGGATGTAACATCCATTCGATGTTATCATTGAATTTTCGTGACCTGGTGTCTGCCACTGTGTTTAGCTTACCTGGTAGATAGGCAGCTGATAGCCAAATATGTCTCTCGACACACCATTGCCAGATTATATTAGCCAATTTTGTCGCATGATACTGATTTTATGCCACCCATGTGCTTGATGTAGGCCACCACCGTTGTGTTGTCAATCATTAACCTAACATGCACGTGCTGCATATTGGATGAATATGCTTTTAGCCCATAAAAGGCGGCCAGCATTTCCAAATAATTTATGCCTAGTGAGTGTAGTAGCGATGTCTCGAGATTAGTCCATCTGCCACCTGTGCTGGATATAGAGTTAGTAGCTCCCCAGCCTAAAGCACTGGCATCGGTCGTGATGACTATGTTAGGATTAGTGATGGCAATGGGACTGTAACTGTGCCAAATATTTTCTGACCACCACTGAAGTTCTGATATGGCCTCAGTGGGTAAATACATAGTTCGGTCATAATGCCCCCTATTTTGGTGTAGAGCATGTGTCCTTGCTCTTTGTAATTTTTGGTAATGCAAGGGTCCATATTGTGCAGCTGGAAATGCTGCTACAATACTCCCAATGACTCTGGCAACATGCCGGATCCTTGGTTGTGTATTTGCGATTAAATTGTTGCATGCTTGCGCTAATGCAACCTTTTTATCCCTTGGCAGAGTAACAGTCATGTGGGTAGAATCGATGGTGAAGCCTAGATAGTCCATATTAGTTGACGGCTTCAATTTCGATTTATCTGGATGTAGAACAAATCCCAACGTTTCAAGGAGTTGTTTAGTAGCTGAAACTGCTGCGACAGCTAGTTCCTTGGTTCTCCCCATTATGAGGATATCGTCCAGATAAGCCATGACTAGGTATTTTTGTTCTCTCAATATTTTCATGGCTACTTTAAGAATTTTGGTAAATAATCTGGGAGCTGTTGTTAACCCATTGGGCAGTGCTCTTGCCATGAAGTATCCCTTGGAGATCAGTTGTCTGGCAGTGACAAATGTCTCCATTTTGAAATGTTGATACTCAACAGATTGATTGATTAGTTTCATGTTAGATCATGATGATGATGATGATGATGCGACATCCACCATCTTTTTTGGTTTTAATAAATATATTTGATACAAATTCCAATGGCTCATGTCTGGTCCTTTCAATGACTCCTTTAGACATGAGCCTATCTAGTTCAGCCTGTCCTTTCTCCTTCTCTAGTTTAGTGGGAAGGAATACCCTTTGGGGTATATGCTGAACCGGCGGTATTATGCCTGTTTTAAATTCAATTTTGTATCCACTAATACTGTTGAGTATGTATTGGTTGTTAGTGATAGTACACCAAACATGTTTAAATAATCGTAAACGCCCTCCTGTTAGTAAAACACCCTTGGTTATTGTATGTTGACAGGAACCAGACCCCTACCTACCTCCATGTTCATTTTTGGAGCGTCTCTTCGTTGGTGGGTTTGGCTCGCGGGCGTTTTTTTTTTGGTGCTGTCACGGGGCGGCGTATCTTCCCACGGCTCCGCTCTGGGCCCCTCTCTAAAAAAGAGCTATGGGGGTAGTGAGGAGCGGTAGCCAGGCTTTCACCAGTCAGGTATCTGCTGGTGGATGCCGAGGGGTGCTGCCAACTGGGTGTCTTCGCCCTGCTCGGCGCTGGTCCTGCCCTCATGAGGCCTACTGGTTTGGCCGCCTCTTCAAGTTCTTTGAGCCTTTTTCCCAGGTCAGCCCCAAATAGCAGCGCCTCCTTCTCTGGCGCAGGAGCTTTGCAAAGCCCGGCATATTTGGGGTTGAGGGCAGGCCTGATGTTTTCCCGCCTTAAGTTGTTCATCTCAAAGTGGGTGTTACACATCAGAGCTAGGACATCCTGTTGAGGTGTAGTGAGGTCCGTGTGCTCTGCGGACCGAGCAAAGGCGGTGATGGCAGCGGTATGGAGCTTCAGGATGCGCTGCATTTTCAGCTCTTGGCTCCTAATATGTTGGCCTAGCTGGCTCCATATCTGGCCATTGACGGTCTTAACCCGCAGCGCCTCACATTTCTCGGGTGCCGTGTATGTCTCGAGAGCCTCCTGGATTACTTTTTCCTGGAGAGGCTTGTTGGATAGCCGGTTTATGCTGGCCGCCATTTTTGGGGTCAGCATTCTCCCGGCCTTCGGGGGCGCCGCATACCTGTTGACCACACCCAGCAGCTCTTCTTCCTCCTGCTCCCCTGGCATACTAGTGCAGTCGTCCGCCTGCCCCTGCGATAAGCCAGCCCAGTCCTGGCCTCCCTTGCTGACCTCAAATAAGGAGGGAGCAGAGGGGTAAGGTGACGGTTTGGAGGAGGCCTCAGCCCGTCCTCCCTGGAGATGCCTTGCCTGCATCTCCTGCTCGAACATTTGTTCGAGGAGCTGCCTCATGCAGCTTAAGCGGCTGTCTCCCCGTTTAGCCCGTGGAGAATGATCCCGTTCCTCCGACGAGTCAGAGACCACCGGCCGGTCCGTTTTACGGGTGGATTTCCTCCCTGTGCGAGGTGTTGAAGTCGGCAGCACAGGGAGCGGCTCGGGGTCGGGTGTACGGGAGCGCTGAAAATGCTCCTCTGCCGCCGGTGGCTGCCGCCCAGATGTTGACCCTTCCTCGGGGGGAGTTGGGCAGGCAGTCCGTTTGCTTTGTCGCTTGCGGGTAGCCATGCTAGCGACTCTGTAATACAAAAGACTCACTTACCTGAGGTCTTGTCTTTTAACCTGCAGCTGGAGAGCCTGGCTCCAGCTGCCGCCGCTGTTGCGCTGCTGGCGTAATGCCGCGCCTGCGCACTGGGTGGGTTCTTCACGTAGTCACTCACGTGACTCCGAAGTAAAATCTAAAACGTACAATTACTGGGGTTTTACGCCATTGATCTTATACTACAGCAGGCGTCATGGTCCATTCTATGTTTATATGTGCATTTTAAAACTGATAGTTTAAAAAATTATGCTGTCTCCTGTTCTGTGTTGCTTTTGAAACATACAGTGAGAAATGACCAGCAAATAATTCAAGGATGTTCTGAGATTTGCAATGGGATTAAGAACCTTCATTCATTCATCAGGCAGATGGATGCTGAACAAAAATGGCGAAACAAACATATGACCTCCCAAACTACATGCCTACCCGCACTACAAGCATCTCTGTACCCGACTCTGGGAAAGTCTGTCAATCAAAACCCACTAAACTGAGGTGGAAGCAACACTCTCAATTCCAAGAGGCTGCTGAAGAGGGAGAGAGAGCAACTGAAAGATAGAAAGAGAAAGAGAGTGTTTAGTTTAGGGATATAGCGTGGAAGCAAACCTACGAGCCCAACGAGTCCAAGGCCACAAGTGCTTACATTATCCTTACACTAGTTCTATCCTACACACCACGGTCAACTTACAGTAACTAATTAACCTACAAATCTGCATGTCTTTCAAATGTGGGAGGAAGCCGGAACACCTGGAGAAAACCCATGTGGTCACAGGGAGAACATCCAAACTCCGTACAGATAGCACCCGTAGTCAGGATCAAACCCGTGTTTCTGGAGTTGTAAGGCAGCAACTCTACGACTGCGACACTGTGCTGAGGTGGAGGTTAGGATAGTTTCTGCAGATTAGAAGTTAACAAATGCACCCCCACTGTTCTAGAGAGAAAAAAAAACAGGATAATAATCCACCTGGGCTGGTTATTAGCTGCAAGAAAAATGCTGGAATCTATAAGTAGGGACATGGTAACTGGGCACTTAGTAAATCATAGTCTGATTAGACAGAATCAATGCCAGTTCATGAAAGGGAAATCATATTTCACAAGGGGTTGCAAATATTTGGAATTCTGTATCCCTGAGGATTCATCTGAGAAATATATAGTGTACAGGATGTGAATATGAATAGACTGGAAGGTAGCTAATGTTGTGTCCTTATTTAAGAAGAGCTTCAAAAAAACAAACTGGAAACTCCAGATCAGTAAGCCTCTCATCTGTGGTAAGAAACACAAGAAATTGCGCATTATGACATCTTGAGGAAAAAATAAAGTGCTGGGGGCACTCAGAAGGTCAGTTTGCATTTGTGGATGGAATGGACAGACAACATTTTGGGTAGAGACCTTTCTTAAGACTAATGG
Source organism: Leucoraja erinaceus (assembly GCF_028641065.1). Lineage (NCBI taxonomy): Eukaryota > Metazoa > Chordata > Chondrichthyes > Rajiformes > Rajidae > Leucoraja > Leucoraja erinaceus. The sequence continues at coordinate 56,969,601 of NC_073384.1, read as the reverse complement.
CAGTAGGGGGGAGAAAATTGGAAAACAGAGGTGTCACCTATACCTTCGCAAAGCCCTGACAAATGAGGGGTGGTGATTAATAGATGGGTTGAATAAATAACAAGGGCTAGAGGCGAAAAGTGACAAAAGGATGTCAGATCAGGAAAGATGTGGAGGAGTGAATTAAGTTTAGAAATTAGGATGTTATGTTGCAGCTGTCTAGGATGCTGGTGAGGCTGCATGTGGAGTATTGTGTTCAGTTTTGATCAACCTGCTATAGGGAAAATAGCATCAACCTGGAAAGAGTGCCAAAAGACTTTGAGTGCCAATTATGTTGCCAGGACTTGAGGGACTGAGTTACAGGAATTGTGCGGGAAGGAACTGCCGATTCGGGTTTAAACCAAAGATAGACACTAAGTGCTGGAATAACTCAGTTGGACAGGCAGCATCTTTGGCGAGAAGGAATGGGTGGCATTTCAGGCCGAGATCCTTTTTCAGTCTCATTCCAAAACGTCACCCATTCCCTCTCTCCAGAGATGCTGCCTGTGCCGCTATGACTCCAGCAGTTTGTGTCTGTCTTCGAGTTATAGGAAGTGGTTGGACAGGCTAGGTCTTGAGGGGAGACTGAGGGGTAATCCTACATACTTCAGTAAATTTGACGCATTATAAGGCTCAATGTGAGCACATTTATTTTCAATTCATTCAATTGGCTGTGATCATTGAAGATATTTTGGAGGAACTTGATGCAAAACTATCAGATGGCTCTGATAGATCAGCAGTTACCACCACAAATGTCTCAACATCACAATTTCACTTATTTCAAGAGTTAATGTTCAAGATGTTATATAAAAAACAGTAGGTAATCAAAAAAGCTGGAGAAAATCAGCGGGTGAGGCAGCATCTATGGAGCGAAGGAATAGGCAACATTTCGGGTCGAGACCCTTCTTCAGACTGAGTGGTCGCGACCCGAAACATCACCTATACCTTCGCTCCATAGATGCTGCCTCACCCGCTGAGTTACTCCAGCTTTTTTGCCTACCTGCGATTTTTCCAGCATCTGCAGTTCCTTCTTAAACATATAAAAAGCAGTTGTTGCTGCTCCATCTCAGAAATGATTGCCAGAATGGTGGTTTCTCCATCCAGTCTACACCATACCCTGAGGTTGTTTGCATTTTCCTTCTATCAGAGGTCGCACGTTGCCCTAGACAGGAGCTTGAACATGCCTGGGGTATCTGCATGTACTCAGCTTGTGTGCTAAAATAGACTGGACTCAAGCAGAATGGGAAGGAAGGTGTTCCATGGAAAACAAGTGAGTGAATTATGGAACGAGGAAGTAATTGCGGGAGAAACTAATGTTTCTTAAGAGGCTACCGAAGAAAATGGAAAATACGTTTGATTGCTAATGAGAAAAAAGCATTGTAAAGGAAACTATGGTGATTACAATGATTGACAGGTGGTGTAGCATGCCTGGGAGATGGGCTTTGAAGGTGGGAAAAGAGGGGAGGGATGTTCTTGAGGGAACTGTATGCGAGCAAGGAATTTGCTAGTGGTGGGCCCAGGACAAATGTTATACCAACACAATTTGAAAGTACCATTAAATTCTCAATGCCCAAAACGTTCATTAATTTTTGTTGAAAATAACACAAATTCCCAAACTGCAGGATTGCTAATGAGGTAAATAGGTTATCGGCAAAGCAATCTGCTAAACTCCATCAGTATCCCATAGTTGGCTAGCTGTACAACACACTTAAACAAGTGCGTCTCAATGACTCTGAAATTGCAGCCTGCTGCAAATATGCATAAGTTCATCTGATGGAATTATCTATCCTGAATGGCTCCAGCATCATTAACCACTCTAATATGATTCCAAGGAAAACGTTTGCTCAAATCCTGACCTAGTTTGGGGGCCCGATGTATTCATCTCATTTCTGCTTGGAAGAGATATTGACGGCCTCCAATCTATGCAGGTTGGTACACAATTCTGACCGACTCGTCCTTTTAAAGATGAAGATTGAAAAATCATGAAAGCACCAGAATTAGAGCTGAGACAATAAAGGCACGGGAGGCTTAATACAAATAAACGATGCTACAAGATGTGATCCAATCCTTTGGCTGCAATGAAACATAAATAATGGGAATGACACATCATTCATTCAAAGTAATGAGTTGATCAAAAGAAATATCTGTGGCAAAAGATTAAAGATTAAATATCCATCTCCTGATGAATATCAATAGTAAACTGTAACCTTTATTTTCCTTCTCAAAGGCTTACTTCTTAGAATAATTGTTTCAGCAAATAAACATTAGGCAAATGAGTGAAATGGAATGTCTTCCAATTATTCTTGAGAAATCATGCTGAATAAAAAAGGGGATGGACTGGGAGACTATTGATTTATACAGTGGACAAAGGATCCCTTAAGTTTTACAACATTAATAAATCAATGTTAGCATTTCATTATTCATTTATCAACAACATTCAGCACAACATTTCCATTAAACTTGATGGAAAAAGTCGCAAAATCTGTCATTTGAGGACAAAGCATTAGCCTTTTAATCTTTAGACTCTTAAAATAATGGAATTACTTGAACAAATTTTAGTTTGCATAAAGGAAATTGTAATGTCCCTACATTTAATCAATTTGCAGTAGGATTTTCTGAACATTGCTAAAATGTTACTTCCCTTCTTAATATATTGTATTTCTAGGTTATTTTAAAGTAGCAATACATTGTTGACGGTGTTTGCAATTGTGAAATTATTGGGAATTTTCAACATGTTTTAAATATTCTAATCATGTTAAAGATTGGATATCATTATTGTTAGCTTCCAATTAAAGCAATGTTTTTACCAGAAACTAGAAGAAAGATCATTATTCGGATTAATTTATATCTTAAGTTTTATTATAGGCAGAAAATTGTGGTGGTTTATAATGGTAATAAACATTTTGTAAAGTTAGGCAACAAGGAAGCCATTAGTCTAACAAGCCCCACGGCAGAATCACTAACAACATAAAGACTTGCCATAATAGATCTCTCTGTCATTTTCCTCTGCTTTGTGCCAGGAATAGGCATTCACCATCAGAGGTAGTTTCCATTTGTTAACGATGTTTTGACATTGTACGTCAAGTAATCTGTCCTGGAACTTGTTTAACCCTTTTCACCTTGTGATATCAGAAATTATTTAGAAAACCTAGCTTTAAAATAGTCATTTAGCTTTCAGTGACAGGATAAGCAATACATTTTAAGAGAGGCACAGGACTCCTAGCATAAAATCTTACGCATGGGAGCTTGTATGTTCAACCAGAATATCATTCTGGTGATGAGTTAAGAACAATCTCTAGAGCGATCAAGACTCAAAAGACATATTAAATGGTGCATTTTTGATCACACAGCTGTATTATCTGCATTAAAACCCACTGTTTTACTAGAAAGTAACTAAACAAACATATTGTCAAAGATTGCAGATCTGCTACATCTAATTGTGAATGTTGGGGCCAGATGAAATACACAAAGGCAAAGAGCAAAGCATCCAGATGAGGAAAACAAGAGGAAGGGATTACTGGAGAGAATTCTGCAGGGACAATGGACGTGCATTTGGAACTACAGGGGTTAGAAAGGGTTTTTGAATGGGAAATCATGTCATGAATTTGATTGAGTTTATTGAAGGATTAACCAAGAAGGTTGATGGGGGCAGGTTTGTAGACGTAGTCTATGTGAACTTCAGCAAACCCTTTGGTAGGCTGCTCTGGATGGTTAAATTGCATGGGTCCCAAGGAGAATTAGCTACCTGGGTAAATAATTGGCTTCATGGTAGGAAATAAAGTGTAGTGGTGGAAGGCCCGGAGACCATTCACTAATGGTGTGCCACAGGGATCAGTGCTGTGCCCATTGCTGTTTGTCGCCCATATCAATGATTAGATGACACTGTACATGGCATGATAACTAACTTTGCCGATAATGTTAAAATAGGTGCTACCATAGACAGTGAAGATGGTCATCCAAGATTACAGCAGGACCTTGATCAACTGGGCAAGTAGGCAGAGGAATGACAAATGGAGTTAATTTAGATAACTGTGAGGTGTCATATTTTGGGGAATTAAAGTAGGGTAGGGCCCCGGTGGAGTGTCGTAGAATGGACGGGCTTAGGAGTGCAAGTACCAAGTACACTGAAAGTAATGTCGCAGGTAGATAGGGTGGTGAAGAAGACTTTTGCCACGCTGTACTTCATCTATCAGGGAATTTAATATGGAAGTTGGGACCTTATGTTACAGTTGCATATGACATTGGTAAAGCTACACTGGATTATTGTCTTCAGCTTTGGGCAGCCTGCTATTGCAAAAATGCCACCAAGCTGGAAAGAGTGCAAAGATTTACAAGGATGTTGCCAGGACATGAGGGTCTGAGCTATAGGGGGTGATTGGGCAGGCTAGGATTTATTCCTTGGAGCACAGGAGTCTGATGAGTTGTATACTATCATGAGGGGAATAAATGAACACAAAGATTATTTTCCAGGGTAGGTGAATCAAGAACAAGAGATAATAGGTTTAAAGTTAGAGGGGAAACATTTAGGAACTGGAGGGGCAACTTTTTCACATGGAGAGTGGTGGGTATTGGATTGGATTGGATTGGATTCAATTTATTGTCATTGCACTTTTCAGTGCAACAAAATGGTTTAGCCTGCAGTCATAACATAGAATAAATAACAAACACTCAACACAGTTTAAAGTCCCAAAGTCATTGTCTCTTCCCTCCTTGCTCTCCCTCTGCGCTGAGGCAATCCAAGCCTCCGATGTTGTGACCCCGCCGGGTGATGGTGTGCAAGTCCCGCGGCTGAATCCGAGCTCCGCAAACGGGCCGGTTCAAACTCCGCGGCCCGGGGCGGTCGAAGCTGCCGAAGCTGCCGCCCTCCAGTCCAGCGGACACAGCTGTAGTTGCGGGAGCTTCGGAAAAACAGGTCACCACCTGTGACCTGCGAGCTCCCGATGATGTCATCCACTGGCCCATGGCCGAGCCTCCGAGGCTCCAAAGTCGGGTCGGAAGTTGGGTCGCCCTGCAACCACAGCCCCAAAGTCGGCCAGCCTTGCGTTGGTAAGTCCTGGCTCTGCCTCCGCGGCCTCGAGGTCGGTCGCAGTTGGAGGCCGCCAGCTCCGCGTTAGGCCTCAGCGCAGACGGACACGGAGACGGGGGATACGGCAAGGAAGGTCGCATCCCCCCCGAAGGATGAGTCAAAAAACATGTTACACCCACCCCCCCACACATACACAACTAAATAAACCGAAATAAACTGCAACAACGGGACAAGAGAAAACAAAAAACAGAAAAGACAAACAGACTGCAGGCGAGCCGCAGCTGCAAGGCAGCACCGCCACTTCCGTATATGGAACAAGCTGCCATTACTACCACTATTTTAAATAGTTGAAGCAGGTACAATAACTACATTTAAGACACTTGGACAGGTACAAGGATAGAAAAGATTTAGCCATTGGGTGAGGCAACCTGTCGGCAGAGATGAGTTGGGCCAGTGGGCATGTGTCCATGGTGTATTACTGTAACTCTGACAAGGCTGAATTGTTGGCAGGAGAAGAGGGAGGTTGGATGAGGGGGGAAAGGTGGGGGAGGAGGGGAGGAGAGAGAGAGGGTGAGAGTGAGGGGCAGAGAGAGGGGGTGCTGAGAGAGGGGGGTGTGGGGGGAGAGGTGGCCAAAAATGACGGCCGTAGGTGGCGGCGTTCTCTCGGAAATCGCAGCACAGAGTTGGCCAAAACCAGTCAAGAACAGACTTTTAGTAATATAGATATGTTTTGCACCTTCTCTATGCAGATGTCATTATTATAGATTGTGAATGGTTATGACAACAGCAGTTTTCCTTGTAACTTACTGTCAGCCGTCCTTCTATATCAATTACATACCCATTATCGTATATGGATATTTTCTTTCAATTGCATGAGCATGAACTTAAACTATCATGTGGCACATCTGGTATAGGTGCTGCCTCAGCGCCAGAGACCCGGCTTTGACCCTGACCTTGGGTACAGTCTGCGTGGGTTTAGACGTACCCCCCGTGACCATGTGGATTTTCTCCGGGTGCTCCAGCTTCCTTTCACATCCCAAAGACGTGCGGGTTTGTAGGTTAATCAGCCAGTGTAAATTGCTCTGAGTGTGCGAGGACTGGTTGCGAAAGTGAGATAGCATAAAACTTGTGTGTATGGTTGATCGATGGTTGGCATGGACTTGATGGGCCGAAGTGCCCCATTTCATGCTGTATCTTTCAATTCAATTCAATCTCTTGTGTGGAACTTTATCAAATGAAGTTCATTTAAGCTACATCCACAGATATTCTTCACAATTAATTCAGTTATATCCCCCCACCAAAGATCCATTAGGCTAGACTGTAAATCAATTAGGCTATAATGTTCCCTTAACAAATCTATGTTAACTTTCCCTTCTCAGCTCAATTTCATCACCACATTTTGATAATTCTTAGTTTAGTTTTAGTTTAGAGATACAAAGCGTAAACAGGCCCTTCAGCTCACCGAGTCCACACTGACCAGAGATCCCCGCTCATTAACACTACCCTACACACATTAGGGACAATTTGTACATTTACACCAAGCCAATTAATCTGCAAACCTGTACGTCTTTGGAATGTGGGACGAAACCAAAGATCTCGGAGAAAACCAATGCAGGTCCAGGGGGAGAACTCCGCACAGACAGCACCCATAGTCAAACCCGGGCCTGTGGTGCTGTAAGGCAGCAGCTCCACCGCTGCGCTACCATGTCGCCCTAGTTCATAGTTACATATTCCACTCATGTTCCCATAGTAGGTGTAGGATATAATTTCTCCATTCAGTCTACCTACATTATTACGGACCTCTTTATAAGGGATTTTGATTATAGCGAACGCAATCTGTGTATCCGAGGCATCCACATGTATCGGGAACAAAGTAGTGAGTATGTTGTTACACTGAGTGGTTGGAATGAACCTTGTCTCAATCTGTGTTTACTCACTTTTTTATGTTTATTGTTTTTCCATCACTGTACATATTTACAGTACCTCCCCTTATTTGGGTATAGCGAACAATTGGCAAGTACGGATACTATTTCCCCCCCCTCATGGTCCATATAACAAAGTTCATATGTAGTCGATGTTAGATAGCTTTATAATTTCACAGTTTCTTTCTCAAATGTCCTTTTTATCTAATGAAGATCAATTTGCAAGTGTCTAAACTATTAGTGCATCAAGGGAATGTTGCATACATATGGTTAAAGTGACTGCAATTTCCTCACCTACTTCCTTTAAAACGACGGGTGGAACCCATCAATCCCTGGGGATTTGTCAATCTTCAGTGCCATTAATATGGCCAATGTTGATTTCTTGCTTACGTTAACTCGAGTCAGTCTCAGCCCTGGAATTTCAAGCATATTATCCTCTTCCTCTCTTGTGATGACTGACACAATGTAATTATTCAACAAGTCTTCCATTTCCTTATTTTCATTGGCGGCATGATCCACAATATTCCTACATTTAAAGAGCCCTCATTACCCTTAACCAGTTTTTCACTTCTAAACCAAATGTAAAATATTTCATGTTATTTCTGATATCCTTGCAAATTCCCTTTAATTTGTTACTTTTGCAACATTTGGCCGATGTTTGCCTTTCATTCTTTTTCTGTCCTTGTATCTGTTCCAGATTCTTGGACCTACACAATTCTTTGGACTTTAGATACTCTTGTCTTTGTTTAACTCTCGCAACTTTATTGACCATGGCTGTTTAAAGCCACTCTTGCCTCTTTGCCTTTTTTTTTGCCTCATGTTATAGTCAGCTAAATTCAGTTTTAAACACCTCCCTCTGATCCCAATAATTATTTTGATGAGATTGATGTGAACAGTTTAGCCCCATCTTTTTAATGTTAGCCATAAGAAAATTTAGAATGTTAGTAACTATGTTTAAGATTTTTTTTTCTTTTCAAGGAATTTTGCCTTCCTGTTAGATTATTAACCAAATCTGCTTCATTACTTATTACTAAATCTACTATGACCTGGCATGTTAGCATTTCGTGTTTGCTCCTGACATTTGACTGCAAGGCCATTTTATGCAGATTTGGACTCTGGCTTCTGATCCTGCTTTACATTCCATATAAATTAGCAGACCAGAGATACTGCCAGGCACACAAGATAAAATGCTTTATTTTAGCAAGTGATCAGTGTCCGAAGGAATGACTCCTGATCTCACAACCCATGACAGCTAGAGGGGAGAATTCTCAGCATGGTCTATATAAAGAATACTTAAGGTTTGGGTTCTCTTGCATGCTACACAGCCTCGGTACTGAGATTGTTTTTAACTTTCAATGGGATGAAACAGAGCCACATAAGTCAACAGAGAACTAATTCAACCATTTGCCCCAACAGATGATAGGATGCCAGGCACAATCCGATTATTATCCATCAGTTTGAGGGAAATCAGTAATAAGGTTATTGATATCATAAACTTATCAGACCACATGCAATCTACCATCCAAGACACAAATGAAAACATATGAACAATGAAGCATCTGAAGTATTTCTTCCTCGTCATGCTTAAATGCGCATATTTCTGGACTTGATCCTTTTGGGTGATTCATCAGATGTAATACAATTGCAAAAGCAAAGATGTCAATTTGAATTTGTCAGTTATTGCCCATTTGGAATGACAAAGTTTACTTGAATGTACTACACCTCTAAAATATGGACAGGCACATTGATAAGAAAGGCTGAGAGGGATATATGCCAAAAATGGGCAGGTGGGACTAGTGTACAGTATACGGAGCATCATGGTCGGCATGGGCATGTTGGGTCAAAGGCCGGTTTATGTGCTGTATAACTCTGATCTTATGACTTTGAGTAGTACATTCATCACATAAAAAAACAACCTATTTCTTTGTGTTACCTTCTCCCTCACAACATGAAACGTTTCTCTTAAATTTTGCCAAAGATCTAGGATTGAATGACTGAAATGGTGATCTGTTTGAAATAGAATTTGCACCAAAATTATTATAAGACTAAAGGATTTAACCAGGAAATTATAGTTGTTATTCACATACCAATGTTAAGAAAGTCATTGTGGAGGATAATAAAGGATAATTCCACCAAACCTTTTCTTCTTCTAAACCAGTCCTTCAGAATGATGGATGACTTGCTTTTGCTCCAGTTTTGTGAACACTAGAGAGGTGGCTAATGAGGCCAAATGTGGGATCCTGTGACTCTTCCATAGATGGGGCAGGAGGTCGCTGACGGGGTGGGCGTGTGGGTGGTTTGGGAGATACAGAGGTTTTTTTTGTTGCTTACTGCATGCTCCTAGTACTGCATTTTGTCCTTACTGCATAGTCTCAAAGTTCTCAATACCATCTCAAAGCGCTCCTGCTCTTTCAGTGATCACTATCCAGAGATTCCCAGTAAACAGTGAGCATGTTATATTTTCCCAAGAAGGCTTTGAGCATGAATTATTTCCTTTGTCTATCTGGTCATCATTCCCTGTGACAGGGCTTGGAATATTTAGAAAGGATTAGACTAATGAGAGAGGAGCAGCATCATTTTGTTAAATGCGCCCCTTACCTAATTAGATTCTGAGTTTTCAAAACATGCTATAGCACCGCTGTCTGAAGAAAGGTCTCGATCCGAAACATCGCTTATCCATGTTCTTCAGAGTTTCTGCCTGACCTGCTTAGTTACCCCCACACTTTGCCCTTTATGTATTAACCAACATCTACAGTTCCCTGTTTCTACAGAGTAACACATAGTTAGAATACTCCATGACCATAGTTAGAGTACTCCATGTCATTTCAGACAACCAAACCTGCTAAGGAAATTAGAGCCTTGGAAAAGTTGCAAAATAATATTAATAGCGTGAAACCCATGTAAGAAAGCATTATTATGATGTTTGAGTTTAAAAGCTAGGACTGCAATTACTAGAGCAGGAAAGGTTATTGGTATTGCTATTTGGTATAGGTTTATTAATGTCACATATAACATTATATAATAACAAATGTTGTTTACATGCTTTGCATTTGAATTATGCTATATATGAGTGCAATCAAGTCATTAACCAAGTATAACAGGTAATGCAAAGAGAAAATAGGAGTATGCAGAATATAGTGTGAAGGCATTACAGAAAAGATGCAGATAAAGAAAAATGCAATGGCCGCAATGAGTTAGGTTGGAAAATCAGGACCACACCCTTATCTTATGTGAGAAACGTTCAATAGAATGATAATAGTTGGGAAGAAGCTGTTCCTGAATCTGGTGGTACATGCTTTAACTTTTCTAACTTCTGGATGGAAGAGGGGAGAAAAATAATGTAATGGGATATAATTGGTTCTTGGTTATGTTGGCTACTTTCCCAAGGCAGCATGAATTGTAGATGGATTCAATGAGGTAGGGAGGAAACTCTTTTGTGTGGTGGACTGGGATGCGTCCACAACTCTCTGCAATTTCTTGCAGTCTAGAGCCGAGCTGTAGCCAAGCCATGTTCTGATGCATCCCGATAAGTTGTTGTCTAAATTGGTAGGTGTCATTGGATGCAAGGCAAACACCTGTAGTTTTCTAAGGAAGTCGAGATGTTGGTATGTGTTTCTGGCATTTCTTCAATGTGGTTGGTCCAGGGCAAATTGATATTTATTCTAGAAATCTGAAGCTCTCGGCCATTTCCGCTTCACCACCATTGATGCAGATTGGACCGTGTACACCAACTCACTTCTAACGTTAATGTCCAGCTCCATGGTCTTGCTGATATACATTAACGATATACATTATGCATTTATACCCAAGAAAAACTTAAAAGTATGAAATATTTGAGAGATTGATTTTGCTTACTTTATACTGCATTAATATTCCTACTCAATTCTCTCATAAAGTTCACTATGAAAAGATGGGGTACGGCACCACAGGCATTAAATGTTTGTATCCAAGTGGTTGTTCTTCCTGAGTCAACCCTGATTTTAAACTGAATCCCTGAATGTCCCAACATGAGCGCTTCCACAATGGCTTGTAGATCATCAATGAAAAGGCCTTGCCAATTTCCCCCTGCATAATCCAGGGCATTTATAGCATCCCTGCTGACATTAACACCGTTACAAACCTGGGACTTTATTAGCAACCTAGGTGAATGAGGAGAATTAAATAGTTTATTACATTTGTTTCTTTTCTTTCTCCATATAAACTGAAAAGGAAGTACTTAGAATAAAATGACTGGTTCTAGTAACACCTTCGTTTATACCTAATTAAATATACCAATTACAGAGCCGAATGTTTGTGAAGCTCGCTTTAAATCGCTTGTATGGTTCTTAAATGGAGTAATCCAAAACTGAGTATTTTAGCAGTGGGGCTTCATGCTGTGAAGAAAACACGCCTATGCTGACTCTATCAAACAAGATTTAGCACATTTACACTAAATTAATTGCTTGTAATTACAAAATTAATTAAAAAGAGAATATTGTCTGTAACTTACACAGCAGGCATTCTGATACTTCACAGATTCTGGTATCATCCATTGCACACCACAGATGCCTCCAGGGGCCTGTGATACATCTGAAAATTAGGGCATTTGGGTAGGGATGCAGGTGAGGCAACGTAAAATAAATGGATAATTTACGATGACTTGTAATTTTATGAGTCATAAAATAGAAACATGGTTGCTTTTGATTTACGTGCATTTTACGTAGGCTACGAAATGGGCATCTACATGTGCATTAATGTCCTCCCGTCATGTGGTGACAGATTATTTCTATTGAATCACTCAAGAAGTATGGACCAGTTTTCATTTTAAAGTCAAGCTTTTCCTCTATATTTTCCGATGTTTGTAAAGAAACCAAAGCAATAGTGATGGTTCTGATTGGTGATGCTAGTTTCTGGGCGTAAATTCCACAGGTAATGAACTGGAAGTTTAAGATGCACTGCTCTAACTTTATTTTTATATATTTACTAGACCAAGTGCAGACCTGTTGGGTCTGTTCCCCCGACGTGCGGTTGTGGTGGCGGGGGTGGGGGGGGGCAGGGGGGGTGGCATGTGGCGTCACACACACTAACTACCACCCCGCACACACGCTAACAACCTCCCTTGATATTATGTTAATATTATTAATTTGCTCCTTTTACCCCATAACCGCCCTATCCACTGACGCAGGCGCAAGTTGAGGGGAGAGGTGGAGAGAGAGTGGGGGGGAGAGAGAGGAGAGGGAGCGTAATGAGGGGGAGAGAGAGGAGGAGGAGAGAGAGAGAAGGAGGAGAGAGAGAGAAAGGGGAGGGAGAGAAAAAGGAGAGGGAGAGAGAGAAGGGGGAGTGGGGGAAAGGCACGGGGGTGGAAGGGAGGGGGAGAGATCTACCCCTGTCGCATTGTGATATCTGTGAGATGGCACTGCGACTCATGCCGCAGTTTGATTTTAGTGGGGCCACGTGAAAGTTCCAATCTCCCACACCTATCCCATTATGATGGCATATACGTAAATGAGATCCATTGTGATTGGACATCTGTGAGGTGGCACTGACTCATGCAGCAGTTTGATTTTAAAATGTTTTGATGTTTTGTGAAAAATGTTATTCAAAATCTGGGGAAATAATTGACGAAATCTAGAGAGGAGTGGATTTCTGAAATCACGTTAAAACCCTACCGAAATTGTAAAAATCTCCGCGTTTTTGTGTCTGGTTTTCGAGGAGATACATTTCACACACACACACACACACACACACACACACACACACACACACACACACACACACACACACACGCACACACGCACACACACACACACACACACACACACACACACACACACACACACACACACACACACAATCTGCATTAATGATTTAGATGAAGGGATTCAAAGAAACATTAACAAATTTGCAGATGACACAAAGCTGGGTGGCAGTGTGAACTGTGAGGAGGATGCTATGACAATGCAGGGTGACTTGGACAGGTTGGGGAGTGGGCAGATGCATGGCAGGTGCAGTTTAATGTGGATAAATGTGAGGTTATCCACTTTGGTGGCAAAAACGGGAAGGCAGATTATTACCTAAATGGTGTCAAGTTGGGAAAAGGGGGAAGTACAACGGGATCTGGTGGTTCTTGTTCGTCAGTCAATGAAAGTAAGCATGCAGGTACAGCAGGCAGTGAAGAAAGGGAATGGCATGTTGGCCTTCATAACAAGAGGAGTTGAGTATAGTTGTACAGGGCCCAGGTGAGACCACACCTGGAGTATTCTGTGCAGTTTTGGTCTCCAAATTTGAGGAAGGACATTCTTGCTATTGAGGGAGTGCAGCATAGGTTCTTCAGGTTAATTCCCGGGATGGCGGGATGTCATATGTTGATAGAATGGAGCGGCTGGGCTTGTACACCCTAGAAATTAGAGGGGATCTTATTGAAACAAATAAGATTATTAAGGGTTTGGACACGCTAGAGGCAGGAAAATGTACGATGTTGGGGGAGTCCAGAACCGGGGGCCACAGTTTAAGAATAAGGGGTAAGCCGTTTAGAATGGAGATGAGGAAACACTTTTTCAAACAGAGAGTTGTGAGTCTGTGGAATTCTCTGCCTGGAGGGCGGTGGAGGCTGGTTCTCAGAATGCTTTCAAGAGAGAGCTAGACAGAGCTCTTAAAGATAGCGGAGTCAGGGGATATTGGGGAGAAGGCAGGAACGGGGTACTGATTGTGGATGATCCGCCATGATCACATTGAATGGCGGTGCTGGCTCAAAGGACTAAATGACCTATTCCTGCACCTATTGTCTATTGTCTTTGTCGATAATGGTTCGATGAAACACGCAGTGTATAAAGGTGCTTTACAAATTGCTGTACACTGCACATTGTGCAATGTTTGGTTGGATTCACCTTAAGGTGTGCATTCTGCATTTATTTTTGAAAGCATTAGATTACACTTGACAATAATAGATTGCAGAGTCCATCTGCTTTCACATAAATAGAAGAAAGGAAGTTAAAAACGACAATGATATTTCTATGCATTTCCTCAACAAAATTTATTTTGCCAACAATAATTTCACCTGATCAAAAAGTATTCTGTACAGAATGGCAGTCAAATTTATTCAAATTAAAAATTACGAGCATGTACATATGGTTTAATGAAACACGAAAGAGGTTGAATGGTTCAAACAGTTGAGTGTCATATCCATCCTATTCATGTGTTCATTTCCTATTCCTCTGCCCTTTCCACGTTATCAGGGAGTAGTCAGAATGGAAAACGTTATCCTTAAAGACCTCATTTATCAAAAGTCTAGAGTTGTTACTTGTTATAAACAAAAAACTTGGAAGCAAGACACACTTGCAATTTGGCTAGCATTTGCAATTACTTATTCATCCTTACCATTATTACTATTAACAGGATGTTATGATTTATTTAACAGCTAAAGCGGGTGGGAAGACAAGGTGGATGGTGCCCTAACAGTGGTCCTCCCCTGATTTATTACAGCAGTGCTTTAATTTTCCCCCAGGGATATGTGTAACAAAAAAAATCTACTATGTACAGCATTCAAAATATAACGTGGAATGCCACAACATTTTAAAAGCCCTTCAGCTATTTCCAAAACATAGGACTGTCGCTGGAAATTTTGTTATTGGTATTGGTCTATTATTGTCATGTGCATGAATATACAGTGAAAAAGTTATATGTTATCCAGGCAATTCATACCAGACATGAGTACATCAGGTAGTGCAAGAGGGAAAATAAATGAAGGGCAGCCTACATCAGTAAGTATGTAGGCTGAGGATGGGAACAGTCAGAGGATGGGAACTTACTTGTTGCCATGAATCTTATTGAGTCTCTGAAAACCTATCTTCAGGAAATTAGAGACAAATTTAGTGAATACGAATTGAAAGCCAGGAGTAGGTGTCCAGATTCAGATTATAGCGATGTGAAAAAACGGGAATGAAAACAAAAAAGTGCACTGCTTTGCCCGGGGGCCTATGATGCTGTTAAGACGGCCCTGGGTTGATGAGCAGTTCCGTTGTTTTGCTGGCATTGATCTGCTGTGTGCGGCATTGACCTTGGGTGCAGGTTCACTCGAGGCTGTCAACGCCGGTCACATCATTCCCCTGAAATTCTGTTCAAAATGAGCATAAAATGTATGAGCTCATCAGAGAGGTACACCTTGATGTGTTTGGGGAACACTAGGCACATCTTTGGAATGCAGTTCCTCTGCATACTTACTGATGTAGGCTGTGACGGCAGAGGTGTACTCCTTTATGGGCCTGTTCCACTTAGGTGATTTTTTAAGGCAACTGCAGGCGACTAGGCTGTCGCCATATGGTCGCCGGGGTGTCGCCTGTATGGTCGTGAGTAGTCTTCTCAATCGCCCAAAGAGTGTCTTTCTGGTCCCCGCTGGAATTTCAACATGTTGAAAATTTTTCGGCGACAGTGGCGACCCGTGGGTTTGATGCCAATGAGCGTGACGACGTAGGTGCTATCGTAGATGTCGCCAGGTTAACGTAAATTGTCGCCAGGAAGTTGTAGGTTGTCGCCGGGTGACGTAGGTTGTCGCCGGTGCTGACTTCGGTGAATTCCATTGTCGTATTTGCCGGCGGACGCCTAAAAGATCGCCTAACGTTGCAGGTTTTTCGGTGATCTGCTACGACTATGACAGCCACTGGCAGTCGCCTAAAAATTGCCTAAGTGGAACAGGCCCATTAGGTTGGCTGCTGAGTCCTTGAACACAAAGCAGTCATGGAGCAGTCAAAGAGCTCTTCTGTTTCCTGAGACCCAGTGGACTGGATCCCCGTGCCTCGTGCCTTAGTTTTCTGCTTTTAAGCAAGGAGGAGGAACACAGCCTAATGGTCAGACTTTCCAAAATGTGGGTGGGGCGATGGGTATCTTTGTAGGTATAGGGTGTCTGGACTTCTGGCGGGACAGGAGATATGTTGACGGTACTTTGGTAGCACACATAACATTTGCCTAGGATGGGTGACATTTCAGATTGGAACACTTCTTCGGTCTGTGATAGGACAATGATAAAATAATGCACCAAAACAGACATTTCAAGCAGGCTTTCTTCAAGCAAAATTAATCACATCATTATCTTCTGACAGAATTAATTTAAAAAAAATGTATCATGAACTAAAGGCATGAGACCGTTTATTTGGCTTTACAAATCAAACTCTGTGGAGATGTACATGTAAAGGTTTGCAGATGACACCACTGCAATGGGTCGGATTTCAAACAGTGATAAGACGGTGTACCGGATGGAGATAGAGAGCTTAGTAACAATACCAAAATCTCTTCCTCAATGTCAGCAAGACATAGAAGCAAGTTATTGCCTTCAGGAAGGAAGGTAGTGTAGACATCTCAATCAGCATCAATGGTGCTGAAGTGAAGATAGCTGAGAGCTTCAAGTTTCTTGGTGTGAATATCACCAACAATTTGACCTGGACCAACCACAGTGAAGCTAAAGCACACTAAAGTGTGTACTTCCTCAGAATACGAAGGGGTTTGCATGTATCTTGGCAACTTATTGGGACCCATTGGGATGCTTCGTTTGGCAATAGCTCTGTGGAAGATGGCAAAAAAGTTGCAGATGTAGCCCCGTCCATCACACAGATGGGCCTCCCTCACCGTCTACACTTCACGCTGTCTCTAGAAAACAGCCAACGCAATCGTACCATTTTCCCGATCATTCCGTCTTCATCCCTCCCCCATTCAGCAAAAGGTATAAAAGCTTGAAAGCCCTTACCACCAGATTCAGGATCAACTTCTACCCCTCTGTTATAAAACTACTGAACAGTCATCTCACAACCCAGACCATAGTCTAGATCTTCCAAACCACCTCCTTTTGGGCCTTGCACTTTTCTTTCCATAACTGTAAAGGTATAATGCTATTACAAAATCTACTTCACCCTGGAAGTTTTCACGTTGGAATACCTGTTGTACTTGTATATGACTTAGTTGGCTTGATTATACTCATGTGCAGTATGATTTGACTGGATAACATGTAAACAAAGGTTTTCACTGTATCTCAATCCATGTAATAATAATAAACTCATATCAAAGGTGCCAGTTCACTACTAGGGAAGATGACATTGTCTGCAACATAGGGTCAAACCTTCCCTCGACAAACATTTACCCCCACTACCAACACCAGTTCCAACATACGCACACACATATTAAATTCAGCTGTCATTGATAATGTAACATTCACTATAAATATTCTCATTCATAAAGCATGAAGGAAAACATAGCATTGTGCTGACTTGTAGTATTATGAGTAGGTCTAATTACCTAGCTATAGGAAGGATGTTATTAAGCTGGGAAAAGGTGCAGAAAAGATTATCAATGATGTTGCTGGGACTGTATGGGTTGAGTTATGAGAAACTAGGTTGGATGCAGCTGTTTTCCCTTGAATGTAGGTGGATGAGCGGTTACCTTACAGAGGTATATACAATCATAAGATTGTATGGTCTCAATGCCTTTTCCAGAGTAGGGGAGTCTAAAACCAGAGCATCTAGGTTTAAGGTGAGAGTTGAAAGATTAGAGAGAACCTGAGGGACAATTAATTCATACAGAGGGTGGTGGGTACATAGAACAAGCTGCCAGAAGAAATAGTAGAATCGTGTGAACTTATAATCTTTCAAAAAATATTTATACTGATACATAGATAGGACAGGTTTAGAGGGATATGAGCCAAATGTAGACAAATGAGACCAGTTAGGAAAGGCACCTTGCTCAACATGTGTGAATTGGGTTGAAGGACCTATGTCTGAACTAGATAACTCTATGGCTCCATCATATTTTTCATATTTTTTGCGAATCCCAAAGTAACCATATCAATGAAGTAGTTTTGAAGTGTAGTAAATAAAGTGATGTAAGAAAGAGAGCAGACAATCTTAGCTCAGGAAGCTCCCATTATCTATTTTTATATTTGATTGGGGGCATTTGATTTTGCTTTGGGCAAATGGAATAAACCTTTATTCTTCTTTGAAAAACATTGATATGATCTTTTGCATGCACCTGAGTGGCCCTCAGTTTGTCTCATCTGAAATACAGTATGTTCAACAGTACAGCACTGCCTCAGTTTTGTATTGGTGGATTAGTTTTGCGCTGAAGTCTTTGGAGTGGATAGGGTCATGGAACAGGGAACATGGGCTGACAGCACGGAAACAGGCCCTTCAGCCCAATTTGTCCATACAGACCAAGTTGGCATTCTGGGCAAGTCCCATTCACCTGCATTTGGCTCATATTCTTCTAAACCCACCATGTGTCTATCCAGATGAAACTTGAACACACCGGGCAGCACGGTGGCATAGCGGTAGAGTTGCTGCCTTACAATGCTTGCAGCACCAGAGACCAGGGTTCGATCCTGACTACAGGTGCTGTCTGTATGGAGTTTGTACGTTCTCCCCGTGACCACGTGGGTTTTCTCCAAGATCTTCAGTTTCCACACACATTCCAAAGGTACAGGATTGTAGGTTAATTGACTTGGGTTTGTATACTTGGTATGTGTAAATTAGTGGGCATAACTGGGCAAAATTAGGGCACATGGTATAGGGGGTAGGGTACTGACATGAATAGAAAATTGGTTGGCAGACAGGAAACAAAGAGTTGGGATTAACGCGCCCCTTTCAGAATGGCAGGCAGTGACTAGTGGGGTGCGGTAAGGTTCGGTGCTGGGACCTGCAAATTGAGAGGGAGTAGGTTAAATCAGAAGTGTAACTGTTGCAGTTGAACAAAGGGGACTACAAAGGCATGAGAAAAGAGCTGGCCAAGGTCGACTGGAAAAGGATCCTTGCAGGAATAACGGTGGAACAGCAATGGCGGGAATTTCTGGGAATAATCCAGAAGATGCAGGATCATTTCATTCCAAAGAGGAAGAAAGATTCTAAGGGAAGTAAGAGGCACCATGGCTGACAAAGGAAGTTAGGGATGAAATAAAACTAAAAGAAAAGATGTATAACATAGCAAAGAGTAGTGGGAAGCCAGAGGATTGGGAAACGTTCAAATGACAACAGAAGGTAACAATACGGGGTGAAAAGATGAAGTAACAGGTGAAGTTGGCCAAGAATATAAAGAAGGATAGTAAAAACTTCTTTAGGTATGTTAAGAGAAAAAAATTAGTAAAGAAAAATATGGGTCCCTTGAAGGCAGAAAGGTGAAATTATTATGGGTAACAAGGAAATGGCAGAAGAACAGGTACTTTGGTTCTGTCTTCACTAAGGAAGACACAACAATCTCCCAGATGTACTAGAGTTCAGAGGATCTAGGGAGACAGAGGAAATGAAAGAAATTTGCATTAGACGAGAAAGAGTAGGAATAACGTATTGGAAAAAGGGAAGTGCAACGAGACCTGGGTGTCCTTGTACACCCAGTCACTGAAAGTAAAACATGCAGGTACAGCAGGCAGTGAAGAAAGCTAATGGCATGTTGGCCTTCATAATGAGAGGATTTGAGTATAGGAGTAAAGAGGTCCTTCTGCAGTTGTAGAGGGCTGTTGTGAGACCACATCTGGAGTATTGTGTGGAATTTTGGTCTCCTAATAGGCATCCTTGCTATTGAGGCAGTGCAGCATAGGTTCACGAGGTTAATCCCCGGGATAGCGGGACTATCATATGAGGAAAGATTGGAAAGACTGGGCTTGTATTCACTGTAATTTAGAAGGATGAGCAGTTCTTATAGAAACATTTAAAATTATAAAAGGACTTGAAAAGCTAGATGCAGGAAAAATATTCCCAATATTGGGGGTATCTAGCACCAGAGGTCACAGTCTAAGAATAAAGGGGAGGCCATTTAAAACTGAGATGAGAAAAAACGTTTCCACCCAGAGAGTTGTGAATCTGTGGTATTCTCTGCCTCAGTGGAGGCCGATTCTCTGGATGCTTTTAAAAAAGAGTTACAGGTAGACAGAGCTCTTAAAGATAGCGCAGTCAAGGGATATGGGGAGAAGGCAGTGACGGGGTACTGATTGGGGATGATCAGCCATGATCACATTGAATGGCGATGCTGGCTCAAAGGGCCGAATGGCCTACTCCTGCACATATTGTCTATTGTCTAAATTGTCCCTTGTTTGTGTAGGGTAGTGTTAATGTGCAGAGATCGCTGGTCGGTGCGGACTCAGTGGGCCTATTTCCACGTTGTATCTCTTAAAAAATACAAGCACAGGATGATCTTGAATCCACAACCACAAACTCACTTTGGTTGCTTGAATGTACAGTGCATATTTGTCACTTCAGGCATTCTACCTAGAAGGACATACTGTACCTAGAAGGAAACAGAACACATTTTCATTCATAAAATTTCATTCACTGAATTTGTGTAAATCCAGAACAGCCACTGTTTGGAGATAGAGTGTAACGTTTAATTTTGACTGACAGCAAAATACATGAATTAATGTGCAACGTTAAAAACTGACCTTAAAAATACGCAAATGATAAGTTCTAGCTAGTAGATTTTAAATTTACTGCGTTATTACACTAATTTAATATCATTTTTACCATTATTGCTAAGGATTCCTTTCTTTCGATGTACTAAATACACTAAAGCCCATGATAATATGTGTTGTGTAAAAAAATATCTAAATATAACTGTGGATCATTGTGGGTGTGAATGGAAAACAAAGAAGTTATGAGCTATGCTCCTGTTACTGCGTCATTTTATTGCCATAATTATGTTGTTATGCATGCTGCCCACTTAAGCTATATGTGGAAACCCCTCAAAAAGACAGTGGATGATTGATGGCATGTCATCTTTAATTTGCACAAAATGATGAAAACAAGTAAGTGCTTTGAGAATCTAAAAAGTGTATATTTACCAAAAAAATTATAAGAGACTATAAAGAAAACAAAGATGAAAGGCACATCCATTTACAGAGACGTAAATACTGGGCCACTTAAAGCAAATTGTAATACTAAACCTTTCATATTTCAATGTAATGAATAATGAAATCAAAATATTTCTTCAGTTGGATTCCTGAGTCGTCCGCACAGATAACAACAGTAAGCCCTCGTAATAGAGGACCTCTATGAAAAGGATTTTGAGGCTCCTGTTGCAACAAACCCCCACTTCCGCCAGTTACGCATTGAGCTGGCACCACGTGAGTGTTGCTGGGTGTGGGGAGAGCGAGCAGAATGAAGGTGGTGTGAGTACCGGATCGTCCCTAACGCATCGCGCGTGGGGCCGGGGTTCTGCGACTCTCTGTCTGTGAATTACTTACTTACTTACTGCCTATTATTCCTGGCATGTAGGGCAGCAATGAAGGTCCTCCACTCCTGTCTGTTCTGGGCTAGCTTCTGGACACTACCCAAGGTCAGGTCCATTGTTTTAATTACCTCCTCTACAGTACGACGCCAGGTGGTTTTGGGTCTCCCTCTTTTCCTTTTCCCTTCCGGTGTCCAGTGCAGGGCTATTCTTGGGATGCTGTCTGGTTCTCCTCTCAGTATATGGTCATAATTGACATTTATCCAAGCATCTGTCGATAGCCCTGGAAGTCCATCACGCCCAGTAGTGTTGATTCCTTCAGTTGCTGTTTCCGTAACATAATTGTTATATGAGACAGAGTGTTCAGCCTCCAACCTGGAGGACCAGTGGATCGCTCTTCATCTCGCCTCTACGCTTCGACCTGTCCAGCATGGGAGACCCTAACAGGAGACAAATCTCCCCGACCACGACAAGGTTGCAATCCAACAGGGAGGTCTGTGAATTTCCTCTAGTTTAATCTCTCCAACCCAATGCAACGGTTCTTCCCTTCTGGCCTTGACAAACTTTACCTCCCTCACTTGGTTATAGCGGACAGTCGACAATAACAGACACCATCCTCCCCTCCCACCCAACAGACACCATCCTCCCCCCACCCCCCCCCCCCCCCCCCCCCCCCCCCCGTGGTCTGTTATTGCGAGGGTTTACTATGACACCGAGAATAACATTTAATTTCGTAACTATATCCATTTTCCAGTATGTTTCCATCCCTCGGCTATGCTTAGTCAATCTGATCTCTCATAGGAGTAAAATGAAAAATATCAACTACATGAAAAGTTATTCTACAATGTGTAGGAAGAAACTGCTGATGCTGGCTTAAACCGAAGATAGACTGAAGAAAGGTCTTGACTCAAAACATCACCCATTCCTTCTCTCTGGAGATGCTGCCTGTCCTACTGAGTTACTCCAACTTTTTGTGTCTCGCAATTCTGCAATTGTGGACAAGGCTAATGCCATCAGCTCTGCATCTGACTTTAAATACAACATCAAACTGATGTGCTGTAATGGCAAATAATGATCTTAAATGAAGTGAGTGACAGTAAACTTAACTGTGTTTCTAAACGATGTTAATTCGCACAACAAAGCCACTTATTTAGATATCATAATTGGGAAATGTAATTTTATGCAATTTGTTAGTAGTGCAACTGAGGAAGATCAAGATTTACTACTCTTATTATACATTAAGTGTTTGACTGTACTTCTGCATACAAATAATATATGCACGTAATGATTTGAATGCTGATTATATTTTTGTTATTAATATAGGGTGAATCATCCTATTCCATCTTAACGAAGTGCTTCTGCAGTACGGTTCACAGATGAGTGTAATCCATGTGCCAACTCCCTTTACTTGCACTATAAAAACTGCTTCCTATATTACAACTGCCAAAGTGTAGATCCTCACTTTTATCGGTCTGTAAGGATGCAATCAGGATAAGGGAGCCAGTTTTAGCAATGTAAATTCGACCAGCTGGTGCACTGATACTGCTCTTTTGTGAGCCAATCTACAGACACACCAAATGCAAAAGGGCTGAATAAAATTCTGAGTGCTGTACTTCAGGGATGTTTGTTTGAGTCACTAATATTTCTAGTTTTTATTAATAACTGGGTATGTTCACATGAGACACCAAGATAACAGGTAGCCGGGTCTGAATGATTACCAAATATCTTCCAAAGGAGGTGAGTCTCTCCTTCTTCTTCTTGCGTATGGCATGCACAGCCTAAAGTTGTAGGACGAGGGCACGTTGGGCGAAGGGCCTGTTTCCACACTGTATCACTCTCAGACTCTATGATAATCAGGCCTATACCAAAGTGAGAAGTATAAAACTTTGTAAAAAGTAACACGTGGGCAACATACAAAGAGTTTTTAATAAATGGGAGGCCAGCCATTTGCTTGACCATAAGTGAGTACTCTGCTGTCATTTAGACCTCCAGGCTTCAATGAAGTACTGATACTGAACTTCCTTCTGCTACTGCAGGGTGGAAATTAAATGTTCCAATATTGGGGCAAGCTGAAGCAAGAAGGTATTCTGACAGGATGCATCATGGCCTGGCATGCAATTCCAATGCGGTGGAACACAAACGGCTGCAGAGAATGGTGGTCTCACCCCAGTCCAGCACGATCACAACCTTCACATCCATCAAAAGCATCCACATGAGGTGCTGCCCCAAAAAGGCAGCATCTATCCTCAAAGATCCCCATCATCCAGCCGTGCCTTCTTCTCGCTGCACCCATCAGGCAGGAGGTACAGAAGCCTGAAGTCTTACACCACCTGGTTCAGGAGCAGCTACTTTCGTACAGCTATCAGATTCCTGAACAAACCTGCACAACCCTAACCCTGCTTAGACAATGGAACAAAATGGCCCACCTCTTGTACCACTTTGAACTTTTTTTACTTTTCTAATTATGTTTTTGCAATAATGTCTAGTTTTGTTTTGCACAGCTTTCTTTCTTTAAGAATTTCCTGAGTAATTTACGTATATATTTTTTTGTGCGTTTGTCCGAATCCATGCACTTGTGATGCTGCTGCATGTGATAGTGCATGTGCACATGACAATAAACTTGAACTTGAACTTACTGGCACGAGTGAGTCTATCCCACTTCTGCGCCCTCTTCTCTCCAACTGTGTTGAGGGAGAGTCACAATTCCATGGCTGATTGCCCATGCTAATTTAATGAGGGCAGGGGGACCTTCTTTGACCTGAAATTTAGAACATAGAACAACAAAGCCCAAGAGCAGATTATGTAAGGAAGAACTGCAGATGCTGGTTAGTCTGAAGAAGGGTCTCGACCCGATAACGTCGCCCATTCCTTCTCTCCAGAGATGATGCCTGTCCCGCTGAGTTACTCTGGCATTTTATGTCCACCAGGAGCAGATTATCTGCCTACCATGCCTGTGCCACCCAGTCTAATAGATAGATATGCCATTTATTGTCACTATACATGTACAGTGAAACTGAAAGCTGCTCGTACTCAGTGCATACATACAATTTAGCACAAAAAACAAGAAACAGAAAAAAAAACAAAAAACAGAAGGGAGATGGGGGGGGGGGGGGGGGAATAGGTGTGCACAAATTCTGCGGCGCTACATACATATATACATATATACAGATGGAAGTCCGTGTTGGGCAGTGTAGTCAGTGCATGTGTGAATTTGAATTTATAGTAGTGTGGCGGCTCCTAAGGGTCGTCCCATTATACTGCTGAACCCCTCGGCACAGGAGTGGTGCAGTCCGGAGGCGGTCCTTAGCCGGAGGGTATAAAAGGCAGGGTTTGGGTGCCATCTTTACCTGGTTTCGTCTTCCCCTGAACCGGGAGGAAATAAAGTAAAGTGCTTCTCAAACTTCGGACTACTTGCCTCATTTTGAGACCCACGCACTACAGTAGTTATAATTCTCGGAAAGCAACTATTCCTGAGTCTGTTTGTCCTGGATTTGATGCACCTATAGCACCTTCCAGAGGGCAGCAGGTCGAACAGTCCAAACGCAGGATGGGAGCTGTCTTTGATGATCTTCTTTGCCTTGCTAAGGCAGCGGGAGGTGTAGATGTCCATCAGGGAGGGGAGAGGGCAGCCAATGATCCTCCACGCTGTCCTGGTTACCCTCTGAAGCCTCTCCCTGTCTGCCATGGTGCAGCTGCCATACCATGCTGTAATGCAGTATGTCAGCAGGCTCTCGATGGACGAGCGGTAGAAGGTCAGCAGCAGGTTAGAGTCCAGGTTGTGCTTCCTGAGGACCCTCAGGAAGTGCAGCCGCTGCTGAGCCTTCTTGCTGACCGCCGTCGTGTTGTCCGTCCAGGAGATGTCAGCAGCGATATGGACGCCGAGAAACCGGAAGGTTTGCCTGCTCATGGTCTGTGGTCCACTATTCCCTACCAATTCATATTCCTGTCTAAATTCATCTTAAGCATTGCTATCTGTTTCTACCACCTCTCCTGACAGGGCCCACCAATCTAATTTTTAAAAATTGCCCCACTCCTTTAAATTACCCCCCACCCCACCCCCTTTCACCTTAAACCTATGCTCCCTAATAATTGCCATTTTCATCCCAGGAAAAGACTCTAACTATATCAATGCTTCTCATAAATGTATATACTTCCATTAGATGCTACAGAAAAAAACAATCTCTCTTTTGTCCAACCTCTCTTTATAGCTAATACTAGACTAAGTGGGACCCGTTGGGTCCCAGCATCACACTGGAGGGCTGGTCTCCCAACGCAATATTCCACCTCTCCACCAATTCCAATATTGCTCGCCAGTGGGGGGGGGGGGGGGGGGGGGGGGGGGGGGGGGGGGGGGGGGGGGGGGGGGGGGGGGGGGGGGGGGGGGGGGGGGGGGGGGGGGGGGGGGGCTTTCTGTTGCGCTAGTATGGGTGTAGTGGGTCGAAGGTACTGGTTTCCAGAGGGCTAGTATAGACATTGTGGGCTGAATGGATTCTTGGGCTGGCAGCTCAGTCACTGAGGCCTGGCAGTACAGTCACTCACGCCTGGTACGCTGGCAGTTCAC
The DNA here is from genome assembly GCF_028641065.1 of Leucoraja erinaceus. Lineage (NCBI taxonomy): Eukaryota > Metazoa > Chordata > Chondrichthyes > Rajiformes > Rajidae > Leucoraja > Leucoraja erinaceus. The sequence goes on along the minus strand of NC_073384.1, from coordinate 56,943,905 downwards.
TCAGTCACCCCTCCTCACCCCCCTGTATTCACCCCTCCTACATTCACCCCTCCCACTCTGCTCCTTGCCATTCCACTCCCCACCCACGCATTCAGTGCATCTCCCCACAACCTCCCCCCACACCCCATTCACTCTTAGTGGCTCTCCCACAGAGCAGCCATTCCTGCCTATTAGATTCCCATTGTGATGAAGAACACACAGGCATCAAAAGTGCAAAAAGGATTTAATTAAAGTTTAAAATGTGAATTAATCTTAAAAGATAAGAATAATTTTAAAGATTAATGTTAAAGATAAGAATTATTAAGTTCTTTCTTGTTGTGTTCTGCTGCTCACTGCCTCTTGATGACTATTTCCTGTTGATACAAAGAGACAATTTTAATATAGAGAAATTCAGCGGTCAAATTTTAAGAAAGAAAATCTGAGAATTTATCTCAGAAGTCATCATTCAACGAAGCACGCTTTTAATGACCACATTCTTGGTCGATGTTCCATCTTTCAGGAAAACTTTGACATTTCCCTTCATCTCTCCTCGGCTAAGAGCCACATATAGTTGGCCATGCTGAAATACCGGTTTGTCGAGGCAGATCAACACCTTCTGCATTGTTTGTCCTTGTGCTTCACGGATCGTCATAGCAAAACTTGATTGAATGGGGAATTGGGTCCGCTGAAGGGGAATGTCTTCACCTTCTGTCAAAATGAATGCTATCCTAGGAATGAGAACAATGTCATCTTTGAAGGCTCCCATGTTGATTCTTGTAACAATCAGATTATTGTGTAGCTCTTCCACAATCATCCTCGTTCCATTGCATAGCTTAGGTGGCTCCAAATTTCTCATTAGTATGATTGGAGATTCAACTACAATTTGCGTGGTGGTAATCCAGAGAGCAATTCTGGATCGAGGAATTCTGTTGGGAAGTGAGTATCATGAGTTCCCTCAGTGACAGCATTGAAAGAAAAGTACTCCTTAACGATTCCAGGGAAGCGTTTGATGCATGTAGAATTGATGCTTCTCATGGTATAATTGTGGGGAACCAAGATACAATTGTTGGAGAATAATTCTGCAGGATTGTCAAATGTGGGATAGATGAAATCAACACAATCCTCCAGTGTTTCTGCCGATAGATAGAAGCATGTCTTGTGGGATTTCAATTTCATCGTCTTCATTCTTTAATATCTTGTCTTCTCCAACTTTCAACAAAAATTGAGAATAGTCGCCTTCTCCCTCTGTCAATCGCATATTTGTGTGCAATTGAAACTTGGTGAAAAGTCTCCACAAGTAGGATTTCGTGATACAGGCATTTTCAACATCAGCATCATTTCCCCTTTTCACCACAGCAAGTAGTTGTCGAAAATCGCCACAGCAAACGATAAGAATTCCGCCAAAAGGCTTAGTGTTTCTGCAGACATCTTGAAGAGTTCTGTCCACCGCTTCAAAGCTTTCTCGCCTAATCATTGGACATTCATCCCAAACGAAGACTTTCACTTGCCTCATGAAATGTGCCATCTTAGAGTTCTTCTCAATGTTGCAGATCGTATCCTCGGCCACTTGGATGGGTATCTTGAATCGAGAATGTGCAGTTCTTCCACCAGGCATTAATGTAGCTGCTATCCCAGAGGATGCTACAGCAATAGCCACATCACCTTGACCTCTAACTTTGGAGAAGATCAAATTGGTGCTAATTTTTTTTCCCGTTCCTCCTGGTGCATCAATGAAAAACATTGAAGGGAGATTCCTCTTCAAGCAGTTGCACACCTGGTCATACATTGTTCTCTGCTCATCATTCAGCAGAGGCTCATTCTCCTCAACAAATTGCTGTTGGTCATTTCTATTGTATTGCAATTCCTGCAGCAATTCTGGGTTGGCACCATCAAGGTGCTTCCATTTCTTGGTTGTGGCAAATTAAAGAATTCCATTGTTTTGTTGCAATTCTCAAGCTTGTCTTTAATATACAACAGAGCCTGATCATGATGCTTCTCTGCAATCACGATATTAGGGTCATTCATTGTTCGTCGTTCTTTTTCAAGGTAATCGTCAGACATTGAATCCTTGGAGTGATCCCATAATTGTCGAGGACCGTTGTTCTCTGTATTCGTCAACAAAACAACAAACAAATCTCTCATTGCACTGGGGAGTCTTGTGTTCTCAGCATCTTCCATTGTTTGTTGCCAATGGTCATCAGTCTGCAACAAACCTCTTTGTCTGCAGACGTCTTTGAAGAAATGATAAATTGTCCATCATGTGTCTTCAATTATTCAAAGAATACTGGCCCTTTTATGTGATGGAGAAGCAGTCTCAAGTAGTAGAAGTCACCACATTTTGGAGACACAGTATACACTCGTCCCAGAACGTTAGATTAAAAAATACTTGGATGATCTTGCACTCTCTTGCCGGCCTTCCTTCTTTGCCATCTCTTTTTGTTCCATGTGTAAAATCGGGGAACATCAGCGTAGTCGAGTGTTCTTGGAAATGGCTCTTGGGAAGACAATGCCATGAATTCAGTTAAAGTCATTCTTGGCATACAACCGTTGGCCACGTGTTCAGCAGCATCGAGTCTGAGAAAAACTCGTTGTTGTCCTGGTAGATTTACCTGGAGTCGAAAGACAGCGGGGTGTCTCTCATGAGCCGGAAATCCAAGGATTAATGCCACTGCTTCTGATAGACCAATGTATCTGTCAGTCAAGTGCTGTGAAATTTTGTCATCCCTGGTAACTTTAAAAGATGCTTGATCACTTCCCTTCAAGGTGTACTTGATGACGTATTTGACTGACTTTATAGAGCAGCATATCTCAACGTTGATGTTACATTTGAACAACTTCAATAGTTCAGCATTATAGGGCACCACCCAATCAGAAGTGATAGGTCGATACTGGCATCCTTCTTGATGTCCCTGATATCCTCCCATGTCTGGAGATCTTCTCCTGAATTATGTACACACCTTGTGCTCGCGATAAATGGCTTTGGGAATCTCTTACTGCATGTTCCTTTCTTCCAACATGGAGAGGCTAACTTGCAGAACGGTCCATGAATCATATGCTTGAGTACCAATTCATGCAGCTCAGGATCCACTTGCGGGTCTGGTATTTCAGCTTGCACAAATGTGTCAAAATCATTTGGTCTTGGCTTAGTTGCTTCGTCAAGCCACAGCAGACAGTGCAAATGAGGCAGGCCTCTCTTCTGGTATTCCACAGTGGAGACAAAAGCTATACAGTTGCCAAAGAGGCCATTTGGTCCAGTGACGTACTTGATGAATATCTTCCTTTTCAGATCAAATACTCTTGCAATCAAGTCTGACCTATCACACGGCTCCTGACTGTGAAAGAGGGACTGACGGATCTCGCTCCAGTTCGGATTGCAAGTCATCAGAATAAAGAATGAAGCATTGCCATACTTCTGAACGTACATCATGGCGTCCTGGCATCGTTCCATCATGTATCTTGGTCCACCGACAAATGTCGAAGAAAGGATGATGCGCCTTCCAATGTTTTCCAAATCACCATTGTCGTTTAATGCATTCATAAGGTCTTTGTAAGTTGTTGATCTCAACGATGCTTGATTCATGCAAAACTAATTCAGCCTGTCTGCCTCAATCTTCGCTGCCATATCGACGACATATTGTTGAAAGGGTCGTCCTCCTCTCAAAGAGTGATTGAATTCATTATCACGATTCATGGCCCTATAGGCATAATATCGCATTGTTGACAATTTCCTGCGGTTTCTCATTTGGAGTTGGTAATGCCATCCATCATCTCCATGTAGAAAGAAAAGGATGTATTGTAAACTATTAGACGACCTATGAGACTCTGAGATGGTTTGCAGGCCTCCTCCTCTTTCTTTCAAGACAATGGGCCATGATGTTGCCTGAGGGTCATTATCTTTTGGTATTATGACAGCAACTTAGTTGGCAATTTATGTATTAAACCGCCTTTCATGTTCCAAAGCTGGCTGGTGATTTGGATATATGATGATTGATGCCACTGGTAAACCTTGAATTCTTTCCTTTGCCATTTTAAGTGTTTCAATGTAAGGGTTGTTTTGTCTTATCAAGCGTTCAAGCATTGCAAACATTTCCATTTGAATACCAGCGTTTTGCAGTATGGCCATTCGCAATTCAATGCTATCTTAGGGGTCCATAAAATAGATCTGCAAGAATCGACTTTGTTGGTCTGTGTCAGGCATCAACGAACCAATGTAATGATGAACCTGGCCTTGAATGATCACTGAAGGATTTCATCCGGGTGGCACCACTTCCTTGGCACCGAATGATGTTAGTTGAAATAAACAGTTGTATTGTCTAATATTCCTTCTGAACTCCTTTGCTTGTGGAGTGTCAACAGTACACAATCTCATGAGTTCATCAGGCAGTGCCTGCACAGGAGCAATGTGCACTTGACCATTCATGCAGCAAAAGTTAGTGGTTTCTCCAGGGAAACGGTATGCTCGACAGTGAGGGCAAACCTTTGTCATTTGACCAACATCAGGAGAAAGATTTCTCCTTCCCAGTTGTGCATTTCATCTTGTTGTATCTCTGGCCTGCTGTTCAGCCAGTCTTTTAGTTTTGCTATCTCATGTCTCTTGAAGCCTTTGTCTTTGCCATCATTCTCGTTCATCCACGCGACAGTGAGAGTAGGAATGGAGTGAGGTGGAGGATAAATGCGTGGCTGAGGGACTGGTGCAGAAGGCAGGGATTCAAGTTTCTGGATCATTGGGACCTCTTTTGGGGAAGTTGTGACCTGTACAAAAAGGACGGGTTGCTCTTGAACCCGAGGGGGACCAATATCCTGGCGGGGAGATTTGCAAAGGCTACTGGGGAGACTTTAAACTAGAACGGTTGGGGGGATGGACTCAAATAGAGAAAGCTAGTAGACAGTGTGTGAGGCAGGAGGCAGAGAAGGGAAGCAATCAGACCCAACATGTAGGGGAGAAAGGAGAAAAAGATGATAAACAGAGAATAAGAGGTGGTGGGTTTCTTAAATGTGTATATTTTAATGCTAGGAGCATTGTAAGAAAGGTGGATGAGCTTAGAGCCTGGATTGACACCTGGAAGTATGATATTGTGGCGATTAGTGAAACATGGTTGCAGGATGACTGTGATTTGAAATTAAATATTCCAGGATTTTGTTGCTTCAGGTGCGATAGAATTGGAGGGGCAAGAGGTGGAGGTGTTGCATTGCTTGTCAGGGAAGATATTACAGCAGTGCTTTGGCAGGATAAATTAGAGGGCTCGTCTAGCGAGGCTATTTGTGTGGACCTGAGAAACGGGAAAGGTGTAGCAACACATAGGGGTGTATTATAGACCGCTTAATGGGAAGCGAGAATTGGAAGAGCAAATATGTAAGGAGATAGCAGATATTAGTAGTAAGCACAAGGTAGTGATTGTGTGAGATTTCAATTTTCCACACATAGGCTGGGAAACACATTCTGTTAAAGGGCTGGATGGTTTGGAGTTTGTAAAATGTGTGCAGGATAATTTTTTGCAGCAATACATAGAGGTACCTACTAGAGGAGGGGCAGTGCTGGACCTCCTGGTAGGAAATGAGACTGGACAGGTGGCGGAGGTATGTGTTCGGGAGCACTTCGGGTCCAGTGATCACAATACCATTAGTTTCAATATAATTATGGAGAAGGTCAGAACTGGACCAAGGGTTGAGATTTTTGTGTGGAGAAAGGCTAACTTTGAGGAAATGCGAAATGATTTAAAAGGAGTGAAATGGGACTTTTTGTTTTATGGGAAGGATGTAGTAAAGAAATGGATGACATTTAAAGGTGAACATTTAAGTGTACAGAATCTTTATTGATATTGAGCAATTTATTTTCTTTGGTATTCACCAAGGAGAAGGATATTGAATTATGTGAGGTAAGGGAAACAAGTAGAGTAGCTATGGAACCTGAGGATCAAAGAAGAGGAAGTACTGACAAGTAACTTCAGAATATGTTGAATGTACAGTGTGTAAAACAAATCTTCAAAGTCTCCTGTAGAGGCTGCTGCTGAAGCAAAAACGTGTTTTAAATAACGTCCAACAAACACACTCACCATAGACAGAGCAATAAGCTCTTGAATTATTCAACGTCGCCTGCACTCGGCGCCATCTTGACATCACCCTCTCGCTGCTTGCCACAAACCGGATATGATGCACTCAGCACCAGCATACCACTAACCGGAAATGGTGTAATTGGCGCCATCTTGCAACTAAGCGAAAATCACAGAATGAGCGCCAATTCTGATCTAATAAAATGTTTATTCACTTTATCCATCCGAAAACTGTTGCAAGCAAGCCCTTTAAAAAGCCAGCCAATTGGGCAAAAACACTTAGCAAGCCAACAAAACACATTCATTTGCTGAAAGCACTTAAAAAAGCCAGCCAATTGGGCAAAAACACTTAGCAAGCCAACAAAACAGATTTGTTTGCTGAAAACCACTTCCCGGGGACTCACCGTGGAGTAGACGTGCGTTCAGTGTTATTCGCAGCTCAGAGAGCCGTGACCCTCTCGCTTCCTCCATCTGGCAGAGACTGAGTGAGGCACGACACTTCCGGGTTTTATACTCCCTCCCCCCTGCCGCCAGCGGGGCAGCAGAGAGAATGGCGATTTTTTAAAAAACATTAATATCTCTCTGATTTTTCATCGATGGGAAAAATCATCCAGTCCAATCCGGCGGAGGGGGGCTCTGAGCGAGGTGGTCAAAAATGACGGCCATAGGTGGCGGCGTTCTCTCGGAAATCACAGCACAGCAAGTCAAAAGCGGTCAAGATCTTACTTTTAGTAATATAGATATCACAATCCAGCCAATATCCTGGTAAATAAAAAAAATATTTTTGCTGGGGATGCTTTGCAGATCAAGCAGCTTCTGTGGAGGGAAAGACTGGATAGACTTGGTTTATACTCTCTAGAATTTAGAAGATTGAGAGGGGATCTTATAGAAACTTACAAAATTCTTAAGGGGTTGGACAGGCTAGATGCAGGAAGATTGTTCCCGATGTTAGGGAAGTCCAGGACGAGGGGTCACAGCTTAAGGATAAGGGGGAAATCCTTTAAAACCGAGATGAGAAGAACTTTTTTCACACAGAGAGTGGTGAATCTCTGGAACTCTCTGCCACAGAGGGTAGTTGAGGCCAGTTCATTGGCTATATTTAAGAGGGAGTTAGATGTGGCCCTTGTGGCTAAGGGGAGAGAAGGCAGGAACAGGATACTGAGTTGGATGATCAGCCATGATCATATTGAATCGTGTGCAGGCTCGAAGGGACGAATGGCCTACTCCTGCACCTAATTTCTATGTCTATGTCTATGTCTATGAAATAGGAAGATGTTGTTTTGGGCTGTGGCCCTTCTCCAGCCCTGATAACCCCTCTCAGATTTCTGTGCTTCTGTTACATTGGCCTCTTGCCGTAGTCATGGAGCTGTACAACATGGAAACAATCACACCAGACTACTATATTGTTGTAACCTTCATGCCCATCGGTACTAATTCCACTTGTCTACAATAATTCCAGATTCCTCTCTTCCTCCACTCTGCCTTGGTCATTTGGGTATATGTCCAGATTCCTCTCAAATGTTCCAACTGTTCCTGCCTCCTCCACTTCCTCTGGAGCTCAATGCAGTTACCAACTACTCTTTGTGTGAAAAGGTTACTCTTCTGATCCCCTTTGAACTCCCTCCTCCCTCCTCCAATCTCACCTTAAACACATGTCCTCCAATTTTTCGTGACTTGGGGGAAAGTCACTGATTTTTACCATACCTATGTCTCACATAATCTTACATACCTCTATCATATCACCCTTCAGCTTCCTTGGCTCATGTAAAACACTCAGCTTATCCAACCTCTCCATATACTGTAACAAGTCATTCAATCCAAGCTACATCCTTGTGAATTTTTTCCTGTTCTCTCTCTCTAGATTAGTCACATATTTCTTGTAGTTTGACAACTTGAACTGCACCCAGTATTCCAAATGCAACCTAACCAATTATTTGTACAAATGTAACATTAAGTCCCAACTTTTGTACTCAGTGTCTTGGCCGGCCAAAGAAGCCAAACCGACCACCTTCCTTCTTCACGACCTTTTCTACTTGTTGCCATTTTCAGGGAACTATGTACTTGTAACCCTCGACTGTTCAATAACACTCTGCCCTGGTTTATCTTTGCAAAAATGCATTACCTCGTATTTGTCTGAATTAGATTCCATCTACCATTCTCTTTCACACCATCTGCCCCCTACCACCTACCCAGTTGATCAATATCCTGTTGAAACCTTAAACAATCTTCTTCACTTTTCACTACCAATCTTAGTGTCATTTGCAAACTTCCAAATCATGCAAACCTGCATTCTCATCCAAATATGTGTGACAAATAATGAGGACCTGGCACATATACTTGCAGCACTTTGCTGGTCACATGCCTCTAATCTGAAAAACAACCCCCCACTCTCACCATCTGCCTCCTACTACCAAGCCAGTTTTGTATCCAGTTGGCTAGATCTCCCTGGATCCCATATGTTCGAACCTTCTGGATCATCCTACCATGTGGGACCTTGTTAAAGGCCTTGCTAAATTCTACGTAGACAAAACATCTACCACCCTGACCTTATCAGTCCTTTTGGTCACATCTTCAAAATAATCAGTCAGAATCGTAAGATAATTTCCCATGTACAAAATCTCGCTGACCATTCCTAAGCAGTCCTGGCCTTTCCAAATGGAAATAAAACCTATCTCACAGAATCCCTTCCAATAATTTTCCCCATCCACTGAGGAAGGCTCCCAAGCTCCTGATCCCACTCCTAAATAAAGACACAACATTAGCTACCCCCTTGTTATCCAAAACCTCATCCATAGCTACTTGGACAGGTTGGGAGAGTGGGCAGGGAAGTGGCAGATGGAATATAGTGTAGCAAAGTGTGGAGTCATGCATTTTGGTAGTAGGAATAAAGGCATAGACTATTTTCTAAATGGGGAGATAATCCAGAAAACAGAGGATGCAAAGGGATTTGGGAGTGCTGGTGCAGGATTCCCACAAAGTGAATCTGCAAGTTGAATCAGTAGTAAAGAGAACAAACTCAATGGTAGTATTTATTTCAAGAGGGCTTGCATACAAAAACAGGGATGTAATGTTGAGGCTCTATATGGCACTGGTAAGACCACACTTGGAAGTCAGTGGATATTTTTAAGGCAGAGATAGATAGATTCTTGATTACTACAGGTGTCAGTGGTTATGGGGAAAAGGCCGGAGAATGGAATTAGGAGGGAGAGGTAGATCAGCCATGGTTGAATGGCGGAGTAGACTTGATGGGTTGAATGGCCTAATTCTACTCCTATTGCTTATTACCTTGTGACCTTAAGATAGGTTACAAAGTTACAGAGATCTCTACCAGGGCCCCAGCGGTGATCTCTTCTGCTGCCAATAACATCCTAAAATGCACTTGGTTTGGACCTGGGGATTTATATGCCTTTGTGTTTCAGGACCTCTAATACCTCTTCCTTTGAAATGTTGATATGCTCCAGAATATCACGATTAATTCACCAAAACTAGCTTCCGTATCCTTCTTCATGATAAACATAGACAAGAACTATTCTTTAAGACACCATAGAGGGAGTGAAGAGAAGGTTCACCAGACTGATTCCTGGGATGTCAGGACTGTCTTATGAAGAAAGACTGGATAGACTTGGTTTATACTCTCTAGAATTTAGGAGATTGAGAGGGGATCTTATAGAAACTTACAAAATTCTTAAGGGATTGGACAGGCTAGATGCAGGAAGATTGTTCCCGATGTTGGGGAAGTCCAGGACAAGGGGTCACAGCTTAAGGATAAGGGGGAAATCCTTTAAAACCGAGATGAGAAGAACTTTTTTTTTCACACAGAGAGTGGTGAATCTCTTGAACTCTCTGCCACAGAGGGTAGTTGAGGCAACAGTTCATTGGCTATATTTAAGAGGGAGTTAGATGTGGCCCTTGTGGCTAAGGGGATCAGGGGGTATGGAGAGAAGACAGGTACGGGATACTGAGTTGGATGATCAGCCATGATCATATTGAATGGCGGTGCAGGCTTGAAGGGCCGAATGGCCTACTCCTGCACCTAATTTCTATGTTTCTATGTCTATGTCACCCATTCCCCACAACTTCATGTTGATCCTTAAGGGGGCCTAACATACTTATAGAATTTTCTAGGATTATCTCCAGAAATATTTCATGGCCCTGTTTTGCTGTCCTAATTAACATCTTATGTGCACTCCCCACATCCCTTATATTCTTCAAGGGACTGGCTTGATCCCAGCCACATGTAGCTAAAATATGTCTCATTATTTTTCCTGACCAAACACTCAATATCCTTCGTCAACCAAAGTTCACTAATCTTACCACACTTACCCTTCACACTAAGAAGAACATGCTGCCCTTAACTCTTATTGTCTCATTTTTAAAACCTTCAACCTGCCAAACTTCCTTTACCTGTTAACAGCCTCTCGCAATCAAGTTTTGAGAGTTCCTGCCTGATGCTACCGAAGTTGACCTTGCTCAACTGAGGGCTTTAATTTGAGGGCCAGTCTTGTATTTTCCATAACTATTTTGAAACTAATAGAATTATGGTATTTGGTGCCAAAATGCAAAAATCTGATCCAATTGAAATTCATCATCAAGATTTTTGCTGGAACTTTATATTGCCTCCATGATGACAAAAAAAGGATCCTAATGAAAACTTAAAAAGGGAATACAAACATATTTTCACAATAATACTTTGAAATTGGAACAGTACTTTTACAGTTCAGTCAGAAGTTTGTGATTTACTAGTTGCTGTCTAGATCTACACTATGCTTCATTTCTGCAAATTGAGGGTTTGCAGTGGCTAGATATGAATTATAACAAGCCCATGAACACATATTGAGGCCAATCACATTTAAACAGAACTTGTTTGTGTACTTAAAGTGTCGTGACCTGCAGGACATCAACCTAGTGGTAGAATGTGGGATTAGGTTAGATAGCTATTTTACGACCAATACAAACACAAGTGGCCAAGTGGTTTTCTATATTATGTATTTTCTATGATCGGGACCTTGACTAAACACAAGGGACATTGTAAGTTGCCATAATTGATCAACTGTCGTTTTGATATTAAATGCAGTTATTGTCAAGACATCTCCGATTTCAACTCTGTTGCACATGTTTAACCAAGGCTGTAATGAATTCCAGAGCCCATTTACACTTCCTCCAGAGCGACCCCTTGTTATTCACTAATACCTTTATCACTCTCCTCCACTCAGCTCCATCATCCTCTTAGATAGACACAAAATGCTGTAACTCGGTAAGTCAGGCAGCATCCTTGGAGGAAAGGAATAGGTGATGCATCGGGTCGAGACCCTTCTCCAGACTGAGAGAGCTCCATCACCTTCTTGTTAATTTAATTTCCTTTACCTTCCACCCTCTTACAGATCTGTTCTGACAAGGTGTCTTTGACCTGAGATGTTTACATTTACATTTTAAAACGGCATTTAACTTTACTGAGTTCTGTCGAGGTGCTATCAAACATTATATCTGTTTCTCTATCCATGGATGTTGCTTGAAGGCTGGCTATTTCCAGCTTTTTCTGTTTTTATTCCAAAGACAAATGGTCTTAGTAGAACCATTCTGCACTTAATTGCGCAAGTTTGCATAATGTGCCTTTCACAAAACTGACAAATTAAAGTAATTGATGAGAAATAATAACTTATTCATGAAGGTGATATGCATCCGATCAAAGTATTGGGCATATGTGCAGATGGATGACATGCATAGCCTGTTTCACAATGTTCTTCCCATTTCAGCTTTTTGGGCAATGATTGCTGAGTGACTGAGTTGCTTTGCTACAAAAAACTTTGAACACTGTTTATTGCTCCCTGTTTTCACCTGCTGGTAAATACCCAGACGTTCTTTCAGTGTAACACATAGAAAACAACAATAATTTGGATATCCTGCTAAATGGCACCTGTACTATCATAGATACCTTATTTTTTTCCTCAACTTGGCAATAATCTTTCCCATGAAAAACCCCTTTAAAAGTGGGCATGTCATTGTATTAATTTTCTGTTCTCGTCCTTGTGTGTCTCTCTGGATAGGTTTCTATAGCTGCATAACTTTGACATTCTTGAATTCATGACACAATCTTTCAGGCTGTTAAATAATAATGCTGTGGATTACTATAAAAATAATGTATTCTAGTAACTGCAAGGATAGTAATGTCATAGCCTAAGGTCATAGCCTAACTGCATGTTCACTGATTGGAACCTCCACCTATTCAATGAGAAGGTGGGGAAATCTGTGGCTATTTTGGTGCACTACATGAGGTTTTCACCCATACAATGTAATTCCCGGACTTGTGCTATGACTTTTCATCCCATATAGATTGTTCCATCCAATAAGAGTGTGCTGCACATTCCTTGAAATGATTTCAAGGTCCAGTACCAGTGTGCATCCACTTCTGTGATATTGTCCCACTGGAATCATTGTGTAGCATTCCCCAGTTCTATTTTCCCACGCTTGTCTGCTTCAATGAATAAGAATCAAAGTGTACAACAAATCATAATAGCTTGTTCAAAGAGCAAAGGCAACTCCTATAGCTTAACTTTCAAAGGCAAAACAATGCTCAAATGGACTGAACAACTTATCTGCCACATTATCAAAGACCTGAAATAATCTTCAAATATATTGATATAAGACCATTCTGATGGTATTTGGTGTTCAGGTCAGAAACATCACAGGGCCATTTTGGTCAAGAATATCTGTTCCGAAATGTGTAATCCCATTTTTAACGAGATCCCTTTCCTTTATAAAAATCATTTCAAAGTAAGAATTGTTTAGTCAGTTACTGTTAAAACCATTTCTTTAGATCAATGTACCTTATCAAGAACTATTGGGGGATGGATTGTCACATATAGGAGACTGTAAGGATGTTTTTTTAAGATCAAGGATGCCCTTCCAGATTTCATGGGTATGGAGGCTAATGTGAGAACTGCAGACTATTGGTAGAGTATGCACTGGCACATCACTTCCACTGTTTTTGCAGGGCGTCTGTGTCTCCCAATGCATGGCCACAAGATTCTTCAAGACAAGTTGAGTTCATTGACGTATGCCCAAGCATAATGAGTATGGGTACAATGAAACCTTGCGGCAGCTTCACAAGAGTCAAGAGATTGCTGTAGATTTGGGAGGAACAACAGCAGCAGCAGATTAGCAAGAGATATGACTGATTGGCTCTAGCCCAAGTGGGAGGAGAGGTGAAAACAGTTAAAGGCCAAGGACGCACAGTCTTTGTTCAGAACTGCTGTAGATTTGGGAGGAACAACAGCAGCAGCAGATTAGCAAGAGATATGACTGATTGGCTCTAGCCCAAGTGGGAGGAGAGAAGTGAGTCAGAGGGGTGAAAACAGTTGAAAACTGAGGAATTTGCTTTGTAAATTGGTAAATCAGGCAATTTATCAGTCAATTTAAGCAGGACAGCTCTTAGCGAGCGTCAGTGAGTGAGCGGCCTAGTGAGGGAAGTGCCCTGTGAGAAAAGTGTGAGTCTTTGGCTCGAGAGTCTTTGGCGAGGAGCCTGAGGAGAGGAGACCACGCAATACGCTTGAGAGGTAGAGACAAAAGAAGGAGATGTCAGGCAAGCTGATTCAGTGCGATGCTTGCAGTATGTGGGAGGTCAAGGACACCGCTGGTGCCTCTGGCTGCTACAAATGCGAGAAGTGCATCCAGGTAGAGCTCCTGAAGGGCCGTGTTGGGGAACTGGAGAAGCAAGTGGATGACCTCCGGTTCGTACGAGAAACGGAGTCGTTCCTCGACAAGTCCTATAGTACGATTGTTACACCTAAGGTACTGGAAGAGAGAAGGTGGGAGACCGTGAGAAAGGGAGGGAAGCATGGAATGCCAACGTCCCCGGGTGGTGTACCTCTTGTAAACAGGTTCATCCGCTTAGAAGCTGTTGGGACAGAAGACGTGAGCGGCGGAATGGCTTGCGATGCGAATAGGGCTGTTGAGCCAAAACCAAAAAGGCCTAAGGCAGGCAAGGCCATTGTAGTGGGAGACTCCATCGTGAGAGGTACGGACAGGGGTTTCTGCGGCAACAGACGGGATACGAGGATGGTGTGCTGCCTTCCCGGTGCCAGGATCCAGGATGTCACGGACAGAGTGCAGAAAATCCTCAAGGGCGAAGGTGAACATCCGGAAGTGGTAGTGCATGTCGGCACAAACGATGTTGGAAAAAAGGGGATGAATATTCTGCAGCGTGACTTTAGAGAGCTCGGAAAAATGTTGAAAAGCAGGACCTCCAGGGTTGTTATCTCCGGTTTGCTTCCAGTTCCCCGTGCTGGCGAGAGCAGGAACAGGGAGATACGGGACCTGAACGTGTGGCTGAGGAACTGGTGCACGGGGCAGGGATTTGTACAAAAGGGACGGATTGCATCTTAACAGGTCTGGGACCAGCATTCTGGCAGGCAGATTTGCCACTGCTACACGGGTGGCTTTAAACTGAATAAGGGGGGTGGGGTGTTGAATGGGATAGTGGAGGATGGAGTTAAAGGGAAAGGGTTTCTTAAATGTGTGAGCGTAGAGACCGAGGGGTGTAAAATAAGGGTAGAAGAAATAGGTAGCAAGGTGAAAAGTAAAAGTGGCAGGCAGACAAAACCAGGGCAAAAATCAAAAAGGGCCACTTTTCAACATAATTGTATAAGGGGTAAGAGTGTTGTAAAAACAAGCCTGAAGGCTTTGTGTCTCAATGCAAGGAGCATTCGTAATAAGGTGGATGAGTTGAATGTGCAGATAGCTATTAATGACTATGATATAGTTGGGATCACGGAGACATGGCTCCAGGGTGACCAAGGCTGGGAGCTGAACATCCAGGGATATTCAATATTCAGGAGGGATAGACAGAAAGGAAAAGGAGGTGGGGTAGCGTTACTGATTAGAGAGGGGATTCATGCAATGGAAAGGAAGGACATTAGTGTGGAGGATGTGGAATCGGTATGGGTAGAGCTGCAAAACACTAAGGGGCAGAAAACGTTGGTGGGTGTTGTGTACAGGCCACCTAACAGTAGTAGAGAAGCTGGAGATGGTATCAAACAGGAAATTAGAAATGCGTGCGACAAAGGCAAAACAGTTATAATGGGTGACTTCAATCTACATATAGATTGGGTGAATCAAATTGGCAGGGGTGCTGAGGAAGAGGATTTCTTGGAATCTATGCGGGATAGTTATCTAAATCAACATGTAGAGGAACCAACGAGAGAGCAGGCTATTTTAGACTGGGTATTGAGTAATGAGGAAGGGTTAGTTAGCAATCTTGTTGTACGTGCCCCCTTGGGCAAGAGTGACCATAATATGGTTGAGTTCTTCATTAGGATGGAGAGTGACATTGTTAATTCAGAAACAATGGTTCTGAACTTAAAGAAAGGTAACTTTGAGGGTATGAGACGTGAATTGGCCAAGATTGACTGGCAATTAATTCTAAAAGATTTGACGGTGGATATGCAATGGAAGACATTTAAAGACTGCATGGATGAACTACAAAAATTGTTCATACCAGTTTGGCAAAAGAATAAATCAGGGAAGGTAGTACATCCATGGATAACAAGGGAAATCAGGGATAGCATCAAAGCGAAGGATGATGCGTACAAATTAGCCAGAAAAAGCAGCATACCGGAGGACTGGGAGAAATTCAAAGACCAGCAGAGGAGGACAAAGGGCTTAATTAGGAAAGGGAAAATAGATTATGAAAGAAAACTGGCAAGGAACATAAAAACTGACTGCAAAAGCTTTTATAGATATGTGAAAAGAAAGAGATTAGTTAAAACAAATGTAGGTCCCTTGCAGTCAGAAACAGGTGAGTTGATCATGGGGAACAAGGATATGACGGACCAATTGATTAACTACTTTGGTTCCGTCTTCACTGAGGAAGACATAAATAATTTGCCGGAAATAGCAGGGGACCGCGGGTCAAAGGAGTTGGAGGAATTGAGTGAAATCCGGGTTAGCCGGGAAGTGGTGTTGGGTAAATTGAATGGATTAAAGGCCGATAAATCCCCAGGGCCAGATAGGCTGCATCCCAGAGTACTTAAGGAAGTAGCTACAGAAATAGTGGATGCATTAGTAATAATCTTTCAAAACTCTTTAGATTCTGGAGTAGTTCCTGAAGATTGGCGGGTAGAAAACATAACCCCACTTTTTAAGAAGGGAGGGAGAGAGAAAATGGGGAATTACAGACCAGTTAGTCTAACATCGGTAGTGGGGAAACTGCTAGAGTCAGTTATTAAAGATGGGATAGCAGCACATTTGGAAAGTGGTGAAATCATTGGACAAAGTCAGCATGGATTTACGAAAGGTAAATCATGTCTGACGAATCTTATAGAATTTTTCGAGGATGTAACTAGTAGCGTGGATAGGGGAGAACCAGTGGATGTGGTGTATCTGGACTTCCAGAAGGCTTTCGACAAGGTCCCACATAAGAGATTAGTATACAAACTTAAAGCACACGGCATTGGGGGTTCAATATTGATGTGGATAGAGAACTGGCTGGCAAACAGGAAGCAAAGAGTAGGAGTAAACGGGTCTTTTTCACAATGGCAGGCAGTGACTAGTGGGGTACTGCAAGGCTCAGTGCTGGGACCCCAGCTATTTACAATATATGTTAATGATCTGGATGAGGGAATTGAAGGCAATATCTCCAAGTTTGCGGATGACACTAAGCTGGGGGGCAGTGTTAGCTGTGAGGAGGATGCTAGGAGACTGCAAAGTGACTTGGATAGGCTGGGTGAGTGGGCAAATGTTTGGCAGATGCAGTATAATGTGGATAAATGTGAGGTTATCCATTTTGGTGGCAAAAACGGGAAAGCAGACTATTATCTAAATGGTGGCCGATTGGGAAAGGGGGAGATGCAGCGAGACCTGGGTGTCATGGTACACCAGTCATTGAAGGTAGGCATGCAGGTGCAGCAGGCAGTAAAGAAAGCAAATGGTATGTTAGCTTTCATTGCAAAAGGATTTAAGTATAGGAGCAGGGAGGTTCTACTGCAGTTGTACAGGGTCTTGGCGAGACCACACCTGGAGTATTGCGTACAGTTTTGGTCTCCAAATCTGAGGAAGGACATTATTGCCATAGAGGGAGTGCAGAGACGGTTCACCAGACTGATTCCTGGGATGTCAGGACTGTCTTATGAAGACTGGATAGACTTGGTTTATACTCTCTAGCATTTAGGAGATTGAGAGGGGATCTTATAGAAACTTACAAAATTCTTAAGGGGTTGGACAGGCTAGATGCAGGAAGGTTGTTCCCGATGTTAGGGAAGTCCAGGACAAGGGGTCACAGCTTAAGGATAAGGGGGAAATCCTTTAAAACCGAGATGAGAAGAACTTTTTTCACACAGAGAGTGGTGAATCTCTGGAACTCTCTGCCATAGAGGGTAGTTGAGGCCAGTTCATTGGCTATATTTAAGAGGGAGTTAGATGTGGCCCTTGTGGCTAAGGGAATCAGGGGGTATGGAGAGAAGGCAGGTACGGGATACTGAGTTGGATGATCAGCCATGATCATATTGAATGGCGGTGCAGGCTCGAAGGGCCGAATGGCCTACTCCTGCACCTAATTTCTATGTTTCTATGTAAGAGTGTTTTATTGTCATATGTCCCAGATAGGACTATGAAATTCTTACTTGCTGCAGCACAACAGAACATGTAAACATAGTACACAATGGGAGAAAAAAAAGTTTGTATATACACAAATTCACACATACTCAATAAATAAACAAATATAGTGTAATATTAATAATAATCTGTTATAGCTCAGAGCTTATTTGCTGTTGTGTTTAATAGCCTGATGGCTGTAGGGAAGAAGTTGTTCCTGAACCTGGTCATTCAGGAACATATGGTACATAGACTTAGACATCACACAAAAATAAAAATGATATGTAGATTACATGTAAATCACACATACATTCTACGTCAGTGAAAAAACAGCAACAAAAAAGAGGACATTGGTACAAAACACAATTAGAATACAGGTTCCTGATAGTACAAGGGGTGGTCAGTAGTGTTCAGTTGGGATTGTGCGGATCAATTGGAGAGCCAGCTGGTTGTTGTAATGTGGCTGGCTGTTCCTGAACCTGCTGGTGTAGGACCTCAGACTTCTGTACCTCAGCTCGATGACAGCAGAGAGAAGAGGGCTTGGCCCAAATAGTGAGGATCCACCATGAAAGATTGAAAGAAGCCGCTTTCTTGAGGCAGCGCCTCATGTAGATGCTTTCTTTCACATGGCACAACACATTATAATAATAACAATTATTTTCACAGACCATTATGTTTATTGAAGCCTAATAGAGCAATCTCATTTACAGCAGCAATCTCTACACAGATTCATAACAGTGGCAATTGGACTGAAAGGTCCAGATATTCATCAGATTGATGGTACAATCAGCAAAGTGAAAATATTTCCAATCATTTCATTACACTGAAAGAAAATGAGATCACATGGTCATGCTTATCTGCTTTATCTCAAAAATTAGGTTAGTTCATTAAATTTAGATATATAAGCTGAGGTATTTAATTATGTGAAATAAAATGTAATCACATTCACTCATTCTCATTCCCACCTCTATTTTTGATTTAGAGTCAAAGACTAAATGGAGTTAGTCTTGTAAACAGCATAAATTATTGCAGGGATTATGTGCAGGAACAAATTGAGATTAATGCGAGTATACTCTTTAAGAGATAGTTAACTGAGTTTCAATTAAATGAATCTGTATTTAAGTGCATTATGTGAACAATACCACAATTAATGATTGGATTGCATGGTAGATTGTGGTGCGCACAAGGCTATTTGATTAAGTAGTGTACATACACACAAAGAACTGCAATGCACAAAAGGACACAAAGTGCTGGAGCAATTCAGCAGGTCATGCAACATATCTGGAGAACGTGGATAGGTGATGTTTCAGGTCATGGAAACATAGAAACATAGAAATTAGGTGCAGGAGTAGGCCTTTCGGCCCTTCGAGCCTGCACCGCCATTCAATATGATCATGGCTGATCATCCAACTCAGTATCCCGTACCTGCCTTCTCTCCATACCCTCTGATCCCCTTAGCCACAAGGGCCACATCTAACTCCCTCTTAAATATAGCCAATGAACTGGCCTCGACTACCCTCTGTGGCAGAGAGTTCCAGAGATTCACCACTCTCTGTGTGAAAAAAGTTCTTTTCATCTCGGTTTTAAAGGATTTCCCCCTTATCCTTAAGCTGTGACCCCTTGTCCTGGACTTCCCCAACATCGGGAACAATCTTCCTGCATCTAGCCTGTCCAACCCCTTAAGAATTTTGTAAGTTTCTATAAGATCCCCTCTCAATCTCCTAAATTCTAGAGAGTATAAACCAAGTCTATCCAATCTTTCTTCATAAGACAGTCCTGACATCCCAGGAATCAGTCTGGCGAACCTTCTCTGCACTCCCTCTATGGCAATAATGTCCTTCCTCAGATTTGGAGACCAAAACTGTACGCAATACTCCAGGTGTGGTCTCACCAAGACCCTGTACAACTGCAGTAGAACCTCCCTGCTCCTATACTCAAATCCTTTTGCTATGAAAGCTAACATACCATTCGCTTTCTTCACTGCCTGCTGCACCTGCATGCCTACTTTCAATGACTGGTGTACCATGACACCCAGGTCTTGCTGCATCTCCCCTTTTCCTAGTCGGCCACCAGTTAGATAATAGTCAAGGTCAAGACCCTTCTTCAGACTGATTGTAGGGTGTTGGGGGAAGAAGAAAGCTAGGAAAGGTGAAAGGCAGGAAAGGGGAGAACGTTTTATATCACTGATGATATAGCACCCCTCCATCGTTTTTTGATGTTTTGTGACGTACTCTTGGAGTTTGCTTCTACAAGGTGACAACCAGGGTCACTGATGCCTCAGACATTAGTTTATTTCAAGATCTAGCACTTATTTCAAGAGGGCTTGAATACAAAAACAGGGATGTAATGCTGAGGCTCTATAAGATGTTGGTCATGTCACATTTGGAGTATTGTGAGCAATTTTGGGCATCATATTTGATGAAGGATGTGCTGACTCTGGAGAGGATCCAGAGGTTTACTGAGGATTGAGGATTGAGTGGATTAATTTATGATGAGCGTTTTATGGCACTGGCCCTATACTCGCTGGAGTTTAGAATAATGAGGGGGGACCTCATTGAAACGTACCAAATGGTGAAAGGCTTGGATAGAGTGGATGTGGAGAGGATGTTTCCACCAGTGGGAGAGTCTAGGATTAGAGGTTATAGCCTCAGAATTAAAGGACGTTCCTTTTGGAGGGAGATGAGAAGGAATGTATTTAGTCGAATGGCCTAATTCTGCTCCTATTACTTATGACCTTATGATCTTCAGTTTACTCCACGTTGAGTTTCCTGTTTAGCTGGACTTGAATCTGCTGCAGTTTCAAAAAAGTTGAGGGGCTTTATTGAAACTTATAATTCCTGTTTGGCCTTCAGAGGATGTTTCCCATCTGGTAGAATCCAGAACTTGAAGTCACTGTTTTAAAATATGGGTGTCAACATTTAAAAGAGAGATGAGGCAAATATTGTTCTCTCAGTAGATTGCAAGTCTGGAATTATTTTCCTCAAAGGTGATGGTACAATATGATGGTGCATATTGGTACGGCAAAGGTGGATAAATGCTTGATGGGAAAGTGGGCGAAAGGTTTCTGGGGGCATAGGAATGCAGAGCTGAAGTTACAATCAGACCTGTCTAGATTTTACTGAATAGCAGATCAAGCTGAAGGGACCGAGTGACATACTTCTGTTCCTTATATGTACGTTCATATATCCATTGCTGATGGTATGACAGTTTAGTTTATTGTCATGTGTACAGAGGTACAGTGAAAAGCTTTTGATGCGTGATATCCAGTCAGCAGAAAGACAATACATGATTGCAATTGAGCTATTAACAATGTATAGATATATGATAAGGGAATAACCTTTAGTGCAAGGTAAAGACAGCAAAGTCTGAACAAGGATAATCCGAGGGTCACAAAAGAGCTAGATAGTAGTTCAGCACTGCTCTCTGGTTGTGGTAGCGTGATTCAGTTGCCTGATAACAGCTGGAAAGAAACTGTTCCTGAATCTGGAGCTGTGCTCTGCTCCAGGGGCATAGTTTGTGCTGAGCTCTGTGGATGCCTTCTTCCTAGCTAGTCTTGACAATAATACACATCACTTTCAGAAAATGGAAGTGACATAAGAAGATAATTAAAGGTGAAATTAACAATGAATGAATGCATCAGGGAGAAAACATCACTGTTTGCAAAAACAGGAGAAGAAAGTCTTTGGGATTGGGAAGGAAGGAGGAAGTGTGCATGAGCGTGCATAGTCTTTTCCCGAAAGACAGAAATAAGAAGAATGCAGAGGAGAGGAAAGAATATTTTCACGAAGGCTTGGATTTATATTGGCTGTAAATTGCATTGTTTCATGCTTGAGAAGGAACAATTGATACAGAAAATGTCACAATCAGTTAGTTACAAGAAGTTGGCAGGAGCAAAGAAAATGTTATGGAACATATTTAATGCTTTGAAGAATTTTGGAAGAGGAGTGTTCTTAAGGTTTGTCTACTAATAGTAATCTTAGAGGGCAGCTTATGTGTTAAAAATGCTGATAAACCCCATATTTTATTAGAAATATTAACCTGCAATTTAAAAAAATATAAAAAATATCAAAACTCCATATTTTATTAGAAATATTAACATGTAATTTTAAAAAATATGCATTTATTGGCCATTTATTTGGAAAACCCCTCCCTTCAAAGTAGTTGCTCCGTCAAAACTTTGAGCATTATTGCAGAAAATACTTTGACAAACTTTATAAACCAGTAATTATTTGGGTTGGCTCACACTAACTATTACAATAGCACACTACTGATTACTATTGATCAGCCAAAACAGCTTTGGAGAATTTGATGGTAAGCATTTTATTCACCAGCTGCATTCAAGACAAATGCTTTAAATATTGATTGTCACACTTTTTGAGAGAGGTATCACTGGAAACATTATCTGTGATCACTGCCAACACCAGGCTAGTTTTGATTATAGAAATGGCAGCCAGAGAATGTATTCAAGAGAGAGTTAGATTTAGCTCTTAGGGCTAACGGAATCAAGGGATATGGGGAGAAAGCAGAAACAGGGTACTGATTCCGGATGATCACCCATGATCTTATTGAATGGCGGTGCTGGCTCGAAGGGCCGAATGGCCTACTTCTGCCATTATATCCTATGTTTCTATGTTTCTAACTGAATCTCGGTGAGGTGTCCTTCTGCACTTTGAGGAAAGGTTGGCAGTTATAGATGATTTGCAGATAATGGAGGCAATATAGATTGGCATATAATGAAGGCGTCAGCACTTGTTCCTGAAAAATAGCCATTAATGGGCTGTGGACAGCTATCACTTGAATGGGTAATTGAAAGAAAATCTTCCCTCCTATAAGTTCCATGATCATATGTGTTTGGTCTGCAGAGTAGTGATATTGCTCACCTTGAATAAAGCTGCCCACAAATATCTAGCAATATTTAGCATGGACTTTCCCTTTTCAAATTGCAATCAGATATCACGTTCTAGATGTATCATCGTATTGGCTGAGTGGGCAACTAGTAATATTTGATTTAACCATTATAAAGTGAGATATCTGATGGCAGAATAATCTGTAGCAGTTCAGTGCCAGCTAAATTACTAATTGTTCATTATGATTACACATTTAAAAACAAATTTACACCTCTTGCAACAAACATATATACACTTACAAGATAACAGAATGTGAGAATAAGTTGTAAATGCCCAAAGTATTTATATACTGAAATTTAGCTCAGTACATAAACATCTCATGAATGTAAAACTGCCTATACCTGACCTATGCCTCCATCTTTTTCTTGGCCAGAGCCTCAATATCTCATGTTGTCCATGGTTCCTGTCACGTGCCAGTCTTGCCTTTCACTCTAACAGGACCATGCTGGCCCTGAACTCCCCCTACCTCATTTTTAAATGCCTCCCACTTGCCACTCCTGATCTTACTGAATGAGGCTGACTGGCATACTCATGCTTCCTTTGGTATATTTTTTTGACACCACCCTGCCTTTAGACATTGCTTGTATCCGAGCATTTTCTTGTGCATGATCGTCATGGTCTTCCAATGGCACCTCAACGGAGACTTCTGTAGCAGAATTTACGTGCAACATCACCATTTAGGGAACGGTGGTAGAGTTGCTGCTTTACACCACCAGAGACTCAGATTCGATCCTGACTTTGGGTGCTGACTGTATGACATTTATACGTTCTCCCCGTGACTGTGTGGATTTTTTCCAGATGCTCCTCTCACAATCCAAGGCGTACAGGTTTGTAGGTTATTTGACTTTGGTAAAATTGTAAATTGTCCCTTGTGTGCAGGGTAGAGCTAGTGTATGGGCTGATCGCTGGTCGGTGTGGACTCGGTGGGTCGAACGGTCCTTTTCCATATCTACAAAACTATAAACAAAACTAAACTGGCACTTGAATTCTCCTTTATCCCAACACTGGTGGTAGGACACACATACCACTGAGATCTCACCACTTGGCTCACACCTACAGTGTCATATCTTATGACTTAGAAGGGGGTCATTAACCCAATGGGTCTGTCAGTTTGCAAAGCAATTCCATCAATCCCATACCCCGACTTACTTCCCTTTAATCTATTCTCTTCCACCAAGTCTCAGTATTTGAGTTGCTCTCTGAAAGTGTCCTAGTCAGGTAGTCTCTTGAATACCTGAAAGGCACAAAGCTGACCTGTGGGTGAGAGAGGCATAGCTTAACACCATCTGCAGCTTGCAATTCAAAGTAGGCAGTGGGATGAGCAGGAGCTGGGAAGCAAGAAGGAAAATTAGGTTGGAACTTACCATTTTATGGGAAGGATGTAGAAGAGAAATGGAGGACATTTAAAGGGGAAATTGTAAGAGTACAGAATCTTTATGTTCCTGTTCGGTTGAAAGGAAACAGTAAAAATTGGAAAGAGCCCTGGTTTTCAAGGGAAATTGGACATCTTGTTCGGAAAAAGAGGGAGATCTACAATAATTATAGACAGCATGGAGTAAATGAGGTGCTTGAGGAGTATAAGGAATGTAAAAAGAATCTTAAGAAAGAAATTAGAAAAGCTGAAAGAAGATATGAGGTTGCTTTGGCAAGTAAGGTGAAAGTAAATCCAAAGGGTTTCTACTGCTATATTAATAGCAAAAGGATAACGAGGGATAAAATTGATCCATTGGAGAGACAGAGTGGACAGCTATCTGCAGAGCCAAAAGAGATGGGGTAGATATTGAACAATTTCTTTTCTTTGGTATTCACCAAGGAGAAGGATATTGAATTATGTGAGGTAAGGGAAACTAGTAGAGTAGCTATGGATACCATGAGTTTCAAAGTAAAAGAAGTATACTGACACTTTTGAAAAATATAAAAGTGGATAAGGCTCCAGGTCCTGACAGGATATTCCCTAGGACATTGAGGGAAGTTAGTATAGAAATAGCCGGGGCTATGACAGAAATATTTCAAATGTCATTAGAAACGGGAATAGTCCCCGAGGATTGGCGTACTGCGCATGTTGTTCCATTGTTTAAAAAGGGTTCTAAGAGTAAACCTAGCAATTATAGACCTGTTAATTTGACCAGTCATGAGCAAATTAATGGAAAAGATACTTAGAGATAATATATAAGCATCTGGATAAACAGGGTCTGATTAGGAACAGTCAACATGGATTTGTGCCTGGAAAGTCATGTTTGACTAATCTTCTTGAATTTTTTGAAGCGGTTACTAGGGAAATTGACGAGGGTAAAGCAGTGGATGTTGTCTATATGGACTTTAGTAAGGCCTTTGACAAGGTTCCTCATGGAAGGTTGGTTAAGAAGGTTCAACTGTTGGGTATAAATGCAGGAGTAGCAAGATGGATTCAACAGTGGCTGAATGGGAGAAGCCAGAGGGTAATGGTGGGTGGCTGTTTGTCGGGTTGGAGGCAGGTGACTAGTGGGGTGCCTCAGGGATCTGTGTTGAGTCCTTTGTTGTTTGTCATGTACATCAATGATCTGGATGAAGGTGTGGTAAATTGGATTAGTAAGTATACAGATGATACCAAGATAGGGGGTGTTGTGGATAATGAAGAGGATTTCCAAAGTCTACAGAGTGATTTAGGCCATTTGGAAGAATGGGCTGAAAGATGGCAGATGGAGTTTAATGCTGATAAATGTGAGGTGCTACACTTTGGCAGGACAAATCAAAATAGGACGTACATGGTAGATAGCAGGGAATTGAAGAATACAGTTGAACAGCGGGATCTGGGAATAACTGTGCATAGTTCCTTGAAGGTGGAATCTCATATAGATAGGGTGGTAAAGAAAGCTTTACGTATGCTAGCCTTTATAAATCAGAGCATTGAGTATAAAAGCTGGGATGTAATGTTAAAATTGTACAAGGCATTGGTGAGACCAAATCTGGAGTATGGTGTACAATTTTGGTCATCCAATTATAGGAAGGATGTCAAGGATGTCAAAATAGAGAGAGTACAGAGGAGATTTACTAGAATGTTGCCTGGGTTTCAACAACTAAGTTACAGAGAAAGGTTGAATAAGTTAGGTCTTTATTCTCTGGAGCGCAGAAGGTTAAGGGGGGACTTGATAGAGGTCTTTAAAATGATGAGAGGGATAGACAGAGTTGATGTGGACAAGCTTTTCCCTTTGAGAATAGGGAAGATTCAAACAAGAGGACATGACTTCAGAATTAAGGGACAGAAGTTTAGGGGTAACATGAGGGGGAACTTCTTTACTCAGAGAGTGGTAGCGTTGTGGAATGAGCTTCCAGTGGAAGTGGTGGAGGCAGGTTCGTTGGTATCATTTAAAAATAAATTGAATAGGCATATGGATGAGAAGGGAATGGAGGGTTATGGTATGAGTGCAGGCAGGTGGGACTAAGGGGAAAAAAGTTGTTCGGCACGGACTTGTAGGGCCGAGATGGCCTGTTTCCGTGCTGTAATTGTTATATGGTTATATGGTTATAGCCTTCAATAGTTTTCATCCTCTGCACACCAATGTCTTTGATTGTTCCATTTACATCCAGTATTATTTCTGCTCGAGTGGGATGGATGAGAGGTGAGGGGTGATGACATCATAGCCGTGTATGACCAGCAGCAGTTTGCGGTTGTTTTTCCAGCAAGAGGGAAGAGTATTGACTCAATGTACCTGGCTGAAGTGTTTGAAGAACAGTCTCGACCCATAACGTCATCTGTTCCTTTTCTCCAGTGATGCTGCCTGACCCGCTGAATTACTCCAGATTGGTGTGTCTATCTTTGGATATTGTGCATATCCTGGTTGAGTTGCTGGAAATGCATGGAATCTATGAAATGTGGGTGTGAGATTTGGAGTAATGGTAATTGTTTTAAAGTGGAACACGTTAAATGTGAGAAATTGTCACCAGTTGAATTATGGGAACATGGTGCATTGGTCAGAGTGCAAGACTAGTGGGACGTGGCAATTAACCATCTACTCACTGATCGGGACCACTTGCGTAAGGTCGTTGTCTTTTCGTTTTTCTTCAGTTCAGAGATGTAGCGCAGAATCAGGCCCTTTTGCCCACCGAGTCCACGCCAACCAGCAATCCATGTACACCAGCACTATCCTACACACCTGGGACAAATTACAATTTTTACCGAACCTGTACGTCTTTGGAGTGTGGGTGGGAATCGGAGCACCCAGAAAAAAACCCACGCAGGCATGGGGAGAATGTAAAAGCTCCATACAGACAGCACCAGTAGTCAGGATCGAACCCGGGTTACTGGTGTTGTAAGGCAGCAACTCCACCACTGCAACATTGTGCCGCCCAGTCCAATTGTCATTGTACATAGGTCCTTGGGGATAGATTTGTGGCATAGATGTCAATGTTTTTCTAGTCTGGGTCTGAAGGACTTTCACGCCCCCTATAGTTATAGAACACCTTTCTTCCTCTCCAGTTCGTGTGCCTCAAGTGTGAAAACAAATCAAAGCAGACGATGATAAGGAAATGTAGAATGGTACATTGTTAGCTGAGGGGAAGGTGACAAGGAGGCATACAGAGAGAGAGAGAGAGAGGGAGAGAGCGTAACCTCTTGCTTCCCCTCTCTCTCCGTCCCTATCCCACCCTACTTCTCCGACCAGTTTCACTGTCCTCCTGATTAATTTTACTGATTGTATACCTCCTTGCCACCTTTCCCTCAGCTGACAATATATCATTCTACATTTCCTTATCATCATCGGCTTTGATCTGTTTTTTTCACAGCTCACCCGTCCATATTTCTAGACTCCTTCACCCCTGACTCTCAGTCTGAAGAAGGGTCTCAACCTGAAACATCACCCATTCCTTCTCTCCAGAGATGTTGCCTGACCCGCTGAGTTACTCCAGCATTTTGTGTCTATCACATTGTATTTGTTTGGGTCATTTTCAGGGCCTTATGCTGTAATAATCTCTTCCTGTAATAATCAGTGGGATTGATGCCACCATGCAGAGAGCCCATTTAATGTGCACATGTAAAAGATTCAAAATAATCATTAATTTTGTTCCCTCTGTATGTCTTCCGTTTAGAAGATGTGAATGTCATTATTATATATTCTGTAAAGCTATTGGTATTGGTTAAAAGGCTAAAATGAAAATATTTAAAAATATTTTTAATACACTTGACACATTAAATAGATCAGGCTACAGATCAAGACATGATTTCAGACAGTAATTATATGTGTGTTAACATTATATTGAAGAACAATACAATTGTAAGAGCCGTAATTCACAATAAAACAACCGGTTTACAATTTAGCACATAAATGCAGAAAAGATTCATGACTTAAATATTAGAGGTTTTCAAAGATACTGATTGATAATTTGACAAAAACATTTGATCGAACGGCAATTATGGAAAAAAATATGCAACTTTTCTGCATAAACAGATTTGGCCACTGATATTAATTTGTGATGAGATTTTGTTTTACTACTTAGATGCTTTAACTTTGAAATTGCTTTTCATGCTACCCATTTAATGTCTGCAAAGCAGGTGGCAACACATTAAATCTGGCGGGAAGCAGGCAGACTGTGCATTTCATGCCAGAGATGTGCTGTTTGCTGATGGCGAAAGGAAAATGTAACCAGGCCTATGGCAAGATCAGATCCTTTATGTCTGGAGAGAAAAGAACTGAGAAGCTCAGTACCTCTCCTTACAGAAAAGAAATGAGCCACTGTTTTTAATGTGGTTTACATGCAGCCACCATTAAATTGAATGGAGAGACGTTACCTATCTGTGAGCTCCCACTTGGTTCCCTCTCTATCATACAAGCGTCTGCAGCACCTGCCCGAGGCATGCCGCTGGCACTGTAGCTTTCCACACCCAATGACAATTAATTGGTGAGCTGAGCAAGACACACAGTTTCTACTGTTTACTGGTTTTATTTCAATAAAGGTTGAAATTGAAAACTAATATTGCATGAACATTAGGCCTAAGCATTTCAATGAGGTAACCCAAGCCTTTGCCCAGTTTACACCAACCAATCTCTGGACCATTGCTTCTGTCCATCCTCGAATCTGTGCCATGGTGACCTATCAGGCCAGATCGCGTTGGGCCTGGTCTACAACACTGGCACACTCACACTTTCCCTGCTTTCTCTGCACCTTGGAACCTGGCGGCAAGGCCCGGATGATGGCTAAGCCAGGAGAGGCATGAGGCAGAGGTCGCACTTTCAAAATCATGGCCTGGTTCAGCAATTTGAATGCTCAGGCTTGAATGGGATAACAAAAAGAGGTGGACACTGCCCAGTCCATCGCAGGTACTGACTTCCCCACCCTCAAGGCTCAAAAAGGCAGCAAGCATTATGAAGGACCCACACCATCCCATACTCTCACTTGCGATTACCATCGGGAAGCAGGTCTGAAAACTGTGATCGCCAGATTCAAGAATAGCTTCTTCAACAACTATCAGGATCTTACACACTACACAAACCATTTAACTATGGACTGTCTCGAGTTGCACTGAGGACTTTGTGCTTTTTTTTGCATTCATGTTGGGGTTATTAATGTATTGATTTATTTTGTTTATTATTTATCGTCTATACTGTTTTGTGTTAGGATTTCAATGTTCTGTGTCACTATATTTGACAATTAAACACTTTTGACTATTGAAACTCCCCTGACATGCTTTGATGGCAGGCAGTGTGGAGGGCAGTTTTGAACAGTTCTCAAAAGACTTAGAAGCTAACCATATTAAAAGGTAAATTACAAAAAACTAAGAAATGATAATAAACTTTGCATTCATTTTTTTAATCTCCTAACCTGCAGAACTATGATCATCATTCAAAACAAAGGGCTCTCAGATTTTAGGCAGGTTGGTCCGATGTTGGATACAGGTGGTGAATCCATGGTGTTATGCTAGACAAGCGAAGGAAACTGGATTCCACGTGGCATCCACCAACTAAACAACACGACAGAGGTGTCACGTCTGTCACTCAGTAAATCCTGCATTCAATGTGTAAGCATGCAAATCCGGGACTGACTTCCACAAGAATGGTGAACATCAGTGGTTCTCGTCAGTTCCATCACCTTCTGTCAGCAAAATTCTGCCTATTGTCTGTCATTTAGATCGGCTAATCAAGCCAACAATTTGTTTATCTGGAATCAAAGGCCTAGATTGCGCAGACCATCATACTTCAATAACATTACCTCAAACAACTGACTGCAGTGGTGTGCATGGATCTTGGGAATTTGGAAGTGCTTGGGTTCCATTGTTAGATTTTTCGACAAGTGAAGATCTGAAAGAGAAGCTCAGACAAAATGCCCACACTTATGTCATGTTATCCAGAAAATTCTGTGCCAGAACTGAGGAGGAACAAACGTATTGTCCTCTTTGAATGGAATAGAATTGCTTTGAGGACCTGAGATGTCTTTAGGTAATTCGAAAGGACTTTGGAAAGGTAATCAGTTTAATCTTTCAAATCTTTCCATGACTAGTTTATAAACCACGAATGGCTAGTTGATACTGAATTTTTTTAAATATTTTAAAGTATTTTAGACTTCTTTATTTTAAATGTTTTAAGAGATATGTCAGAAGCAGAGTAGCAGTTAAGTCTGGAGACATGTTTTAGTCAGTTGTCAATTCTTTTCTTGCAGGTAGAGCTCGATTTACCTAGATCGAGGTACTTTAGTGCAGTGCTGAGAGTGTGTGGCACCGTTAGGAGATGCTGTTTTATGAAATATATTTTAAACTGAAGCCTGTTAGGTCACATAAAGGATCAAATGACATACTTTAGAAGGGCATTGCTGATAGCTTAACCAATATTTATTCCATACCAGCACTAAAAAACAAGGAATAATTATCTGATCATTAATATACAATTGTTTTGAGGAACTCGCTGTGCACAAATTGGATGCTATGTTTCAGAAGTATTTAGAGTCATCTTCATGGAGCAAAAAGCAGGCCCTTCAGCTCAATGTTCATGCCGAATGAATGAAGTGAATGCATGAATGAATGAATGAATGAATAAGTTTATTGGCCAAGTATGGACACATACAAGGAATTTGCCTTGGTGCTCCGATCCCAAGTAACAACACGACATACAGTAAACGATTAAGAATAAAACATTAAAACATTAATAATAAAACATTATAGTTTAAACATGTGAATAAAATAAAATACCAGAGCAAGAGGAGGCTACAGATTTTTGGTTATTGAGTAGAGCTACTGCTTGTGGAAAAAAAGTTGTTTTTATGTCTGGCTGTGGCGGCTTTGACAGTCAGGTGTCGCCTTCCAGAGGGAAGTGATTCAAAGCGTTTGTGGCCAGTGAGAGAGGGGTCAGAGATGATCTTACCCACTAATTTCCTGGCCCTTGTAGTGTACAATTCGTCAAGGGAGGAAAGGTTGCATCCAATAACCATCTCAGCTGATGGAACGATTCGCTGCAGCCTCCGAATGTCATGCTTGGTGGCTGAGCCAAACCAGACCATGATGGAGAAGGTGAGGACAGACTCTACGATGGCCGTGTAGAATTGGACCATCATTGCCTGTGGCAGATTGTGTTTCCTCAGCTGCCGCAGGAAGTACATCTTCTGTTGGGTATTTTTGACTGTGGAGTCGATGGTGGCCCCCCATTTCAGGTCTTTGGAGATGATGTTTCCAAGGAACTTAAAAGACTCCACAGATGTGACTGTGGTGTTGTTGATGGTGATTGGGGGGAGGGGAGGTGGAGATCTCCTAAAGTCTACTATCAATTCCACTGTCTTAAGAGCATTGAGCTCCAGGTTGTTGCGATGGCACCAGGACGCCAGCTACATTAGTCCCATACACTCGTATTTGAAGCATATCCCTCTAAATATTTCCTATCCATGTAGCTGTCTAAATGTATTTTACATCTCATTATTGTACCAGCTGCAACCACTTCCCCAGGCAGCTCATGAGGAAGGGTCTCGACTCGAAACATCACCCATTCCTTCTCTCCAGAGATGCTGCCTGTTCCGCTGAGTTAATCCAGCATTTTGTGTCTACCTTCGATTTAAACCAGCATCTGCAGTTCAGACTTCATTACCTCTAAAGAATTTGGAAGAGATCTGAAATATAAATATATCATTTTATTCTTCTCCAAGAAAGTTAGGTAAATAGTCTTGGTGAAATAGAAACATAGAACATAGAAAATAGGTGCAGGAGTAGGCCATTCGGCCCTTCGAGCCTGCACCGCCATTCAATATGATCATGGCTGATCATCCAACTCAGTATCCTGTACCTGCCTTCTCTCCATATCCCCTGATCCCTTTAGCCACAAGGGCCACATCTAACTCCCTCGTAAATATAGCCAATGAACAGGCCTCAACTACATTCTGAGGCAGAGAATTCCAGAGATTCACTACTCTCTGTGTAAAAAATGTTTTTCTCATCTCAGTCCTAAAAGATTTCCCCTTTATCCTTAAACTGTGACCCTGGTTCTGGACTTCCCCAACATCGGGAACAATCTTCCTGCATCTAGCCTGTCCAAGCGAGTACAAGCCGAGTCTATCCAGTCTTTCTTCATATGAAAGTCCTGACATCCCAGGAATCAGTCTGGTGAACCTAATGATGAAAATGAAACAATGAGCACAAGGTTACTTATCCTATCAATGCTACGTACAAATGCTTGACATACCTTAGAATGTGAAATAAAGAATAGTGGTAAAGAAAATATCCTTTTCAAAACTCTTTCTCAGTTTCCTTGTTTCTGTTCTTTATTCTCAACAATAATCAATAACCAAATTGCCAACATTTGTTGGCAAGATTCTGTAAATAAAATTTGATAAAGACAAACAAAAGTGTACTGTAGTAACCTGAAAGTGCTGAAAAAACATTATTGGCAAAGTTTAGGACAAACACTGGAAGGACCATTAGGTAAACATTAAGCTCCCTCCTATCGAGTTTATGTTAAAAACAATTCTTAGTTGGCAGATTGTGATTATCTTTTGCTGCAGTTGTATAATAACACCAGATTA
The DNA here is from genome assembly GCF_028641065.1 of Leucoraja erinaceus. NCBI lineage: Eukaryota > Metazoa > Chordata > Chondrichthyes > Rajiformes > Rajidae > Leucoraja > Leucoraja erinaceus. The sequence continues at coordinate 56,911,411 of NC_073384.1, read as the reverse complement.
TTAAATGTACTTCTAATCTCAGTTTCCCACACTTTTTCTTTCTCGGTGTGATCGTGAATATTGCTGAAGGTGCCAAGCAAATTCTACAGAGTGGGGTTGGAAATACAGAGACAAGAAACCCTCTGTGCTTTCAAACACTTATTAACAACTGGTTCAAGAATGGCTGAGCCACTGACCTGAAATGTGTTTGTTTACATAGCTGGCAGGTCTGAGAATAGTAAATGCTTTAAAAAAAAAAAAAATAGAAGTATAAAATGAAGAAAGGAAAGAAAGACACTCACGTGCTGGGAACTTTTGTCCAGTAATGAGAATTTTCTAGTTCCGATCTTTTGATGAAACATGTCTCTCTATCGCAGGAAAAAAGTCCACGATACAATATGACTTTATCTATCCCAGGAGGGAAATTGATCTATGTAATATCTTTACCACCACTAAATAATATTTGGCTTTTCATAACACAAACTATCAAGAAAGAGTCTCCAAAGATATATCATAAAACTTCTAATTTCTAATTTTTCATGGCAATATTTTCTAAGGATTTAAATCAGGGGTTCCCAACCATTTTCGTCCCGTTTACCCCTTGCAACTTTAATAGCGCATAGCAATGTTATTTCACTCATTTATGAACAACTAATGATGAACATATACCAGTATACCAGAACCAAACACAGTCAGTCAATGAGAAAAAATATGGACAATTCCAGAATCAACAAATTTATCCCCTGGGTTGGTAAAATTTGTCCCCAGGTTGGGAACCCTTGATTTAAATGAACACACTGGAGCTCCTCTAATGAACCGCCTGAAAACTGGTGTGTGCTGGTGTACTATAGTGTCACATAAACTCACACAATCTCAGGGTGTAACGAGTATAGCTTGGACCCAATAGCAGCACAGAGTAGAAGCACAGGAATGGGTACACTGTACTCTCACAGAGGCTCAGGATTGAGCAAGGGTTCCGAATAGGGGCAGGCAGGAGACGTAGTCGGGGTAGCGGAAGGTCCGGTAACCAGGAGATCCAACACACGATGCAAACAAACCAGCGAGGGACAGACGGAAGGAGAGTCGAAGCCAGGCAGGAAGTCGAGGAGCCGTTGCAGGGATACACCAAACAGCCCAGGAGAGAGGCAGACAGAAACCAGGAGGTACGGGACGAAGGCCGTGGTCGGGGACAGAAGGCTGAGGTGATATCCGGGAAGACGACAGGACGGAATGGTCAGGGACAGGCAGGTTCGAATCCATGTAGGCAGTCGGGAAATCGCTGGAGAGTCTTGCATGAATGCTGAGAACAATCTGGCACTGTGTGAACGGTGAGGAGAGTCTATATACCGGGTTAATAGGTGATCAGAGGCAACTGAGTGCAACAGGTGAGGAGAGTTGGGCTGATGAGAGGGGAGTGGCAGGCAGGCGAGGAGAAGGAGGGACCGGTGGAAAAGTACCAGGAGGTGAAGTGGATGAGAATGAGGAGAGGGCACACTGTGACACAGGGTGAATATTTGGCTCTATTCTCAACTGATTTCAGCAGAGAGAATAAAAGAGCATTAATATATGCATATATTTCTATCCCTCATTATCCATTGACTAAATAGAGGAATGTAAAAACAAAAATCAATATTTGGTTCTTGATCTCTTCTTTTGTCGAATACAACATATGAACGCAAAAGAGGACAAGGTGATACTCTTCCTCCAGAGTACTTAAGAGAGAATTAGCCCTTTTTTTTGTTTGATCGCCTATATCCTTTGATTCCCTGCTCTTCTGTACCTTATCAATGTAATTAATCTTACATTTTCTGACGTTATACTCAACCTGTTATCATCTTGCCATGAAAAATAACTGGATGTAGATAGAAGAGGGAGATAGGATGTACCACCGCCCAGGCCTGAATATACATTGATGTTAGTCATAGTGTTGAGGTAGTCAACTCTGAAATGAGCACTCTGAAATTTTAACACATCATGTTGTGACCACATGGCAGCTGACCATATGATACTAGATCCATTAACATCTGATCACGTAACCTCCACGTATCACATCTGCTTTCCATAATGAAGATGTAGTCCCTGCAACTAAATATCTTTGTTATAGTTTGTACTACCTGGTGATTTGTGTGAGAAATTCCTGCCATAAAGGTATAAGATTTTAATTAAGGGAGGAGTAAATGGGGAAATGCTCTGTTTATTTTAGCCCCAGTTCACTTCTTGAAATTTGTTTCCGTTTCTGTTCTCAGAACTAGCATAATTGTTTACAATATTGCTCATAATGATCTTTGCTTATTTAAACTTCTCTTTTCAAAGAATTCACCTCTCTGGCTGATTGGAGGCTCTGCTCACAGACAGAAACCCCAGTTCCTTGTCGTAGAGTCGTACAGCGTGGATATCTGGCCCACACAGACCATCTACACTAGTCCCACCTGTCCTGCATTTGGCCCATATCCCACTAAACCTATCATATCCATGTACCTATCTAAATGCATCTTAAATGTTGCAATAGTGCCTGCCTCAACTACCTCCTCTGGCAGCTTGTTCCATACATCCACCACCCTTTGCGCAAAATAGTTGTAATTCTGGGGAGATTCAAGACCTTATTCTATGTTTATACATCACAAACAGTCCAACGTTCAAGATATTTGGTAACTCCCATATATTTTTGCATTTGTTACAACTCCGCTGTAAGAACCACAATAGATGAGGAAGACATCACAGTCAAAAGTATCCCGGGCCATCATTCCTGCTACATCTGGTTCACTTGGCACAGTAGTGGCATGCAACTCATAACATTGCACATGTACACTCAACAATCCGTTTAAAAAATATATATTGGGCTGTTTACTTCAAATGTTTCATTAGACGGAAATTGCAAAGTAATTGGTTGGATGTAATTTTATCTTTGCTTGTTATTTTCATTGCTGGCTGTCAAAATCTTTCCCTGGGGAATAGTGTGAAGTATTGGAAGGATTCACAGATTGATTAACAGCCTAACAGGCTGCAATGTAAATGCTCCTTCCATAGCTGACTTCTGCTGGTGAGACTGACCTTTCAACTGACTCAACAGCTGTCACTTGTGAGTTAAGTAATCAGATTTGTTTGCAGAAAAGAACAGTTTCATTAATTTACAATGCACAGTCTACTACCTCTCACAGTCCAAATTGTGAAATTCTCCCGTCTTCTTCCTTCGAATCTTCTACGTGCAACTGGAACGAGCCTGTTCATTGATATTAAGACACTGCCAGTTCTGTTCATTCATTAATCAGAAGTCCCAATTAAACTCTGAGCAAAAATTGCATGCATGTATCAGCAAATCTTCATGAACAAGCAAACTGTAAAGTAGAAACAAAATATCAAGGATATTCACAATATTATATCCTGTGATGTCATTCCGGTTAGATATTAGGCATTGTTAACCATTAGGTTATATCTACAAATAAATAATTAAGATTTGAATATGAACCTTATTTTGTTGTGCTTTCACATCAATGTAACAGCATCCTGACCTGATGCAGTATAATACATAGAAACATAGAAACATAAAAAATAGGTGCAGGAGGAGGCCATTCGGCCCTTTGAGCCAGCACCGCCATTCATTGTGATAATGGCTGATCGTCCCCTATCAATAACCCGTGCCTGCCTTCTCCCCATATCCCTTGACTCCACTAGCCCCTAGAGTTCTATCTAACTCTCTCTTAAATCCATCCAGTGACTTGGACTCCACTGCCCTCTGTGGCAGGGAATTCCATAAATTCACAACTCTCTGGGTGAAAAAGTTTTTTCTCACCTCAGTCTTAAATGACCTCCCCTTTATTCTAAGACTGTGGCCCGTGGTTCTGGACTCGCCCAACATTGGGAACATTTTTCCTGCATCTAGCTTGTCCAGTCCTTTTATAATTTTATATCTTTCTATAAGATACCCCCTCATCCTTCTAAACTCCAGTGAATACAAGCCTATTCAAGCCTATCAAGTGAATTCAATCTTTCCTCATATGACAGTCCCGCCATCCCAGGGATCAATCCCGTGAACCTACGCTGCACTGCCTCAATCACAAGGATGTTCTTCCTCAAATTAGGAGACCAAAACTGTACACAATACTCCAGATGTGGTCTCACCAGAGCCCTACACAACTGCAGAAGAACCTCTCTACTCCTATACTGAAATCCTCTTGTTATGAAGGCCAACATTCCAATAGCTTTCTTCACTGCCTGTTGTACCTGTAAGCCAACTTTCAGTGACCGGTGTACAAGGACGCCCAGGTCTCGCTGCACCTCCCCCTTACCTAACCTAACCCCATTGAGATAATAATCTGCCCCTTGTTTTTGCTGCCAAAGTGGATAACCTCACATTTATCTATATTATACTGCATTTGCCACACATCTGCCCACTCACTCAACCTGTCCAGGTCACCCTGCAACCTCCTAACATCCTCTTCACAGTTCACACTGCCACCCAGCTTTGTGTCATCCACAAACTTGCTAGTGTTGCTCCTAATTCCCTCTTCCAAATCATTAATATATATGGTAAATAGTTGCGGCCCCAACACCGAGCCTTGTGGCACTCCACTCGCCAATGCCTGCCATTCTGAAAAGGACCCGTTCACTCCTACTCTTTTCTTCCGGTCTACCAACCAATTTTCTATCCATGTCAACGCCCTACCCCCAATACCATGTGCTCTAATTTTAGTCACCAGTCTCCCGTGCGGGACCTTATCAAAGGCTTTCTGAAAGTCTAGATATAATACATCCACTGGCACCCCTTCATACATTATTACCTGAATGCCCCATTAATACTGAACCTGAAGATGAAGGAAATAGATGTTTTAACTTTAAAATATTTTTAAAATACTTCTTACTTGCAATTGACCAGTACACCTCTGTTGATCACCATTTTAAATGTAGAGACAATGTTTTTCTAAATATAAGATTGGTTTTATTAGAATCGTGGAATCATACGGCACAGAAACAAATTCTTCGTCCATGCCAACCAAGATGCCCCATCTATGTTAGTCCCATTTGCCCAAGTTTACCCCATATCCCTGCAAACCTTTCTTATCCAAGTACCTGTCCAATTTTATTTTAAATGCTGTTATATTTCCTCTGGTTGCTCATTCATAAACCCTCATTGTGAAAAAATGTGCCCATCAAATTCCTGGTAATGCTTCCCTCTCTCATCTAAAATCTATGCCCTCAGGTTCTTGATTACCCTAGCCTGGGTAAAAGACTCTCTGCATCCACCCTATGATTTTGTACACCTCCATTGTAGCGCATCATTCGTGAAAGCACACTATGCATGAAATACACGTTGTAGATCCCTGCATAAAGTCAGTCATAGATTTGAGTCCTAAGGTAGAATCACAAATATTTCTAATAATCACAATAATCAAGCCACTCTTACTAATGGTAGAAGGATTGCCCAGTAATAGAATAATATGAAAGGATGTGCTTTTCCTTATTTAGCAAAATGTTATTATAAACTTGAAATGTAATGAAAAGAAGAATGCAAACTCTAATAAAATGATTCTAAAATGAATTTACTATTAGAATCTCATTTTCCTCCAGTTTCCTTCTATGCATTAAAGAAATCACTAAAAAGTAAGGGGGTAATTTATGTGCAAAAACTGTTATCTATTCTTTTGCAATTAAATTATCTGTAAGCAAATCAAAAGCACCTTTATGCCATCTCTGGGAATTCTACATATTGGTTGAAAATCCTCCTTCAGAACCATTGGTGAATCTTCCACCAATGTATAGAATTATATGTGTAGGAAGGAACTGCAGATGCTGGTTTACACCGAAGATAGACACAAAATGCTGGAAAAAGTCAGCTGGACAGACTTCTTCCAGTCTCGAAACATCACCCATTCCTTCTCTCCAGAGATGCTGCCTGTCCTGCTGAGTTACTCCAGGTTTTTGTGTCCATCTATAGAATTACATATTGTGTGGTTAAGATTCATTTCTATAGGTGGAACAATTCTATGAGATTAGTTACTTGAGACATAACTGTAATTTATTTATTCCCTTGCAGTCCCTGGAATGAAACAGAATAACATTTTTTGGTTGTTTCATGTCAGAAAACTCATGTAGGCATTCCAGATGTAAACCACTGCAGCACCCTCATGCAATTTCTGGGTCTGAAGAGCAAGAGGCGACATTTGTATCTATGCCACACCACACATCCTTTGGAGTAACTATTGAGCGTTCCCAAGACAGCCAGTCTCTCCAGCACAATCAGGTGAGCCAATTACTTGCCTTTCCTATGTGGCCTCCCCCTTCTCCCACCCTGATCCTCTAATCTCTGTGAAAACCACACAATGCCCCGAGACCCAGGGACTGATTTATTGGAGATACAGCATGGAAGCATGCCCCTCCACCCACCAAGTCCAGCAACTATCATTCGTACACATTCAATCCTACACACTAGGGTGAATATCCAGAAGCCAATTAACCTACAAACCTGCATGTCTTTGGAATATGGGCGGAAACTGGAGCACCCGAAGAAACCCCACGCGATCACGGGGAGAATGTACAAACTCTGCACAGGATCGAGCCCGTGGTCAGGATCGAACCCAGCACTCTGGCACTGTAAGGCAGCAACTCTACTGTTGCGCCACTGTGCCGCCCAATCTGCCAATTCTCTGATCTTCCTACATATCCCACAAATCCCATATCCCACCCCCTCTGCCCGATCTACATGGTAGTTCCTGGCTTTCATTTATTTTTCTCTTCTTCCCATAACTAGAATCTGATGATTCCTCTCTCCAACACTGGTCACAATAAAGGCCCACCAGAGACAGTAGCCACCACGTGACAACCCCACTATCCCCAACTACCTCCGCCTCCCAATCCCACACCCCAATCCTGATCCTGGTCATGGAACAGAGTACAAGACTGTGTAATGCCTAGTCCACTGTCCCGGAGCTTTGCATCTCCAAGCAGCTGAACATTGAGGCGGCACCATTTTAAACTACAGATACGTCTTTTGGGATGCCATAACATTTCTATGCTTCTTCTTCTTTTCGTGTCCATCTTGTTACAAATGTTGGCCTCGCTGCCATTGTCCATCCTGAAAAGGTTGCAAGCTTCCGGCGACAATCAGTGGATGCCATCACAATAGATGATGGTGGTAGCAGAATTAGCTCTGGATACTTCCAGTTTGCAGCCCCGCGACATGGACGCTTCTGCTATGGGGCATATTCCTATGCTAAAAACCTAACGAGCATAGATAAATATAAATGGAGGGGAACTTTCTCTAACATGGCCAAAATTCAATATCAATATTCTATCGACATTCCAAATCCCGATGGAATCATCTATCTCTCACATTGTTGTATTGTATTTTATATTTGTATAAAGTACTGTACCAATGCATAAAAATTCAAATCGACTTTGAACTCAAATGCAATTTCATGGCTATGAAACGCATCCGGCATTTTGGGACTATTGGGAGGCAGAGTTCAATTGCAAGTCTTTCTTTTAGTATTAATTTCCATTGAGCTATTTTTAATTGAATGTAAAAGTTATTTGTAACGTGCTGAAGCTGCAATCATTATTTGTTCGCGTATAATCAATGAAATTATCACTAACAGTTAATAACATGGAAGAAAATAGATTTTATGTTGTTGAGGAAGACCAGGGAAAATTGGCAGATCAGATTAAAGGCATTAAAGAAAATGTTAATCAAGACCTTGGAATATGCATTATTTCAACATTGATTCCAATTCAAGACTACTTCATTAGTGACTTTCATAAATAATATTTGTGTAACCCACAATGCTGTCTCAATAGACAATAGACAATAGTCAATGGGTGTAGGAGTAGGCCATTAGGCCCCTCGAGCCAGGACCGCCATTCAATGTGATCATGGCTGATGATCCCCAATTAGTACCCCATTCCTGCCTTCTCTCCATATCCCCTGACTCCGCTATCTTAAAGAGCCCTATCTAGCTCTCTCTTGAAAATATCCAGAGAACCAGCCTCCACCGCCCTCTGAGACAGAGAATTCCACAGACTCACCACTCTCTGTGAGAAAAAGTGTTTCCTCGTCTCCGTTCTAAATGGCTTACTCCTTATTCTTAAACTGTGGCCCCTGGTTCTGGACTCCCCCAACATCGGGAACATGTTTCCTGCCTCTAGCGTGTCCAAACCCTTAGCAATCTTATATGTTTCAATAAGATATCCTCTCATCCTTCTAAACTCAGATGTGTACAAGCCCAGCCGCTCCATACTCCCAGCATATGGCAGTCCCGCTATCCCGGGACCTTGTAAACCTACGCTGCACTCACTCAATAGCAAGAAAGTCCTTCCTCAAATTAGGTGACCAAAACTGCACACAATACCCAGGTGTAGTCTCATTAGGGCTCTGTACAACTGCAGAAGTACCTCTTTGCTCCTATACTTGACTCCTCGTGTTATAAAGGCCATTCACTTTCTTCACTGCCTGCTGCACCTGCATGCTTACTTTCATAGACTGATGAACAATGACCACCAGATTCCATTGTACTTCCCCTTTTCCCAACTGGAGAGTTTTCAAGTGATCAAAGGGTATTCCTGCAATACTGTTTTAAGACCCCAATCTGAAGACCCCAATCTTTAAGTGCCATTCATAAATAACATTTGGGTACCCCACAACGCTGTCTCAATGCCATTTGAAGTTAGTAAAGCAATTTTTAAACCATGATATCCCAAGACTTTGGGATATCCTGGTTTAGAAATTGAGACAGCGTTGTCAGAACCTGTTATGAGGAAATATTTTCCCCAATCTACCCCACCATCTATGCGCCTCATAATTTTGTGCATCTCTGTCATGTGCTCCATCAGCCTCCTCTACTCCAAGGAACTGAAATGCTCCCTTCCCGGTCAACAGCTCAGTGAATCTCTTCTCACGCCCACTAGTGCAATGATATCCTTCCTGTACTGTGGCAGTAATAGTGTGCCAGCGCAAAGTGCTCTCTGGAGACCTCCGTCGGACCAGCGTATTGACTTCCAGACAAGCAGAAGCTCAATACTGCCCAGTTGCCCAAGTCAGAGCATCAAGCTTCTGAAGGCAAAAGTTGGAAATTGACTCCAGTTGCTGTTGTATCGGATCACCAGGCTCTAGAAGATCCAATCTGAAAAGGCAAGGAAATTCTCCTTCTAGGTAGAATAGGAATAATTGAATAATTCTGCAGTTAAGCCTATTGACCACATCGATGACGGAGAATGATTTTATATGCATAATTTATTTACACCTATCTTCCATTCACAACAGCCTTCTGGTGAAACCACCCTGCTGTAATCAGTACGTTGATGTTTCAGTCTCCTGTTTTTTTGTCTGTCCACCCCCCACCCCCCACCACCCCCCCCCCCTCTCACCCCCCCCCCCCCTCTCTCTCTCTCTCTCATACACACACAATCTCTTTCGTTCACACAAAGACACATGCATGGGGCAAAATCAAGTGAAAAAGAGGGAGAAAGCGAGAGAGAAAACTGCTCTCCTTGCATACACAGACATACGTGGACAGTCTGATGTAGGAAAAGAGAACACTAGGACTGACCATACTCTAACACACATGTGTGCGCACACACACACACACACACACACGCACGCACACACACACACACACACACACACACACACACACACACACACACACACACACACACACACACACACACACACACACACACACACACACAGAAAGCAAAGGGTTTTTTTGTGTTTCAATTTTAAGTTCAAGGTTGCAGTATAATAAAACACACTAACGACTGCTAATGGACTATGGAACTACCTTTTGGAATTCTGTTGCAGAAATGACCTTGAGAGTGCAATAATGTCCTCATTGTTTGGGAAATAAAAGCATTTCTGGAATCTCCAATTTAAAATTTATCAATGTAGGGGAAAATACTATTTATTGTAAAATATTTATACACTGAGAAGGCACATTTACATTTATTTTAACAGAGTGCAAACAGTGATTTAGAGTGACTGAATCAACAGCTGTAAATCAAAATGAATTGATTATGATTAATATGTAGATAAAATAGCTCTGATATTTCTCTGAAGATCTGTCCTGGACTTCGCATATTGATGCAATAGTGAAGAAAGCCCATCAACACCACTACTTCCTCAGGGGATTAAGGAGATTCAGTTTGTAATTGAATACTCTCTTGAACTTTTACAGGTGCACAGTAGAGAGCATATGGAGTGGTTGCGTCACAGTCTGGTTTGGCAACTCGAATGCTCAGGAACGAGGAATATTGCAAAAAGTGGTGAATATTTTCCAGTCCATCACGGATACTGATCTCCCCACCATCGAAGGGCTATACATGGAGTCGCTGCCTCAAAAAGGCAGCCATCATAATCAGAGACCCACGCCACCCTGGCTACACACTCATTTCACTTTTCCCATTGGGAAGAAGGTATAGGATCCTGAAAATTGTAATGTCCAGGTTTAAGAGCAGATTCTGTTAATTCTGGCCAAATTGGAGAGGCCAGGACACTAAAATTGAGTAAAGGCTTCTGGGCTGCTAGGCCATTTGGTCAATTTAAATGTGCCTTCTGCAGAAATAGGACAAGCTGCAGAATGGTGCCAGTTTGTCTAGAGCCTAGATAAAAGCTGCAGGAAGCGAATGGGAACATCTGCAGACTCTGACAATTAGGTGCAAATTGCATGGAATGGATTGGATGAATGCAAACCAGACATACACATTGTATATAATGTTGCAAAGCTTTACTTTGCTGGATGTTGATTGGATTAAGTATTGAGTCTTGTCATGGTTTTCTTGTGAAGCACCTTGAATACATTGTATTAGTCACTGTATTATTGGGTTAGGGAAATGTCTGTCATATACCGTGTTAATCGATATCAGTTATTGGAGGGTATGGAGACCATCCCTATGTGGTTCAGCCCCTCAAGGTTCGGGGACCTATAAAAGGCCGTCCCCATGAAGTCCTGTGTCGATCTTCTGGGAGAACGCTTAGGACTGCGTGACCTTCTGGAGTGTCTCTGCTTGAGCGAGGCTAAGAGGGCTTGATCAGGCAAATACGAGGATCGAATCACCGGTGGTTAGGTACAGTAGTTGAACTGTAATTGTGTTTTGTCAAAATAAAGTTTAGATGTGCAAGTGCTTGAGTCAGTGATTTTTGATTGAAACTAGACTGGGGGAAGCTTAGAACAGGCTATTTACAATTCTTCACTACAAACATCGGGCTATTAAACGGTACAACCTCCAAGTAAGCTCTAAACTACAGAGACGGGGGCATTGCTTTTGTCTTTGCACTAATATTGTTTGTTTATATATCAGATACTTATTAAAAGTCTGATCTTGTACGTTTGTGTGTGTGTGTGTGTGTGTGTGTGTGTGTGTGTGTGTGTGTGTGTGTGTGTGTGTGTGTGTGTGTGTGTGTGTGTGTGTGTGTGTGTGTGTGTGTGTGTGTGTGTGTGTGTGTGTGTGTGTGTGTGTGTGTGTATATATGTGTGGTTGTCTTTACATCTTCGCAAAAACATTATGCGGTAATGATTACACTTTCACATATTCTAATTCACATTTTTCCCCTCAAGGCCGAGACAACCCTCACTGACCATTTTACACTTTATTTCTCGACTTATTACTGAATAAAAGTAAGGTTTAAAAACATCAAAAGACTTTGAATTTAAAGACCTGCTTTCACTGATGACATCACAATGGCTTGGCTAGCAGTGATCTTCACTGAAGATTTCATCCTATATTTCACGTTATTCGCGATTAAAGCTTTAAAAATGCAAACTTTCACAAGATTTTTACTTTTTCTGATTCATATGGTCTAGTATATACACTTTTATTTATTTATTTATTTTGAATAATGTACAACAGCCTTAGATAACAACCATGCAAAGGATGGTGGGCAACTTGCTATGGACAAAAGACAATAGGTGTAGGAGTAGGCCATTTGGCCCTTCGAGCCAGCACCGCCATTCATTGTGATCATGGCTGATCATCCACAATCAGTACCCCTTTCCTGCCTTCTCCCCATATCCTCTGACTCTGCTATCTTTAAGAGCTCTATCTAACTTTTTCTTGAAAGCATCCAGAGAATTGGTCTCCACTGCCTTTTGAGACAAAGAATTCCACAGCTTCACAGCCCTCTGTGTGAAAAAGTTTTTCCTCATCTCCATTCTAAATGGCTTACCCCTAATTCTTAAACTGTGGTCCCTGGTTCTGGACTCTCTCACCATTCTGGACTCGCCAACCAAATTACTTATTTCTGACTTTCAACAGCATTTTGAGTCCACCACTATGGAAGTCTTAGAAGTGATGATAGACTAGAACAGGGGTGGGGGAACTTTTCATGTTGGAATGCTGCATTAAGTTAGCTGTAATCCAATAAGGCTGCATCCAAGAAACTTCAATTAGATACACTTCAAAATGTACATTATTTTGTTAAAATAGTCCTCATGACTTACTAATGTTTTAATTGTGGCCATCAGTCGGGGAGAATTATTTAGTTGAATCTTCTTTTACTCTTTGGCATTTTAAATACGTTCATTTTAAGATTAAAATAAAAATAATAAAAGATGAACAAAAACATATTAATAAAAATAAAAGAGTTGTTCTACAAAATTTGTATTCATTCAAAAGGCCGCACTTAACGGCTTAGAAGGCCGCAGGTTCCCCACCCCTGGACTAGAATCTGAATTTATAAGGGATTATAAAAGCTGTGTACAAAAGAAACATGCTTCTTCTACTGAAAATCTGAATTTATCCACCATCAAATTCCTACCCCTTTGAAGGCAACCTTGCTGCATGAGGGGAGTTTAATGGGGCCTGTCCCACTCAGGCGATTTTTCAGGCGAATGCCGGTGACTGTCAAGTTGCAGGCAGTTGCCTGAAAAACCGGCAACTGGAATGACGACTGTCGGAGTGGAACACACACACAGGGCCGGATTTACGTATAAGTTTCATAAGCTTAAGCTTGGGGCCTCGAGATCTAGGGGGGCCACGGCAGGGCCGGATTTACCTATAGGCTTCATAGGCTGAAGCCTAGGGCCTCAAAATCTAGGGAGCCTCCGGCCAAGGTGTTTTTTTCTCAGAGTAAATTAAACCAGAGGAAAAAAAATTGGAGCGCTATCAGCGTTTCCACTTTGACGGAAATTACCCGAAATTCTGGTTCCGGCACGCTGGAAGTTTTGGGGAAAAAAATTGCGACCATCCACGCCTGCGCAGTTGGGGGAAGCCGGTGACGCAGTAGCGACGCAAAATGATGCTGTCTCTCCGCGCGTGCGCAGTGGGCCCGGGCGGGTTCCATTTGCTCTCCACCCAACACCTCGATGCCTCGTGTCTACCAAAGATCCAAGGTGTCTACTCCAGGTAAGTAGTGGAGTATTGCATTGGGGGAGTGCCCGTTTCTCGGGGGGGGGGGGGGGGGGGGGGGGGGGGGGGGGGGCTGGGGTGGCTGCGGTGTCTGCGGCGCAGGGTCAGAGCCGCGCGCGCTGGGTGGGAGGGAGAGAGAGGGGGAGTGAGTGAGATTGAGGGGATGTGAGAGGGGGAGAGGGGGGTTTGAGACAGAGGGGGGGAGAGAGAGAGGGGGGGGGGGGAGAGAGAGAGGGGAAGGGGGAGGGGGGAGAGGGAGATGGGGAGGGGAGAGAGAGGTGGGATGGAGAGGGAGGGGAAGGAGGAGGGGGAGAGGGAAAGGGGAATTATCTTTAGTGGGATTGCAAAATTAAAGTAGGTTTTAGAGCAATTATATTTTCTCCTCCATATGAATATTATCAAACATTTGGAACTGCTTTCTTTTCCTTGATACCAATACGGAAAAATATGTATTCCACAGTTTGCGACTTTCATTTTGCATCATATTTTTAATGTGCACACACTAAAACAGTCGAACAGTAACAGGCAATCAAATCAACACACAAAACATTTTCTAAAAAAAGGTTTATTTAATACAAAAACTTACAGTATTTTATTTGCAGTATACAACAATGACCCCAATCATCCCATTCCAACCACTCATTACTCTTGGCTCAAACAAAATTATTTCTGAAATATTGGTCATAAATTTGGTGCAAAAATGCTCCAAAATAAGGCTCAGAATGCACCAGAAAGCATCTAAAACCCCAGAACCTAAGGGCCCTGGACCCTGGCCGCAAGTGTCTTTGAGCTTCGCGCTTGTGAGATGCGCTGCGTGCACTTATTTTACATAACATTTTTGTAATCCTGTGTTGCCACCCCCTTTTTGAAAATCTTTGTATGGGCCTGGTGTATAATATTTTTGACACTGTCACAGGCCTTTCTTACATATGTTGTCACAGCGCACTGTAGTCTCTAAACAACACTTCAGTAATTTTCCTTGCCCTCCATTTCAGAATAATAGTGTTTTAAGCCAATAACTCAACACTAGCACTGGCAATAAATAAAAAGCGCAGCTTTCCAGCCCTTTTCTCATTGGCCAGCCTCGGCCACACATCTGGTAGACTCTTCCATCTTCCTCTCGTCGTGGGGGTGGGGGATTGGGAGGGGCCTCACAAGTGGAATAGTCTAGGGCCTCTCTTCTAAATGAAGTGTATGTGCAGGGCCTCGCATCTAAATCCGGCCCCCACACACACACACACACACACACACACACACACACACACACACACACACACACACACACACACACACACACACACACACACACACACACACACACACACACACACACACACACACACACACACACACACACACACACACACACACACACACACACACACACACACACACACACACACACACACCACACACATCACTTCCTTCACCAGTCTGTTATGCAGGCGAGGGACAGGACAAGCAGGAGGAGCGCTGTCTGAGTGAAATTCGCATGCTGCAAAGCCAAGGTGATACCGCGATGAACAGGAAGGTTGGTGCTGTAATTAAGACGGCTACGGTAAGTCCTTTAAAAGAGGGAGGGAGAGGTAGGTGGGAGGGGGCAGAAGGAGGGAGAAAGAGGGAGAAGGAGAGGAGAAGGCAGAGATACAGGGCTGTGAAGCTCGGCGGACATTTAACATTGCCGGTCGGTTATCCTTGATTCTGAAAACTACTGCTTATGTTTTTTTTTTCCCCAATGAGCCAATTGATCAATGACCAAATTCATCGATCAGCACTGGCTACAACCTAAGAGAAACCTCAACCTCCTGGCAACCCACTAGGACCTAGGTCCCAGAATGCGGGAACTCCTCATGACCATGAAGGCGACTCCCCAGCAAACACCCACGAACACGTGGCGACCATGTGGTGACGGCATAGTCCTGCAGTTGCCTAAAAGGTTGCATATGTGGCACAGTCCCATAAGCAGACTATGCCTGTCCTCATTGGATGAATGAGAGATGATTCAGAAGGAGCTTGACAGAGTGGGTATAGAGTTGCTGTTTCTTTAGCTGGGGATCTAGAACCAAGAGTCACAAACTCGCAGATTCTGAGTCACAGACTCGGTAACTCAGTGTAAGGGGTTAGCTAAAGATAAGCACAAAATGCTGGAGTAACTCAGCGGGACAGGCAACATCTTCAGAGATGTTTTCCCCAACTTCTATGTTTTCCTCAGTGTCTATCTTTAGCATAAACCAACATCTGCAGTTCCTTCCTGCACCTAAGGGGTTAGCTATTCAGAAGAGGGACCAGAAGTGATTTCTTAACCAAGAGATTGTGAATGTTGGAATTCATTGCCCAAGAGGGCTCCAAAAGCTCAGTCAGTGAGACTGTTAGAGATATCAATCTATTTTTATATCTCATGGCAATCAAAGGATCTAAGGTTCATGCAGAGAAATGGCACTAATTTGCATTTTAGAAAATACTAGACTAAGTGCATCACACGGGAGGGCTGGTCACCCAAAGCAATTTTCCACCCCTCCACCAATTCCAATGCTGCTGGCCTGTGGGGGGAGGATGCTTTATGTTGCACTATTTCATACTATTTGTTATTTGTTGATCACACACACCCTCCACCTCACATGCAGACTCTCACATACACAAAGACTCATCCACGCACACATACACAGACACCCACACACAGACTCATTCACACACACACACATACACATAGACTCATTCACACGCACACTCATTCACACACACACACACCCACACTCAATCACACACACAGACTCACACACACACACCACACACACACACACACACACACACACACACACACACACACACACACACACACACACACACACACACACACACACACACACACACACACACACACACACACACACACACACACACACACACACACACACACACACACACAAACACGCACAGACACAAACACACACATTCATTCACACACACACAGACTCATTCACTCATACACAGTCACCCAATACTAAAATGCCAAGTAACTTCAGAACATGTTGAATGTGTGTAAAATGAATGTTTAAAGGCTCCTGTAGAGGCTGCTGCTGCTGAAGCAAAAACGTGCTTTAAATAACATCCAACAAACACACTCACCATCGACAGAGCAGTCAGCTCTCTTGAATTATTCAACGGCGCCTGCACTCGGCACCATTTTGACGTCACCCTCTCGCTTCTTGCCACGAACCAGAAATGACGTACTCAGTGCCAGCATGCCGCTAACCGGAAATTACGTTATTGGCACCATCTTGCAACTAAGCGAAAATTACAGAATGAGCGCCAATTGTCAAAATTAAACACAGTCCTGATCTAATAAAATGTTTATTCACGCTTTATCCATCTGAAAACTGTTGCTAGCAAGCCCTTTAATAGCCAAGCCAATTGGACAAAAGCACTTTGCAAGCTAACAAAACACATTTGCTGAAAGCCCTTTAAAAAGCCAACCTAATTGGGCAAACACTTTGCAAACAACAAACACATTTGCTGAAAACCACATCCCGGGGACTCACCGTGGAGTAGACGTGCGTTCAGTGTTATTCGCAGCGCAGAGCGCCGTGACCCTCTCACTTCCTCCGCCTGGCAGAGAATGAGTGAGCCATGACACTTCTGGGTTTTATAGTTCCTCCCCACTGCCGCCAGCGGGGGCAGCAGAGAGAATGGTGATTTTAAAAAAAACATTAATATCTCTCTGATTTTTCATCGATGGGAAAATTCCTCCAGTCCAGTCCGGCGGAGGGGGGCTCTGGGCGAGGTGGCCAAAAATGATGGCCATAAGTGGCGGCGTTCTCTCAGAAATCACATCGCAGTCAGTCAAAAGCGGTCAAGATCTTACTTTTAGTAATGAAGGGGTACTAGCGGCCAAATTGGTTTGGTTTATTTGTCACGTGTACTGAGATACAGTGAAAAACTTGTTTTTTTGTGAGTTATCAAGATAAATCATCCAAACTGTACAGAATATAACGTTACTGTGCAGAATGGCCTTTTGCTTCTTTTTTTATGTTCCTACTGTAGTTAATGGACATTACAGCAGGAGATCTCTGAGGCAATGTCCTAGGCCTGACCATTTTTAACGGCTTCATCAACGAGTTTTATTCTACCCTGAGGTCAGAAGCAGGACTGTTCACCAGTGATTACACAATGTACAATTCCAATCGCAAGACCTCAACAGAAGAAGCTTGCAGTAAGACCTAGTCAACATTCAAGCATAGACAGATAAGTGGAAAATACCATTTGCACCATGAAGGCACTAAACAATGATCCTCTCCAACAACAGAAAATCCAACTACCTGCCCTTAGCATTCAGTGGCATAACCCATCCCTGAAGATAGTTTAGTTTAGTTTACTTTAGAGATACAGTATGGAGACAGGCCCTCCAGCCCACTGGGTCCATGCCGCCCATCAATCACCTGTTCACACTAGTTCTATGTTATGCCACTTTCCCACTCCCTGCACTTGGACCAATTTAGAGGCCAATTGGCCTACAAACGTGCATGTCTTTTCAACCAGAGCACCTGCTGGAAACCCAAGCCATCACAGAGAGAACATGTAAACTCCACACGGATTGAACCCGAGGTCAGGATCGAACCCGAGTCTCCGGGGGATGAGGTTCCAGCTCTAGAAGCTGTGGATTGTATCAAGGACTGGAAATTCATCTGTGGATACAAAAGCAGGTCAGGGACTGGAAATGTTGTGACGTATGCTGACCCACTAAAGCTTTTCCACCACCTAAAAAGGAAAAGGTCAAGAGCATGATGCAATATTCTCCATTTACCTGGGTGAGCAGAGTTCCAATAACTTAAGAAGCTGACCACTGTCCAGGAAAAAATGGCCTGCTTAACTGGCGTCCATCCACCACTGGTGTACAGTTGCTGCAACGTATACCTTCTACAATGAGCGCAACAATTACTCTCTCAGGCTACTCTAGCAGGACTTCCTCAACCACTCTCTACCACTCACAAGGTTAGAGCAGCACATCCTTGGGAACACAAGTGCCTGCGATTATTCTCGATGGTGCATACTGTCCTGATTTGGGAATATATTGCCAATCTTTCCTAGTTACGGGGGCAAAATTCTGGAACTCTCTGGCCAAAAACATTGTGGGAGTAACTTCACCAGAAATAATGCACTGTTCAAGACTCACCACCTCCTATTCAAGGGAAATTTGAGACAGGCAATGAATGTTATCCTTGCCAGCGTTGAAAAGGTTAAATGTTTTAAAATATATAAAAGATACATGGTGGAATACTTGACTCTAGGTTGTAGCTTGTACCTCGTCTCAAGCAGGCTTTCTCTCGTGGAAAAGTACCAATTGATAAGAGAGAGAGAGAGAGACACGCCCAGGCTTGTCTCAGGTTGATGTATTAAGACAATGACTAAATGTCTTTGGAATGTCTTGTCCTGAAAGTACCATCTGATAAGAGACCGATGCCTTTGAAATGTCTTGTCTTAGAAGTACCAACTGATAAGATGCCTTTGAACTGTCTGGTCCAGAAGGTGCTGTAGTGATGTATATTGGCATAGCTTTATCCAGATCCCAAAACAGATTTTTTTGGAATGGATGCTATGTATTTATTGCTGAATTTATCATTACTGAATGCATACTGTTTACTCTGTGAATGCAGATGAACATGACATGTAATTGCACTCTGGTGGATATGACAATAAACTAATCTGTATTGGTATTTACAATAGAAAATAGACAATAGGTGCAGGAGACAATAGGTGCAGAATCAGTGCCCTGTACCTGCCTTCTCCCCATATCCCCTGACTCCGCTATCTTTAAGAACCCTTTCTAGCTCT
The DNA here is from genome assembly GCF_028641065.1 of Leucoraja erinaceus. Lineage (NCBI taxonomy): Eukaryota > Metazoa > Chordata > Chondrichthyes > Rajiformes > Rajidae > Leucoraja > Leucoraja erinaceus. The sequence goes on along the minus strand of NC_073384.1, from coordinate 56,892,268 downwards.
CTCTTGAAAGTATCCAGAGAACCGGCCACCACCGCCCTCTGAGGCAGAGAATTCCACAAATTCACAACTCTCTGTGTGAAAAAGTGTTTCTTCATCTCCGTCCTAAATACCCCTTATTCTTAAACTGTGGCCCCTGGTTCTGGACTCCCCCAACATCGGGAACATGTTTCCTGCCTCTAGCGTGTCCAAACCCTTAATAATCTTACAATTTGTGAAATATATTAGTGAGAGTTGCTTGCAGTGTAGCTGCTGCTTGCTGCTGCTGGCGCCGACAATGGCGGCCACGGTGTACTGCTCCTTGCTGTTTTGAATGTGTTTGTTCATTTGTGTCATCTGTGAAAACCCTACATAGATTACTTTCATGAGAGAGGTACTCATAAACATCGGACATACGGTACCTCCAAACATCGTTCCGGATTTCTCTCACTCGCTGGATTATTTACAAGGCATTGGTGAGGCCAATTCTGGAGTATGGTGTACAATTTTGGTCACTTAATTATAGGAAGGATGTCAACAAAATAGAGAGAGTACAGAGGAGATTTACTAGAATGTTGCCTGGGTTTCAGCAACTAAGTTACAGAGAAATGTTGAACAAGTTAGGGCTTTATTCTTTGGAGCGCAGGAGGTTAAGGGGGGTCTTGATAGAGGTCTTTTAAATGATGAGAGGGATAGACAGAGTTGACGTGGATAAGCTTTCCCCACTGAGAGTAGGGAAGATTCAAACAAGGGGACATGACTTGAGAATTAAGGGACAAACGTTTAGGGGTAGCATGAGGGGGAACTTCTTTACTCAGAGAGTGGTGGCTGTGTGGAATGAGCTTCCAGTGAAGGTGGAGGAGGCAGGTTCATTTTTATCATTTAAAAATAAATTGGATAGATATGGACGGGAAGGGAATGGAGGGTTATGGTGTGAGCGCAGGTATATGGGACTAGGGGAGAATACGTGTTCGGCACGGACTAGAAGGGTCAAGATGGCCTGTTTCTGTGCTGTAATTGTTATATGGTTATATATGGTTATATGGTTATTTGGACATACTCGGCGGCGGGGCTGTGGCTGTGTTCAAGAGGTCTTGAGACGGAGGAGGACCCGTGGGAAGCACTCTGGAGCACTCACCGAGCATATTCTTGGTAAACGTACGTTCTCTCAAGAACAATGTGGACGAACTGCAACTCCTGCATCGGACAAACAAGGACTTCTCTCGAGCTGCTGCCCTGTGTTTCACCGAGACCTGGCTTTGTGAGTCGACCCCGGACAGCGCGCTGCAACTGGCTGGCTTCCAACTTCACAGAGCGCATCGCGAAGTGGAGGCAGCGGGGAAATCAAGAGGCGGTGGAATTTGCTTCTATACCAACCAGGACTGGTGCAGCGACATCACGGTACTGTCAAATTTCTGCTCTCCCAACCTAGAATCCCCCTTTATAAACTGCAAACCCTTCTACTCTCCGAGGGAATTTAAATCCTTTATTCTCGCTGGAGTTCACATTCCCCCCCAAGCCTGCGTACGTGAGGCGCAAATGCAACTCGCTGACCAGGTAATGAGGGTAGAGGGTGAATACCCGGACTCCATGGTCATTGTTTTGGGGGACTTTAACAAAGCTAACCTCAGCCGTAAACCTTCCAAAATACAGACATCACGTTACCTGCCCCACCAGAGGGGAGAGAACACTCGATCACTGTTATACGGCAATCAGGAACGCATATCGCTCTGTTCCCCGTGCGGGTCTGGGTCTCCCTGATCATTGCATAATTCACCTTATTCCAACCTACAGGCAGAAACTAAAAGCTGCTGGACAGAACAATGTATGGTCCAGAACAATGAAAAGGTGGACAAGCAAGGGCATTGAGATTGAGAATCCTGCTTTGACTGCACGGATTGGAATGTGTTCAGGGAAGCAACCACAAGCCTCGATGAGTATACGGACAGTGTATCATCATATGTCAGCTTTTGCGAGGACAGTTGCATTCCAACTAAGACCCGGATATGGTTCAACAACAACAAGCCCTGGTTCACTGCAGAACTCAGACAGCTCCGACAGTCTAAAGAGGAGGCCTACAGGAGCGGGGATGCAGACCTCTACAGGCAGGCCAAGTACAAGCTGAGAAGAGGTACTCTGAGAAGTTAAGGAGCAAGTTTTCATGTAGTGACTCTTCTTCAGTTTGGAAGGGCTTGCAAGAAATTACCAGCTACAAGAGGAAAGCCCCCCGCTCTTTGGACAATCGCCAGCTGACCAACGACCTGAATAAGTTTTACTGCAGGTTTGAAAATCAGAAACGTAACCCTGGTACCCCCTCCCCAACCTACACAGCCAGACCCCAGTCTACAAAGAATGGACCCTGCACCCTATCCTTCCCATTCACCACTTCACTCCTACTTAAGGCAAGACTCCAGTATGAAAAGACTGGACCATTTCCCACCCCAAACAACACTTCACACCCACTCACAGCGTGACATCAGTCTGCAAAGACTGGGCCTTTCTACACCCACCCCAATCCAATCACCCACACCCTCTGTGCTGCACAACATCACTTATCCAATGTCAACAATAAAAATAAAGGAGGCGAAGAGGCATTTCAGAGGACAAAAGAGCCGGAAATCTCCAGAACCTGACAATGTTTTCCCCTCTACTCTTAAGCTCTGTGCCAAACAGCTGGCACTGGGATATATAGACATTTTTAACCAGTCCCTGCAAACATGTACTGTCCCTGCCTGCTTCAAAGTCTCCATATTGTCCTTGTACCCAAAAAGGCAAGGATTACTTGTCTTAATGACTACATGCCTGTCACACTGACCTCTGTAGTCATTAAGACACTCGAAAAGGCTTGTGCTGGCCAAGCTGAAAAATATCACAAACTCCCTGCTGGACCCTCTGCAGTTTGCATATCGGGCCAATAGACCTGTGGATGATGCAGTCAACCTTGGTCTGCACTTCATCCTACAGCACCTAGACGGCCAGGGGACATATGCGAGGATTTTGTTTGTTGATTTTAGCTCTGGATTCAACACCATTGTGCCAGAGCTACTACACTCCAAACTTTCTGAGTTGACTGTGCCTGAACCCCTCTGTCAGTGGATCACCAACTTCCTGACAGACAGGAAGCAGCATGTGAGGCTGGGAAAGCACATCTCGGACCCGCAAACACCCAGCATAGGAGCACCGCAAGGCTGCGTACTCTCTCCTCTCCTCTACTCTCTCTACATCGATGACTGCACCTCCACAGACACCTCTGTCAAGCTTCTCAAGTTTGTGGATGACACAACCCTGATTGGACTGATCCAGGATGGGGTGGAATCTGCCTACAGACAGGAAGTGTCACAGCTGGCGTCCTGGTGCCGTAGCAACAACCTAGAGCTCAATGCTCTTAAGACAGTGGAATTGATTGTAGACTTTAGGAGAGCTCCCCCTCCCCTCACCCCACTCACCATCAACAACACCACAGTCACATCTGTGGAGTCTTTTAAGTTCCTGGGAACCATCATCTCCAAGGACCTTAAGTGGGGGGCTACCATCGACTCCACAATCAAAAAGGCACAACAGAGGATGTACTTCCTGCAGCAGCTGAGGAAACACAATCTGCCACAGGCAATGATGGTCCAATTCTACACGGCCATCGTAGAGTCTGTTCTCACCTTCTCCATCATGGTCTGGTTTGGCTCAGCCACCAAGCACAACACCTGGAGGCTGCAGCGAATCATCCAATCAGCAGAGAAGATTATTGGCTGCAACCTTCCCTCCATTGATGAACTGTGCACTGCAAGGGCCAGGAAGCGAGTGGGTAAGATCATCTCTGACCCCTCTGACCCTGGTCACAAACTCTTTGAATCACTTCCCTCTGGAAGGCGACTCTGGACTCTCAAAGTTGCCACAGCCAGATATAAAAACAGTTTTTATCCACGAGTGGTTGCTCTACTCAACAGCCAAAAATCTGTAGCCTCCCTTTGATCTGGTATTTTGTTGGTTCACATGCTTGATCAATGGTGTTTTATCATGAATGTCTTATTATTATTAATGTTTAGTGTTTTCTGAGTCATTCATAACTGTCACTGTATGTCATGTTGTTATTTGTGGGCGGAGCACCAAGGCAAATTCCTTGTATGTGAATACTTGGCCAATAAACTCACTTACTTACTTACTTACTCACTCCAAGGCAGTGGCGGACTGGCCAGGGTGTCAGCTTGCCCGATTGGCAAGTGGGCCCCTGATGAAGTTGGCCCCCTATATCAAGTGGGCCCCTGATGAAGTGGGTGTCCTCTGTCTCCTGGCAACCAATACTTTTAGACCCAGTCCGCTACTGATCCAAGGTATGTGGCTGTGATAATGTATGTGGATGAACCATGTGATTATTAGAAAGATTTCTATTGTTGATATTGCTGAAAACATATTGGGTGGGTGTAGCTTGAACAATGCCTTAACTGGAGATGTAGCTTTTAGATGATGTATTTATTGACATTGACACATACAAGGTCATGATATTATGTGCAGCAGATCTAGATTGCGAGGGCTTAATTCATGACATTGACAACCATAACTATTTCCACCCATTCATTTTACAATGTGATTCTAGGGGGCTTCCTGCCACCTGGGTAGACAGGCCATCTTTCCAATCAGGTGCAGATTCAGAATATAATGACATCCACTTTCTCCTAAATTATGTCACTGTTCCGAGGCCGAATAAGTTCTTGAATGCTGGGCTGCATGTGCTGCCACCACAATGTATCTTCCTTTAAAGAGGTGCTTGGAGGAAGGCTACCTTTAATTGGGGTTAGCCCATAATTAAATTGGGATCCCTGCAGAGGCAATGAGTCAGTGAACATGAGTCATTTGTTGGTGCTGGCCAGGTACAATAATCATTTAAATGACCAGCCAGTACAAAGAACTAAAGCAGTGTACTTTAATTACTCAAATTTGCCCCCCTCTGAAAATTTCAGGTAAATACTTTTTTTTAAATCTAAAGTTGAAAGGTCAACAAGTTATAATCAATTTAGAAGAGGAGAAAAGAACAAAAAAAGGTAGTCGCTCTGGGTTGCAAGGGACAAAGGGAACTAAATTACATAACATCATTGATGGTGCAGAATAAAAAGAGTTTGCAATGTGGTAGATGAGTAAAAGGTCACATGATAAGTCAAGGGAAGTTTTAAATAAATTATCAAAACTATTATTTTAAATTGTTTAACTCAAATTTGTAGCTGGTAGCTCTGCATCTCATTAACAGTGAGATACTGTACCTCACGCGGCATTGATTTCATTGAAGCAATTTAGGAGGTGAAGAGTACTGAGGGAAATTTGAGAATGAGTCAGAGAATTAAATGACAGATTATTGAAAATCCACGGTGATGTTTAGAGGATTAGCAAAGCAGTTTGCAAAGCAATCATCTTATTTATCTGTGTAGCCTTTATTTTTATATGAATGTAATAACTGGGAGTCAATTGGCCCCTTGAGTCGTTCAAAATATCTTGGCTTATCTCCAATAGCATTTCCTGCCCTATCCCATACCCCTTGGTTCCTCTAAGATGTAGAAATGTATTAACTCTGTTTTTGAATAAAATCTATGATTTGGTTTTCCACAACTCTTTGGAGTAAATAATTACAGAGATTTACCACCACATTAGTGAAGTAATCTTACCTCATTTTTGGTTCAAATGGACTGCTTCTTATTCTCAACAGTGAATGATTTATAATTGACATTGATGTTGCCAGGCCTCGAGTGCCTGAGCTATAGGAGGAGGTTGAACAGGCTAGGAGCTCAGGAGGATGAGGAATGATCTTATAGAGGTGTACAAGATCATGAGAGGAATAGATCGGGTCTTTTGCACAGAGTCTTTTGCCCAGAGTAGGGGAATTGCAAACCAGAGGACATAGAGTTAAGGTGGGGAGGGGGGGAGATTTAATAGGCACCTAAGGAGTGACATGTACATAAAGGGTGGTGGGTATATGGAATGAGCTGCCAGAGCAGGTTGTTGAGGCAGCTACTACCATAACATTTAAGAGACATTTGGACAGGTACATGGATAGGATAGGTTTAGTGGGATTATGAGCCAAGCGCGGGCAGGTGCACCAAAGATGGGCATGTTGGTCGGCATGGGCAAGTTGGGCCAAAGGGCCTCTTTCCACGCCCTGTGACTCTATTACTCTATTTTATACTAAATTAAAGGAATTGCGAGGACATGACTGTTTCACATTAACTCCAGGGATGGTAGAGTGATGGAAAAGGCCATGTAATGCATCTCCTTGACTTGCACTGCAGGCTGACATGATAGAGAAGGGGAATGGTGGGGCTAATTAAACAGCAGACATTGGACCAATGCAAGGAATACTGTAAAGGAAGAGGCAGGAAGGGTGTGCCTAGCAGTGGAGGTGATGCAAGTGATCCATTTTACGGGGAGGTTAGTGAGGGAGGAGAACTGTACCAAAGGAAGGGATGAGAACAGGAAATGGAACAAACACCAACAGCCACAGTGGAGGCAAATATGCAACTGAGGATGGGTGGGGGGGGGGGAGGGGGGGGAGTAAATGCATCAGAAGCACTAGAGCAAAGGTACTGGCAGAGAGAAACTGGGAGAATTGAATAGATGCCTTACACAATACAGAACAAGTGGGAGTTCAGCTAAGGTAGCTGTGGGAGGCTGTGGTTAAGCCCAGTATTTCCAGTTTTTACACAAACATTGTGACTACAAGAACGGGGCTGTTGCTGGGTACTGATTTTCACTTCCTGACCTTTCAGTGACTTTCCATCAACAAAGAGACTGATGGAATACTTATTATTCACCTGGATGGTGCAGACTTGTCCAAAACCCAACGTCTGAGTACTGTGATACACTTGGTTGCTCTACATCCCATTTAGACTTGAGATTTATCCTTTGAGCCCCCTCACATTATGACTGTAGTTAAAATCTATGGGTAACTTTAAGGTCATTTCTGAGCAGTGGGCAAACGCTATGGACCTGCACGGGAAGGTAGATGCTCCCGCCCCCACGAGTCTCGGGCAGATGGGGCTCGTCAGCCTGGGAAGGCAGTCCATCTAGGAGAGGGGAAACGCTGATTTAAACCCTCCACTGCCTTGTGGCCATATCCAGTCATGGAAAAGGCTCCAGGAATAAACCTCAAGAAAACTGCCCCTAAGGCAGTTCGTCGTTGTCTACAACCTCGCTCTGGCAGCTCCTGCCACAGCGCTGGTTCTAAACTGTAGTGGCCCTGCTGTTCCTTTGGATTTACTAGCGACGTGGAGAGGGGGGACATGCTGCATGGGCAACAGCCTGTCCTCAATATGACATTGCCCAGGCTTGCATCCAACCAGGATAGTCAAGTCAAGTCAAGTCACTTTTATTTCTATAGCACATTTAAAAAACAACTCTCGTTGACCAAAGTGCTTTACATTGGTGGAGGTACTAACATTATACAACATTGGTTCATAGATTAAGTACATACATAAATACATACATATAGCCCTCCCTCAGAGGACGTCATGAAAGGCTTGAGAGTAAAGATGAGTTTTAAGCCTCGACTTAAAGGAGTCAATGGAGGGGCAGTTCTGATGGGAAGAGGGATGCTGTTCCACAGTCTAGGAGCTGCAACCGCAAAGGCGCGGTAGCATATGCCTAGATCACGGGATGTTCAGTAAAACAACCACAAGTCGGACAATCTGAGGGACCTGGAGGTGGTGTGGTGGGTGAGCAGATTTTTGATGTAGGTGGGGGCAAGCCCGTTAAGGGCTTTGTCGACATAAAGAAGGATCTTGAAATTTATTCGGAACCGCACAGGGAGCCAGTGGAGAGAGGCCAGAATCGGGGGTGATGTGGGCCCTGTTTCGGGTGCCCGTCAAATGTCTCGCTGCGGCGTTTTGGACCAGTTGCAAGCGAGACAGGGATGATTGGCTGATGTCAGTGTAATGGGAGTTGCAGTAATCGAGGCGGGAGGAGATAAATGTGTGGATGATCTTTTCGAGGTCATCAAACTGGAGGAATTTTTTTATTTTAACTTTGGTCCGAAGCTGGAAGCTAGCTTTTACCACGACATAGACTTGTTTGTCAAATTTCAACACGGAGTCAAATATCACGGCGAGGTTTTTGACGTGAGGTTTGAGTAATGGGGCTTCCAAGACTGCCTGCTATCATTTTGATTAAGTCCAAGGGGGCAAAAAGGATGACCTCAGACTTACTCTCGTTTAGTTGGAGGACGTTCTGGGCCATCCTACATTTTATATCCTCGAGGCAGTGGGTAAGGTTAAGTAGATTTGATCGTTTTTTGGGCTTCAGGGGGAAATAGAGTTGTGTATCGTCTGCATAGCAGTGGAACGAAATGCCGTGCCTTTGAATGACTTGGCCTAAGGGGAGCATATACAGGGAGAAGAGAATGGGGCCAAGGATGGAACCTTGTGGAACCCCACAGCAGAGGCTAGCTGGGGAGGAGAAAGAGTTGCCTATGTTAGTAGAGAAACTCCTACGTTTGAGGTTGGAGATGAACCAGCTCAGGGCAGTGCCATCAATACCAAGCCCGTCAATAGCAAATACATTCAGCAGCTGAATCCATAGAACGGCAGTAACTATGTTACTAGTTTCAGTGCAGTAATGCTAAAAGCACATTGGAAATTGCATTGCACCCTTCTCTGCTAAATCCAACTGAATAGGACGGTTCTAGTTTTGATGCAAAGTCTGTGCTGAGTTGAACGGTTTCAGCCAGGATATTTCAATCAGCGTCAGTTACCCAAATTAAGAGAATGAAAGAGTAAGTAGATATTGTGGGTTAGATAAATGGTCATCATTGGAGTAAAACACCATTCTCAGCGGGGTGGTGAGGCTGGAAAAGGAGGAGTAAGCTTGAGTTGAGTTGGAAGAAGAAGGGATTTAAACTCAAAGCATTGATGAATAAATTGTCAGTGTAGGTCACAAAAGAGCACTGCACTAACGGGTTTAAAGCATAAGTTAGGATTTGTAGAAGAGTTTTGGTAGACTTTAACTTTAGGAAGCATGGAAGATGAAGCATGCTAAAAACTGGAATAATCGAGTTTAGACATAGCAAGATTCAAGATTCAAGATTCAAGATTCAAGATTCAAGATTCAAGATTCAAGAGAGTTTATCGTCATGTGTCCCAGATAGGACAATGAAATTCTTGCTTTGCTTCAGCACAACAGAATATTGTAGGCATAAATAAATACAGAACACATAAAAGCATGAATAAGGATATACAAAAAGAGAAGGGATTGATAACATTAAAGAAATTAATAGTCGATCTATAAGATTAAAAATTTGATGATACGTTGATTTTGTATTCATATGAATTGTTTCAACCTACTCTTGGCTATCAAAAGGTTACATGATTGTTTGAGCCACAGATTACCCTGTGATTGTCCCACCAACATTTATTCTTCAGGTCATTGTCTTTCTGTTAGACCTCAGCCTCCAAGTGCCTGCAGAACTGTTTCAGGGAGCAGCAGAGCTTCCAATCCAAGTAGACCTTGCATTTGTAGTTAATTAACTCTGAGATCTTTAGCTTATTTCAAGAAGCAAAGGGCAGCACAGTGACGTTGCTGCCATACAGTGCCAGAGACCTAGGTTCGATCCTGACTACGGATGCTGTCTGTACAGAGTTTGTACATTCTCCCTGTGAGTATGTGGGTTTTCTCCAGGTCCTCCGGTTTCCTCCCACACTCCAAAAGATGTGCAGGTTGTAGGTTAATTGGCTTCTATATATATGTGTAGGATAGAACAAGTGTACAGGTGATTGTTGGTTGGCGCAGACACAGTGGGCCGGTGGAGCATGCTTCCACGCTGTATCTCTAAAACTAACCAGAAAAGTCACAGCACCAGAGACCTTGCAGCGCCAGAGACCTTGGTTTAATCCTGACTATGGGTGCTGTCTGTATAAAATTTGCACGTTCTCCCTGTGACCATGTGGGTTTTCCCCAGGTGCTCCGGTTTCACATTCCGAAGATGTGCAGGTTTGTAGGTCAATTGGCTTCTGTAAATTGTTCCTAGTATGTAGTATAGAATTAGTGTATGGACTGGAGTGAGTTGAGTTTAGTTGAGATTAGCTAATGTTCACGTGTATGGAGGTACAGTGAAGAAAGCTTCTGTTGCATGCCAACCAGTCAGAGGAAAGACAACACATGATTACAATTGGGTGGTTGCTGGTTGGCACGGACCCGGTGAGTCGAAGGGCCAGTGCCCTCGCTGCATCTCTAAACTAAACTAAACTAAATAGAATCAACCACCATACAAAGAGTTTGACATCACAAATACTTTGACCTCCAACTCTTGAGATGGTCTGTGGAATATCTTACTCAAATTTGGAGGTGTGAAAAAAAATTGCCTTAATTCTATGTCTCCTAAAACAGTCATGTTTCCACATTCCATTGAGACAAGCTGGATAGGGGAAATGTTTCCAGGATGTTCTCCAAGCCTCCTTGAAAAAGTGTAACATCTTCACAGTCAAATGGGATCACTGGCCCACGACCTCTCAAGTTGGTGAAAGGGCGTACAGGATGGCATTAAAAAACTGGAGTCACATCACTGTCTGTATCTCTAGTTTCCCTTCTCGCTAACCTGTCTGAAGAAGGGTCTCGAGCCGAAACGTCACCCATTCATCTCCAGAGATGCTACTGCCTATCCAGCTGAGTTACTCCAGCATTTTGTGTCTATCTTTGGTCTATTCATTTGTTCTCAGATGTCAACAGAGGTGGAGAGCCGCATATTTCAATCACCCCCAGCATTTAAAGCAATTCCTTCGCTCATACCAGCCTCACCAGTCTCCCCAGATCCCACAGCACTAGATTAGAAACAAGACATCATACATCTCAAGGGTAGACAAAAATGCTGGAGAAACTCAGCGGGTGGGGCAGCATCTATGGAGCGAAGGGATAGGTGATGTTTCGGGTCGAGTCCCTTCCTGAGACTTAAACATACATCTCAAGGGAAGAAATCCCTTAGGGACTATCTAAGAGAAGAAAGAAAATAGTCTAAATACCGTTGTGTTACTTCTGATGCAGGATATTTTCTAGAGTAAATAGATTTATAAAAACAAATTCATTAAAAAAAACAGTTCAATTTTATTCCAATTATAACTTTTTTCAATCACTACCAGAAGAGGAAGATTTAGACTCAAAGTTCAAGGTATCAAGCACAACATCCGAATATTTCACAGAATGGTTTATGAACCTGGGCGAATAAAGCAAGTCGTGGTATTAAGTTAGGAGTCCAAATTCAAGAAATAACTAATTGGTCGAGCAATATGTAACCACAGAGAAAAAAAATGTCTGGACACCTAAAAACAGATGTACCTATTTCTCCGATTCACATTTTGGCATAAAAAGTGGCCCCGGCTTTGGACCTGCGGAACGTCGGAGTCCAAATTGTTTTGCTGGCTCGCTCCAACAAAAAGCAGCACGTGTTTAATAACTCCCTCCGGACTTTCAAATAAAGTCGCGAAGTCTTTCAGACTGCAGGACTGGGAAACAACAAGCGTAATCTGTAACCTCAGAATCTGCTGCCAGTAATCTGGAATCCACATGAACGGGTGGCACTACACAATATTGTTATAAAAATATGAATTATTGTACGAGTGATCCATCTGGTATGTCCTGTGTGCAGTCTGTGATAAGAGGTGTCCAATGTTAATAAACATGTTTCCTCTACACCTCGTCAGCGCCTTCCTTTTCTGAGCAATTGTTCCTTTAATGTTATGCCGTGTTTTTCCATTTATTCAGAATTGCGCCTCTAGGGTAGATCCGAGATTATTCGTCGCGTTTCAAAAATAAGTGCCAAGAATGGAGACACCTGTTTTTGGAAAGAGGATAGCGCTAAAAATGATTATAAAATAATACTTATAGGCCGCAGTGACCTCAAAGAGAATTGATATTTACTCCCATGTTGGCAACGCCTTCCAATCAACATTGGATTTTATTTGGCAATTTAATTCTACCTCAATAGGAAAATCCAACTCGAGAGGTTGTGCACAAAAAAGACACAGTCGGAATAATAAAACACTAAAAATGATACTTTATTCCAAGAAGTGAAGCAGAGTTTATGGAATGAAAATGGGGAAGGAACGAAATCAACCTGTTAGAGCAGAAAATGAATAACCTCTTCAATAATCTACGAATTGAAACGTCAATCGATGTAGTTATTTTTTTGCCTTTCGCTTACATTTTCCAAATAACGTTTTCTTGTTCAAACCGCCAACACGTTAACTGGATTCCATTATTCAATGTATTTACCCCGTGACACATTTATTGGGCGCAAAACTGAGATGTGTAATTGAAATCCCCCGAAGTAACATTTCCTACGATCTATTAACTAGTCATGTATCAAATACTTTTGATTTGAAATAAGAGACAAAGCGATCATTTGTTTTATCATAGGTACACAAAAATGCTGGAGAAACTCAGCGGGTGCAGCAGCATCTATGGAGCGAAGGAAATAGGCAACGTTTCGGGCCGAAACCCTTCTTCAGACTGATCATTTGTTTTATTATGATCCACTCTCTAATTATGTTCGATAGCCCACCACTCCTATACGTATACTATTTATGATGAGCTCGACCATATTTAAACCACCTACAGAGCATGGTTGCTTTATAACAGGAACTTTAATAATATTCATAAAGCAGTCTTTGTGGCTATTTCACTAAGTTTCCATTGTTCCAGTTGTGTTCAAAACATCTCTTGTTTAATTATTTCTTCAAACAGTCAAGTTAACTGCAGTCATTGTTAACTGAAAATACTATATACGTGTTTTGTATTTTTTTATAAAGAATCTTCACATTTCAGGACACATTCAATCACTTCATAATTGCATCAATTGAAACTTATTTTTATTATAATCAACATATATGTTTTATAAACTATAAATGGGCCAAACAGCCACAAATTATACAGAATCCCACCCAGAGAAAGCACATAGCTTTATTACTTAAAACCAAATCTGTTCAGCTATGAGTAATGCATGCTCTGTAACTGCTTGGCGTGTTAATGAAATAAACCCTCAGTGCTTCAACCCTGATCTAGTTTAAAAAAATATATAAGATAGGAATATTTAAGTTAGTATTAAAACCAAATCATTAAGATGTGATTTTAGGAAGCATTTCTGCAGCAAAAATAGGTCATGGAAATCTGAAATTCTATTAACAGAAACAAAATTGTTGAGTCTAGATGAATTGAGAAATTAGAATTGGGAAAACAATAGATTTTGATAAGTGAGAATATAAAGATTACATAAAAGAATATGAGTAACTGGAGTTAAAATACAGGTCTGAAATGTTATAAATAAGTGATGGAAGTAGCTGATCTAGCTACTCCAGATACGTTTTGGATTTTTGAGCTTACTGAATTGGGTTTGACCATAAACAGAGACGCTCGGAGTTTATTTACACTCATTGCTTTAATATTGGATGGGATATAAAACATTGCTTTGCAAATTGCCCAGGGGGTTGTGGACACAAGGAACTGCAAATGCTGGTTAACCAAAAAAAGACACAAAGTGCTGGAGTAACTCGGTAGGTCAGACAGCATCTCTGGAGAATACTACCTGACCTGCTGAGTTACTCCAGCACTTTGTGATTTGTCCTATGGGTTTACTGGATGTTCTCTAATCATTTAGATTAATTGATCTAATAGAAATGATAGCAATTTAAGGATTGCCTGTTATCTTCAAGTATTTATATTTTGATTGCTGGCTGAAGTCCTAACTCTGATTTCCTAACTGCTGTTTCCTGGGCAGCAGAAATGAAAAACATGTAAGACTGTGTTAGAAAAGTGTTTCCCAACTTGAACTTCTTGTCAAACACCAGTCCAAGCTTTAGAAACTTCTGCAGTACAAAGGAAATTGACCATGTAATAGAAAATACAATTGAAATGTAGAATAGTACAAACCAGAAGAGGCCATTCATCCCAGCATGTCTACATCAGCTCTTTCAAAGAGCATCCAGTTGTTTCCAGTTACCTTTTGCCATCCAATATTCCTTTCTGGTTCAAGTGTTCATCTAGTTCACTTTTGTAAACTCTTATTGAATCTGTTTCCACAGCCCTTTGGGCAATGCATTCTAAATCCTAGCCACTTCTTTTAAATGGTCTGGCAATAATTTTATGGTGCAGCCACTGATCAGTAAAAAATCTATCTCCATATCAACCGTTACAGATTATTTCAAATATTATAAACATATTACCTTGTTATAAAGAAAGGCTTTCACAACATTACGATCCTCAGATCATTTTGTAATAAATGAACGGCCTTCTTTCTGAAATATTAATGCTGTTCTCCTTAATCATGTTTGAAATGGTGAATTTTATGTCAAAAAGGGACCTAAAAGGTTCAGGTCTTATGTGTCAGTGTAAAAACAGCACCTCCAGTTTCACGGTTCTACAGTAACTGTCGAGCTCAAGCGGATGAAACTAACACTAAGCCAAGTCTTGCTCTGGCGAATCAGTGCAGCCTCCTCCCCAAAGTCCAATATATCCACCCTAAGCGCCAAACCTGGCACCAATATCACTCGGAGTGCAAAGTAACAAATAAAACACACATAATTTTTAAATCAATTGTAAATGGAACATAACTTTGTCACAATTATAAATTTCAAGTTGATGAAGCACAAAACATGGAACTGCTACGTTCAGCACTTCAACATGGACTTGTACAAGATCAAACATCGCTAAAATCCAAGTTACAGTGCAAAGGACGTGCATTAGTTAGGCAGAAGAATCATTTGTGAAACGGTCTTTAACACAAAGCACGACAACTGACGTTGATGAATAAAATGGTGTTGCACAATCATGTGATAAGGACTGCTTGTCTTGATGCCTCGTCAACTTGGATTCAACTCAACATTTGCAGAACAACCCCTCGCTGCAGTGGATCACGTGACGATGGGAACAGCAAGCCACTGAACCGGATGGGTAGGAGTCAGTGAGTCAATGATTCCACATCATCCTTGCTGTAGGGATGCTGGTAAGAATCCCTTTGCACGGAATATGTGGGGACCAATAATTTAATCTCATATTAATAAAGTAACTGCCGAGAGTCAGTAGAACTGCCCTTTGTTTAAAAAACACTGACCTAATATTGTTGATACATTCAAAAGTGCACCGCCCTTCTACGTCGACTTAGAAAATGCATTAGAATTTACTTCACCGTATTTATTAGTTGAAACAAACAAAAAAATATATTAGTTTTACTGACATCGTTAGATACCAGACATACTGACATCCCCATTATCCTTTCTATCCATTGCCAAATGGTGATGGTTGAGTGTCGAAGGGGAATTCTAGTTCTCGTTCGTCTTCGGGTGTAATTCTTGTTCAACATCTTCCTTGTAACAAAAGAATAAAGCCATTTCCCAATTTCAGCAAAGTCCTCCCTGTTTCACCAACGACACTGCCGCGACACTACCAGCTATCTTAGTCGCCTTAAGCTGTGAGAAATGCGCCAACTCTTGACAAGAAACCGCGCTAGGTAATAATGATGCGAGTGGGATATGTACTGAGAAACAGTCAAAAAATAGAATATTATTTGAATTGAGTTAAGGGATATTTTAATGGAATACGCCATATCTCAAACCCGCATCGATTATGATTAGAAGCCTTCATTGAATGAGAGCCTGGCAATTACAATAAGTATCATTCCGGTTTGACGAAGTTGCTGTACTAATGGAAGAAACACGCGGGAGCACTCATGTAACTTGGTATGAATCGGATGTGTAATGAAGGGCGAGTTTACTGTTAGTCAGAGGTTACCATCCAACACGGGGCCTGCAAAACAAGAGCACGCCAGGCATAATTGTAAAATACCCACACCCCCAAGTCCCCTTCGCCCCTTGCAATGTGTGTTTTCTGTCGGGGTGAAACGCGTTGATAATATTCTATGAGGTAACCTTGAGTTTGGCCAGCCCAACTCGTGGAAATGCACAGCGTGGGGAGTCTGGGGACCGCTGGACATCCGAACTCAACTCGCCATTCAGAAATGATGAGGTGAGCTGCACTATGAAACTTCGAAAACGCAAAGCTGCTTACGTTTCAATCAACTACCGAGAGGAAATACGCTAAAAGCAAATGTTGCGAAACGCAGGGGGCGGCTTTTAAATGCCACCCCAAGGGTATTAATTAAAATCCCGGGTGGAAATAAAAATGCATTGTTCATTAAAATCATAAAGGAATACAGATGGGTTTGCAGAAACACAGAAACTGAGAGTAGGTGACTGTGAAAATATCTGGACATATACTTTATCGCTGATGGCTAACTGCGAAACTATTTCACCAGTGTGTAACTCTTATCACAGCTAAAGTTTTCAGTTAACCATCAATGATAGAACATATTCCATATGTCCAAACATTTTGGACTAATTTGTTAAGTATACGTTGACAACGCATCCTTTAAGATGGCCCAAGTTGACTAAGGAAGGTTGAGGTTAGTAATCTTAAAACGCGCTCGTCTTCGATTTAAATATACGCTTACAAACCCGCTACTGTAAAGATTATTACGATTAGAGCTGGTCTTATTCAACAAATCCATAGACAAACGATGGGTTCCTGGGTTTTTCAGCGTTAGTAAGCAACTGGTGTACCTACTTTACCTTAAAGCCGTTCCCCTCGAAATCTTCCGCTTCAAATTGAACCACGGAGAGGGTGGAGCTCCTGCTCCAGATTCCAATGTATCGTTTGCCATATCATCTCAGTTTATCCCGTCGCTTATGCTGTATTTTACAGTTAAAAGGTGTAACCGCAACCTAGATTTTAAAACTGCAATTGAAATCAAATCCTGTTCCTTCTTAATTTTGAGTTATACGTGTATTTTTTTGCATAGCTAATCCTGAAAGGTATTAATCGCTAATATTTTTGCCTGACAGACAAAATTGCAATGGCGTGATCTCTGCGGTGACATAACACAGTTAGATAAATAACTTTCAATCTAATATGACGAGGCACACCAATATTATATGTGATGAATGCTTTTTACAAATCAACACTTAAAGCAATACCAGCTGCCGTAATCTTAACGTATAACATCAAAACGATTATTTTACAGCAAGAAGTTGTTATTTATTTAGATGACCTTTATTTCATGTTTTCTCTCATTGATTATTTCAATTGTGAAAATAGTTATTCGATCACATTAGCTGGTGTTTTTGGATGGCATGCCACAAAAGATGGGACTATCTCGATTTGAAGAAGCATCACTTCTGTGGCAACCAAATGTTAGGACGAGATCTACAAATGACACCTGTTTGCTTCTGTTTATTTCACATTAAATTATGAAGTTAGGTTTGTCAGGACAACCTAAGAAACAAGAAATCTACAGTCACCAGATGCGTCTGATAAAGTTACTTCCCATCACTTCGTTATGAATTTTTAATTTGCAGGTGTTCAAATAAGGATTCTAAATTTTAGCAATTCGGAATTCTAGTCATTTTCAGTCATAATTTTATTTTTCCGAATAGGAGCATTTGGGTGATCGGTGAAAGAATAAAGCTTTCTGTGCTGCTCAGAAAAGTGAATCATTAGCTATGGCCAGATATAGCTGCGTCGTTACAGTTGAGCTATGATATGTATTCGCAACACGAGGACAATACGATTGGCGCGCATCGAAAACTGTTCGAATGCATAAGCTCCGTTCCTTTTAACAGCGGCGTATGTCAGAAAAGACTAACTATTGTTTGTCCTAAAGTTTGAGATTTGACTAATCCGATTGAGAAGTGACATCAGATTTCATCCCACGCATCTAGGAATTCTGTGATCTCTCTCACGAGAGAGTTAGATTTAGCTCTTAGGGCTAAAGGAATTAAGGGAAATGGGGGGAAAGCAGGAACGGGGTACTGATTTTAGATGATCAGCCATGATCCTATGGAATGGCGGTGCTGGCTCGAATGGTCGAATGGCCTACTCCTGCACCTATTTTTCTATGTTTTTATGTGATTGAATATCACGCTAAGGCGTCAAGAAGTGATGTTGGCTGTTTTCTCAACCTAGAGTGTCATTAAACAAAATAAGCATGAGGCACCTCGGCAATTTTAGGACAATATCTTAGTGGCGAAACACATAACTCCGAGTATTTCACTGGAAGTTCAAAGAAGGTAATATAACATTTTCCAGGCTTAACTTAATTAAATATTGAATCATTTTCAATTCCTCTCTCCATCACTGAACCGCATTGAATTCGTGCGCCGGATAGGTATGGTGCGGTCGAAACTGTAAAGTCCCTAATTGTTTTCAGAAGATACATCGCAGTTTACAGTCGCAACGGTTAATGTTGTCAAATTACACTTGGAATAACAACCCGTGACTTAAACACAGCATTTACAAACATATAACAGAGATAAAAAGTAACATGGATCACTAAGCTTAACTTTGACAGTTACTCAGCATCATAAAAGAATCAAGAATACACGATTAGGAAATGGCCATGGCGTTTTGATAAATAACATAATAATAACATTTATGTATGCTCAGTGTTTTAAAAACAAATAACATATCAGGACTAACATTGGTTGAACTGGGATTTATCACCACAACTATTTGCAAGTACTGATTTCATTAAGTATTCCGCAAAAAAGTTCCTCATTCTGTAATTTCCACTGCATTCCTCCACTTTCGATGCAACCATCCTACTAAACCCACTAGTAGTTTTAACCACCTAATTTAGATTTCATGGATTGGAAAAAGTGACACATCCTATCCATACACCGTTAACCCCTTGCAGCACTTTGTTTATCTTCACTTTCAGCTTTCCCTACCAGAGATTAGGGTTCCCCCAGAGTCCGGATGCGATCCGAATATTGATTGCGCATCGGGGTTTTTTTCCCCCATCGCTACACTGGCTTGTCCGACACCAGTCCTCCCTAATGTCTATTGTCGACAATAACACATGGATGTTTGTTTTGTTATTCGGCTTTAATATTAGTGAGCAGATCTTTCTTTCAAAACATTAACTACACATTGTTTGAGGGTCAAAACAAAAGAAAAAAACCCAGCTCCTGTGCTCTTTGCTTCTGAAATCAGATTGCACGAGTCCAATCCGGGAAAAAAATAAGAATAGAAATTAATATATAGAGAGAGAGAGATAAATGAGTTAATTGCAATGTGCGGCTCGGCGGCTGTAGCCAAAGTTGCCATTTGCTGGCCACAGGCATTGGTGCGGGGAGGACCTCAACCCCGGAGCACGTGACGCGCCTGCCTCGCTCCGCCTTCCCATTGGCTGAAGGCGGCGGTTTGAAGGCGACCGCCAAGCCTTGCCTCATTGGACGGCGGCGATCGCGCTCGCCATTGGCCCGCGGCCTGGGGGCGACGTCACAAAGACTATGACGCGCGTTCTTCCTGTTTCCTTCCCCGCGTCTTGAAGTGCATCTTCAGCGGCTCGCGCTGAATGAACAATCAGGGGCAGAGAGAGAGGAAGGCGGCGCGAAGCCCTGCCTCCTGGAGGTATACAACCCTCACCATCTCTCTGTCTCTCTCTCCCTCCTTCCTGCAAGCAGCAAGCTCTTCTCCTCGCAGCCCACTCACACTACAAGCACAGTAAGTAACCTTGCTCCTTGCTTACCTTTTTTTTTCCCTCCCTACTCCGTCCTTCAGAAACTTTAAAGGCGGCTTGCAGCTGGCTCCCATACCTGCCTGCAGAGGGGTTTCTTTTTTTTTTAACTTACATTTCCATGTGTGTTTTGGAAAGAGAGAAAGAGTAGAGAAGTATTTCTAACCCTTTTTGTTTTGTACACAATACGCTGCTTGTTTTCCAAATATTGCATTGTACTCTTTTGTCCCATCATCTGCTTCCTCTTTGTCTTTAGTCAAGTGTAGTATCCTAGGTATTTCGTGTCTCATCATGCAACGGATTTGTTTTTCATTTGTGTGGATACTTTCTTTTCTCCCCCAGATCTAGTGCAGATGTGTTAGTTTCGGTTTGTCTTCTTTTGGGATATAATTTAGTTAATGAACGTGCTATTGTGCAGTTGGGTCCGTCTTGCATTGTGCTCACGCTTGTCTCTTCTTGAAACTTTAATATAAATAATGATTCAATTAAAGGTATTTTAAAGTGCACGGTCATGTTGGTTGTAGTATTTGATCCTATCTCTTCCCCAACCCCCTCATCCCCCCCCCCCCCCCCCCCCCCCACATACACATACATGGTCACAAGGCGGCTGTAACGATGGTCAGATATGGACAAAGAAGTTGTCGTCACAAGGTGTCCTTTGTCAACAATCCCTCCTTGTTCTGTTCTGTTCTAAAATCTCAGGGAATTAATCTTATGTTCATAGTAATAACGCACGAAACTGCGACCTCGCTCTAGATTGTACTTAACGTGGAGGTGCGCTGTCAGATCGAATGGTCGGTCGGCTTTGCATTGGCAAGGATTGATTAACAGTAAACAACATATAATTGAAAGCTACGTTTGGAATGATGATGTGTGCGGGGAAAAAAGGTGCATTTTGTGTTAATGCAAGCAGGTTGTAGATTACTTGGAGAGGAGGGAGAGAAATGCATTGGCCTTACCGGGAAAGTGAAATCAACTTTCTGAAAGTGGATTTTGCAGCATCGCGAATCTTGGAAACGTAGTTTTGTGGTTTCATTAAAACAACCCCAAAACGGTTGTTGTCGGTGCTGCCCGTCTTTATTTGCGCACTGCTATCTTTACTTTGAGCTTGGTGGAGATCTGACTCTGTTCTCCCGTGACTCTGGCCTTTTTAGAATTTGCCTTTAATTGTTTACAGACAATTCAAAGTCGCTGGCATCCCCGCGTGTCTTGTACATTGTTCCCGAAATTGATGTTTACCCAGCCAGCTGCTGGATGCCTGAAACACAGGCGCAGCAACGGAAGGATCGCCTTGCTAATGTTTTCCTGAAGGTTCACCCTCCCCCCCCTTCAAACGCCAGACCCCGGCTGAAAGTGAACTGGTAAGCACTTCAAGGCAGATTGTTTTCTTTCAAAAAGGCGAAGTTTCAGGATAGTGAGGGGTGTTGAATGGTGTTGGCAGTGATCAGACAGTGCGCATGGGCACCGGCAGACAGGTGTGCTGTGTCTAGGGCAGGTGCAGCGTCTTATAAGGGCTCAGCCGCGTCTCGCCTTATGAAGAGAGCCTGCCATCAGATCCCAATGAAAATCACGATATATCAAATTGAACGCTCTCCAGAGACTAAACAGTTTATTCTCTCCAAACAAAAGGTATTGTCCATTGCTGGTACGTGTATTTTTTTTGTTTACAAAATTATAATATGAAGTATTATAGAATGTGCAAAAGTTTGTTTTCTGATCACGATAAAGGCTCCGTTTAAAAGGAATGAATTAATCTGGGAATCGTGCTGTCCACAGCAATCCGGTCTAACCGCAGCGCGGCCAGGATCACACTTCACTTAAAATCCCCATTAAAACTTTAGAAAGATTGATGCTTGGAAGTCGGCTGAAGTATCAATTTGTATCTGTAGAAATAATTCAGATTAATAACTGAGCTGCAACGGCGTTTTCCTCGATAACATCTTTCCAGTCCCTTAGTGTCCATAAAGTTTAATTTCCCGAAGTACTTCCCCTGTACCAATTATTGGTAAATAAAGTTTATTACAAATATCCATAATATACTAACCCTGCATATATAGGAAAACACAAAACTGAATATACCTAATATACCTAGGAAACCTACATATAGTGAGGTTATAAAGTCAGTCATCTGTGATTATTCAAGGTATATTTTCCTTTCCAGCAGATTATTCAAGTTGTTTTTGCTCTAGCCCATATACTTGATTAGATACCTTGTGGCAATGCAGGTGTGCAGACTGTTATGTACTGGATTCAGCTTTCTAGAAGAAAACTAGGCAGATAACTCTCCTTGAAAGATTCGGCTTCGCTATGTTTTAATTAACGTTACATGAGA
Organism: Leucoraja erinaceus; assembly: GCF_028641065.1. Classification (NCBI taxonomy): domain Eukaryota; kingdom Metazoa; phylum Chordata; class Chondrichthyes; order Rajiformes; family Rajidae; genus Leucoraja; species Leucoraja erinaceus. The sequence goes on along the minus strand of NC_073384.1, from coordinate 56,870,432 downwards.
GTGACAGAAATTGCTTGAGAATTGTTGGATGGATTAAAGATAGTTATTAATTGTGCATTTCATTCTGGTATAGAATGGGAACCTTTTAACAATTAGGTGTGCTTCAATATTTTTATGCATGGCTGTATTGTGAGAAATTAAAAAGGAGTTATCTTAGAATTATAAAATTGTTCTTTAAAGAGTGCTGTCTATCCATGCATAGTCCTGTTAATCAACTCTGAGGCATCAACATCCACTTAAACCAATTTCTCCGTTTTCCCTTTTTCCATTCTTTCCACACCCCCGACAGCTAAACAGCAACTGTTGTCTTGATTGTAAATGCAGCTTAATAAACAGTTGCATTAACGCAGACATTTCCTGAAACCGCAGGTGAATTAGCATGTAGAGGAAGATGGCTCTTGCTTCGGGTAACCAGTCGCCTAACTCCCAAAGAAAATAACTCTTGAGAATGTGTTCATCCAATTGATTATGAGCTGAACATCTATTTTTGTTTACCTAAGAGAATAATTTATGTTTAAATGCATCTCATACAGTCAGTTGTTTCCCTCTTCACAATATTCCACATATGCAACACCGACACTTAAAAAATAATAATATATTGATGACATCTGTTAACTCTCTTAATTTATGAACCATATTTATTGGTGAGATTTAAAATTACCTTTAACTAGTAAAGACATGGATGGAATTTAAAAATACTTTGGCTTTTTACTGTTGAGGTCTTTAAAGATAAATATAGAAATTTGCTCTTGGAAGAGTAAGAAATGAACACATTTGATTTTGCAAGTTTGAATGCCTGCCTAGCTGCCCTAAATGTTTAAACTTATCGCAGGCAACAGCTTGATTAACCAGGAGGACTAAATTCTCACAACTGTGTTACCTTAAGTATTACATTTTGCTCCGGTCTCATATTAATTATGAATTATGATGAACACATTGCAAGCCTAAATATCAAATCTTTCTGGAGGGAAGCAGGCTGTTTTTATTTAAAATCGTGACAATCCATTTCCAAATATCTGCAGGTTGAAAGTTGCTTAGTCGAAGCTTGTTTCTGTAGAAATAATCACTCACTGGTGCTGTGGAATATGTGGATGTTTTTACAGGTGAGTTGAAAGGGACGGAGCAAATCCAAAATGTCTGCATGCTGCCTTTGGCAAGCAGCCGTGCTATTGTGGAGATGAGTGCTGTTGAGCTGATGCAAAAGTTTCACATAGAGTAAATCTAGCATGAAAAATATTTTGTGATTTTCTGTTTATGTAGGTTAAAAACTTAAACCCTTGTTTCAGCACATGTAACATCCATGGGATTACATCTATGTGAGTTAACCAGGCATGGAGCACTTCTAAGTTCATTAGTGTATTTTTGATCTTGGGAAATTGGGAGTTCTGACATAAAAGAAAATACATTCCCTTTCTTTCCCACGCTTGTGCTTCATGTTTTCTTGCTTTGTCTAATTAATTTCTAATGTGATTTTTGAGGCTATAAAGGAATTCTCACATACATTGCAGCTGAACCTCTCGGTACATATTATATAACAACATTTCCTTTGATTAGTACGCTCATTGTTGTATACAAAGTTTTTAACTGATGACCTTTGATTAGTTAAATATTACCAAAACATTTGAAAAGTGATGTAAATATTTAGTAATGTCATTGTCAATGGTGTTTTTTTTAATGTACAGCATGAATCTGGAAGCAATTTCTTATCACTATAGCATTCGAAAACCTCTTGCCAACAATTAACTATATATAGGTTTAAAAAGAAAAACCTTTTGCCAACAATTAACTATATATAGGTTTAAAAAGAATAAGTGGACGGCGTAAATCTATATTTAGGTTTACTCTGCTGTCTTTCATTTTGTGCAGACGGGAATGTCATATCTCGTGGCATTCTTTGAATGAAGTGCAGAAGAAATGAATACAATTTAGAAAGTCCATGTGCATAGAACTAAATTAACAAAGCTAAATCTGAACAGATTACACAAATTGGTCGGCATGGCTTGTTCAGTAAATGACTTTTGCATCAAACTATAATGGTGCAAAATAGAAATGCATAAAACACGAGTGTTTTATAACTATATTGATTTGTTCTTGAATTATTTTCAGATTTATGTATGACTTAATCAAAATATTTGTCTGCATCTTTTTTCTTTTTTACACTTTTCCCCTTAAGGTAAATGATAACATTTAACATCTTTGTACATTAGTTATATTATTGATGCTCAAGGAGCTTTGCTTTGTAAAAAAAAAAATGCTTAATCTATCCCAAACCATGTGAAAAGGAATATTTGTAAAAATCATTTTGCATCAAATGCATAATGAACTGTGATAAATTTAATGTCCCATAACCCCCTTTACCAGCACTTGCCTATTTTATGCAGATTTGAGGTCAGGAAATTTAGAGAAAATTAAAGAAAATGATTCATCGGTCCTTTTGTTCTATTGGCTAGGGTCCCGGGATTCTCGAGCAGTGCCCAGCTGACAAGCCTTTGAAGATGGCACAATAACAAACCAGTGATGCCTGACCATGACAGCATAGCCCTCCTAACCAGACATACTAAGAGACGAAGAGTCGACATTGGAGTGAAGAGAACTGTAGGGACAACTACGGTATTAACTAAAGCAAAAGGGAAGCTATATAGTGTCATGAATTCCCAAAGTTCAGATCAGGACATTGAGTGCTCAGTGGTTCAGCATACAGATGTGGACAAATCAAACGTGCTCCGCAAGCTGCTGAAGAGGGCAAACTCTTATGAAGATGCCATGATGCCTTTTCCTGGAGCTACCATAATTTCCCAGCTACTGAAAAACAATGCAACTAAGAACGGAAGCACAGAGCTCAATTTGCAAACCAGTGGTCTCTCCAGCACGGGGTCAGAGGCAAATCAGGAGGATGCTTGCAGCAACTCTTCAAGGGAAAGTGGCCAGGAATGCCTGTCACCATTTAGCAGGCCTAACATGAGTCAGTTCGACGTGGATCGGCTTTGTGATGAACATTTGCGGGCCAAACGTGCACGAGTTGAAAACATAATTCGAGGCATGAGCCATTCGCCGAACGTGGCACTGCGGGGTGGAGAGAACGATCGAGATGGGGTACAGCAGCCTGTGAGTCCCCGAGAAAGTTACAGGGAAAACAAACGCAAGCAGAAGCTCCCCCAGCAGCAGCAACAGAGTTTTCAGCAACTGGTTACAGCACGGAAAGAGCAAAAGCGAGAAGAACGGCGGCAATTGAAGCAACAACTGGAAGACATGCAGAAGCAACTGCGCCAGCTCCAGGAAAAGTTCTACCAAATATATGACAGTACGGACTCTGAGAACGATGAGGATGGCAATCTTTCTGAAGATAGCTTGCAGTCTGAAACCACTGATACCAGAGCACGAGCCCGTTCCGACCATGAGGTATCAGAGTTGGATCCAGGACACTTCCTTGATCGTGCTCGAGCTCTTATTAGGGAGCAGGAAATGGCGGCAGAAAATGAGAAACTGAAGAGAGATGGCCGCTCCAGGAAAAGCCAAGGCCTAACCACCTTGCATGCTGAAGGAAAACAGCTAGCTGAGACGCTCAAACAGGAACTCAATTCCACCATGTCACAAGTAGTGGACTCTGTCGTCAAAATGTTCTCTAAATCCTCCCACCAGCTTCCTCAGGTCTTCCCCCCTATCCAGATTCCACAGGCGAGATTTGCCATGAATGGAGAAAACCACAACTTCCACACAACAAATCAACGACTTCAATGCTTTGGCGACGTTATCATTTCGAACCCGTTGAATACTTTTGCCAACATGCACGTGTCTAATTCCTCGGACCAGACGGAAGCACTGCCTCTCGTAGTACGCAAAAACTCCTCCGAGCCATCTGCGTCCACCCCGTCCATGGGAGGCCACCACGTTTCTCATCATCAGTCCCCGCTCTCAGCCGCAGCAGGGTTTTCATCCCCTGCCTTTCGCCATCCGCTGCCTCTTCCTCTCATGGCCTATTCCTTTCAGAGTTCGATAGGCAACGCCTCCAGTGCAGTATCTGGGAAAGACAGGTCATCTCCCGAGTCCTTGGACCTGACCAGGGAAACTGCCTGTCTGCGGACCAAAGTATCATCACACCACATGAACCATCGTCCCTGCTCACCAATCCATCCATCCAGCACAGCGGAAGGTCTCTCGTTATCTCTCATTAAATCTGAGTGTAGTGACTTGCAAGACATGGCGGACATTTCACCATACTCTGGAAATACAATATCCTTTACTGATTATTCTTTTGTGTCTTAAATAGGTATATGCAACTAAAAAGTGTTCCAAGTTTTCACCCATATTGTCCCCATGGCATCTCATTAGAATGCAGTTGAACTTTAAGCAAGGAGTCCAGTCATTGATTTTTTTTTTTACCGTTATTACCTGTTTTTGGATAACCCAGACACTGAAGATGCAACAAGTGCATCACCCCCACCCTTTACTGTTCTGCAAGTTCAGTGCAGCTGCCTGCTATGCATGATTAACCTCTGTTCAGCTGTACACAGAAATCTTTTGTCCTTGTATATACAAAGCAAATGATTTTAAAAGCTTGTGAGCACAATCAGAGTGGGCTCAGCTAAACTGAACTTCTTTCACAAGGTTTACTGTACTTTTTTTCCCTTTTTCAAGCGGATAACTCTCAAAAATATTTCATGCAGTATCAAAATGGTGCATCAACAGCAATTTTTCCTATTTCAGTGCCAGTTCGCAAAACAGCTTTTCCTTTTGTTTTATCCTATCACTTTGTTGAAGTAATAGAGCTTCTATTTTTACTATAAAGATTTGTTGACAGGAGTCAGTAACATACGGCACCATTTATTGTTGCTTAGCAGCAGGCTGCGGTGTTTCGTGAATTAAATGGCCAGTTACATATTTCATAGGTGACGAAAATGCACTTTTTAAATTGCAACTATGAATTTATTACCTTACCTTGAAAGTTGCGTTAAGATACATATTGCTTGCCCTTTAATTTGGCCTACTCTATGCACAAATTTTGGACTGGAGTATGTTGTAGGAATTTTCAGGGATTTGGCTAAACTAATAGAGGATGCTCAGCCATTTCACTCCCATAGTAACAATTTATTGTCCTCAAAAAAAGAAATGACTTTTACTGTGTACTATTTTGTACTTATTGAACTAGAAAGATTATGATTGTATTAAAACCCATTACGTCCAGCTGCACACAGTTGCATCTCAGTTACTTTAACTTAATGGCGAAATATTCTGCAAGCTCGTGAATAGAACGATAGTAATTGGACCGGGGTTCTTTACTGCAACCCCTCCCCTAATTATCCCACCACCATCCCAACCCCTAATGTTAAAGGAAACAGTTGAATGGCTATCTCAACATTTCAGCCTTGATCCTCCATGACACAGCCCTCCTTTTGCATCTCAAGAAAATAACCTTGTAGAATACACAGCACATTGGAGCTGAGTTACTGCTTGGGGCAAGGCTAATGGATGAGTACATTCAATCTCCATGGAGCTAACAAAAAAATAAGATGACACCTGGAGTTATAAACTAAAATATAATAAATAGGAACCAGGTGGAGTGAAACTACAATCAAGTTCTAATGCTTTCAAACATTGGTCCCGTGCCAAAATATTTAATTGCGAGTAATCTGGTAACTAAGATTACGTTACATATGATATGGAATAATGCAGAAGATGATAACTTGAACAAGATGGAATTTAGAAATTGTACTTAAAATTCTGCAATTATCTACTCGATCACAAATTTTGTAATAATTATTTTCTGGCAGCAATAGGCATACAGTGATACATAAAGCAAATGCTGCTTTGATTATTTATTTTTAAACAAAACTTTATTGTCCATGTCAAGGATGGATTTAAAAAGTCTCGGGCTGAATTGGAAAAATGGCAATGTTCCAGTTACACTGCTGCTGCCTTTAATCCAATTGTACAATTTTACATTGTCCTGCACTGACATAACTCATCTGCCTCTCAGGTAATTCTACATATTTGCCTTGTAAAAACTCTGTATGCAGCCTACACACAAACTCGTGTGGTGTTTGAATACTGCTTTAGGTTCAGCTGCAGTGCAGTATTTCTCTGATCTTTTATTTTCCTGAGCAGATGTCTTTCATTAATTTATGGATTTATCATCTTTTCTTTTTTTTACACCTGGCAGCTGGCTCAAGTTTCAGCAGTTATTGTCTATTTTGCATGACATGTAGAATTGAATGTCATCTGTCTTAACAAAGCTGAAGCTAAAAGAATGAGGTGAGCCACATGAGCTGCTGGGACAGAGCTGTACGTTTTCTTACCTCCTTAATATTTATTTGTGCTCATTTCTTCTGGCCTTGAATGGGCTGTGCTAACATTCTGTGCAGCTGTATGTTTACAAAATCTATTCCAACATGAGTCATTGTGTGCGTGTGTAAGTATCCTAGAAACAGCCAGAGCTTTCTTGAGAGAACAGTTGCTTTTAGCGTAAGCACTTAAAAGGGAAAATGGTCAGTTCTGCTTTACATTATTGTGAGAAGCAGTGACATCAATTTTGGTGTAGCATGATTTTAAGCTGCTTTTTGTAGTTCATATTAGAAGCAAGTTAGGCAAAGTAGCAGTTACCCAACATTGTTAAAAAAAAAATGAAGTATTTCATTTATACGATGTATTTATTAATTATTAAGGTTGTTTTAAAAACTCTCAAAAATGCCGTGATTTAATTTTCTTTTCCGTTTGCATTTAATATGATTTGATAATCATATGTCCTAGCATTTAAAGAACGAACATATAAATTTGCAATTTTGTCAAATGTAATTTTTACAAATGTACTACGCTGATTCCAAATCCTATAAAATGACTGAGGAAATCAAAATGAAATAACATATCACCAGCTGTTCATATCCTCAATCTTTACGTTGGTTTGTGTTGTTTACCATTTTTTTCCCTTTCTCTGTCATCTCTAAAAATAATTATTCATCTTGAGGTATAGTACCAAGGACAATAATGGTGCTATGGAAACTAACCATTCTTCTTGAACCAGCTTGAGTAATATGTGCAGGCATGTTATTTCATGATCATTGCAGAACCCTATGCCGTCTTCATTTAACAATCATGCATATTTTTTTTGCTGCAGGCGGCAAATTTGCTTGATTTGTTTTCTCCCTTGGCTTGGAGCACTGAGACCAATGGTGGTATTTCAACTGCCAACATAACTCTAACCAGATAATTTCAAGAGGGACCTGGGATTAAATTTGGAGTCCAGCTGGGATGACTCAATAACAATGGTGTACATTTGGTAGCTCAAGCATTGGGCGCTCCCTCTTTGACATTTCTTTTCCACAAAGTGAGATTGGGCAGGTGATTCACTTTAAAAATAACACACATGCGGTCCTAAATGTTCGTTCATGTTTAATTAATAAAATTAATGTTTAATGTAGCTCTTTAATGTCAGAGTTGATGTTCTGTATTGTGCTGCAGTCATGTCAGTTATTGCTGTGATATTTTGCAGAATAGAAAATATAATACAGTTTATTCTAACTTTCTTTTAAGATAAGAGGAAAGTATGTCTAGAATGAAATAAGATAGAAATAAACAATTTATTTCTACACCAGATATAATTAGAATATATATATATTTTAAACAATTGTGCAAGGATATTAAACTATGGAATGTTAATCTTATTAAAGGGTGATTATAATTAGTTATGTGAATTATTAGTGCAAGGTTGAACAAATATTCTTTTTACCACCTCTGTCCACAAATTGGAAATAAATGTTAAGTATAAAGTTTTAAGTAATTGCAAACGCTCTGTGTACTACATGGTGATTGGGCACATCCACCATGGATCAGCACTACCAAGAACTGCAGATATTAAATTGAGCTGTCCTGGCTCTTTAAATGCCTTTTCAGCAAGCACAGCTCCCCACATAGAATGATCTCTGAAATGCTGGTTAGACACAAATAATGAAAGCACAGCACTTGATACCATTTACTTTCAAACGATGCTCCTCATCTGTTTTTGTTGTCTTTTAAACAAGGGGGTCCAATGATAATATTAAAAGATTAGAATTTAAGCAGTGAATGCATTGTAGCAGGAGGATGTTGACAGGCTGCAAAGATGCATCCCCTTGCTGAACAGCTTTGAAATAAGTCGTAGGCAGTCTGTGTAGAAATAGTAAAGTGGGTGCACTTCTTTTTGAAATTCCTGAGAAGACAGATTAACATTTTCCTTATCCATTGCAGGCAATATAAAAACATATGTTCCTGTTGACACAATGACGTAAATATATAGAGAATAACTTTTGTTACTGTAAAAATTTACATCATGGTCCATTTGTTTGAAGTGGATAAGAAGGATAAAACGCACAGGATCAAATTAAGTTTGAATGTTTTATATTTTAAATGTAGACAAAAGGGGCTATAGATAATGAAATCTGGAAAACACAAATTAAATAAATGTACTATAATGGATAATATTTGAATAAACATTTAACTTCGTGTCAATGTTTTATTTTAAATCATTCCTTGAATGAATAACAGAGCAGATATATTTCTGCTATAGAATTCTTGGAAGAACACAGTAAACATATCAGCTGATCTAACAAATAACACATGACAAATTAAAGTGAGTCATTTTTCTCCATTAGCTTTAAATTTTCTTATAAATTCACAAAACATTAAACAGATTAACGGAGTTCATATAATCCAATAAATCTTTAAAGTTCATTTAGTTATTTTGATTAAATGCTAATAAATTAATAATTCTTCAGGTAGTGAAATTCTTCTTCTGAAGGTGTGCACTGTTAATTGTCATAAACCAACCCCATCCCACCCACTGAACCCTAAAGAAGAAGGGATCCACAATAAACAATATTTTCTGTTGTTGGTCAGACTGATTTTCAATCATTTTTAATACATCCAGGAATTGAAGATGCAGAAACACATTATTTGTGTGCTCCCTTGTTTCATTCCTTCTGAAAATGAAAGTGTTCTTAGCCCAAGAACACAATTCATATCCTTGTTCAGGTATTTGGCATAGAGATATAATGAATTACATTCTTGTGAGGTTTTATATTGATGTATAAACCTGGGGGGGTGGTTTTCACAGGAATCTGAGATGTATGACATTAGAACCAGTAAGTGGGAGCAAAAATGACATTGAAAGTTGATAAATATGGGAATGATCTCTACCATATCAGGGCTGGAGGCCAAATATTCCTCGTGAAGTTTGCGAGAAAACATTTTCTCCACCTTTCCCAGAGGATTCCACAGTAGTGACTTTTTCTACACTTATTTTGGTCTCTAGTGGCAAGTCCACGACCCCACCTATTGTTCTGTTGTCAAGGTTAACTGTGCGGGGTCATTAATAGAAATATGGCTGCCACGCTAGAGGCATGCTGCCTGAATGAAGGTAAATAAAGATAATGTGGTGGGGGAGGGGTTAGAGAGGCATGCTACCCTTCCTCGTGCATCCTATTAATAGCCAAAGGTGAGTGGAGGCCAGGGATAACCTGCATCATTGTTTCCCATCTAACTGAGAATGTAAACAGTTAATGCAAAACATTCTCAAAAAGTATCTGGAGCAAATTCATCTGCCTTACACATTGCTCTTGTGGCTACCTGAACAGTGCTTGTTAGGTGATGAAAAGATTGGAGGCAGTTGATTTCTTCACCTGCGGTTGCTCTCAACAGATGTGGTCATTTAACAAATTGAAATAGGCTAAGTGTTTTTGTAATAAACTTTTCTAAAATTGGATCTTGAACCACTCGCTAGTTGTAGGTTTGCACAATATATCCGTGTAAAATTGAGTTAATGCCACTTTCAACTCCATGGCGAGCAGTTTTACTTGGCTTTGCTACAGCATGAGGCCTCAAATTACATCTGCCCTTCCTTGAAACACCCACAGAGCAAGTTGCTGACATGGAATCTGCCCACCAAGTTAGTTAATACATATCCCTTCAAAACTTTTAATTTTGATATTAACTTTAGTAATTTAGTCAATAACAGATTTGTGACTAAATGAAGTTTAGCTTGCATGAAGTTGCTATTTATAAAAGAACATTTCCTCATCTCGATATTTAATAAGGGTTAAATCTGAATAAAGCATGCTTTCTGAGCAATTAAGGATGAACAATAAATATCACATCACTGCATCCCAAGAACAAATTTGAGTAAAATTGTGGACAAATATAGTAATAATCCAAGGTTTTTTGGAAAATAAAAGCAAGATCAAGTCTGCAAACACACTACTTTCTTAACAGCCATATTTTAATGTAGGCTGCTGTAATTTTCATGATCATAACGAATGTAGGAAAAACTGTTGTACTGAAGTACCTGAAGCAGTCGTAGAGCCAATGAGCTTAGAAGCAGGCCCTCAGCTCACCATGTCCATGTGACCATCAAGTGCCTACAGTTTGTATCTATACTAATCTCATTTACCAACACTTAGCTTGTAGCCTTCCATGCCTTGGTGATTCAGGTGCTTGGCCAGATACTTCATAAATGTTGCACAAATCTCCACCCCTTCAGGCAGTGGGTTCCAGCTTCCAACCTCCCTTTAGTAGGTTGCTCAGTAAACTTCTTATACCCTGCCTTGAAACTTGTCCCTGATGTTATCCACCTCCATTTTCTTTTTATTTGATAGTCATTTTATTAATTAGCTGGCCATCACATTTTATAAATTTCAATGGTAGATCAATTAAACCACATCATTTAGATGCAACGAGATAAAATTTATATTAATTTTATCTTCCAGGAGATTTTAGCCTGGTAAATGCAATGTAATCTTCTGTTTGCCAAAGTGCCACTGGCGTAACAGATGTAACCCTGTAAAATTGCTTTGTGCAATTCATGATCTTGTGGGATTTTAGCCTTGTGGCAAATCTGTAATAATAATTTAGGCATTAATGATCATTGTTATTTTCCACCAGAAAATTTTGTTTTAGATGGGGGTTTTTTTTTTTTCTTCTGATGCATCATGAATGATTTAAAAATAATGTAGTAAGGAACGCTGGATAACAAAGTTTACCAGTTTTTAAAGTAGTTGAAAGAGAAGGCCCATGCCCGCAACATAGAGAGCTGGTTGGGAATATAATTGAGAGGTTGAGATGCCATGATTAGAATGGTCTTGTATTTCCAAACCAGAGAGAGGGAGAGAGTGACAAATTATAGTTTAGTTAATTGTATGTTTTAACTAAGTGGATTCAACATAAACCATTATTACTTTATCAATTTAACTCTGTGCTAAATATACATTAGAGGGCATATTGTGAACTGTTCTTGATCTTAATTTTTTTTTTAATGTAAAATTTAAACATTGATTCATGTTGGCGTGGACCTGCATATTCCATTTATAATGAACAGGAAGATGCTATATATATATATATCAACTGTTTAGTGTTCCTGTATTAATATTCTAATATTGTCAATTCATTCAACCCTAATCTCTCTTTCCCAGTAGTCTTCCTTCAGTAATCTGGATTGGGTACGTCAGAATTCACCAGTTGGTTTTTAAATGTTTGTATTTGAACTGAAACTGATAAATGGATTCTAAAGGAGTGCATTCCTGAATAGGAATTTAAATTGGGATATAGTTCAAAAGATGATATCCTTGCAAGTCAGCAGTTTTCCATATGATAATGTCTACCTTGCAATATTTTGTTTGCATCTTTAAAGCATTTTGAAGATTCTGTCTGTTTCTCCTCCTTCCATTATTTCCTTCAGCGCAGGCAGGCATTGATTCTTTTAGTTCTCGGCACTTCATGTGCCGCTGCAGAACAGCTTGCTATACTTCCTTTCATTTGCCATCGTCATTTCACTTATGCATTATGACAGATGGCAGTGGAGAGTGTAATGCTCTTTTAGTCTTCCCTATCAGTCTAATGGAGGTCACAGAAGGTTTTTCAACTCTTCCCTCTTGGTACAAGAAGCATGTCAATCATGAGTTATCATCTTAGCCATCATTAAGCTTTCGAAATACAAAGCATCAGCTTGATCGAGTTGCTTAAGAGTTTGTTCATTTAGATAGGATCTCCATTTACAATGATTTCACCTCAAATAAATTAGTAGATCTTTTCAAAATGACTTGTGTAGCCATGGAAGTTAACAGCATTTTTGCTCTTAAATGTAATCTTCAATATAATACCCTTTGGAATAACTTCTGGAAAGCACCCCTTAATTGACCTTCCGGGGCCCACATTGATTTTCTCCACATGCATCTTCATTTCTGATAAATTATAAAGCCATTAATTTGTGGAGGAAATGGTGGGCGAACTGCAGCGCAGATGTGCCAAACCCCTACTAATGCACAAAGCACAAAAGAGTGCCAAGAAAGCTATTTGAAAAACAGAATTGCTAGATTGTTACGGTTAGCCTCGCATTAAACTTTCTCCTGGGAACTATTTTAGGAAGCTTCTGTCTACAGACCTGAAGGGTAGTAATATTTGCAGATAAATAGGGTTCTTTATCAATGTAAGAAAAAAAATATTGATCAGCTGGCCCTTGGGGGCTCTTTGTCTGTCAGAAAACTAACCTTTCATACATCTTGGTTCAGTACCCTTGCGTAGGTCAGATATCTCTAGATCTATTCGCTAACCTCTCTGTGCAAGGTTTCCAGGCATACTGTGTTCTCTGCTATGAGCAAAGATGTTTAATTTTTAACTTTATAATAATGCCCTTATTTGTTTTGTGAGTTTCTTTTGCATCTCCAGCTAACTTGTTAAATTGTAATGTCAGTTGTGACTTATTCTGACACAATATAATAGCCTTTTTCATTTCTTCTCGAATACTGCAGCTTTTATCAGTGAAGTAACAACACTGTAAGACTTGTGATGATTGTAAGTGTTGTATCCATTATTATTAATCTATAGACAGTGCAATATTTCTGTTCTCTCCTGATTAATGTCTGGGGTAATAGTAGTGCAAATCGAAATAATTAAAATTTTGTGTACCTTCTTTTTTACTTTGAACGTGGGAATATTGGTTAGCTTTTTAAATTTATTTAGTCTTTTCAGAGGGTCACCAAGACATTGCTCAGCAGAAGTGTTCTCTTCAAACAGTGTTGTTTCCCATAAATGCTCCGTAGATTTTCCTTGACGCTCAGCATCATACATACAGGAGGGACTGTCACCCAACCACCTCAAAAAGGCGAAGCTGATGTTCTTCTACACGCGGTACCCCAGTTCAAACATGCTGAAGATGTTCTTCTCTGACGTGAAGGTAAGTCTGAGGAGATTATTGCATTTTCTGTGGTCACGGCCTATTGCAACAAGAAAAATCAAAACAATGATGGTTCTTGTCTTCTATGTACTTTTTAAATAGTTCTTGATGTAGTTATAGATTGAGCACAGGGATGGTGAGTAAACTGACAGATTCAGGCCGCATTATTCAAATGAGAATATGAAGGCTGTCCACCAGCAGCACCACCCTCCCTCTGCTCCGCGTATATTTACCCCTAATCTCCAGTTTTGTTTTTCTGATTTGAACTAGTTGTTCTTCGACCAACTCCCAGTGTCACCTGCAAAATGGCTATTGCATTTGTCATAAACGCTTGGAATATTAAGTTTTAGTTTGTTCTAAATTATCTTAATAAAAACAGTCTGAGACCATTGTGGAATTACAACCAGATCATTTTTCATCAAACTTGGAATGTTGGTTAGTTTTTTTCATTTAGTCATTTCGGAGAATCAGTAAAACATTACTCAGCAGAAATGTCTTCTTCACACAGCGTCTGAGTGGATAGATCCTCATTTCCCTCCCTCGGGTTGGAAATAATTTTCACTACTTGTTAATGATTGTTACACATTCAACGAGACACACATTCCTGCAGAGTATCCTTTCATCAAAAGAATGAACAAAATTACAGTTGTGATAAACTGTAGTTTGGATATCGGTCAATATAAAGTAAAATTCCACGTTTTATAATTTTAAGAATATTATGCAGAAACTAGGCAAACTTTAAAGAATTATTGCATACATTTATATTTTCCTATTGGGCTTTTAAGCCTTTTGCAGCAGACATTTTCCCATGGTTTGCTGTAAGTGGCATATTAATAACCATGTTCAGTATCATTGATGTAGTTTATTTTAATGTTAAAAAAAATCGAATCGTGAGAGTGGTTTCCATTTTTACTGATGTTCCAATTTATTAGAAGTGCATGTTGAATAAGCGATTTCGGTATTCTGAAAAACGCAAGGAATCATGGGATTTGTCAAAGGTCACTCGCTATAAAGAAAAAGCGAACAAAGCGCTGCCTATATAAACTGTGTATAAATTCTTATCTTTATTCATGATTTATGTGTAAAAATACATTTAATCTTAGGAACAGGTGTGCCAGGTAGTGGGAGAGTGGGTTGTAACAGCGAGAGAGAGAGGGGGCAGATGCGATTGGGAGACGGGGAGAGACTGGACCGGCGGAGAGACATTCTCGGCAGTTGCGAGCACACAGATCCGCACCTCATCTGCAGCCATTGAACCCAGGTCCCCGTCACCGCAAAAGTTGCTTACCGCCACTGAACCATTCCCATCCCCCCCAGAGCAAAGCCGAGCCGGAGCCGGAGCCATTGCTCCCGCGATGGCTGCAAGTCCAGGGCCACCACCGCTCCGGGCTGGCCCCGGACTGCTGGCCAACCCAGTGGGACAGTCCAGGGCTGCCTGCCACCCCGGCGGGAGAGGCAGAGCCGAGCTGGAGACAGCCCCCCCCCGTGCCGGCTGCAAGTCCGGGGCCGCCAGGGCCACCCCTGGACAGGGACTGGACACCCGGGAGGGGATGGGGACGGTCCAGTAGCAACTCAACAGTGCCCACAGCACCAGAGACCCAACCCCGACCACGGACGAAACGCAAGCCTGCACACAACGCAGCACCACAGTTGCCGAGAATGTTTATAGCGAGTGACTTGTGACCTGGGCATGCTCAGTCGGAATACCGAACTCGTCTATTATGTACAGATTTTGGACTGTACACAACTAAGTTACTATAACCAATCTGAAAACTACAAAAGCAGTCCTTCATCAAGATACAAAGTGTGAAGATTATTAATGCTTAGTTAAGAATAATCACAATTTGTGGATCATTCATTGTATCCCCTTACCTTAATTATGAGAAGTCTCATTTAGGGTTGCAAATTGCAACTGTTTTTGTATGCGATCCAAATTTTAGAAGCCAACAACATGATATCAAATAAGTGATGTTTTATTTAAATCAAAGGTTAAACTTCCAGGTTATTATTCGCCATGAAGAATAATGTGGTTGAGGTTTTTGACAGGGCAGTTAATGGGCATTCATAATATCATGTACCTTTTTTTTTTATCAATCTTTCTCCAAAACAAAATATATGTTAAGACCAATTTCATGTTTAAGCATTGTATATTTCTAAATATGTCTTCAGAATATTTCTACTTAGCCCATTTATACTTTGAGAGGTGTTAGGGCTAAATCCTGTCCCATTGTAGATAACTACCGCAAATGCACCCAGGAAGCCAGATTATCGACAGACACCTGGAATAAAGAGAGAATTTACAATTATGGAGTGAAATAATGAAATGACAAACAATTGACAAGTGCCTTTCACATCCTCTGAATATCCCTTTTTTTTTTAGTCAATCAGATAATTGCACCAGTGACAACTGTAACAGCATTATTACTTACTGAACAAGTATCAGCCAAGAATGTGTGTGTAAATTCTGGAAAAAGGGCTTGAATCCACAACTGTCTAAAGTAACAGTGCTATTTATGTTTCAATTTAACATTATATCCACATTCAATTTTTCCTACAGTCTTTCTCGGTTATGGCTGTTTTTTCCCCTTGTTCACCCACACCCCTCCAAGAAAGTAGCATGTTCCATTAACATTTCCACAGACTAACAGGTTATAAATGTTTATACTGCTAATAGTTATCATCAGTTGTAGATATTTTCCTAAATTTTTTCATGCAGATGGCTGGATTATAAGCCTATTTGAAGACAATTAGTAATTAAGGTGATAGAGTAACTGTTCTGA
Source organism: Leucoraja erinaceus (assembly GCF_028641065.1). Lineage (NCBI taxonomy): Eukaryota > Metazoa > Chordata > Chondrichthyes > Rajiformes > Rajidae > Leucoraja > Leucoraja erinaceus. The sequence continues at coordinate 56,854,460 of NC_073384.1, read as the reverse complement.
ATTTATTTTGGGGAATGAATAATTTTTTGCTTTCTTACGTTGAGTATTAGAATAGTGGACCTGACAAGGAAAGTCCGTGTATGGTCCTTCCTCAACTGCGAGCTTTGCCTTTCATCTTTCTAATGGCGGGGTATCAACAATAAGACCAGGTGTTCATATGTAAATGTGAAAACTTTGCATATTTGAAATTACCATCACTGGAAGTGATAAACAGCATTGTTGGCCCAGTAGACCTTTTATTCAAAGAGTGAAAATCACAAGATACCAGTGGATGTGGTTCTGTGCTAGTAACAGTATTTATCAACTGAAAGGCCAGAGTAGGGGTTCCCAACCTTTCTCGTCCTGTTTACCCCTGGCAAGTTTAATAGAACATAACAATGTTATTTCATTAGTTGATTTGACAGTGAGAGCAAACAGTTAACATTAACAATGAGAATTAATATGTACAAATCCAGAACCCCCCCCCCCCCCCCCCCCCCCCCCCCCCCCCCCCCCGTAGGTGAGATTTACCCCCTGGGGGTAAATTTACCCCAGGTTGGGAACACTTTGGCTAGGGGTAGTTCAGAAGAGGACTGCTCTGGTGAACACCAGTCAATTCCAAACATTGCCCTCCCAATTTTGCTGCACATGTCTTGCTTCTTCTCCCTCTTAGAGGGCAAAAGGAACATCTGTTTGTTTTCTATCCTTCCGACAGCTACACTTGAGACGTATGGAAGTGTGACATTCAAAGTTCATTTATATTCTGATGCACCATCAGTGTTGACAGGCACACAGGACGACCCGCAATGGCAGATTGTTAATATAAAACTACCTTGTGATTGCATGGTTTAAGATCCATTAAATGTGCCTGGGGTCATTTTTTAAAAACTGAAAACCAGTTTGTAGATTGAAGTATACGAGGAAGATCTATTTATGGAAGCTTTTAATGGTATTTTTTTCCTTCAAAAATTGAAGGAACGTGTGCCCTAAGATTCAAAGGAATACTTACAGTTTTTATCATTTTAATATGCCTCGATCACTAAAGATTAGCTAATTGTAAAAGTAAACTTTTGACACAATAATTAAAAAGGGTGGACAAAGAGATTTCATAAAGGGAAATAGCTCAGGAATTTTTTTTTTCAGAAGCTTGTGGAAAAATATATATTTTATTTGATTTAAATTTTCCTGTTAAATGTAACCTCTGAACCTCTTTCCACAAGAGGGACATACACTGTCTAAAGTTTCACCAATGGATTTAACTTTGCTCAGCTGTTTCTACGCATTAATTGGACAGTTTACGATTTTGATAGAAGACAAAATCCTACCTTTGGATTGATGTCATTGTAAGCTTCCATGTAGTTGAATGATGGCCAGCCATATATTTGGAGGTCCTCACAAAATGAAGTGTGTGAATCTTAACAATGAACTCTAAGTCATAACTCTAAGAGTTATGGGTGGCTATCAGACTTGCTGCTACTTAGCAATTTCCAATATGCATTTGAGTTATTTCTAGTCCAATTATGTACCACTCTTAGCTCCCCCAGAATTAAAATGATTTTATTTTTGCTGGTAATACCATGCATTGTAATGCAGAAGTGGGGTGAGGTGATGTGAATTTCCAACCACGGCCAATACTATTTATTATTCTCCAGTGACTGTACTTGATACAATCACTATTATTGCACAAAAATGAATTAAGTGGAATTTTTTTTAATAATTAGAAAACATAATACCCAATAGTTTTTTTCATTTTGGTGTACTTTTTCCTTAATGACATATTTTTATTACATAAATATTGATATAATGCCAGGCTTCCCTAGGATAGTGTAATGGAAAGTTTGCTTCTGGAGTAATTAATTTGTTGAATTCCTAGAAACCTATTACTGGCAGCACCGAATATTACTTGGTCTGGTTTTATCACCAATTTTAAAAAAGAATCCTGAGCTTCAAATGGTCTCTCATGTTAATGCCTAGAAACGTTTCACAGGTTTGAATGGAAAGTTGAGGTTGGGACAGTGAATTTTCCCAGTTTATGAAATTAAATCCCTTGGATTCTGAACAATTTCTAGCCAATACAGCCATTTATCTAAAAAGATATTATTAGCAGGAGCATGTCAAAACTGCTGGAAGAGCTCAGCGTGTCACGCAGCATCAGAGGAGGCATGGGCTAGGTAAATGTTGTGGGCTGAGACCATGGTGGGTGGATGGGTCCAGGTGAAAGAGTTTCAATCCACAACATTGATCAACCTTTTGCCTTCACAGGTGCCGCCTGATCCACTGAGTTTTCCCAGTGGTTATTGTTTTGCTCCAGATTACAGCACCTGCAGTCTCTTGTGTTTCTATGTAATAGTAGCAAGATTGGGCTCACAACCCTTTGAACCGAGTTTATGGTTCAATACTCCAATCCCTGATTCTGTGCATCATTCACTATCCCCACCTGAGCTCCCTGTCCCTCTGTTCCTTTAGTGTAGTCGATTGAGTATATTCAGTCTTGAATACACTTGATGTTTAAGTATCCACAATATTGGAAATTCCAACCATTTTCAGCCCTCGGTTTAAAAAATAAATAAATAAATCTTCAGTATTAAACAGTCAATCACTTATTCTGAGATTACACTTCCTGGTGTTGGATTCTCTTCTTTAAGGACTGACTTCTTTGTAACTAGCCTGTCCTTTTTTACATTTTTATATAATTTTGCAGAAATACCTAATTTTAATTGATTGAAAGATGCAGCATGGAAACACCATACTTCAGCCCACAGAGTCCACGCTGAACATCGATCATTCGTTCATACTGATTCTATATATTTTTTAAACTCCAGTTATGCACATTTCTCTCAGTCAACATGGGACAATGTTCCCATTCCATATCAGTTTTTCGCAAGCAGAAATGGCAACTGGAATGACTAATGCTGCACCTAGTTGCTATATATTTTGGATGTTTTGCAAAACTGCTGTTAAATTTTAATTGCTCAGGTGAAGTTATTTGCAAGGGAACCAGCACAGCATTTAAGATTAAGACAATTAAATAAAGAGCCATTTTTGTATTAATAAGGTAATGTGATTAATATTATTGCTTAAAATAACCGAAATACTCATGATCACTGAGAGCAGAGTTCATCAATATATTAAAAATCTAATTTTCTCTTCTGCCCTCTTTCTGTCTGACAACCCTAACCCCACCAACCCCCAAACATTCACTAGTCGATCACTGCCTAACTAGATTAAGGTGTCAAATTGATTTGTTTTATGGGTCTTTTGACTGTGCTCATTGAATATTTAGGAAGTTTCTTCAGCAAACACTGGGATTGGACATGTCCCACGGGAAGCATTAATCCGTCTCGGGAACAACTAGCTTGCAAAAAGAAGAGGCCTTCTCTTGTTCCTGTCACTTGTTTGTGATGCACCACTGAAAACCTTAAAGATCAAGATTACTATGTTTGTTTAAAAAAAACTAATTCGGGAACTGTTAATGTTTGATAAGCAAAAAGTGACACAAGTCTTAAATGCTGAGCCCTCATGTTTGAGTGGCTCTGTTGTTTTGGCCAGTGCATCTCTGGTATTTCAAATCTGTAACAATAGGTTTTAAATCTCCCTTTATACCCTTCTACCAAACACTGTCATGTGGACTTTTTTTTTTGTGTAGCCCCATTAGGTCATCTACAGGCCATTCTAGAAAAAATACCCTTTCTTTTTTCTCTATTCTTGCATGTAGGAGACAATGTCTTGTGACAATACTGAAGCTTAATCTCCATGTCAAAGCAATTTTCATTCCCGGGTGCGCAGGCTGCTATCGTTTTGTTATGTTTTGTTTCTTATACTAAAAGAATTAAAAAGGAACAGTAGTCGTCATGAGGCCTGCAGTTCTTATCTCAGTGTCTGGAAATTTGGACAGTGTATTTTGCTGCAGAGATAACATGGAAAGAACTCAGAGTTCAGCAAATAGTAATGGGTTTAAGTTCTATTGAAATCAACAGCAAATCAGATAATGGGGTCCTTCAGTTGTTTTTTTAATCAGGTCCCCGCAAGGCTGAATGGAGACAGAACAGACACACAGAGTGAAAATATAATTCTTGGATAGGTTAAGTACATGTTTGAACTCTTGCAGTCAGAGTGATTTGATGATGACTTAATCATTTTCTGGTCAATTATCTGTGAGGACCCTTGCAACTGGAAGGCAATTATGATGCAAGCTGGCCTTTAGGAGCTGCACCAGCTTCCACTTCTGTTTCCATGTTACTTAGCCTTCACTGCCATGAATTTTCATTCACTTCATTATCTTAAATTCACTGGAATAGAAACAACTTTCTGCTTTGTAATTACACACCCATTAACTGTCAGCTTGATAGAAGCAGGCAGCCCTCTTCGTGGCCAGAGCAACTGCTTGATAAGTGCTCACTGTGATTTTTGATTAATGCACACTTTGTGCCGTAAATGGGAAGAAAAATGATAGATGCCTATATTGAGAAAAGCCTGTCTGATGTACAGGCAGTATAAATTTACTGGTTTTAACTTGACTAATAGAGATTTAGCTGACCTTGAACATACATGAAATCCTATTGGAGAGGAGGCCAACATTTGTTACAGACCAGTGGGCCCCCATAAATGATCAGGGTCATCAAGCAACTAGGTCTGAAGTCAGCTACCATGAGCAATCCAACTTCCAAATAGTTTGACAATAGCTATGTCTGGAAGATTGTCCATGACCTTGACACTTTTATGGAGCGAGAGTGGTTTGAATAACTACTTTGAAAACCATCCACTTTGGTCACATCAGTTGCCAGCTGTGGCTAATATACAAGGTAGCTCTAAAGCCTTGACCTTTAACATTTTTTAATAGTTCTTGAAATAGAAATGGTGATGTTATTGAGGGACCGAGAAGAGGCAGAGTTTCTTAGTCAGTTTACATACAATAACTATTTGACTAAACATTAATTTTCAGTTCAAAATTAATGGCTTGGATATAAGTTTTCTTCATGAAATGGGTAAACTGGAAACAGTGCAACCCTTGCTATATGATTGTGTTCTTCAAAGTTGGTACAGCCAGAATATTTGCAATAGCGAAATTGGAGCCTTCTCCTCAGCGGGTGCCTTTTGGTTGTTTGTCAGGAGTTTTTGGGAGGCAGGAGTACTTTTAGACACTTTTTATGTCCCCTTGCCTTCCCTTTTGAAATTTGTCTGGTGCTGACCAGGCTCCTTTTGCATCCTAAAGGGCCTGTCCCACTTACGCGACCATTACAGGCGACTGCCGGCACTCTTGATAGGTTGCCAAAATTTTCAACATGTTGAAAATTCAGCGGCGACCAGAAAGACGTACGACTCTTTGGAGTCCTCTCACGACCATAGGAGACCTCCCACGACCATACAGGCGACCCCTGGCAACATGTCACGGGTGACCTCTCACGTCCATAGGGGAACTCTCACGACCATACAGCCTGTATTGTCGTGAGAGGTCTCATATGGTTAAGAGAGGTCTCCAAAGAGTCGTAGCATCTTTCTGGTCACCGCTGAATTTTCAACATGTTGAAAATTTCGACAACCTATCACGGGTGCCAGCAGTCGCCTGTAAAGGTCGCGTAAGTGGGACAGGCCCTTAATTCTCCTGGGAGCCAACCTAATACACTCCATGTCATTGAGGTTGAAGTAGAGACCTCAGCATTTGAAATCATTGGTCCCTATGGGACAGAGGACCCAACAATTTGCTCTAAACGTCTTTTCCACACAAGCTGAGCTCAGAATGCGAATGAAAATTTGGAGCTCAGAAGGGAGAAATTTGTCCTCTCACAAGCACTAAGTATCTATATTTTTAGCAGCTGTATACTGTTTGTAACCAAAAGTGGAATGTAGCATGCACCAATTACTTTAATGCACATTTGGTGCTGCAGACTCTGATATTTGTTTTGTTTTACCAGACTTCGTGCCTGACCTAGTTCAGTTCAACAGAAAGAATCCCTCAAAGTACATACATCTTCATTGTATTATTTTTCACTACAATACCTCTAAACTAGAGCATTAGTTACTGGGAACATTAAGTCTGATGGCTGTATTAAAATGGGTTAATTTACCCAATAACATTTCATCACTTTGAAACGTGATTGCCCGGATGATTTTATTTGTATGGAATTATTACACGATTGTGATTGTTGATAGTAAGCCACAATATCTATGTATGCATTTTCCACTTCTTTTTTTGGTGTCATCCTTTGTTGAAACAAAGAACCAAATGTTGAAAAGGCTGTGGTCCTTCTAGACCTTTTCTTATTTAAGTCTGACAGAGAAGTATCTTGGGTCCTATATATATTTCCATTAGGAAAGGACGTTTGTTTCTCCGCACTTTTTTGTGGTGCTCTACTTATCCACAAACGGATGTTTAGGTAAAATAAAAGAAAGGGAAATTAATATACAAAAGTGTAATTTTATAGTCCCATCTAAACTATTTCATCACGGAAATGAAAAAGAAGCCAAGATGTTAAACGTTAATTCCAACCTATCCAATGCTGAAAATTTACCATATCCATTTGAAGTCCATCATTTAAGATTTAGTTCTCGTGCAGGTTTTGTGTTGTTGCAATTGGGTGGAATAATGGTTGCATCTTATACATGCTAATATAGAAGGAAAAAAAAGTGTTTAAATAACTTTTCCCAAGATGTATTGAGTTTATGGAAAAAATGTGATTCAGCTGAACTGGAGGAATATATTAACTGAAGAGATTGTGCAAAGTATTTTTTAAATGTTCTTTGCACAATATGTTTCTATTGCACAATACATCTGTGGTGGATGTAGTATATACGTATGATCACATAAAATAGTTTTGGATTTATTATGGAACATAATATTTTATTTTAAATGTTATTAACTTAAAGCATAGTGGCTGATTGAAACTGAATCTGCTCATCCTGTTGTATTTTTTCGATTGGCAGTTTAATAGGTGCATCACCTCACAGCTTATCAAGTGGTTCAGCAATTTCCGAGAATTTTACTACATCCAGATGGAGAAGTTTGCTCGTCAGTCTATTAACGATGGGACAACAAGCACGGAGGAGCTGACTGTCTCCCGTGACTCTGAACTCTTCAGAGCCTTAAACATGCACTACAACAAAGCAAATGATTTTGAGGTACGGGCTTGTTTGTTTTTATGTGAGCATTCAACAATAAGTGTGAGGACTGATGTTAACACTGTTTGGGCAGCAACCCTAGTTTATCATATTTCATACAGAAATGTATATATTTAAAACTTTGAAAACAATGGAATCTTTGGCCGGCTGTCTGTTTTATTGCTCCCACATTGTGAGCTACTGAAAGTACAAGCTGATGAAAGATTAGTTACAATAATACTGTTGAAAATGATACTGGAAACCTAAGCAACACATCCTAACAATTTGTGCCTGCTAAAATTATGTTGCGATCCCAAGCAAATGAAATTAAATTCATAGCTCGAGGTCCTAGTGTTGAAAGTTTATGGATCGCTCTTTGTTGTCTGCTAATTTTGTGCTTTGACCTTGGGTGTTCTCAGCAGTTCGTCTTTGATGTCAGTGAAATTTAAATTCCACTGTGTCACCAAACTCTTAGTATGACGCAATCTTCTTTTTAGAGGTCACCCAAACTAAAATATTTAAACGTGTGGTGACCATGCCTACAATGTGGAAGGAAGTAAAACTAATTTTTAAATATACACCACATGGACCAATATTTTATAACTGATTATACTTTATTGTTTATAGCATGTTTACTAAATTATTCAGCAGATTTGTAAAAATTCAGGTACAGATAGGTAATGAAACAGGAATATGGTTGTATTAGTTTCATATCTAATTTTCCAAAGAAAATGCACTAGGAAGGAAATATAAAGTGTATTGCTGCTAAGCGCTAGGAATGATCTCATTCAACAAATTTATAATAGAAAATGTAATGAAGGGGAATTCAATGTTTTTTTTTTGAAATAGGAACAATTCTAAAAAATTGGGTCAATTTAGGAGAAATCTAGAAAACAAGTGCCAATGACAGCAATAAGTCAGAATAGTGATGGGCAAGTCGGATGTGAAGAGGAAATTGATGATTTGCACCCTCCAGTGAATAAAAGGTTGTATTGAGAAACGGTTAACATGAATTGAATCTGCCGTGAACAAAAATGGAATAGGGAGCAAAATATTCACTTGAAGTAACAAAATCTGCTTTAACACCACCCTGTTTCCTAATGAAATTTCTGGCTGTAAATAAAATGCTCGTTCATTTTGGTTGAACATATGAATTTGAGGCCATGCTAGCACAATGGTAAAGTCGTCTTAGACCCATGCTATTGAAAGGGCCTTAAGTAATGCCCCCTTTTCAATCGTGTGTTTTGTGGATGATTGGGGCAGTTGTGAATTGTGCCATTAATGGAGGGGTCAGCTGCTTCGAATCTTGAAGACGGGGGAGCACAATCAATAGTCAGAGGAAAGTTATTGGCAAGGGCTGTAGTGTATTCTTGCAAGTTGGGAAGGTTTGAAGTCAATGGGGTGTTTGAGACTGGTATTATGTCATCGTCGGTCAGCAGAGTGTTTTGTAAGTACTGAAGTTCCACAAGCTTGGGAAGTGTTTGGGAATCATTAGATTTTGGGATTATGTGGGAACGTCACAAATCAAGTCAAGAATTTAAAGGTGACCTACTGCAATTGGGTTTCCTGCCCTGGCCTGGACCATGCTAGGGAATGTCTGCCGTGAACCCCCACAAAAACAGGCGTCACAGACTATTCATACCCTGCTTCTGTATGAGGAGCTTCTGAATCTCATAGACGTCACAGAGATGGTATACAGACACACTTTGCATGTCATGGGATATCACAATGGTCTTTGGTGTGCAGTCCAAGTTAGCCACACAGAGGACGCAAGCATGAAAATGGTGGAATTTACAATCTTGGTGGTAAGTCACAGATTTATATTCATGTATTTTAATTTATCGTAGAATTAGGATTTGACATGGTGTTATGCAATTCAGTTTTGAGGCACAACAATTAACACTGCCATGGTCGATGTCTGGATTGACCATATTGACCAAACTGCTATTGGGGAAAATACATCCAGCATCCAATTTAATTGCACTAAGAAAGCATTTGACCCTTAAAGGCACAATTCTGCGTGGCTCATGAAGAAATCAAATTTGTCCTCTGCAACAGTGCTTGCACACTCGGGTCTTGCACACTCGGGTCTTAAGAAGAGGAAGGTAGGAGGGGAAGACAAGGAACTGCAGCTCAGGGGGAGAGGTTGCTGATAGTGGAGTTAAGTACGTAATTGGAAGAAAGAGAAGTTATGCAGAAAGGGAAATTTAGAGGAGGACATGATGCATTTGAAATGGAAATGATCTACGAACATCGGACTGGAGGTGCATTTCACCTATTGACTCTATAAGGCAATCAGCCGCGTAGACCAGTGACTCTTAAAGTCACCATAGCATAAAATGTTGTTGGTTCATTGAGCAATAGCAGCACTGGGTCCATGCTATTGATGATCCATGGTACACAATTCTCATTCCCACCCCACATTGAATGGAAAGACCTTACTTACCTCAAGTATTTTGCAAGTTGTAGGGTGGGAATCGAGTTTGTATATCATGGACCAGTGATCTGACAGCTTAATATCCAAAGGAGGAAACCTCTAGGTTAAATTCTGATTCTGCAGGGATTTGAAGTATTTGATGGGGGAAATATGCAGGGTGATGAAGGTCATGGAGATAAGCATGTGGACCAGAGTCGGGTTTGCCCCAATGGAAAGAGAGGGGGTGATGGGTTGGGTGGGGGCTATTGCTTGAAATTGGGGAATTCAATGTTCATACCTTTGGGTTGTAACCTATCCAGAACAGTACTTTGTATTCTATGTGTGCACATCCAAATATGCACACACATTTCTTCCACCATCTCCCACTACCCCTGTCACCATGCTCCTTTCCACTCCTCCGTACATACATCTACCATCCCCGAGTCCCATATTTGCCCTTCATCCCTCACCACTTTTCTATCCCCCTTGTCCCATTACACCCACATCCCTGCCTCTGGCTTAACGTCTCACACCTCATCTTCTTTCCTTGCCTTGCACCTTTTTGGCTGCTTTTCACCTCAAGCCTTGGTCACTTACTCCACCCATCTGCCAATCACCTCCTTCACTTGTATTCACCTAGCACATGGCAAGCTCTGCCACACCCCCACCCCTCTTTTCCAGCCTTTCCCTCCACTACATCAGTCCGACGAAGGGTCCCGACCTAGAACGTCATCTGACTAGTCTCTCCTCAGACACTGCCCGATCCACTGACTTCCTCCAGCAGCTTGCTTTGTGCTCGAGATCCCAGAATCTGCAGTTTCTCATATCTCCTTCTTTCTTTACCATCTCTACAAGCAATTGACGCAGGAAGGAACAAAATATTTGTCTGTAACATTTATTTTTTCAATGTTAGAAGGGTTGAACGAGTAATTATGTCAGTAACAGACAAACATAATTAATAGTCAGAAAATAATGCAGAAATATGTTTAAGATGTTTAAATGTTTCAGCCTAAGACAATTTCTGCTGATGAGTGGAGGACCAGTCCAATTGCAGGCCCGATTTAGAAGAAAGAGATGTTGAGAACTAGTCATACACTGTTTCAGGTTGTTTGGTTGGATCTGGTCTGTCTGTGTGCTTGTTTTGTTTGCACCTGCTTTGTTTAATGTGTGTAATACAATGCTGTTGTTATGTTATTTGAATAAACTAATCCTAAACTTCCTCATCAATCTGCTTTGCACTTTGAATCATTTTTATATCTAGCATCACTATTTATTGCACAGTGATCAATTCATTTGCAATGCAAGAATTAGCTTGCGGCATCGTTTTGCAAGTTCCTATAGAACTTGGGAGACTAAGATTGAGATGGTACTTTTGCAAAGCCTATGGCAGATGAACAACATTTCAATATTTGTCTATAAATTAGTATCCATTCATAAACTGATTTGCCCATAACTTTCTGTTTTTATGCAGTGAGGGTGCCATTGGCAAAGACAGAAGTTAGTACCTATCCTCAATATTGACTAGAATATGGATGGTGGGGGAGTTTGCGATGATAATGCTATTGAATGTATCAGCTTGTGTTTGAATATTGTTTAGGTGATTCTGCATTTGGATGCTGACTGCTATATTTGCCAAGGAGCTGTGAATGGAATTTGGAAAAACGAGGATGGTTGATATAAGTGATTCAATGTGCAAAGCTGCTTGTTGAGGAAGTTTAGAATCCAATTTATTCAAATAACAAGACAGCTGTATGACACAACATACATTAAACAAAGCAGGTGAATACATTAACAGACCAGTAGGAACCAAATGACAGTGGTGTATTCGTATGTCTTCTGTGGCTGCATCTTGACTGCCCTGAATCTTATAACTCAAACTGGCAATTGGAGTTATCCACCAATGCTCAGCAGAAATAGTCTTGGGCTGAAATACTTATCTTTTAGCAGTGCAGGACCCTCTTGAACTATCTATTTTCTGTCTTTAATTAGGAATTACAAAATGAGCAAAATTTTGAAATCCACAATAGCTGAATTACTTTCACTATACTTGGTTTTACTTTGCATTCTATATCACATTGTCAAACTTCTTAACACCTCTTGTTGTTAGCAGAATATTCTGAACATTTCTAAATAAACTCTCTTAATGCTTCTGACTAGCTCTTTTTTTTAAATAATCCCTTGATGTGATTTTAATGGCATATAATATATTTGCATAAACTTCAGATTCTCTGTCGATTCCCCTCCGTTGAATTCTGGTGGATTTATTTATCCTGTTTTTCCAGTAAATAAACTAATGCTCTATAGCAGGAGAGGAAATTTGTGTCTTATCTCTTATGAGTATTGGAGCTGCTTTCTTCTTGGGCTGAGCTGTTGCTTAAAGATCTCATCATCTGTTTAACACCCTGCAGCTCCAAATTTCTGTACTTTGAAAGCAAATGACTTTTTTTGACCTATCATCTCTTTAATCTTGCCTATTATTCCTGTTTTGTGATCTGAACTTGTATTCCTACTACAAAGGGAAACATTTAAAAGGGATGTGAGGGGGTAACTTTTTCCACAGAGTGGGTGATGGTAAAATGGAAAGAGCTGCCAGTAACAGTAGCAGGTGTAATTATGACATTTAAAAGATCTTAATTCAGGTACATGCATAGGAAAGGGTTCAAGGGATATGGGGTAAACACAGTCGAATGGGACTAGCTATTGGCATGAATAATTTGGGATAATGGTGCCTGCGTTTGTGCTACATGATTCTGATTCTAATGCATTTAGTTATTTTCCTGGGGATGTGTTACTACTGTACCTTTACACAGTCAACCATTGTCCTAAAACCCCTCAGAGATATTTATCACCTGGTGTCTACCTCGCCATTGTAGCTAATATTCTTTTGTCAGCATTACCTGACATTGCATTATAACCACAAGCATCCCCACGTCTGACCTTTTATAATGGAAAGTTCATTGATGTAGCTGTAAAGAAAATTGGTGATAGGATATTTCATGAGAGTACCTACAGTGATGTCCTGCGTGGGATAATGAAGCTTCCAACATCCACGATCATTTTCCTTTGTGTAATGCATGATTACAATTATTAGAATAGTAACGGAACCATGTAGCGTGGAAACAGGCCATTCGGCCCACCTCGATAATGCTGACAAATGGGGACCCATCCTTATTAATCCCATTTTCTAGGACTTGGCCCAGAGGTTTCTAGACCTAGGGAATTCTAGTGCTCACTAGGGCACTAGAAACGTTTTTCTACAGTCTACCCTATCAATATCCTTCATAATTTTAAAAACTTCAATAACGCAACCTCCTAACTACTTCCTCTGCTCCAGAGAAAACAGACCTAGCCTCAGCAGTCTCTCTTCAGAACTGAAGAACTAAATTCCAGGCAACATCCTCATGAATTGATATTGATATTCATTGACTTTTTTTTCATTGTGGAGTTGTAACGTTACACTCAGATAAACGTGACCTCGATGTCATGAGCACTCTCACCGTGCCTTGTTAATTCAACTGTTTGTTTCATTCTTGGGCCATGATTGTGATGTGGTCTGGAGTCGGCAAGCCCTGACTAAACCAAAAATGAATAATATTGAGCATGTTATGGCGAGGAAATGCAGCTTATAGTTCTACGGACAATACCTTCCATTACTTTCTGGCAAATGAGAAGATACCAGCTAGGTAGAAATGAACTGGATTGAATTTGTCCGTGTTGTTTTGATGATGCGATAAATCTGGACATTTTTCCACATTGCCATGCTTATTAAAATCTTGTAACCAACAGTTTATTAAAATCTTGTGACCAACAGGATGAAACGGTTTAATTAGAGTTGTGGAGTACTACTTCTGGACCACAGCTTTTCCCTCTGCATGCCGTTCTATACCGGAAGTATTTGGTTGTACCCATTGCTCTCAGTGATTTTCAATATCATGTGAATTAATTCAAATTGGTTGGAAACTGAAGGAAAAAGGAAGTGTAGATGGAGAACATGGATAGGTATTGTTTCGGGTCAAGACCCTTCTTCAGACTAACATGGATAGGCAACATTTTGGGACGTATTCTAACAATGTTTCTTTTGAACTACATTTATTTTGTGATTTTTCTTGACCTAAAACATTGCCTCTCCATGTTCTCTTCTTTAGCGATGCTGCCTGCCCTGCTGAATTACTACAGCACCTTTATTTAGAAACTGACCTCTTCAGTGGTGGGGACTTTGTGTGGAAATAAGACTAAATAGATTATCCATTCAATGCTGCTAGCTGAAAATATTTGCAAATACTTCAGCATTGTCTTTGGCGTAAGCATACCAAGCTCTACCTTTCTAGATGATGGGAATTTGATCCTGTCAAATGTTCATTTGCCCCTTATAATGCAGAATGCAGCAGTCCTGCAGTACTATTCAGGATGGAGGAGTATAATTCAACAGCTCAAGGAAGATGGTAAATGATAATCAGGAGGGTGCATCCTTTTATTCTGGAGTCACTCTGACTGCTTTAGACCAGAAGTACTCAGCTAGATGAACCTACTTTGCATCTGATCCAAACCAGAAATACTCAGCCTTCAACTTGTACATTTCTTTTGGAGCTAATGTCAGAAATGCATTCCAATAATTGAAAGTTTTTTCTTTTATACATTTATTTAGTGCTTTTTAAGAATTAGTTACCAAAACAGATAGAGGAGTAAAAGAAAGTAAAACCAATCTTCAATATTCTTCTGCATGAATTGTGTGTTGTTGCTATAGAACTATATAAAGAAACAACAAGTACATGATTACTGTCTTAACACACAAACAATATGTGCAGCTGTCTTTAAATAGATGCTCTTCTCTTTTTAGAGATTATGAACTTAATGTCAGTAACGCACATAGTTTCATTTTGTGGCAATATTTTGAATATTGAGGCTAGAGGTATTTTTATTCAAATGTAGAGCCCAACATTATGAAAATTACATTCATTCATCACATGAGCCTTGCTGTTGAAATGTCTTGTGTTATATTATCTTTAAAACAATAGGCAAATTGGAGCATGAATGAGCAGGAATCTTGAGGCAGGTCCGCATAGGTTAATGTGAACAGAAGGTAGAAGTATGGTTACATCTTCTGTGAATTAATCCATGATTTGCTATTGCGTGCCAATTTTGAACTCTTTAGTGTCAACCTGAATGGACAATTTAATCCTGTTTTGTCATCCACAAAATTCAAATGAGGCAGGACAGGGAAGGGAAGGTATTTTAGAAAAAGATGGATTAGCACCTTTCAATAAATTATTATGAATATTATACAGGTCTGCTTGGTTTGGCCTGAGACCTTGTGTGATTCCCTGCAAAAGAATGAATGATCTGGTAAATTGACAAGTAGACGATCATTGACTTCCACTGTAAAGTCCAGACTCACAATTAGACTTTAATGCTGCTTGCAACATCTTGCAGAGAAATGGCAATATTATGCGCCCTGTGTATTTAATTCAGCTTTGTTTCGGTTTTGAGATGCAGCGAGGAAGCAGGCTCTTTGACCTACCCTGACCCAAAATCACCCCATACACTGGTCCTATCCTACACTCTAGGGACAATTTACAAACATTGATTAACCAACAAACCCGGACGTCTTTGGAATGTGGGAGGAAACTGGAGCACCTGGAGAATACCCACACGGTCATAGGAACCCTTCAGACAGCACCTGTAGTCAGGATCGAACCCGGGTCTCTAACCCTGTAAGGCAACAACTCTACCACTGCGCAACTGTGCCGCCCAATATTCTTGTCACAAAGGTTCCAAAGAAGCTAAAAACACACAGATACGTATTCTTTTTGTTAATCCACATAACAAATATTCAACCAACATGTCAATTCTTCACCTTGCAGAATCCGATTCATGCTAGTTAACATACGAAAACATTGATGTGTAAAGGATCCTGTCCTATGTTCAATGTTTGCGTTAAATGGAAGCGAGGCAACTCAGTTCTACAAAACATGATATTGTGCTAACTTGTTTGCATTTTTTGTTCTTCTGAATGCAGCACCATTATTTGAATATACTCCTGATAAGATGCACAAAACCACTGTTCCAAGCACATGTTAAGCTGTCACTCCTCAATGTGGTTTTAACTCGGCCTATACAATGCTCTCGCTGACCTGAAATATACAGCTTTTGCTTTCTAGCCTTGGCTAAATTTAAAGAAGGTAATTAATTAATTAACATTGCCCATAAATTGCCCCGAAGAAGCCTCTTAGAATTTAATTTGCCTTCAGTCTCTGGCAGAATAGAAAAATTATGTTAAATGAACCTCATTCATACCCTAAGCCAGTTTCCATTCTTTAATTGAGACCTGGTGTCACATGGGAGATATTACCATTGTATCTATACAGATTTGCAGCTAATTTTCTGAAAGTTCATACTTATCACGTATCAACATATGTATTTATTATTGTTACGTAATTGCATTCGAATATGTATTTGTTAGGATTACGTTATTCATACGGATCAACAAAGGAACTATGAATCAACAAAGGATAGGCAAACGAGAAACTATCGTGTTTAAAATTCTAAATTATCGATCAGAGTTGGCAGTGCACATGAGCTGTCAAATTTTAAAGAATTTGCAGTTTCTTTTGACCAAGATTTTTATTTCTATATTTAAACTGACCATTTACAGCTGAGAGTATGATTTGGAACAAAGTGTTGCACATTTACAAGAAATAAAATCAGGAAAGTTGGGGAGTACTTGGCATCAGGCTGCAACTGTGGAGAAAGAAATGGAGTTAGCCTGTCAGATCGATGAGCTAAGAATCTAATTGTATCATTAAACATAATCAATTACTAGTACCTGTATATTATCATGTACAGGTGCACAACCTTTTATCCGGTGTTCCGGAAACCGAAAACCTCCGAAAACCGGCCATTTTTTCCAGGATGTCATCGGCACACCAAAGCTCGCGTTTGGCGCCAAACTTGACCCGAAACGACCCACGGTCAACCCAGGTCTGTACTACTGTAGCGGCTGCCTCCTCCCCGGAGACCGGGGAGACACTTAAACATCTGTAAATCATTGCTTAAATGTTAGTCAGTTAGTTTGGAGGGCTTTTATGTGAAGGGGGGGTTGAAGGGGTAAACTTTAATTCTTAGTCCCCTACCTGGTCGGAGAGACGGGGAGCGGTCAATGCCTTACCGGGTCGCCGTGCAGTAAGCTCCGCAGCGCTGTGGCCGCTCAACTCCCAGCTGGGGCTGCGGGCGGCGCCGGTTGTAGCTCCGACCCCGGCAACTCTACCCCTGGCTGCGAGGCGCTCCAAATCCACCGCCGCCCGCGGCCGGACGCCCCCCACCCCAGCTCCGCAAATGTTGGGAGTCAGCGGCGTCGCAGCGCTGGGATACCAGCGGGGAGCGGGCAATGCCTTACCGGGTCGCTGTGCGGTAAGCTCCAGGGCGCGGAGGCCGCCTTCTCCCAACATTCGCGGAGCTGGGGCCGCGGGTGGCGCTGGATTTGGAGCGCCTCGCAGCCAGGGGTAGAGTTGCCGGGGTCGGAGCTACAACCGGCGCCGCCCGCGGCCGGACGGAGCCCCCAGCTCCGCGATGTTGGGAGTTGCCGACCAGGTAGGGGACTAAGAATTAAAGTTTCCCCCTAAAGTTTCTCCCACCCCACCACCACCACATAAAATCCCTCCAAACTAACTGACTAACATTTATGCAATGATTTACAATGATTCCCCAGTCTCCGGGGAAGAGGCAGTCGCTCTAGACTTTTCAAGCCGTCCGCGCTACCTACCTAATCTACACTAAAAATCTTCCATTCGGAAATCCGAAAATGTCCGAAATCCGACAAGTGTCTGGTCCCAAGGCGTTCGGATAAAAGGTTGTGCACCTGTACTGCATTTGCTGCTTGTGCAAATGTGGATGTTTTTGATTGTTAGCTGAAGATATTCAAAGTGTTAAGCTATAGATCATGGTGTGCAGGTTGTTAAAATGCTCTAATGATTGGTAACAAGTTTTTTCATTAATCAAAATCCGTTAAGTGCAAAACACAAATGTAAAATTGTGATGAACAAAACTTCTCAGGCAAAACTAAATATTTTTTTGTATAAAATATCAGAAGCAGCTATAATGTTAGCCACTGTACCTGAGGGAACTCTGAAACAAATCAGCTGTACTGTATTTTTTTTTCTGCAGCATTCCAGATAATTTGGTAATCCTTTTAAGAAAGTAATCACACTTTGAGTTCCAAGTATGAATAGAAGCAAGGAGTATCATTATACCTGCAAACCTGAATAATCTGGTTGCTATAGAAATTGCATGCCTCTTTTCATAACATATTACGATACCAATATCAGCCAACCTTACCAGTCTGGAAATTGAACCATTTTGATCTCATTCCTGCATTCAATAAAATTTTCACATGTTTTTCTCACTGGCTCTTGCTGTCTCTCCATCCAACATTTACTCACCAACCTTTCGCCCATGAATAAATTTAAATTTATTCTTTTAGTTTATTGCGCCTGGGAAAATTTCTTAAAACACATTTCTATCTGTTGTCTGTACTGATATGAAGAATTCCAGTCCATTGCTTATCTCTTGGTTCTCTATAGTGCAAGACGCAATGTAATAGTCTAAGGACCACTGCAGGACCACCTTGTTGGTGATCATGGGGAAATGCTGCATTCATGGTTGAAGTTTGGTGTGTTGCTCAGTATCATGGGCAAGGAATGAGAAGGAAGTGAGAATTGTTGTAGATTAGATGATTTGCATTTTGGTGATAATAGGCGTTGCCTGGATTGGACCATGAACAGTGTGTGATTAGAATAACTCAGGTGATGAATAACTCGGGTGAGGGGGTGTTTGGAAAGTCGGAAAGGAAAAGATTTTATAGGATGGCAAATTGCCAGACTATATTAGCAGAGAAAAATACTTCTAATCAAAGGCAAGGCAGAGAAAAATGATTCGAAAGACATAAATGACGGCCTGTGTATAAATTGGGAAGTGTAGGGTATAGGATAAATCGGGAATTTAGAGCTATGTGCAACAGCATGATCAAGGAGATTTTAACCCGGGTATAAAATGAATAGTTCAAATACTGTCAATGACAAATTTTGTTTATGTGTAAGAGATAGCATTCTAGATCAGTATGTTGTGGAACCAGCAAGGGTACCACCCTGAGGCCAGATATCCTCCTGGTCTCAGAGGCGACCAAAAACATTGTCTTGTTGGAACTGACAGTGCCGTGGGAGGACCGTCTGGAGGAGGCCCACGAGAGGAAGATGGCCAAGTATGAAGAGCTGGTCATAGTCTGCCGTAAGCAGGGCTGGAAGGCAAGGTGTATGCCCATCGAGGTTGGCTGCAGAGGTTTTGCAGGGCAATCGCTCTACAAAGCCTTGAATGCACTGGGCATCAACGGAGTGGCAAGGAGAAGGGCCATCAAGAATACCACAGAGGCAGTGGAGAAGGCCTCGAGATGGCTCTGGATCAGGAGAGGAGGTCCATGGGGAGGAGCGAATGCCACCTGAACACAAGTCGTGGTCTGATCAACCACGGCTGGGTCGCCTGGGTGAGGGTGTCTGATGTTGAAAGACCCGAAACACCCAATGACCCCAGGTTACATCACTGATGATGTGTTCAGGAGCATCTATCGATGTATTTGTATCAATCAAAGAGCTAGTATTGTGTAATGAGAAATGTTTAGGTGATAGTATGGTGGATAAGAGGCGATTCAAGAACAAATATGAAAGCATTTTATATAAAGGTTTAAAGCAATTTAGATGTGCATGATACTTCAGATGCTGGTATCTTATTCTGGAGCAAAAAAAAGAAAACTGCTGGAATTCAGCAGGTCATGCAGCATCTGTCAAGGGAAATGGACAAACTACATTTTGGGTCAGGGCACTTCTTCATACTGATGACTCCGAAGGAAGAACATTTAACTGTTAAACAAACTGAACATTTTGTCTGTCTTCGTGGAAGAAAAAAGCCTCCCATAAAAGAGATCTGCAGAATTAGTGAGTAAGGGTCTCCTGAAAATGAGCATTGGTGAAATTAAAGAATTTGAAAACTGCTAAAATGATGAGCAGTGTCTTAAAGTTCTTTTTGGGAGGTAGCTATGGAGAATTGTGCTGAACAAGATGTCATGTTTGGAAATTGCACATGTTTCCAAAGATTGGAAAATGAAAAATTAAGACACCAGGAGGGAGAAACGAGGAACTACAGATCAATTAGTCTGATGTTAGCCAGGTAAATGCTGGAGTCTAATTTTAAAGAAGTTCTTAGAAAAAAGGATGCCTTGGTGAAAAAAAATAGTTTGGCAAGATTCAATGTGGGTTTGGGAAAGAGAACATAAATCTGCTAAAACGTTTTGAGATTGTAACCAATAGTGTAAAAAGGGATGCTGCAGCTGATGTGAATATGGACCTTTAGGGTAAGGGGTAGAAAGAAAACATATTTGATAAAGGGGCAACACGTTCTGCTATGTACATAACAACCTGGTCAATACGTTAATGAGAAAAGCTAGGGAGGAAAAAACAAACTAAAGGGTATATTAAACATGAGAAATAAGTTTGAATCAACTATCTTTGGTGTTTTTGGGCATGGTGCAATAAATGTTGGGATTGGAAGCAATTGATTTTGTTTTAAAATCTTCTCTTTACTTGTTACCTTTACAATCATTCATTTCTTCTGTTATGTTGTGCTTGTGTTCTATTTACTCCATCCCTTCTTATTGCTTATTACATGTTATTGCCAATAATTATCTCAATTTCTTTCACCTGTGGTACTCTCAACAGATATCTCAGGTTTGCTGTTTACAGCATTTTCTGTTGTTTTAAAAACGTTTATTACAGATTTCCAACATCCACATTTTGTTCAGGATATTTCTAGATTTTACATTTTATAAGATCACAAGATCGCCTGGAAAAGTACAGTAATTCAAAGAATGACATTTAACTGGAATTAGAGTTTGATCTTTAGGTTTTATTGACATTTTTAGTAATGTTGTCATACAGAATGGAAACTTGTCCATGCCATCCAACATGCCCCATCTAAGTTAGTCCCATTTACCAGTGTTTGTCCCATCTCTCTCGAAACCATTCCTATCCATGTACCTGCCCAATTGTCTTTTAAAAGCTGTTATGGTATCAACTAAGCTGCCTCCTCTGGCAGCTTCTTCCCTATACCCACCACACTCTGAGGGATATTAAACAAATTGTATGGGAAGTTAATGTTGCTGTACCATTTCCAGGGCTGGATTTCTCTCTGGATTTCTCTCTCCCAAACTAATTATATGCATTTCATGTACCCAACTACAATGCAGTCCAAACTCCTTGATATTCTTTGCTCCATGAACTTTCTTCCAATTAACTGTTACACAAAGCTGATGATGCTTCCAACTCTTAATTATGATAGCGCTCCCAATTATATTCCTGCAAGGGGAGGGCGAACTTGCAATAATGTATCCAGCTTTACTGGTGCAGAATGTTTCTGTTTTTTAATTTAACATTTTTTGAGCATTTTGAAATGTTTATCATCTGAAACTTAGCAGAACTATTCTATGGTTTATTTCTTTTAATGCATTTTTCTGGCTTGGGTCAATCACATCAAGATATATAAAAGGCTTCTCTGTTAGAAATTTGTGAAAAGTCTGAGATGAATAAATGTCGCTTTAGTTGAAATCTAGATATTGAGATTACTCCTTGGGGCTCCATTGCTGTAGGTTTCCAGATAGATAGATAGATAGATAGATAGATAGATAGATAGATAGATAGATAGATAGATAGATAGATAGATAGATAGATAGATAGATAGATAGATAGATAGATAGATATAGATAGATAGATAGATAGATATAGATAGATAGATAGATATATAGATAGATAGATAGATATATAGATAGATAGATATATAGATATATAGATAGATAGATAGATAGATAGATAGATAGATAGATAGATAGATATATATACACACACACACCCACACACACACATATATATATATATACATAGATATATTCATATATATACATAGATATATATATATATAGATATATATATAGATATATATATATATATATATATATATATATATATATATAATTATAGACTATTCTTATATATAGATTACGGGGATACAAACATTCATATACGTCATTTTAAATTCGGGACTATATTTGGCTACAAACCAACCGATCTGCACCTTCGTCGTAAGAAACTCCTGCCAAAGGGGCCACATCACAGTAATTAATCCTTTAGATTAATTAACAGTGAGTGCATTGACAGTTGGTACTGGCACGAACAAGCATGGCCAACAGAAAATATAATAAAGCTCCATTTAAAATTAAAACTGTATATATTTTAAAAAGTGATTACTGGCCGGTAATCTAATCTAGCAATTCAGATGTCTGTTATAAACCACTCAAACATTTTTCTCGCACTTTATGTCACCATGTCAAGGCTTCAATCAAATAACTGCCTCGTAATCATTTCCAGGTATCCATTATTCTCCACAAACCTTTCAAAATTGTGTGGTTTTGTGTAATGCATTTACAGAATATTATTAAGTTTATAAAATAAGTGGTTGGAGGAAAAAGACGATCAGTTATATACTCATTATTTTCATCAGGGTTTAGATGTACTCTGATGGAAGAACACTAGTCTCATTTAAAATTGTTTTTGGCATAGTCACCAGTCGGTAACACTTGTGGACCTTACATGGATGGACCTTACACTGGATGAGTTTAAGAGAGAGTTAGATAGAGCTCTAGGGGCTAGTGGAGTCAAGGGATATGGGGAGAAGGCAGGCACAGTTTATTGATAGGGGACGATCAGCCATGATCACAATGAATGGCGGTGCTGGCTCGAAGGGCCGAATGGCCTCCTCCTGCACCTATTTTCTATGTTTATACGTACATGGAATAAACAATTTAAGGACAACAGGATCACAAAATCCTTAAAAGACATCAAGCGATCTAAATTCATTAGCAGTCCTTTTTTAAACAAGGGTGATGAAAAATATTGTCCTCCATTTCCCTCCCCAACTGCCATTGGCCTGCTGCGTTCCTCCAGCAGTTTGCTTTTTTTTTTTGCTCAAGATACCACCATCTGCAGTTTCTTGCCTTCACTAAAGGTAGAATCGGTGATATTGGATTTTAAAATGATACGTAGAGCCACATCAGCCAACATGTCCCACCTGCCCGCATTTGGTCCATATCCTTCCAAATCTGTCCTATCCATGTACTGAACTGATTCTTAAATGTTGGAATAGTCCCAGCCTCAACTACCTCCTCTGGCAGCCTGTTCCATACATCCACCACCCTTTGTGTGAAAAAGTTGCCGCTCATATTCATATTAAATCTTTTCCCCGTCACCTTAAACCTAAGTCCTCGATTCACCTACTTTGGGCAAGCCACACTGTGCATCCACCCAATCTATTCCCCTCATGATCATATACACCTCCATAAGATCACCCCTCATCCTCCTGCGCTCCATATGTAGTACAACCCAACTTGAGTGAGAGCTTAAGAACCAGCTTATTGCAAAAGTTAGCAATGCATTAATCTTATCCATTATATAAATCGAGTAACATTTGTAGTTATCTTCTCCCTATTAGTTTTTAATTTATTTAAATATTAGGTACACGGTAGCTAATGAAATAGTGCTTGCAGTTGGTTATTTAGCTTGCTGCAGCGGATGTGAAAACCTCTTTATACAGGTGACAAACTCTGATGTGACTGCAGAGTCACTGGAATAGTAGCTGCTGTGTATTTAGAATTGGTGCTGTTAGATTTTAAATTAGTTTATTCAATTATCATGACAGTTGCAAAAACACATGTTAAACAAAGCAGGCTCATGATCTATGAAATTACAATATTAACAGACTGGTCCAAACTGCTGGCTGCATTGTATCTGTGCTGCCCCCATTTTCTGATAGCTCTGTTTCCTGTACCCAGGTGAAAGTTTGTAGAGAACCTCACCATTCAGGGAAGATAGTCTTATGCTGAAATATATAGGGGTTAGGGGTGCAGGAAGATTGTTCCCGATGTTAGGGAAGTCCAGGACAAGGGGTCACAGCTTAAGGATAAGGGGGAAATCCTTTAAAACCGCGATGAGAAGAACTTTTTTCACACAGAGAGTGGTGAATCTCTGGAACTCTCTGCCACAGAGGGTAGTCGAGGCCAGTTCATTGGCTATATTTAAGAGGGAGTTAGATGTGGCCCTTGTGGCTAAGGGGATCAGGGGGTATGGAGAGAAAGCAGGTACGGGATACTGAGTACGGGATACTGGATGATCAGCCATGATCATATTGAATGGCGGTGCAAGCTCGAAGGGCCGAATGGCCTACTCCTGCACCTATTTTCTATGTTTCTATGTTATGGGAGAATTGGGTTAAGAGGGAGAGATAGATCAACAATGATTGAATGGCGGAGTAGACGATGGGCTGAATGACCTAATTCTGCTCCTTAACTTATGACCTTATATACGTGCACTTTTTAAGTTTTGGTTGCTTGGTGCTATCGCACATCGATCTGTTTCTGTCTTTTAATTATGGAGCTACAGAATATTTGACATTCAATGCCGTGAAACTCATCCATGCATGGATATCGCATTATCAGTTCTCCCTGTTTATAACCTCTGCTTTCTTTGCATTCCAGCTCACTTTGCAGAACTTCTTACAACTCTTAGTGCTAACAGAATGCCGTGACAATATCTTAACAACTCCTTGTGATGCCCTTTTACTGCCTCAGTTTCATGATCCCTTCACATTTGTGGTAACCTTTCCCATTTATGGCCAGTTTATTTCTCTTATATTGGGTGTCTGGTAGATTTGTCATGTTGTGCATGCATGATTACTTTGTAGTGGTGGAAAGAATGTACTGGGGTTTAAGCATCTTTTGATTTTGCTAATGGCATCATTCCTGGGTGAATGTATCATTCTAAAAATCTTTGTCCTTAAAAACCTTTCAAAGCTGAAGCTTCTTGTTTCTATATCTTAAAAACAAACTTAACCGGTTTTAAACCTATCTAAAAACATAGGTAATAACAGCAGGTGAAGTCACCCAGCCCATTTTGAGACTGCGTAGAAATTTATCAAGATCGCAGTTGATCCTCTGCCCCCCTCCATTTTCATGCGCTTTCGACATCCTTCCTGTACTCAGCCTCGTTGTTGTTTGAGATCCTGCCCAAGATCGTGGTATCATCGGAGAATTTGTAAATGGAGTTAGAGCAGAATTTGTCTGAATAGCGATTAATGTTTAGAGCAGTGGTTCCCAACCTTTTTTTGGCCAAGCCCCACCTAATCACCTCTAAAATCCTGATGCCCCCCCTCCCCCATGTGGTGATATATAATTCTTATCATTTAAAAAGTGAACTCCGTTTCAGCTGAAGAAGCTTAAAACGCCAATACCTTGGTTTAAACAAGCTTCAAAAGAACATGGCATCCATGAAAAAGAAAAATGAAATAAACAAAAGAGAGTTAATGTTCTGAGCAAGAAATTACTAAAAAATTGTTTAAAAAAAAAAAGAAAAAAACATTAGGTGGTATTAAAATTATAATAATGATTAATATGATCATAAAAGAATATTCACAGGTAATAAAGAGAGAGAAATTTTCTATATTAGAATATTGAAATATTTGTGGATTGTCTCATACGAAAAATCGAAAATTTGGACCCAGACCTCCTCAGTCGCGCTCAATTGCCCCCCTTAAAAATCAAATTGCCCCCCTGTGGGGCGTACGCCCCACGTTGGGAACCACTGGTTTAGAGAGTATTGTAAGTGACTGAGAACACAATGGCACCAGTGTTGGAGAATAATTGTGGAGGATGCTTTGTCATCGATCTTTGCTGATTGTAGCCTATGGATCAGGAAGTTAAGGATCCAGTTGTGGTGCCGTTGGGGCTGCTGAGTCCTAGGCCCATGTGTTTGGTCAAAATTATGATATTTGAGGCGGAGCTATGGTTCATAAATAGGAGTCTGAACTGGGTGTTGCTTGTTATCCACATGCTTCAGGAATTGGTATAACGCCAGAGAAATGGCATCTGCCGTTGGCCTGTTGCAGTAGTTGGTGGATTACAGTGGAGGCTGGAGTTGATGTACACCATGATCAACCTCTCGAGGCACTTCATGATGGTGGATGTCAGAGCCACAGAATGGTAGGGTGGGTTGGCGGATGTGGGGGAAAGATCAAATATCTCAGTGAATGCTTATGAAATATGAGTAGGCTATTATTACCAAGACACTGATTGACTGCCACAACTACAATGCGAGTCAGTCACTGCTGTGCAAGGGCCCAGGCACGTACAGTCGCACTCTTCTGCTCTCACGTTCTCTTGTCCTTGCATTCCCTCTTGCTCTTTTCTCCACAACAACCCCCCCCTTAGGAAATAGCAGTTTAATTTGCATTTTTGTGCATTTCTTCAATTGATTGACTGTCAAGCGTGAATAAACCAATAATCTGACAATGGTGACTATGCACACTTCCTCCAAGCAGTTAATTGTTGCTGTAGCTGGGAAAATCCAAAATGTAGCTGGATTATTATTTCCGCAATATTACAAAGATTTTATTCACATTTTACGTTTTGTTTTCAATGCATTTAATTTAAAACAATTGCAAAGAACAACTTCTTACAGAGGATGGTGAATCTATTGCATTTCTCTGCTCCAGAGGATTGTAGTTGCTAGAATAGTTGAGGGTAGATAGGAAATTGTTGAAAGATCAATGAGTTGAGTGCTATAGGGATTGGCAGAGAAGGTGAGGCCGGGTGCAGATAAACCACAAGGGACCCAGTGGCCTAGCCCTGCTCTCTATTTTCTTATATTCTTATCTAATTGAGTTTAAACACTTAGAAAAATTATATCAAATGAATGTCCCTTATTTATACAGCTCTGCTGTATAATTTAGATTTACTTAATAAATTGAAGAATGGTTAGGACTATATACAAGAACTAACCATCTAACTGTTTCTCTTTGTTCTTCGATTAGGTGCCTTTAAGGTGCTTTTTGCAGGGTGCTTCTGATGTCTTCTGTGAGCAGGTAAAATTTTCACACAGTAGACCCTGTGTGTTTTTGGGAATGATTTCCTAACCTGCTTCTTGGACCTGATTATGCCAGTACTCCAGGTTGTTGAATAGGCTCAGGCAGTTGGGAATATCCTTTCTTTCTCTTTCCTACCATCAATTAGTGGTGATTGTCTGGTCAAGTGAGAGGCATTTGAGTCCAACAGCAAAAGAAACGGTAACAGCTATGAATGGTGACAGTCTTTTCTTATTGTGCAAAGTTCACTTGCCTAGCTTATGTATGATAAATTTATGCTCTAATAATGGGCACAATCTTCAATAGAAGAAGTAGGGCTGCAGCACGGCTAGGTCGTATTTCCACGTCTCTGTCCCGGGTCTGCTATTTATCAACCTATACATATACACACACAAATTAGTTTGTGCACCGTGGTGTGGCTCAATGAGCAGCTTCTGTTTGAAGAAGCAGCTGACCTGGTGGAAACACATTCAAACCACGGGTGCTTGCACTCAATGAAGTGTGGAGTCGATACATATGTTTCATTCCCAGCATCAATGATTCCTCTTCCATTTTGGACTTGCAGGCCCTACATTAATGAGGGAGGACTTGATTAGAGTGGGAGGGACGTAGGCTGGGAACAAAAGGTATGCATCACACTGCATACCGACTAGGATCCTGCAAAACTATTGTCAGATTTATTTTTCGGGAATGAGCAGGATGAGGATTTATAGTGTGAACATGCATGCAAGGGATGTGTACCTCGTGAAAACCCAGCTCACACTCAGCGTGCAGATTCTGTACAAAGAGTCAGAAGTGAGAAGAGTAAAAACTCTATATATGAAGCCTTTCTCCGAGTTCACTAGTTTTGTCACTCCTCACAGATACATCTCTCCCCTCCTTTGCTGCAGCTATGGAAAAGCACAAATGCATGCAAAGCAAACACCTAAATCATTTAATTAGATGTAGTAAGGAATTGCAGATGCTGCTTTACACTGAATATAGACACAAAATGCTGGAGTAACTCAGCGGGTCAGGCACCATCTTTGAAGAAAAGGAATAGATGTTTTGGGTCGAGACCTTTCTTCAATCTGTTGCCTAACCCACTGAAATCCTCCTGCATTTTGTGTCTATCTTCATTTAATAAGGTGGCAGCCTGAATTTAGCAAGCTGCCTGGGACTACAGGACTATGTGGATGTATTGTTAACCCTACCTCCTATTTGTCTGCTCCAAGACAAATAAATTATTTCGTGACAATATCAGTCCTTTTGCATTTAATAAATGTATGTGTCAACTCTCTTTGTGCTTGTAGTTGTTGCATAACTGTTCGAAACTGAGCAGATATGTTTCATGACTCCAAAAGGGTTAAAGTGAAGATTGATTCCAGGCAGATTCTAATCCTAATTACAGTTTAGTCATTTTAAGTTTGTGCATCTCATTCACGTTCAGGAGCTCTGCCAGCTGAAGACAGTTGAGCATTGACCATAATCGAACTGCAGGGCATTCAGTTTTGTTTTAAAGTGACACAAAGAACAAAGCATCAGTCAGTTTTATTATCATCCAGCAATGAGGTTGGTGGCTACTGTAACTATGACCATATCACACAGACATTATGCAAGGTATTCAAATGTCATGGTTACTTCAGGATATTTCTGTAAGACCGTTCTAACAGTGATCACCATTGCTGCCCTTTGTTGCTGTCAAATAATATTTCAGCAGAGTACCTTAGTTTAGCGATACAGTGCGGAAACAGGCCCTTTGGCCCACTGAGTCCGCGCCGACCAGTGTTCCCCGCACACTAACACTATCTCACACACACACACACACACACACACACACACACACACACACACACACACACACACACACACACACACACACACACACACACACACACACACAATTTATAATTTTACCAAGCCAATTAGCCTACAAATCTGTACGTCTATGGGGAGTGCGAGGAAACTGGAGCTCCCGGAGAAAACCCACGCAGATCCCTTGGGGGGGAAAAAGTACAAACTCCGATAAGACAGCACCCGCAGTTAAGATTGAACCCGGGCCTCTGGTGCTGTAAGGCAGCAACTCTACTGCTGCACCACCGTGCCGTGTCTGTAAGACATTTCTAACAGTGATCATCATTGCTGCCCTTCATTGCTGTTCAGCAGAGTATCTCCCACATGATACACTGCCACTCTTCAAAGGAACAAAAACCGCACTTATTTATTAGCCTTCTTGGGCTTAGTTCAGTTTTGAGATAACTTTGCGGTGTGTTTTATATACTTTCTCTTCATATTTATTGGTATACATCCACAATTAAAGGAGAAGTGAATGCGCAGTGGAGAAACTTGCTGAGGGACACTGTGGTTTTGGTTTGGACAGTTTGACACATTATATTGAGTTGTTTTCGTCGATGGAAAGAACCCTTTACTCACAGCATGGTAAATGATAGCACAAAATGATATGTACTTTTGTCACTACAATTCAGTAAGGAGAAATTATTTTGTTATTTTATAAAGGCATGAAGGATCACAACAATTAAAAAACAGTTTTCAATTGATTCTCATCGTTGCGCAACCCAGTGTTTCTTCACCACTGTATTTGGCAAACTCTTGAGGCACTTCAGAATCTTGCTGGATTGAAATTGATAATCACTTGAGTTAGTAAACATGACTTTGGGCAGCATCCCGTCATGAAAGCTTTAATGGGGAAAGTGGTTGGGGGGGAGGAGGATCCCAATCCGAGATGTCCGTACACAGAGTTGTTTGTGACAGGCGAATGTCGTGTCCCATTTATTGCATTCCCAACATTTCACAAATCAATTCTCCACTTTTTAGTACCCCAAGTCATATAATCATTCAGTACAGAATAGTACACAATCCTTCATGCCCCTGCTGATCAATAAGCCCTGTCTTTACACATCACATTTACCAAGGCAACTATGTCTAAGTAATTAAGAAGGAACTGCAGATGCTGGAGAATCGAAGGTTACACAAAAAAGCTGGAGAAACTCGGCGGGTGCAGCAGCATCTATGGAGCGAAGGAAATAGGCAACGTTTCGACCCGAATTTCGACCTGAGTTTCTCCAGCTTTTTTGTGTAACCTATGTCTAAGTAATTCATGTGCTCTCCCACAAGCTTAAGCATTGTGTGCATACCTACCTCCATCACCTTCTCCTGCAATGCATTCCACATTGCAATCAACTGCTGAATGACAAAAAAATATTCCTTTGTTCTACTGCAAACCTTTGACTCCTCACCTTAAACCTATGTCTTCTGGTCTTCAACATCTGTACCATCTTATCATCAACCCAATCTACACATCTCATAGTTTTGTAGAACTCCATCAGAGGGTGAGAGGGACTTGCAGGATTTTGTTTTGCTGGGAACTGACTGGATCTGAGGGGCCAAAAAACATTCTGGTTTATAGTCGGGCAACCTACAGAGATAGGTTGAATAAGTCAGGTCTTTATTCTCTGGAGCGCAGAAGTGTAAGGGGGACCTGATAGGTCTTAAAATGATGAGAGGGATGTACAGAGTTGATGTGGACAAGCTTTTCCCTTTGAGAATAGGGAAGACATGACTTCAGAATTAAGGGACAGAAGTTTAGGGTAATATGAGGGGGGAAGTTCTTTACGCATAGTGGTTTGGTATGAGCTCCCATCAGTGGAGGCAGGTTCATGGTATCATTTAAAAATAAATTGGATAGGCTATGGATGAGAAGGGAATGGAGGGGCTGGGATGAGTGCAGGCAGGATGGGACTAAGGGGAAAAAAAATTTGTTCGGCAAAACTTGTATTCTGGTTTATAATTGTTATATGGGCAATGGTTATATTAAATACAGTGCAACTTGGAGGGGAGTGGCCTCATGCTCTTTCTTCAACATTATTCTGGGTCATAAAGATTGCACGTTTGTGAGGTTGCTTTAAGATTAGCCTGGTGAATACCTGCAGTGCATTCTGTAGAGGGTACCCACTGAAGCTCCCGTGCATCGCTGATGGTGGGCTGTTCGCCGTGTTGTTTAAGACCCTAGCCAAGTGCAGTGCTTTGGTGTGAATGGTGCTGAGTTTCTTGAGCGTTGTTGGAGCAGGTAGAGGATATTCCATCATGCTCCTGAATTATGTCATGTAGGCGGGGGAAAGGTGTTGTACGGTTAGGAAGTGACTCATTCACCACAGGATACATAGGCAATGACCTGTTATGATATTCATTGTAATTATTTGGCCCAACCAGATTATTGAAGCTTGCTGCATTGATGACAGTGTCATAAGTAATGGTAAAGGGCCTGTCCCACTGTATGAGGTAATTCACGAGTTCTGCCGAGTTTCCCCTGATTTGAACTCGGAGAATTACGGTAATAGCCACTCGTAGGTATTCTGGGCTCTCGTGGACATTTTTCAACGTTGAAAAATCTTCACGAGCTTACCGCGTTTCCCGAGTACCTGCCATTAGCGTTACAAGCATCCCGAGCTCCGACGTACCCACTACGTACATTCTACGTACTTACCACGAGTTTGATTTTTTTTTTTAAACTCGGGAGAGCTCTTGAATTACCTCATACAGTGGGACAGGCCCTTAAAACTATTGAATGTTATGATCGCTAGAGGTGGTTATTGCCTGCAGTTCTGTGTGTGACTGGTGCTTGTCACATATCAGCCCAAAGCTGGACGTTATCAGGATGTTGCTGTTTACAGGATTGTGCTGCTGCATTTGCTGATGTTTTGCAAGTGGAATTGAACATGGTGAACTCAATAGAAAGGAAAGGGGTGGAACATTTTTTACCTTTGGCAGGGTGCTGGAAAGGTGTGCTTGGGTTTAGGATTGGGCAGATGATGGCAACTGGTGATGAAGTAAGTGTCGGTAACACTGGGATGAAGGCAAAATACACATAATATAGTTTTGTAATGGATGAAGTTGATTGGTTCCAAGTGATCACCTCCAGTTTAAATTCCATTTGGATTGTTTTTGGAGGGCCAAGAACCCAGAATTACCATGAGGATTTATGTATCGTCTTCTGGCTAGTTTTAGGACCTTCTACACTCAATGGCCGGTTTCAATGGATGTGAATCATCATTGGATCTTACATTGTTTAAAGGAGAATCGTTGTACAATTATCAAAGGAAGTGATTGTTGTTCATTTCCAAAGCAAGTCATTTAAGTGGCCTCCCATGTGAAACTGGCTGTCTATGGTTTTAAGACCATGGTGCCTGATTATTGTGGGGAAGTTACATTTAAACAAGTTATTTTTCCAAGACTGGTTCTCGTTTAAATTTGGTAATATTTAGGGGAGCTCACCACTGGTTAACCACTCGCCTATTAAACAAAACTTGCTTCCATTATTTGCTCTCTCAAATCTCTTTAGAATTTTGAATACCTTGCTTGGGTTTCTCTTAAACCATCTGCAAGTTTTTCCAGTCTCTTCAGAAAACTATAGCCAGTCATCCGAGATAAACATCTAAGAAAACTTCCACTGTATCTTCTCTAAATCTTGATTTCCCTGCTTAAGAATGATGGTGAGAATCACGAGCATTAATTAAGAAGATATCTGTCAGTGTGATGTAACATGATTTCTTCGTTTATGTATTAATTGACCCTACTTACAGTTCAAGTGATTTATTTTCTCAACTTCCTTGCCACCTTCAGAAATTTATGAATATTTGCTCCAATGTCCTCTAGTTTTATATTTGACAAACCTCTGCTCCACGCACCTCATAAAAGTAGGACCAGTTAGATTTCCTGATTTCCCCCTGCCATTCATGCATACATTACTTTGTAGATGTATCTGTCTTGTATCTGCCTTTCTCATATCTACCACTATAACCCATAACACTCTATTCTCATGTTTTGTCTTGTCTGCCAAGTCAATTTATATATTCCAATAAAAGTAAACCTTTGAATAACAGCTCCCAATCCTTCTCAGTTAAACATCTCATCAACTTTTTCCTCCTAGCTATTTTTAAAGAATATTGTGTATTTGGAAGCTTTAGCTCAACAGATAATCATGTTTCCCCCCCAAAAAATTGTCGCCCATTCAAGATAATTGTAAATACCTCACTGTGGGAGGTATTGAATTTTATTTCATGCTATCAAACAGTTTTTCGTGTAACATAATAATGTTTTGGTTAATGATTTTCAATATTCAGTTATTACATTCTGCCGGCATAGCTCTTGTCAGGATCTGGGGGCAACATTTAATTGCCTAACACCTTTTTTAAGTGACATACTACTACTTTGCCTCAAGTCTGGTTCCTAACTGTAAATGGTAACTAATAGCACATTGAGAATTGTGACCTGGCAGGTCTATATGTGTGATGAACTAATGTAAAGAGACAGGTGATGTTGGTCCTGTAGGCTGGAAGGTCATCTGTGCAAATTAATCACGGGTCTGTATATAACACTGTGGAGTATGTGCAGCGTAAGCAGATGATGCCCGCCACACCTATGCTCTGTACGAGGGATCATCAGTCTTTAGACTTTGGAGATACAGCGTGGAAACAGGCCCATCACCCCACTGAGTCCACGCCGACCAATGATCACCTTGCACACTAGTGTCCCTAGACTAGACTAGCACCATCTTATACACTAGGAACAATTTACAGAAGACAATTAACCCACAAACGTGTATGTCTTTGGAGCGTGGGAGGAAACTGGAGCACCAGGAGAAAACCCACGTGGTCACCGGGAGAATGGACAAACTCCGTCCAGACAGCACCCATGGTCAGGATCAAACCCGAATCTCTGGCACTGTGAGGCAGCAACTCTAACGCTGCGCCACTGTGCCGACACAATCACTTGTAGGTTTTTTGGAGAATCATTTGGATGTCAGCAGATAACATGTAAAGGGCAGTAAGACACTCATGGCATTCATGTGGAGTTGGCATGGATGCCCTGAAATATGTATAACTTTAAACATAATAGTTCTGCAGTATATTTCACGTTTTTGATCAATCTGCATCCTGCCTTAATTACAGAACTGCAGACCATAAGACTATCATAAACCTTTTAAATGTATGCATGGCTTAAGAACAAGATGTTCGTCATTCTTGCTTTTAATACCTGCTTCCTTCGCATTCCAACTCGTATTGAATGGATCAGAGGGCAGAATGGCCTGTTTCCACGGTGTATCTTTAAAGACTGGTCATCGTTCGTACATGGCACAAGTGTGGCGGACATCATCTGCTTTCCCGGCACATTTCCCCATGGTATGTTGAATAGTTCCTCGTGAATCCAGCAGCGTCATGAATAGTAGTGGAGACCAAATGAGTCCTGCAATCAGCCCAAAGTTTACAGGACGCCTTACTTCTACTACTAGCTCTCTGAGGGGACAACATATCTGGTGATCAACGTGTTTAGTTTAGCATCTTGTTCGTCACAGACCATGTGGGCAGAAGGCTTGCTCCTCTGCTATATGGTTCTTTGTGCTATACTTGTTCTTAATGTGGATGGCACCCACTCTGTGCAAGGATCCTGATCCGTCTTTCACTAAACAATATCCACTCGGACCCACTTGCATATGCTTGCCAGATAACTCTCTCCCAAGTTCCTACCCAATTCTCATTCAAACATTACATTTAAATTTATATTTACCATTTCACAACCCCTGTTCGGGTAGGAAAATATTCCCTTTTTTAATCAATCAACTTAAATCTGTGTCCTTGACCCTTCTGTCCAAAGCAACAGATTCCCTTTATTCACTTTGGCTAGGCCCTTGATTGAATACTTTTACTGATTTACCTGTTTGCCTTCTTGGTGAAAAGGAGAACAGATCATGTCTATTGACAGTACTGAATCATTCATTCCTGGATCATTCTTCCAAATCTATTTTTCCGCTAACTCTTGAGTCTTCTCATCTTCCCTTCAGCACAGTGACCAGAATTGTGCACAATACTCTAGTGCACAAAACTGATATTTTGTTTCATTCTAACTGCTGTGCTTTTATATTATCTGCCCAATCACTGAGTCTTACTTGGTTCTACTCACTTTCTCGGCCTTTTCTGCCACTTCCACAGATTTATACGCATTGTTAAATTTTAGAATAGTTGTGGTGCAAGCCCAAACTGGTGGGAGGAAGCTTCAGAACCAGTTTATTCATTTATCACGAGAATGATATATCGATGTTAAACAAAGTAGACAGACAATCCAAACAAGTACAGCATTAACAGATCAGGTCAGACCAAACAACAGGCAGTGGTGCATCAGCACATCGTCTGTGACAACTCTTGACCACCCTGACTTCTTCTAACCTGCTGGTTGATTCATTCTTCGTTTTCATCCAAAGCCCAGGCAAATGCTGAAATATTTACACCTCTCAACATTATAGTTCTGCTGTATACAGCACCCTTTTGATCAATCTGTATCCTGTCTTAATTATAGACCTGCAGACTATTAGACTACCATAAACCTTTAAAATTCATGCTTGGCTGAATAACAAGATGCTAATCATTCTTCTTGCTTTAAATACCTGCTTCCCTCGCATTCCAACTTGTATTGTAAAACTTATCAAAACTCTCTTGTGAACAGAATGTCTTGAGAATGACACCCTCTATCTCTTACTTTATGGTCCAATGATTTTATTTTCATGTGAAATATTCCATGTTTGCCCTGGCTTCCTCTTTCTTTTATTCACTGTGATTTGCTTACTTGTAGAGTTATTTGCACTTGCTACCATGTATGCATAATTGCTTTGGGGCCAGGAAAGCAATTTGCATCTCCTAGCTCATATTCTCTCTTGTGAACAACTGTTGTTTGTTTCTGGGACTGAGGTATATTATTAAAGTTTAGAAGCTTAGAAGCTGTTGCCTAGTTTTTGCTAGCTCTTAAGTTGGTTTCTATGTTGGCCAGATCTGTCTATGGTATGGATTCCAGCAACATTTTGTAGCGTAAGTCGAGTGGTGAGCATTGCTTATAATTATTGGCAGGGACCTTAAGGTACATCATAGGGACCTCATTGTATTTTTAAATTGAAGGAAAATTGGCTTGGCTACCAAATCAGGTGATGCTAAACGTGTAACAATCCCTCCACTGATAATGTAATGAACTTCACTCTATGTCCTACCTTCAGTGTCTCTTTCCTCCAACCTGTTCTGCTTCAAATAATTTTGAACAGATTATCAGCTTCACATCAATTGCTCCAATTGTTTAACATGTTTCTGTTGCACTCACCACACTGAAGTGTTCCAAACCAAAATTCATGAACAGCAAACTCTATGGACAAAATAACGTTGCAACATTCCCTCCCTGATCTCACTCTGATCACTTCAGTATAGTTCACTTCAATGTCATTTTCATTCCCTGAGCCTTTGAGACTATCCCCATCTTGCTGCTGGTTTTTCTCTTGTATTTGTCCTCGGACAATGGACTGTACACATGGGGTCACACTCCAAATAAACACTAAACACTACTCTTTGATCTCCTCCAAATATAATGGAGTGCCTGATAATCTATCTTCAATTCCCTGCTAGTTGTGGACTATATTGACCAAAGCCACCAAATATGATCTACCATCACGCTGTGAAGTTACACTATTTTAGGTTTGGCTTAGATTGGGGCTAAAATAATTCTTGGCTTCATTAGTCACTGTTATTTGGCAAGTGGGGTGGGGTGGTTGGGGAGAGTTGGTATTTGCTTAATAATATATAGAACTTCTGTGTGTAAACCGTGCATCCTCGACCATTAATCATTTGCAATGTACTGTGTAGATGTAGTCATTTTACTTGACTGTTTAGAACGTCTTTTTTTGGTTATTCTGACATTTAATTTCAGTGGCATCAGCAATTCCTTTAAAGGTGTGTATATATAACAAAGTGCTTCTATGACTGACAAGTAATAACTATATGAACAGCATATGAAATATTAAGCCTAACAGATTCAGCAAATTATATGTTTGCCAAATTTTGAGTCATCAAATATTTTAGCACTTGTTCTATGTTCTGGAAGTGAGTGTTCTCTTATCATTGTGCATGATTTTATTCCAAAAATCCAGTCTCTTTTTCTTACCCATCCACTGTTACTTCTCATTCTCTCCCTACTGACTCCCTGTTTCTCTACTTCCCATTCACCCCCAGCACTTGCCTCCATTACTACCCCTCTCCGCCAGTGATCTTGTGGAGGTTTATGAAATCATGAGGTGAAGAGATAGAGGGAATACACAGTCATTCGTCCAGAGTAGGAGAATCAAGAACCAGAGAACATACGTTTAAGGTTGGAGGGGAAAGATTTAATAGGAACCTGAGGGTCAACTATTTCACTCAGAGTTTGATGAGTATATGGAACGAGCTGCCGGAGATGGTAGTTAATGCAGGCACCACAACGACATTTAAAAAACAATGTTTAAGAGGGAACTGCAGATGCTGGAGAATCGAAGGTTACACAAAAAAGCTGGAGTTGGTGCAGCAGCATCTATGGAGCGAAGGAAATAGGCAACGTTTCGGGCCGAAACCCTTCTTCAGACTGATCGGGGGCGGGGGTGGTGGGGACAAGAAAGGGATTTAAAAAACAATTGGGCAGGTTTGTGGGTTGGAAAGGTTTAGAGGGATATGGGCCAAACATGGGCAAGTGGGACTAGCGTAGACTAGCGTAGTGGGACTAGCGTAGATGGGGCATCTTGGTCGGCATATACAAGTTGGGCCAAAGGGCCTGTTTATATCTTGTCTCCTTTCATTCTTTATCTTCACGATTACTTACACACACTCACTGATACTCAGATTGGGAGCTTTACTGTAGGAAAGCAGAATATAATTTATAGCAGGATATTTTATATATTTGCATTTGGACAGGATTCGCTGATCATTTGTCTTTTTCTTTTCTGTGTGTGTGTGTGTATAATATGCCTTGGTAATTTGCAATGATACAGAGCCATTGTGTTTGTTGCAATGAATATAGCTTTACTTTAACTACCTGTATAACAAACTGGCATTACTTTCAATGGCTGTACCTTGGAATATAACAGTTCAGCAGCGGTTTGTTGGGTTAGCGGGGGTGGCATCTTACCTCTTGCATTGAATACACTTTTGTCCTGCTTTGCTGTGTGCTGCAAATGTTTCTTCTGCTTCTAATTTGAAAGGTTTGATGGATTGCTGTGATCTTTGAATGATGCTGCTGTGCCATATTAACATAGAAACATTATTTGTATATGTATGGTGTTTGTGTCTTTGGGTACCATGTGTCTAACCCTATAGATGACTCCATTTATTATTTGCGAAGTCTGTGAGGTTTTGTAATTGGACTATTGCCTCCCTCAGTTGCTGTAATGAAAAGATTGTCCCTTCTAATGCACTAGTCTAAGATGGCACCCTAGCCAGGTGACCCTCTGCATGCTGGTCCCAGAAGTGGATCTGTCATAATTCATGACAATCGCTCCACTCTTTTAAAGCTCTACTCCACCAGCAGGTTCCCTTTATCCTGTATCTCTGTACACTGTGGACGGCTAGACTGTACTAATCACGTATAGTCTTTCCACTGACTGTAAAGCATGCAACAAAAGCTTTTAACTGTACCTCGGTACACGTGACAATAAGCTAAACTATTGCAATACCATCTTCAACTCTGACCTACCCCTTGGCTCTTATAAAACCTGTTCTCAAGTGAGCAGATGATGAAGTGGCAGTCACAAATCAAAAAAAAAATCCCCTTCTCTTCCTTTCAAATGATTTATTGGTTATTTGGGACGTTGCCTCTGTTACTGTTCCCCACAAGAAGCAGCCACTTCACAAAAATGAACACTGGCAGGAGAGCTCGGCCGGCAGTAGCTTCTCCCTTGCTTTGACCTACCCCAAAGCCTTCATAATTAATCGTCCTTCAGAGATGGGAAGAAGTTCAAAGGCGGAATGTGGTGATGTCTATTGTCTGACATTCAGTTCCCCTCACCCACAGCTTTGTCAGCTTAGTTCTTTTTTCATTCCAGAGAGGGTTATCAATTTTAGCAAAGACTGGGCTCTTCAAACAACTGCTGGGGGTCACAGCCTATGGTGAAACATGTATTCCCACCAACAATAACGTTGAAATGCAGAAGCCAATAGATCAAAAGCAAAGGTGTGAGGGATTTCAGTGAGCAAGCTGAGTAAAAAGGAAACCAATACTGACAAAGCGCAAATTATTCCGTGAATAACCTTTTGAGTTTTTATGCCTACATGTAATAGACCTTTCAAATTCTACATGACACAGATTAGTGCTTTCTAAATGTCACACAAATAATCAATCAAAGAGAACTTCTTAAGGTATTTTTCAATATTCTTTTATCCGTTTTGCGTTAAGGTTACCAGTGTTATTTGGAGCTGCAGCTACTAACCTAAGACGGCAAATGGCTTGCTGCAGAGGTCAGCTCATAGGAGCATTGTTGCATTTTAGCGTACTCATTCTGACCATAGACTGGATGCAGTAATAACAGTTGTTTACAATCAGCATATTCTGCTGTTTTTTGTCATTAGTTGACAATGTCCTGGTACTGTTGGTATCTCTCTCACCTCGCTCTCCCTCTCTCTCACTCCCTCCTCTCCCCGCCTCACTTTTCTCTCACCTCACTCTCTTTCCTGTCTCCCACTTCACTCCCCCTCTCTCTCCCCCCCCTCTCGCTCTCTCTCTCCCTCCCTCTCCCTCTCTCCCCCCCCTCTCCCTCCCTCTCTCCTCTCCCCCCCCCTCCCTCTCCCCCCCTCCCCCCCCTCCCCCCCCTCCCTCTCTCCCCCCCCCCCCCTCCCTCCTCCCCCCCTCCCCCCTCCTCCCCCCCCTCTCTCCCCCCCCTCTCCCCCCCCTCTCTCTCTCCCTCCCCCCTCTCCTCTCTCTCTCTCCCCCCCCCTCTATCTCTCGCGCTCTCTCTCTCCCTCCCTCTCCCTCCTCTCCCCCCCTCTCTGTCCTTCTCTGTCCCTCATGCCCCACTCTCTCCCACCCCTTCATGCCCCTCTCTCTCTCTCTGTCTCATGCCTCAGTGTCTTGCTTTCTTTCTCCCACATTCTCATCTTCACCACCAACATTTTCATCGGGAATTGGATAAATACCTAAAGGCGAAAATAAATTGCGGAGTTACAGGGACAAGGGCAGGGGAATTTGACTAATTGGATAGCCATTACAAAGGGGTTGGCAGAGCTATGATGGTCAAAGTGCTCCCTGTTAGTTTTCTATGAACTAACTGCTACAAAGTTATCACAATGAAAATAATTGGTAAAAGAAAATCATTCATCTAGTACTGTGTGATATGTTTTGAATTGTGTTAGTGCTCAAAAATACTTCTCCATGTAGTATCCATCATTTCGTTTCCATAGGCTACAGATTTTTAGACCCTCTCAGAACTGTCTTTACCCCTTTCAAAATTGTATTTTTCAAATTATTACAGAAATATATATGTGTTCTTTTGGAACATTTTTCTATCATGTGTCAAGATAAAGCTCTTATTGTGGTTCTCCATCCTCATTCGAACAACGTTCCATGCAAAGAAACCTTGTGGGCCAGTATAAGCTACTTTGAACATGTGACATTGGACTCGAGGTGAGACCAATTGTGGCGAGTGTATACTCTTCTTCTTATCAAGTCCACACACTAGATTAGAAGTTGTTCAGCCAGAGCTGTACACATTTCTCAGCATCTGCATACAATGGTGTCTGTCTTGTTGCTTCTTGTGCGTGGTGGTGGAAACAGGGTTGAGACGTGAACGCTCTTTCCTTGACCCCAGTGTATACTCTGAGCAAAGCAAAAGGGTTCCTTGAAGATCTTCACAATGCTTGCTTTGGTGTGGCTTGGTAGTACATTTACATGCAATGAATGTAATACCAACACACACCAAAACATTTAGATTTGCTCATAGTTAGATTCCCATCTTTCACGACGTTGCAGATACAAAATTAAGATGTGTCAATGCTCAGGCCAGACTGAAGCCCTCATTTTAGAGATGTCCAGTGCTTTATAATTTCTGCTTTAAAAACATTAATTTCTATTTATTTTAACATGCAGAGAGGACACAGGATAATAGTTGTCTATCAAACTAATGTGATGCTTAATCATGTTTGGGGATTATTTTTGGAA
Source organism: Leucoraja erinaceus (assembly GCF_028641065.1). Classification (NCBI taxonomy): domain Eukaryota; kingdom Metazoa; phylum Chordata; class Chondrichthyes; order Rajiformes; family Rajidae; genus Leucoraja; species Leucoraja erinaceus. The sequence continues at coordinate 56,813,980 of NC_073384.1, read as the reverse complement.
AATAATTCGATAATGTTAGTTCTGATAATGCAAATAGGTTTAAGGTGAAGGGGAAAAGATTTAATAGGAATCTGAATCATTTGTATTGGTGCTATAAAATGCTTCACCCAACTATAAACACAACTAGAGCACTAAAAGAAAATGGTTACCATGGTCTATTGTGGCTGTGAAAAGTCTTGGAATCTGCCAGTTGCCAGCTTTTAGTTTTAGATTTTTCTTTTCATTGTATCAGTCTATATATTATGGTTTTTCAATCATTGGTGAAAATGGGTATAGGTATACTGAGTGCATTCAATATAAAGGTGGTGAGATTCTCACACTTGACTAGAACTGCACCAATTCTTTCAATGGAAATCAGCATATAACAGGTCTATTTGAGGGGAAAAATTGTAGATGCATATTTCACTTCCATATCGTCAGCGCTTGGGATTGCCTTTTTTCCCCCAAGTTCCCGTATTTCAGAATAACAAGTTATTATCATGTGCGCAAGTGCAGTGAAGTATAGGTACAATTAAAAACTTGCTCGCAACACTATCAAAGGTAAATAAACTCGGATAAACACACAAAAACATAAATCATACATAAATTGCACACACACTTTTCAAGACAGTAAGAAGACTGCAAAAATAAAACAAAACATTCGTAGAAAGCACATTGAGAGGACAATGTTAGTATAGAGGTGGTTCCCAATATTCTGTTGTCAAAGTGGATGAGGGTTATGCAGTTAGTTCAAGAGTTTTCGGAAAATTGCTGTCCTTGAACCTTGTTTAGTTTATAGATACAGCGCAGAAACAGGCCCTTTGGCCCACATAGGAGCGATTCCCGCATACATGCACTACCCTACACACTAGGGACGATTTACAATTATATCAAGCCAATTACTAATAATAATAATATAATAATAATAATATATTTTATTGTCATTGCACATCAGTGCAACGAGATTTAGTATGCAGCTTCCGACCGATGTAAAAGAAAAGTAAAATAAATAAATAAGCTATGTGACGTGACCATCCGAGGGAGACTGTCCAGGGGGGATGGGGGGCACTCAGCAGGGCCGGTTCAGAGCCGCTATAGCTCTGGGAATAAAGCTGTTTCTGAGTCTGGAGGTTCGGGCGTAGAAGGCCTTGTAACGTCTGCCGGAGGGAAGTAATTCGAACAGTCCGTTACAAGGGTGTGAGGAGTCTTTATGGATGCTGACGGCCTTCCTGAGGCACCGTGTGTGCCCTCCAAGGCTGGTAGCTGTGTCCCAATAATCTACAAACCTGCATGTCTTTGGAGTGTGGGAGGAAACCAGAGATCCCGGAGAAAACCCACGCAGGCCACAGGGAGAACGTTCAAACCCCATACAGACAGCACCCGTAAGGTAGCAACTCTACTGCTGCGCCACTGTGCATCCCTGGTGATGTGTGACTTCATGTGTCTGTACCTCTTGCCTGATGGTACCAAGCAAGAAGAGAGCATGACCTGGATGGCGGGATGATAGATGCCACCTACTTGAGGCAGTGCTTCATAGATGCCTTTGGTGGGGAAGACTGCAGCCATGTGGGAAAGGGTAGAGTCCACCGCTCTCTGCAACCTCTTGAATTTCTGCATGTTAGAATTGCCATACCAGGCCATTATGCAACCAATCTATAGTGCATAAGTAGAAGATAGACGCAATAAGCTGGAGTAACTCAGCGGGACACGCGGCATCTCTGGAGAGAAGGAATTTTGTGTCGAGACCCTTCTTCAGACTAGTTAGGGAAAAGGGAAATGAGAGATATAGACGATGACATAGAGGGTTATAGAACAATGAATAAAAGATATGCAAAAATGTACCAATGATAAAAGAAACAGGCCACTGTTTGCTGTTTGTTGGGTGAAAATGAGAAGCTGGTGCAACTTGAGTGGGGGAGGGATGGAGAGAGAGGGAATGCCAGGGCTACCTGAAGTGAGAAATCAATATTCATACCACTGGATTGTAAGCTGCCCAAGTGAGATATGAGATGGTGTTCCTCCAATTTGCGTTTAGCCTCACTCTGACGATGGAGGAGGTCTAGGACAGAAAGGTCATGTGGGAGTGGGAAGGAGAATTAAAGTGTTTAGCAACCAGGAGATCAGGTAGGTCAAGACGGACTGATCAAAGGTGTTTACTGAGTCTCAGTCTGCCTGGATCTGCCATTTGTAGAAGTTTGTTTGATTATTTGTTGCCATGACAAATCTTTTAAACTTCTAAGAAAGTGGAGGTGCTGGCTTGCTGCCTTGGTGATTACATCTGTGTGCTGGTTACTCAAGATATTAACACCTTCATTTGAAGATACTAACTCTCCCCACCACCGATCCAGCAATGAAAACAGACGCATGGTCTCTCAAATTCCCCTTTTCTGAGGACCTCATTACACCCATGATTCGGGCAACCACAGGCACAATCAGTGAATGTATAAATGGCATTGGAGCTATGCTTAGCCACATGGGTGGGTGTAAAGAGAGTGAAGCGGGGGGGATAAGCAAACAGCCTGAGGGGCAGATGCGTTGATGGTCAGTGAAGAGGAGATGATAAATCATAGACATTTTAATCACTTCTATATGTTCTGTGAATCGGTAAGAAAATTATCTTTGAATTGCTATTAAAGTAAAGGATAATTCTGAGAATTTATGGAATTCCCTGCCGCATAGGGCAGTGGAGGCCAAGTCACTGGATGAATTTAAGAGTTAGATAGCGCTCTAAGGGCTAGTGGAGTCGAGGGATATGGGGAGAAGGCAGGCACGGGTTATTGATAGGGGACGATCAGCCATGATCACAATGAATGACAGTGCTGGCTCAAAGGGCCGAATGGCCTCCTCCTGCTCCTATTTTCTATGTTTCTATGTAATATTACATCTCCGATGGTCTTTGCCTCTCCCGATATCACTGGGTTCTCTAGGGTGAAGTATGATATTTATATTTGCAGTGTTCAACAGCAAACAATAATTCACATTTGGAAGAATGCCTGCATTAAAAACAAGATCCAAGTAAATGATATGTGGTTTTTCAGCCACCATACTGCAGCTCGTGTTGTACAATTCTGCGATTAATCCATGTGTTTACTGCAACTTTATTCTTCGTTCTAATAGAAGAAGCCACAGCTGGTAAATGCAATATTTCATTTGGGTCAATAAAAAAAAAACACTTGTTGTGTTATGTTTCCTGAGGATTGAGGCAGTTATCAATCAAACAATACACTTTTCACTTTGTCTTTCCTTCATATATTCACAGATACACCATAAAATGGGTGTGTTCTATTTGGCAGTGCATGCATATACATGAAACTTTGTGAAAATAGAGGTAACTGCTGTCGATTTGATAATGCAAAAGGACTCATGAAAAATTGAAACTGTTCTTATGAATCTTTAATTAGAAGCAATGAAAAGGGAACGACTGGAGCCAAATGCTTTGTAACAATCACTCCTCATTGGTTACTTGCTATTATTCTTCCACCTTCACAAGCGCACAATCACTTAAAGCTGACAAAAGTCACTTGAGGCTCAGACAGCTGTAGTGACACAAACACCTCTGCCACACAGAAAGCCTGTTGGCAAGTAATTAGTGCCACTTGAAAAGAGTTCTCTTTTCAGTTTTTATTTGTGTCTAATCCACTGCTTAACTCCTGCACATGAACCTCAGTTTTAGTTTTCCTTGTTCATAAGTATCTTTGATTCAGCCTCTCCCTGCTGCTCAACTCTTTCCCACTAGAGATACCAATCTTGCACTGTGTATTCAGAACCTCGGAAGGATTTGCTTTCATTTTTTTTTGTCTCCCATGTCACCTTGTATGCAGTCTGGTCTGTGACACTGATGGTGATTATGTCATTATTTTGCTCAAGGGGGCTTTGACACATCTGCAAAGCTGCTGCACATCTTCTTCCAGTACTGGCATACGGCCCACATCCCCGATGCTTCATTAGTCATCGCTGCCTGGCCCTCGCCAGACAAAGCGGCCAGCTCCGAGCTGCCTCCCCTCTGCATTGTCCATGCTGTGCCCCTTGTCAGCGCCTGTGATTGGTTTATTCATGTACCTCCTTTCCTTGTTCTCGCTCCATGTTCCAGATGTCCTGATTTCTGCCTGCATAAGCACAACCTCACACAATAAAAACAAGGTGACTTCTTAACCCATTGATTTCACTGGGACCAAAAATGACCTTGCCCACTCGCGAACCAGAATTTAAAAATGTTCACAGTTTAGGGACTGCTAGTATATTGCACTGTTTTGTTTTGCGTTGTGGAGATGTTGAATATATGCGTGGGGGGGGGGGGGGGGGGTCATTTGCCTGCTTGCAGACAGAATTTGACCATGTGACATTTGTTCATGCATTAATGGTTTTGAAATCTGAGCAGAACTACTCACTCACTCACTCCTGATTCACTCCTCCCTAACTCCACATCCACTCACTACCACCCACTCATTCCTCCCCCATGCACCCCTTACTCCACATCCGCCCCTCCGCTCGCTCACTTCTCACTTGCTCATTTCTCACCCATCACTCATTCACTTCCTCACTCTTCACCTGTCCACCCCCACTCATCCTCTCACCCCTGACCCACTCAACAACTTAATCACTCTGCACTTGCTCATCCCTCACCCAACCACTCACCCCACAATTACTCGCTCTGCACTCACTCCCCCCCTCACTCACTCACACCCGTTCACTCCTCACCCATTCACACCACACCTACTTGCTCACCCACTCCCCCTCACTCACTTCTCACTTGCTCACTCCGCACTCACCCCCCCCTCACTCATGCACCCCCATTCACTTATCACACTCACCCCTCATTCACTCACACCCATTCTTTCCTCACCCACTCACACTACACCCACATGCAGACTCACTCACTCACTTCACACACCCTCACCCACCCATTTTCATACCAAATCTTTATTTCACGTAACTTAATATTGCAAGTTGCAAATGCATCAAATTGTAGGCAGGGTTTCATTAGAGCCACAATCTTTTTATATACACAAACCTGGCTCAATACTGGGCATCTGGTGCTTTCTTGGTGGGTTGATTTACAGCCTCTCGTTTGTATATTGCATTTCAGAAGATGCCCAAACACACAATGGCCATAACTGGCCTGACTTTAATTCCTTGTCAAGCATTGATTCTAATCGGTCACTTTTAAGAAATAATTTATCCTTTAAAAAGGTAAATCTGACAACTCTATAGTGCTTTAAAAGCTGATGGGAATTCAGGGTGAACATTTTTGAAATACTACAAACATGAATATGTTCTATACTACAATTTTCCTAAGTATAAATTAGTAAAGTCAGGAATTTAACATGAGCAATGAAGGCAAATGTTGGAGAAAGGGGCTTCTGATGAATTAACTGGATTTTTTTTTTAAACTCTTCGTCCTAACAATATATCTGAGATTACTTTAGAGATGTATATTAATACTGCTTCCCAGCAAAAACATTTTCTTTAACTTCACATGGACAGTTAATATGCATTGGAAGACCCCGCATTATTACCGTACTTACCTTATGAAAAATTATTTGTTGGTTTGCGTTATTTGAAAAATCCTTTTCAAATCAAAGTAATCAAAAATGGCTGCTCCCATTTCAGTTTGAAAGGATTCTGTGACAGTCATTTCAATTCCTTAATATTAATCGTTTATCATATAGTCATTTATATGAGTCATAGGATGACTTGATGAAAGTATATTTAAATTCCATTTAAATAAAATTCACACCTAAAGGATTTCCTAGTGGAATAATATGTAATGTTTTTAAAATGGTGCATCATATGGAAAGGTTTGGAGGGATATGGGTCAAACGCAGGCAGGTGGGACTAGAATAGATGAGGCACCTCGGTCAGCACGAGCAAGTTGGCCTAAAGGGCCTGTTTCCATGCTATATGACTATGACCTTTCTTTGCATTAAAATAGAAAACATTAGCAAATTTGCAGGTGACACAAAGCTGGGTGGCGGTGTGAACTGTGAGGAGGAGGAGGATGCTATGAGAATGCAGGGTGACTTGGACAGGTTGGGGGAGTGGGCAGATGCATGGCAGATGAGGTTTAATGTGGATAAATGTGAGGTTATCTACTGGTAGCAAAAACAGGAAGGCGCAGATTACTATCTAAATGGCGTTGTTGGGAAAACGGGAAGTACAATGGGATCTGGGGGTCCTTGTACATCAGTCTATGAAAGTAAGCATGCAGGTACAGCAGGCAGTGAAGAAAGCGAATGGCATGTTGGCCTTTATAACACGAGGAATCGAATATAGGAGCAAAGAGGACCTTCTGCAGTTGTACAGAGCCCTTGTGAGACCACACCTGGAGTATTGTGTGCAGTTTTGGTCCCCTAATTTGAGGAAGGACATTCTTTCTATTGAGGGAGAGCAGTGTAGGTTTACAAGGTTAATTCCCAGGATGGCGGGACTGTCATATGCTGAGAGAATGGAGCAGCTGGGCTTGATCACTCTGGAGTTTAGAAGGATGAGAGGGTATCTCATTGGAACATATAAGATTGTTAAGGGCTTGGACACGCTAGAGGCAGGAAACATGTTCCCGATATTGGGGGAGTCCAGTACCAGGGACAACAGTTTAAGAATAAGGAGTAAGCCATTTAGAACGGAGACGAGGAAACACTTTTTCCCACAGAGAGTGGTGAGTCTGTGGAATTATCTGCCTCAGAGGGCGGTGGAGGCAGGTTCTCTGGATGTTTTCAAGAGAGAGCTAGATAGGGCTCTTAAAAATAACGGAGTCAGGGGATATGGGGAGAAGGCAGGAATGGGGTACTGATTGGAGATGATCAGCCATGATCACATTGAATGGTGGTGCTGACTCGAAGGGACAAATGGCCTGCTCCTGCACCTATTGTCTATTGTCATATATTGACTATTATAGGAATATTGTTAATATGAATCGGGTGAGAACTTGCTAGGTCTGCATTTTTTTTTTCTTTTAAATTGTGCAAAGAACTTCTAAAAAAATTAGTGAAATTTGGACAGAAGCACCTGACTCAGTAACTAAACAAATATAACGAGACTAATTGTATCTGTCTATTCAATTACAGGATATTTGTGCAAATTAAAAAATTAGACCAAGTGGTATATTTCTAGGAATATCAACGACCTAATAGATATTGACTGGAATTCTCAGCTCACAAGTGGTACCATTTGGGAGTTGGAACTGTTCAAGGAATGATAGCTTGAGTTCATAATGAACTAGATTAATTGTTAAGTTTTAAATTGCCTCATTAGACAAAGTTAAAGCTGTGGGATGCAAATAATATGTATTTTTAAATGCAAAGGCACCTGACATGTTGATGACCTTGGAAAATTTAGAGGGGGCAAAGAAGAAATAGAAAATTCAATTTAAAAAGAATCTGACCATCTCTGCATTGTCAGGAATCAATTGAAAACCAGATCTTTTCTGTCAATTGTTGCATAGCATAAAGCTGTTTTCATAATATAATTTTCATCAAATTCCTGTGGGATTTCCACTCCCGAAAAATAACTACATAATTGCACATCAACAGCTCCAGAGGCATCAATGCTATTAAGTAGATTATGCCATTAAGAAGTCCCACATGGTGATTTAAGTAGAAACATTTCAAACAAGTTTTTTTTTGGAGCTTATCTGGCTTTAATAATCTTTTGGCATTATTCTTTACTATCTGCTATCCCATCTGTATCTGTGAGTATTCTAATCTGCAACGATCGCACCAAGGAACAGAATTGTAATTAAAAGATGTGTTCCAATGTAAAAATCAAAAATGTCAATAAATAATAAACTGTGTATTGAGTCGCAATGTACAGAAATTGTATCAATGCCACATTTCTTTTTACAATTCATACTGATAGAGTAATAGCGCATGCCATGTTTACGGAAAATCTTTTTGCCTAAAAAGTATTAGCTACTTTTTAATGTCCTTTTACCATTGCAGAGGTACAACTGCATCTGGGTAACAGGAAGGAAATGGCTTCCCTAGGCACAGGAAGTTTAAAGGAGCTATTTCCTTTTTGGTTCCTAAGTGATTACAGTAGGGCTGTTGGAACTCCCAACTTCACTAATTGGTGTCACACCATATTTAATGGAGCAGTGTGGCACTTGCATTGTTTAGCAAAAATACAAAGAGAAATTTGCAAAAACTGGCACATTAATACTGTGTATTAAGACCTATGTATAGGTGTGCCAAATGTACTCCAGCACTAATTGCAAATAAATGATTTATACATTTCAAATTTGAACTTGTATCATAAAACATAGAATGTAGAACAGTAAAGCACAAGAACAGGCCCTTCAGCCCATTGTGTCCCTGCCAAACCTGAGGCTCAGACCCTCTCTCATCTATCTGCGCATAATTCATATCCTCCCATTCCCTGCATAGTCATATGCCTATCCAAAAGCCTCTTGAAGGCCACTATTGTATCTGCCTCCACCTACAGCTGACAGCACATTCAGACACTCACCACCCTCTGTGTAAAAAGAAAAGTTGCCCGCACATCTCCTTTAAATAGCCAAACTCACCTTAAAGCTATGCCCTCTAGTATTTGATTTTTCCATCCTAGGAAAAGGTTCTGACTTCTACTCTATCTCTCTCTCATAATTTTATATACCTTTATCAAGTCATCCTGCAATCTTCGCTGTTCAAGAGAAAACAAACCAAGTCTGTCCAACCTCTCCTTGCAGCTAATACCCCATAAACAAGGCAGCATTCTGGTCAATCTCTTCTGCACCCTTTCCAAAGCCTCCTCTTCGCAATAGTGGAGTCAAATCTTGAGGTGCCTATGTTATTAATCACTTCATTTTCTTATTTTTTTTGTTTTTCTTTCCCAACCCATAATACAAATGTAATTTGTAGATTTACATTAATAGACTAAGCAATGCTACAATCTGTTATCTTGTCTTATTCCTTTAGTTGTATCGGACCTTAAGGCAATATTGAGGGGGAAGGTATACCCTAGGTATGAAATTGGGCTCTGCTACTGACATTGTTTAAGGATTATTTGCCATTTTTTGTTATAGTGGCATTTGATCTTGCAGGCAGACTCTGCCAGAGTTGCACAAGACACCATAGTTATGAAGATAACAGCACATACATATGCACTACCTACTGGTATTAGTTTATTATTACCAAGAAAACCGAAGAACAGTGTGAAACCTTGTGGGTGCGTGCTATCCAGTCAAATCATATATATGAGGACAATCAAGCCACAAACAAGTACGAGAAGTAGTGCAAAGAGAAATGCATGCAGAATATAGTGTTACAGCTTACCGTGTTACAGTTATAGAGAAAGTGTAAGTAAAAACCAAAAGTACAATATCGCAAAGAGGTGGATTGGGAAATTGTGAACTTATGGAAAGATCTTTCAGTAGTCTGATAATGTTGCGAAAGAAGCTTTGTTGAATCTGGCGTTTGTATCGTCTGCCTGACATGAGAGGCAGGTGAAGTAAATGACCGGGATGAAAATAGTCTGAGATGTTGTTACCTATTTTCCTGAGGTGTATGAAGTGTAGAGCCACACCTTAGAGGGGGTGATGGTGGGGGAGACTGGTTGGTTTGATGGATTAGGCTGCATCAACAACTCTCTGTAATTTCTAGGAAGGAACTGCAGATGCTGGTTTAAACTGAAGATAGACACAAAAAGCTGGAGTAACTCAGCGGGCCAGGCAGCATCTCTGGAGAGAAGGAATGGGTGCCGTTTTGGTTCGAGACCCTCCTGAAGAATTTTGAAGAAGGGCCTTGACCCGAAACGTCACCCATTCCTTCTCTCCAGAGATGCTGCCTGTCCCACTGAGTTACTCCAGCTTTTTGTGTCTGTCCCTCATTTCTTGTGGTTTTGAGCAGGGCTGTTGCCAATCCCAGTTGGTAAAAGTCATTGGAGACATGCCAAACTTCCTTAGTCTTTAGATTCAATGTGCTGTAGATTCAATGTGGTTGGTCCAGGACAAATTATGGCTGTCGTTTATGCCTAGGAATTTGAAGCTCTTGACCTCTCCACATTAGCACCAATGACACTAACTGGGGCATGCACACCACCTCATTTCCTGAAATCAATAACTAGGAACAAGAGAAACCAAATTAGTTTTCAGATGCAGATAGGGTGGGGAATGCACAGTAGTGGAAGGAGTTTCCTTGTGTGCTCAATCTGTCTAACATCATGCACATAGGTTTTGTAAATCCCAGTCTTCTGTGCAATCAGCTGCAGCATTTCTCCAGTACTTCCAAAGTCTCGTGAGAAGCACAAGCTTTGAATATGATTTCTCACTATGATGAAAGCTCTTATATCGACATGGTGGCGCAGCAGTAGATTTGCTGCCTTACAGCGCCTGCAGCGCTGGAGACCCGGGTATGATCCCGACGATTGGTGCTGTTTGTACGTTCTTCCCGTGTCCTGCGCGGATTTTCTCCGAGGTCATCGGTTTCCTCCCACACTCCAAAGACGTACAGGTATGCAGGGTAATTGGTAAATGTAAAAATTGTCCCTAGTGTGTTTAGGATAATGTTAACATGCGGGGATTGTTGGTCGGTGCTGAAGGGCATGTTTCCCCGCTGTATCTCTAAACTAAACAGCAGTTTGAAATGGATATTACAATGGATATTACAATGGGCAGGATGGTAATGTTAGACCAGCTGTCTCCCAACTCCAGCAACCTGACTTCAGAGAGAAGATAATCAGGAAATCGTAGACTGGTGAGCCTCTATTGGAGTGGATTCTTCAGGATAGGATTTATTCACTTTTAGAAAAGGATGAGGATAATTGGGGACAGTCAGCATGGCCTTGTCTGTGGCCTGTCATGTCTTACCAATATGATTTTTTTGAGGAGGCGTCAAAACTGATTGAGGGTAGGGTACTGGATGTATGGCACTAGATAAAGTCATCTCTTGGTCGGCTGATCGGAAGATTAAGATGCAGTAGAATTCCAGTGATTTGGTAGTTTGGATTCAAGATTGGCTTACCATTAGAAGACCAATGGTGGTGGTGGATTGTGACCAGTGGTATTCCGCAGAGCTCTGTACTGAGACTTTATAAATTACTTGAATGTAAATGTAGATGGGTTGGTTGGTTGGTAAGTTGGCAACATTGGTGGAGTTGCAGCCAGTGACGAAGGCTGCCAAAGCATACAGCAGAAAATAGATGGCATTACCCTTAATAGCATTCAGAAATGGATGGAAATATGGCAGGTGGCATTTAATCTGAGCAAGCATGGGGTTTTGTACTTTGGGAGGTCAAATGTAAAGGGACAATGTACAATTCATGGCATTACCCTTAACAGCAGTCATTAACAAAAGGATCTTGGGCTCCAAGTCTATAAGTCTCTGAAAGTGGCAGCATAAGTAGATAGAGTGGAAAAGAAAGCATATGGTATTCATTGCTTGCCTCCATTGGTCATGAATATAAGGATCAGAAAGTCATGTTGCAGCTTTATAGGACTTTGGTTAAACCACTATGGAGTATTGCGTGCAATTCTGGCCATCCCATTACAGAAAGGTTGTGGAGGTTCTGGTGAGTGTGCAGAGGTTTATCAGAATGTTGCCTGGATTAGAGGGTGGACAGACTCGGTTTGTTGTCACTGTCACTGTCACATAAGAGGATGAAGGGGAAGACCTAATAGAAACATAAAATTGAGAGTATAGATAGAGTATAAATTCAGAACTTTTCTGCAGGATGGAGATGTCAAATACAAGAAGGCATTGCTTTAAGGTCACAGTGGGCGAAAGTTTAAAGGCGATGTGCCAGGCATGTTTTTCACACCGAGAGTTGTAGGTGCCTGGAGCGTAGTGAAGGGTCATGGTCACAGCAGATATGGTACTGGCAGTTGGGAGGTTTTCTAAAATCAGGGAATAGATTGAAATGGATCAAAGGAGATTAGTTTAATTTGGTATCATGTTCATCGCTGACATCTGGTGCTGTCTGTTTGGAGTTTGTGTGGTCTCCCTGTGACCATGTGAGTTTCCTTTGGGCACTTCAGTTTCTTCCCACATCCCAAAGACATGGTGGTTGTTGGGTTCATCGGTTATTGTAAATTATCCTAAGTGTAGGTGAAATGGGGCATGTTTTGGAAGAATGAGTTACAGGGAAATAAGTGGGGGAAATATGATTGATTATATTCCTCTGTGTGGTGGCGTAGACACAATGGGCTGAAAGGGGATGTGGAAAAACATGAAATGGGAACTTCGCCCTCAATTAGTGAAATGAAAATGAGAAAATAAGTAGCAGATTGGAGATGGTTTTTGGCATCATATAACTCCATGTGATGGGACATTGTGTAGCATTGTTACAATATTTTGAGATTTTAAAAATCAAGTCTGCAATTTATCCCATCAGATAAAGCATAAAAAGAAATTTAATTTGACACCTAATTCACTTTCATATCTTCAGTATAAAAAAAGTTATGGCCATTTTCATACTCGGAAATTAGCATCTTGTTCCCTATTGCTTTTCCATTGACTTAACACAAAAGCTGTGATCGAGGACAGTCAAAAGCCCATCTCTTTCTTAAAAATTAAGAGAACTGAATGAAATTTTCAGTTATTATAGATTGAAGCATACTGAAACAAATATAAAACAATCTTACTTGGATGACCTGAAATTAAAGCATATAATTAGTTAGTTACCTAATTGTAGCTAATTACAAAACTGACCACTGTGACGGAAATTCATCTAAATTCTACTAGATCTAAATCCATTTCTTAAGAAAACGATATTTTTTTAACTAGCCTAAGTATCCAAATAACAAACTAATCCCATTCACACAAGAATTCACAATATAACATGATTTTAAAATCTCACTGTCATGAACTTTTATGCCGGATGGAAGGAATTTAATGTTTAATTCCCATAAATTAATCTAGAAACATCCACTCTCAAATGTTATCAAAATTATTAATTTTTGCACAATACATGCGGCTAAAACTGTGGATATTTAGTATTAAAATATTATCAATGGATAGGCAATCACACAAAATATAGACAATTTAGATGCTCATGACATGATTGTCCAAAAAAAAGAGGATTTAATCATCTTGCAAATGGGTGTTTCTGGAATGCGATCGATTGGAACGTTGCCGTTGCCGTGAATTTAAACCCCATATCGGAAGGCAAAGACTCTGCCAGTTCGTATGGGGCCCAAATAACATTTTCGCGTCGTAAAATTAGATTAAAGCCACCTCAAGAAGCAAGATTATACTTGAAGTAGACGACTTACCTATTGTTTTGTCCTGATATTACAATCCGTCACATTGTAGGCGTTGAGGGCGTTCAAAGTCGTGTTTTACTTTAATCCAACTATTGAATCGTCCGGTGATTTTTTTTTAAATAAAAAAAACGGGAACGGAAGTCCGATCGATTTTTTTTCATCGACTAGCAGCCCGAGGAAATCCCTCTCCGACAAGCAATCCAAACCTTCATTTTAATCCCGACCCTCCCCTCAAAGGTGCCAAAGTCGCGCACACAGCCCGTGGCAGATCTGCAGCGTCGCTGAAGGTAAGTTTTGTAACATCGCTACATTATATCATCTGGACATACATCAATATGGCCTAGATACTTGACCGCAAAACCATTAAAATGGTCAAGCTTGCTTTGTAATCCATGCTGAGGCCTAAACCTATAGTTGCAGCCTACATGATTTCTGCAGTGCATGCACAGGGTTAAATTTTGTAATGTAATTCATGTTAAAGACTTGTATTGCAAATGGACATAAAAACGTACACACAAAAAAATTAGTAATAGTAGTAGGCTAGTGGGCTCCTCAAAAGTTCTTCACCAGTTAATAAAATAAGAGTTTACCTGATACTTAACTTCATTTATATCTTATCTGCAGTAACCTTTCACCACATGCTTGTTTGGCATCTTTCTGCATCTGCCTCAAAAATATTGAAGGACACTCCTTGCACTAGTCTTTGAAGAACAGATTTGTAAAATGTCCCACTATTCAGAACCATCTTCTTCATCGCCTCATCTGTCTTATAAGGTGACCCCTTATTTTTAAGCACTTTTAGGTTCTCCCACAAGAAGAAACATCCTCTCTATATCCACTAGGCCATGCTCAGTTTTTTCAGTGAAGCACTGGGAGAGATTACACATTATTGCATTGATAATGTTATCTTTATGTACTTTATGTACATCTTTGAGCCTGAATATGATTTCATGCAAATTTACATAACCAGCCTATCTCTAAGCTGTACCAAGTCACATTTATCAACCGTATTTAAGATTGTATTCATTTATCACATATTTAACTTTGTCATTTAGCTTAGCCAGTTATACTTTGCCTATGCTGTTTCTACCATCAGATTAAATTCTGTTTTGCTTTCTTATTCTGAACATGTCAGCTCCATCTTTAAAAAAGGGAGGCCATTTTAGCACTGGTGTTTGGTTTATTTTTGTCACATATATGCAGTGAAAAACTTTGTTTCCAATTTTCTTTGCTTCTTTGTTTCTTAATCTTGTTTGTGTTGTGTGGGAATCAGTTTAAGAAAGCCTGCTGCTAAAGTAAGAGCTCATTAGTTGCTGTATGACCTTGACTGGTCAAATCTATTTCATTATAAAACTATCATTGCATTCAAAGAGATGACCTTCCAAAACACTTACATGGCAGAAATTTGAGTACATTTTACTGGGATATTTGCCTGCTTAGGGTGGATATTTTGCAAAAGCTATCATTATGATGCTTGGTGTCCATGTGTAGTGTTACTTGAGGAGAGATTAAAATATTCAGGATTATGTCAAATAGATGAAAGTAAATTATTTATTATCATCTATTCAATCAACAAATTAAGATTTCTTGCACTTGCTTCCAACTGTTTGCCCTTTAACTACCAGGACATTTATTCTCTCGCCTGCCCCAATTTCTGTTAGAATGTGATGAATCCAAATCTCAAAATATTTAAACTCATTAAAGATTATTTGTTGCTGTCTCTATGTGCATGGGATGTGCTACCAGGTTTCACTTTTCAATGGTTTAGCTTTAATTTTAGTTTTTTTTTAGTTTAGTTTGGTTTATTGTCACATGTACCGAGGTATAGAGAAAAGCTTTTTTGTTGCGTGCTCTCCAAGTTGCCTGATATCAGCTGGGAAGAAACTGTCCCTGAATCTGGAGGTATGTATTTTCATACTTCTGTTGTGCTCCAGTTATGGTACATCACCCACCAGGCATAATAATGCTTGTGTATCTAC
Organism: Leucoraja erinaceus; assembly: GCF_028641065.1. NCBI lineage: Eukaryota > Metazoa > Chordata > Chondrichthyes > Rajiformes > Rajidae > Leucoraja > Leucoraja erinaceus. Next base: position 56,798,827 of record NC_073384.1, on the reverse strand, counting down.
TTTATACAATCTCTTTATCCTCCTGGCACCTACATCAGGTCCCCTCTAACATATTAACATCATGAGTTTCTGCAATGTTGATGAATCCATGTCTTGTATCTTTCATGAGATGCAATCAGCAAAGTAAAATGATGTAGACGAGATATATGCTTCCATTCTGATTAAGAACATGTTTCAGGATGTCTTTCAGATTCAAACTGGATGATATTGAGCTTTATCTGGTGTAGTTTGTGCATTATATTACTGATGTTCCATTGTAACTTCCTCTGCCGACCTGCCAACACAAAATGCTTCCTCAACCAGCAAACTTGAACTTTACCTTTCCATTTCTCTGAATTTATAATCCACATCATGGCAAGCAAAGATCCTGGAGATCAAGGAAATCTGCATTCTCCACATCTATCAATCAGAAAATAATTGTTTTACGCCATTTTGATTTCTGTGTCCCACCCAATGATTGACTCGTGTCTTAAGCATACCTCTAATAAGACATCGGAGCAGAATTAGGCCATTCAACCCATCGAGTTCACTCCACCATTTGATCATTGATTATCTATGTTTCCCTCTCAACCCCATTCTCCTGCCTTCTCCCCATACTCTTTGACACCCTTACTAACCAAGAACATTTCAATCTCCGCTTTAAACCTACTCCATGTCAAGAGTGTTTTGATTGTCATATGTCCCGAAAGAGAACATTGAAATTCCTCCACTGCTGTGGTCAATGAATTCCACAGATTCACCACCCTCTGCCTAAAGAGATTCCTCCTCATCTCTATTCTAAAGGTACATATTTTTATTCTGAGGCTGTCCCCTCTGGTTCTAGACTCTCCTATTACTGGAAACATCCTTTCCATGTCCACTCTTTCTAGGCCTTTCATTATTCGGTAGGTTTCAATTAGATCCCTCCCCCCCCCCCCCCCCCCCCCCCCTCCTTCTAAGCCCCAGTGAGTACAGGCCCAGAGCCATCAAACGCTCCTCATATGTTAACCTAATCATCACCTGGTTCATTATTGTAAACCTTTTCTGGACCCTCTCCAATCCCAGCTCTTCCTTAGGTATGGGGCCCAAAACTGTTCCAAATACTCCAAATGTGGCCTCACCTTATAAAGCCACGAGGGTGTAATCTAGGCATGTTATTTTTTGCTAATAATTTTTTGTGTGGAGCATCACTAACTGCCTTCTGTGTAAAGTGACTATGACTTCAGCCCCTCCCCCCAAAAAATCAACTGTATTAATCATGAACAATATTGAATGCAACATCTCCAAGTTTGCGGATGACACGAAGCTGGGGGGAAGTGTTAGCTGTGAGGAGGATGCTCGGAGGCTGCAAGGTGACTTGGATAGGCTGGGTGAGTGGGCAAATGCATGGCAGATGCAGTATAATGTGGATGAATGTGAGGTTATCCACTTTGGTGGCAAAAACAGGAAAGTAGACTATTATCTGAATGGTGGCCGATTAGGAAAAGGGGAGATGCCACAAGACCTGGGTGTGATGGTACACCAGCAATTAAAAGTAGGCATGCAGGTGCAGCAGGCAGTGAAGAAAGCGAATGGTATGTTAGCATTCATAGCAAAAGGATTTGAGTATAGGAGCAGGGAGGTTCTACTGCAATTGTACATGGTCTTGGTGAGACCACACCTGGAGTATTGCATACAGTTTTGGTCTCCTAATCTGAGGAAAGACATTCTTGCCATAGAGGGAGTTCAGAGAAGGTTCACCAGACTGATTCCTGGGATGTCAGGACTTTCATATGAAGAAAGACTGGATAGACTCGGCTTGTACACGCTAGAATTTAGAAGATTGAGGGGGGACCTTATAGAAACTTACAAAATTCTTAAGGGGTTGGACAGGCTAGATGCAGGAAGATTGTTCCCGATGTTGGGGAAGTCCAGAACAAGGGTTCATAGTTTAAGGATAAGGGGGAAATCTTTTAGGACCGAGATGAGGAAAACATTTTTCACACAGAGAGTGGTGAATCTCGGGAATTCTCTGCCACAGAAGGTAGTCGAGGCCAGTTCATTGGCTATATTTAAAAGGGAGTTAGATGTGGCCCTTGTGGCTAAAGGGATCAGGGGGTACGGAGAGAAGGCAGGTACAGGATACTGAGTTGATCAGCCATGATCATATTGAATGGCGGTGCAGGCTCGAAGGGCCGAATGGCCTACTCCTGCACCTATTTTCTATGTTTCTAAATTCAGTCTGAAGAAGGGTCTCGACCCGAAATGTCACCCGTTCCTTCTCTCCAGAGATGCTGCCTGACCCGCTGAGTTATTCCTGCATTTTGTGTCCACCTTAAATTCACACCTTCTTTGATCATCAGTACTTTCCAGCTGTCAATCAACCTGTCCCTGATCCATTTCTCTAGTTGCCCTACAAATGATATCAAGCCAACTGCTTAAAATGTTACCTAGTTTTTCAACACATGTCTGAATTTAGAGAGCTTTACCAAATTATGATTAACTGATTTAGAAACATAGAAAATAGGTGCAGGAGTGGCCCATTCGGCCCTTTGAGCCAGCACCACCATTCAATATGATCATGGCTGATCATCCAAAATCAGTACCCCGTTCCTGCTTTCTCCCCATACCCCTTGATTCCGTTAGCCCTGAGAGCTATATCTAACTCTCTCTTGAAAACGTTTCCACACCAATTTATAATATTCTAGGTGGTCGGTTTCCTTAGAAACCAGTATGAGTAAAACTTTGCAGATGGTTAATGATTATTGGCTTATTGAGATTCATACTTTATAAACATGTTTATGTCACTTTGTCAGGGCAGAATGGAGTTCTTTTAATGTGATGCTTACAGAATGGAGAAATACCATGCATTTTATTTACCAATGTCTCTTAAATCTAATATAACTCGTTGATTTAGTAGCTGTTTAATCTGTGGTTGGGGTCTGACTCCATTTGAAGAAAACCTAAGGGCATAATCTGCCTTTCCTGTGGTTTAAAAATAAATAATAATGTGCAAGGAGAGGAGATAAAATATAACACAAGATGCAATTGTAATTTATTACACAGCAACATTTTTTTATTTTATTTTCTTTCCGTCAGAGTTATAAATGAAGCTTGTCCATAAGCCCCGCTGTTCCTTTAACCTGTCTGATGAGTGATTGACTTAAAAGCTTATGAATCAAATTTTGTTTTAAAAGTGCTAGAAAGAGATCAATACATAAGCTATCTTATCATTTTTAAGTGTGTTTATCCAGCTTTGTGCTCGAAGACTGGTGGCTGCTTCAAGGCCAAATAACATTTGAACCTTGGTTGCAACACGTCAGCTCATTTTGAAACCATCTTTATCTAACTGAGAAACCTGAAATCTGTTTGACAAAATGACACGAGAGCCAGCTTATCTTGGAACAGAGTTGTATCTCACATAGGTCATTGATTCTGTGAAATTAATGTTTACAAGTTGGACTGTTTTCGTAGACAATTTTTGCTCTGAGATCGTACAAATTGGTCGTAGGAAACGTGGCTAAAGGGGGGTATATTTCTTTCCATAATTTTATCCTTTCGCCATTTTTATCTTGAAATGAAATGAAATGAATAAAAATCAAACTTTTTTGCTGGTAAGGATTGGCAAATAGTCTCCAAAACCTTTCGGCTAAAGGTGTTTGTTTATGTCAGTTATCTTCAATAATATGTAATGTACTCACAATGTTCCTTTACCCGGCTCATTTTGACTTACTTTGACATCTGCAGCGATCTGTTAACCGGCAATCTGAATTTTAACATCAAAATAAGGCTTATAATCAAAAAACAAACTGCTGGGTCAGGCAGCATCTTTGGAGGGAAATGGACAAATGATGTTTCGGGTTGGGATCTTTCCTCAAGGTTGATAATCAACAGTTCAATCATTTAGGAAAATCAAAGTAATTATAATGTCTACTACTTAACGTATGTTCTAATCCTTCATTTATTTATTACATACATAACTCTCTTTAGTTAAGAATTGAAAATATGTTTCATCACTTACATTACACAAACAAACCAACAAATAGCTCCTAATCTTGCTTCCTATTATATGTTCTGAAATAGTGCTTACATTATTGTTGAACTAAACCAGCTAAACTGTAATATTGCTGCTCCCACTATATCGGACTGTTATTATAATGGACTAGAATGTCCAACCTGTGTTCTCCTCATAGGATCTCCAGCCTCCCGTCTCAGCTACCCCTTGGTTTCTGACCTCCATCTTAGCGAGCGCCAGGCTCTCTTGCCGCCTCCTTCTCAGCCATTCATGGAGCTTGTCATTTTCTGCACAATCCCAAACTCCACACTCAGTTGTTTCTGTAACAGGCCCTGCAAGTCAAACTAACCAAAGCCCTCGAATTTAACAATTTAAGGCAGACGTAGACAAATTCTTGATTAGAATTGGTGTGAAGGGTTATGGGGAGAAGGCAGGAAAATGGGATTAGAAACATAGAAACATAGAAAATAGGTGCAGGAGTAGGCCATTCAGCCCTTCGAGCCTGCACCGCCATGCAATATGATCATGACTGATCATCCAATTCAGTATCCTGTACCTGCCTTCTCTCCATACCCCCTGATCCCTTTGGCCACAAGGGCCACATCTAACTCCCTCTTAAATATAGCCAATGAACTGGCCTCAACTACCTTCTGCGGCAGAGAATTCCAGAGATTCACCACTCTCTGTGTGAAAAAAGTTTTCCTCATCTCGGTCCTAAAAGATTTCCCCCTTATCCTTAAACTATGAGACCTTGTTCTGGACTTCCCCAACATCGGGAACAATCTTCCTGCATCTAGCCTGTCCAACCCCTTCAGAATTTTGTAAGTTTCTACAAGATCCCCCCTCAATCTTCTAAATTCTTGCGAGTACAAACCGAGTCTATCCAGTCTTTCTTCATATGAAAGTCCTGACATCCCAGGAATCAGTCTGGTGAACCTTCTCTGTACTCCCTCTATGGCAAGAATGTCTTTCCTCAGATTAGGAGACTAAAACTGTACGCTATGCTCCAGGTGTGGTCTCACCAAGACCCTGTACAACTGCAGTAGAACCTCCCTGCTCCTATACTCAAATCCTTTTGCTATGAATGCTAACATACCATTCGCCTTCTTCACTGAAGACTCCATTAGGAGACAGAGATCAGACATGATTGAATCGTGGAGCAAACTCGATGGGCCAAATGGCCTAAATCTGCTCCTATAACTTGTGCACTTGTGAAATGAAGTGAAATCATCCTAAATACTGTTGAGGCGGGGGGAGGAGAGTACAAATGTGTTGATGGGGTAAATACATTATCTCTAAGTGCGATTCAATAGTATGATTAATTTTTTTCAGAATTATAATAAGAGTGTATATCGTTAAATCATTGTCTCCTTTGGAAACTGATTTGCCGACTGACCTTTGCAAATTGCCCCTTTTCACAAAATAAACCATGCTGTCCTGCATTTTGTTTGGCATATCTACATCTCGGAACCAATTCCTTGCAGTTCATCCTGCATATTAGCCAGGGTTTTAGTTATTGTAAATGAAACAGGAAATGATGGAAGCACTTGGCATGCCAGACAGCATCTGTGGAAAGAGAAGCAATGTTACCGTTACAGTGCAATGGTCTTTCATCAGACCCAGAAACTTTCTCTTTTCACAGTTGCTGTTTGAGCTGCTAAGCATCTCCAGTATTTTTCCATTTTACTGCACATTTACTGCACATTTATTTAATCTGCAATATTTTGCCTTTGAGCTACCGACTGCTTTTTACAGTAAGTACATTACAATCTTTGTTGCTCAACACTACACTCATAGGTGGGCCTTGCTGCCAATTTTTTTAATGTTGCAGCCGTTTTTGTGGAGTACCAAACATAATAAATGAAATGTCTCCTTATAGAGATCTTTTAACAATTGGCACCTTCAGTGAGGAGTTCAATGAATTGACTTCTTAAAGACATTTTGTAGAAATTTTAGAACAGGGAAAATATAAAAAATAGACAAATTCAAAAGAACGGGTGAGAAAATATAATTTAAAATTCAAGCAATTCAAAAATGTAGCGATAAATCATTACTCAGACAATATGGAGTTTTGTTTAATCCAACCTTTGAGTTCCTATCTCAGTCACATAAGTCTGCCTAAAGTGCTGACATGTAGGAACAAAAAATCATTGCAGAGTTGTCACCGGGTTACCCTTCAACAGACCCTGAATATGAATAACGATAAATGCCTAGAAGGCTGATATCCTGCTCTTCAGCTAACCTCTTGAATTTGTAGGTTAACCTCCACCCCAACCATATTTTTATTCCTTTTCGTGAAATACAGAAGGTCCTCAAACAAGAGCTGCCGCTATCTGGCTAACTCGGTAACTAAATTTCCATCAGTATTAATGAAAATTTGAGACATCACATTGTATTTGATGCACATTTGTTCATTATTGCCTAATTTTTGGTATGTGTTTGGATCCAATTCTTTGTGGGCTTTACCTAGAATGAATCATTACTTTCTGCCCAAACTCCAGTGATGGTTTCATCTGGAAGTTGGAGTAAAGTTATTTTTATTACCTGCAAAGATTGTAGGCCTGGGTTTGTCAATGGTGAAGCCAACATTGTCATTGATTCATTTACTATGGGGCTATTATTACAATTGGAGTTTGAGTCTCAAATGTTGTCACATATCATGTTAGATTCACTAGGCAGTGGATTGTTTAATAAATATCGTGTTGGGACATGGATTTGTGCAACAAAGATTTGATAAGTTTTATTTTGATATACCGCAATTGGATTGTCTTTGAAGATACATAATCATGTATAAAGGGAAAAAAAGCCCCAGTTTAGTATAATGTCAATATAATCCTGTCATTTTCTTTGGAAATGCAACCTTTAGGATAAATAAAGCTTGATAATGGTAGTTTTAATCCGTTTTTCTATTTATCTTTGTTATACTCTGGGTGGTTTACAATTGCGTAAAATAGAGCTGTGCTTAATACCTCAGGACTTCTAACTACATTGAACTCATTTATCATATTCACTGCAAAAAACATAAATTACTGAATTTAATTCAGTGCTTTAAATAAATTGAGGAGGAATAGAATTCCATGCGACCCTACAACCACTTTGGAATAGATAGTGAATATATGACAAGCCTTTCTTATTTAACAACAGGGAATTATTTGAGGCTATTTGTTAAAAAAAATTATTTCCAATGATTTTAATGCTTACCCTGTTAAACTGTGACTTCTCCAGAATAATGTGTTTCATTTTAAAATTCATTTTCCAATCTATTGCTTTGGAGCAGAAGGCGGCCCTTTGGATCAGCATCTCTTCGCTAAGCAGAAGTGTTGCCTCTCCCCCACCCCCAGCTGCTCTCCATCCTACTCCAATTTTTTAAGTGTGTAGGATTATGAAAAGACTCTGCCGAAATCTACCTATAAATCACTGGAAATTTACTTGACAGAATATAAATGAAGGTAGAAGTGTTGTCAGCCTAGCTGTAAAGTTTATTGAGGTTGATATTGTGTTCGTGCAATGACCTGGGGAAATGCTGATTAAATATTTTTGAGTAATGCACTGGACCCTAGCGCTTTGTACAAATGGTCGCCTTGCATTTTTGTTCGGCATTCATATAACTCTGCTCATAAAAAGAGCTACAAAATGTAAATATGGCAGCATTAAAGCTTACAGCAGCAGGAGAAGCAAGACCCATGTCCTGGTGGTTTGCAAGCTATTAATGCTGTATGTTTTAATTTACTAGGAGTTGTAATTGTGTGTTCACATGCTGAATGCTTTTGTTATCCAATATGAAAATCATTTTCTGTTCTTCCTGTATTTATTAACCAACAAAGATTTAATACTTGTAGCAAATTGATAATACCCCCGTGCCTCTTGCACCCTCTTCTTTTAAACCTTACAGTACAGGACGTGCATAACCTTTCAGAATATGTCTGGTGCTAAGAGGAATTGGGTAATAGTGAGAGGAGTCTTAGATAGTTTGTTCGTACTTTTGACTATTTTAAATTATATTCCAATAGATGACCACAGATATTATCAAAGCGGTGAAAAATCACATCATGCACCCATTGTTCTAAAGATACACCAACTTGCATCCAAATTAGTAGAGTGAACCTTTGTCTCTTTACAGATCTTAATTGGGTTTTTTTCTGCCCAAGATGTAAGTAAGGAATTCCACTTATCTGTTAGTCCTTTCATGTAGCAATGTGGTTGCTTGGTTTTCTCAGCTGCTTTCTTGAACAACTGGCCAAACAACACCATTTCCATTCAAAGGAACTAATCAGAGAACATATAAGGAAGAAATGCATATCATATAGCAGCTTATTTTCAGTGATTTGGTTCTGTTATCTTCAATGGAAACACACATTGGAAGTGCCTTGTAACATACATAAGCTGCTGTATCATATATTCATTTTGTTTGATTGAGGATGAATTTATACCCCTATCTTTTCTAATAGGATTGCCCCTCCATCAAGAGATATCTTAAGAATTGGTGTGCATACATCTTCTCATTGGATCAATTGTACTTGCAACCCAAACGTGCCTTGGTTTATTTGTTTCATTTCCGATTGCTTTTTCAAAAATTTTCAACAAAATTGATTTTAAATTTATGACCATTTTCTTCACATTCATTTAATCTTTTCTCAATGAATGCTGTGCTGTGAACCTCTCTGCCTGCAGAACTATTTAGCAAGTAATTGCACTAATCATTTCATGTTGAAAGCTGTGCAAGGTGAATACAATGTCCTCAGGTTTATATGTGGAATTAACTCCACAGAACAAGTCCCCAGCTTATGTCACTGCTATCAGGAGATGCAACTCTCCTTGATCAATATTTGCTCAACAAACAGCAGGGATCGGAGAGTTTGTTCAGAGAAATCATGTGCATGCAAGGGTGAATGAATGTTCGGTGAAGTACTTTGACTATTTGCCTCCTGCTGTTTTTTTGCCTCCTCTTGAGTTGTTCTTTGTTCTTAACCAGGGGGACATGCACCTGCACAAATCCCCAAACAAAATAACAATTGGAATGTCTACAGAAAAAGATTCTAATACAAATAAGTGTCATTCTGCTTCCTTTATTAGAATCAGCAATTCCTAGAAATAATGTGCACCATTTCCTCAGCATCAGGTGGCAACAGTCAATCAAGCCATCGTGAGTTTGTCAGAACAAAAGAGCGCGTACTTTGCACAATGTAAACGCGGTGACTTTGTGCCAAAGAACCACCCCATCTCTAACTTGCTTTCCCTTCAGGAGTCATTTGTTTGATCTTCTAACTGTCCCTAGACTCGGCAGCACATAATAAAAACCTGACATAGCAGCCTGCCTGCCTTCTGTGTCCTGCGGATACTCATCATAAGTGTCAGGACATACCAAGGTTAGCGGTCACTGAAACAATGCACGTTTGCCTGCCTTTGCAAAACACTCACAACTGAACCAACGTTGCTTGTAGCAGGGGGAGAATTTTGTGAAGGTGAAAGAAATAGGAGCTCGGCCTCGGTTATTTTGGAAAAAAGCTCATTTCCGAAACCAAAGCAAAATAATTCCACCCCAAAGCACTACTTTAGATCTTGTAGTTCCTCAAACAGTTTGTTTTGTTGTTCAATTGTTTTAATGGTTGGAAAATACTGCTGTGGTACTGGCTCAGTTTTTGACTGTAAAAGGGAATCATCCACTTACTATTATAAGAAGATAACCACGGGGAGGGCAAGGAGAAAAGGGTTATTGGTATTTTGGATTCTCTTGACTCTTCGCCTTGGAGAGAGGGTTATTCTTGTCACTGCCTTTTGTCTACATCTGCTGACTGCTTGCCTGCAGCCAGCAGCATGCTTTAACTGTTCGGTCACCTCCTAACATCACATGCATCAGCTGTTGTGCTTTTGTTAGAGGTTTTGTACGTCTAATCCAGTGTGACCATATTGCTGCACAGTAAATCAAATGTAGATTGTTCCTGGAATGACTTCCTCATAAATATTTTAGACAACCTTTACTGCCTTTATTCTTAAAAATTGAAAACCAGATTAAACTTAAATGCTTGTCTGCTGAGTGTATAGATGATCTCCAGATAGTTCCTGCTGTTTATTGTAATTTAGAGAGAATGAGGACGTGGCATTAACCCTCTGATGACCGAGAGACCTTTTTTTTTTGGACCTCAGCATTTTCTCATTTAACCTTGACGTCCTGAAAAGGAAGAATTGAAGTAAAATTTGACAAACCTCTCACACTATAGTTGGAATTTATACGAGAGTTAATTTAGCATAGTCATTAAATAGCTTTTTACAAAATTTCTAAATGCCACACATTTACTGTGAATAGTCAGGAGTATCATTTAAATAGCCTATACAGTGGTGGAACACAACAAGATTTGAATTTTAATTTGTAATATTATTGAACTAAAATTGAAACCTGCGCTCCTCAACTGATGACAAATGAATATTTATGATTACTTAGCCAAAGATATGCAGCCTGATTCTTCCAAGTTAAGCTTATTGTGGAAGGTCAAAGAAAAACCGGTGAGTTGATTATATTTCCTCTACGTGCAACAGACCCAAAGTCCTGGACGATTGAAAGCACAGTTAGAAAGGTGATGCAAGTAAGTGTAGCTTACAGGAAAATTACAGAGAACTACAAAGGAGGCGCATAATAGCAGAAGTGAAGAATAGTAAAGCAATGAGGCAGGAAATCACCCTCCCTAGCATAAATGAAACCCACATATATGTTAGTGCTGTGCATTGTGCTCTGCTTCTCAAAATGTAGATCCATTGAAGTCAATGGAACCAATTTTCACACGTGGAGCACAAAAGTCAGCTGCTGCTATATTTCACCTTTAACAAATGTGAGTGGGGGGAAATCTCTACCTCTTTGCGGCCAATTGAAGCCAATTCTGCTCCCAGCTCAAACAAGTAAGGATTTAAAAGGATGCATTACATGATCTTGGTGACACGATTGTTTGGGATAGTTGAAAGGAAGAAACGTAAAATGTACACCTTTGGTTCTAAAATGCTATGTTGTAAAGGGTACACTTTCAACCAAAAGAGAATCTCTCAAATGAATATGTTGGCTTTATGGTAAGACGGAAGATTCATTAGGTGGATTTTAACACTTTTATTGATAAGAAGTTTGCAATAACGTATCAATAACTTGTATTACAAATTGTTTATAAATGGTTGGGTACAATTTTAGATGTGAGGATGATTACTTTAGTTGCTGGGATTTTGATGATATCTTAGCATTTGCCTACTATACCGTCAGCTCAGATGAAAATCCCATTAGCTGTGAATAATTGTATAATGCCAATGTTGTCACGTGGTATGGTTTTCTCACACAGAGAAATTGAATGTAACTGCCATCAATAGCCTTTCACATCTCTAATTTGAAAACATATACATAATTAGGTTTAAATTTAATTTGCGTGCATTTTGACTTTGATCTGGCTATTTTAAGGTGGTTTTCAATAACGTTCAGTTGCATTAAAGTGACAAGAAAATGTCTTAACTATAACAGTCCCACCAACCTCACCTTATAATTGTTGAATAACATTATTGAATTCTCCTCATCGTGAGAAACGTCTGTCATTTCTCTCCCTTGTGACTACACTGGAACCCTCTCATTAGTTGTTCTACTTGTCAAACTTATTTTAAATTGTACAGGCAGTCCCTGGGTTATGTAAATGGTTATGTACTTCTCCCTGAGATAGAGATGTCCATTTTTTTTATTGGCTGTCACTATATCGCATCACTCTACGTACACTTACTACAATTCTTTTTTTTCAGCAACTATTCACCCTAATGCAGCCCAATATTATACAAATGGAACATGTACTGTATCCAGTCATAAATTAATACCACAGAACATTATTATTATTTATAATTATAGTAGTAATGTCTTCAACTAAGGAAAGATGCACCTGGATTTTTTTTTTTTTTTTTTGCTCTGGTATTGTGGATTTTTTTATTTATTACCGGTATATATTATCTATTTACAATGTTTACAGGCCTTTTATGCTGCTGGAAATAGGGAATCCATGTTCCACGTCTGGCAGTTAAACACTGTTGACTTGAAAAATGCTTTAAAAATATATGGGAACATTTATGTAAAGTCAATATTCTGTAAGTCAGGTTATTCGTAACCCATAGAGCCCTTGTGAAATGCTGCTTTAGGTTTTCATTCTCCTGTGGCGTTCTGCAGAAGATTTCATCGATGTAAATGCTATCATTTTCCTAAAGAAAAATATGTGAAACAAGAATTTGAACAAGAGCTCTGTACAAGAGTTGTAATCCTTGATGAGTAACCTTTTTTCCAAGAATGGCTGGCATCTGCGTATGCAAATAGCTGTCAAGATATAGTTAACAGTCAAATTCAGGGAAATCTTGCAGTTATAAGAAGTCCCTTATTTTATCAGGCAACAACCCAGCATTTTATGGTTGGAAGGAAGCAGACCTTTGGAATTGTGGAATTAATGGCATATTTTTCTGCACATGTGCTCACTGCCCACAGGTTTTGCACCCATTAAAATTGCTAGCGGACACTGCACGTTGGTAGGCATGCGAATGGAGCATCCCAGCTTCAGTGCCACCTATATGTTACAAAGTACATGATCATCATTTAACACTGTTCCTTAGCACATGAAGATTCAGAAAATGGAGATTTGCATGTATGCTCTGCATTATTGCACACAGGCAGCATATTGTCAAACAAGTTTATAATGGCTTTGTCATCTAAACAAGCCTAAAACTTTTCAGAATCTTGGATATTGTTTATTATTGAAGGTATATTGTTTATTATTGAAGGTAATTTCAGTTCATAAGGACATGATGTGCAGGAAGTTGTTTTTGTTTGTTACAGTATATTATCTGTGTATTAATAATACACAAATAAAAAGGATAATAAACAGAAAAACTTAAAGGAAATGGTTACAGAGAGTGAATACATTAGTTTTAATCTGACAAATTCTCTGGAATATGGAGAGGTTCCAGAAGATTGGCATTCCACAGAAATAATTCCACTCTTCATGAAGGAAGGGAGGCAGGAAACTGGTGGTCATGTAGCCAATCATCAGTTATTGGGAATGCACAGGTGTCCATCATTAAGGAGATAATAGTGGAACATTTAACTAATCAAGCTGAGTCCGCATCCAAATATTACAAAATAGAGTTGGGTATGACAAATGGGCTGGAGTTCTTTGAGAGTGTAACACAAATCTAGTTATTATTAACCATAGTACTAGAGGGTGGAATAAACATCTAGGACACTACATTAGTAATTCCCCATTCTCTACATATGATGCTTAAAGGGCAATCATTAGATGTAGTATATTGGGATTTCCAGATGCGTTAGATACTGTGCCATAGCAGGGCATTCTGGGAGATAAGAATAAAATTGAGGATAAAATAGATAGGAGAGGGGTTAACTAACAGAAGCATTGGGATAAATGGGCTATTGCAATCAGATGGGGCTGCGACTATTATACTCTTTGTTAGTGATTACGTTGAGGGAATCATGCATGCTGTAGCCAAATTTGATGACATAAAAATAGGTGAGTTGGCAAGTTGAGAAGAATGCAGAGAGTCTGCAAACAGATTTGGATAGGTTAAATGTATGTGCAAGAGATTGGCAGATGGAGTCTAATGTAGGAAAATTTGAGGTAACCAAATTTTCGCACTGGAAGGAAGAATTAAAAAGCAAATTATTATTTAAATAGAGTGATGGCAAAAAACTAAATATAACACAAAAGGGCATCTAAGGACATGAAATATAAAAGTTTAGCATGCAGATACTACAGCAGGTAATTAGGAAGACGAATGGGCTTATTCCACAAGGGTTGGAAGTTTAAACAAAGAAACATTTAGATGGAAATTTACAGGATGCAGGGCAGAAGCAAGATTGATGGAATTATAGGAGTGATGGCAGAAGAAATACATGAAAGGTGCAATGTGGTCAAGCACTAACAAAGGAAGTACAGGGAGATCATGATGGTAGGACAATAAACAATAGACAACAGTTGCAGGGGTAGGCCATTCAGCCCTTCGAGCCAGCACCGCCATTCACTATGATCATGGCTGATCATCCACAATCAGTACCCCTCCGTTCCTTCCTTCTCGCTATATCCCCTGACTCTGCTATTTTTAAGAGCTCTATCTAACTCTCTCCTGAAAACATCCATAGAATTGACCTCCAATGCCTTACGAGGCAGAGAATTCCACAGATTCACAACCCTCGGCGTGAAAAAGTTTTTCGTCATATCTGTTTTAAATGGCTTTCCCCTTATTCTTACACTGTGACCCCTGGTTCTGGACTCCCCTAACATCAGGAACATGTTTCCTGCCTCTAGCATGTCCAAACTCTTAATAATCTTATATGTTTCAATAAGATCCCCCTCTCATCCTAAACTCCATAGTATACAAGCCCAGCCGCTCCATTCTATCAACATATGACAGTCCTGTCATCCCAGGAATTAATCTTGTAAACCTACGCTACACTCCCTCAATAGCAAGAATGTCCTTCCTCAAATTAGGGGACCAAATCTGCACACAATACTCCAGATGTGGTCTCACTAGGGCCCTAGACAACTGCAGAAGGACCTCATTGCTCCTATACTCCTCTTGTTATGAAGACCAACATGCCATTAGCTTTCTTCACTGCCTGCTGTACCTGCATGCTTACTTTCAGTGACTGATGAAAAAAGACTCCCAGATCTCATTGCACTTCCCCTTTTCTCAACTTCACACCATTCAGATAATAATCTGCCGTCCTGTTTTTGCCACCAAAGTGGATAACTTCACGGTATCCACATTAAACTGCATCTGCCATTCATCTCCCCACTCACCCAACCTGTCCAAGTCGCCCTGCATCCTCATGGCATCCTCACAGTTCACACTGCCACCCAGCTTTGTGTCATCTGCAAATCTGCTAATGTTACTTTTAACCCCATCAACTAAATCATTAATGTATATTGTAAATAGCTGCGGTCCCAGCACCGAACCTTGTGGTACCCCACTAGTCACTGCCTGCCATTCTGAAAGGGACCCGTTTATCCCTACTCATTGTTTCCTGACTGCCAACCAATTTTCTATCCATGTCAGCACTCTACCCCCAATACCATGTGCCCACTAATCTCATATGTGGGACCTTATCAAATGCTTTCTGGAAGTCCAAGTACACTATATCCACTGTCTCTCCCGTGTCCATTTTCCTAGTTACATCCTCAAAAAAATTCCAGAAGATTAGTCAAGCATGATTTCCCTTTTGTAAATCCATGCTGACTCGGACCGATCCTGTTACTGCTATCCAAATGTGCTGCTATTTCATCTTTTATAATTGACTCCAACATCTTCCCCACCAACGATGTCAGGTTAACTGGTCTGTCATTCCCTGTTTTCTCTCTCCCGCCTTTCTTAAAAAGTGGAATAACATTAGCTACCCTCCAATCCACAGGAACTGATCCTGAATCTATGGAATATTGGAAAATGATCACCATTGTGTCCACGATTTCTAGAGCCAATTGCTTAAGAATCCTGGGATGCAGACCATCAGGCCCTGGGGATTCAGTCCCATCAGTCTACCCAACACCATTTCCTGCCTAATGTGAATTTCCTTCAGTTCCTCCGTCACCCTTGATCCTCTGGCCACTAGTACATCAGAGAGATTGTTTGTGTCTTCCTTATTGAAGACGGATTCAAAGTACCTGTTCAACTTGTCTGCCATTTCTTTGTTCACCATAATAAATTGACCTGTTTCAGTCTTCAAAGGTCCAACTTTAGTCTTAACTAATTTTTTCCTCTTCACATACCTAAAGAAGCTTTTACTATCCTCCTTTATATTCTTGGCTAGCTTACCTTTGTACCTCATCTTTACTCCCCGTATTGCCTTTTCAATTATCTTCTGTTGCTCTTTAAAGGTTTCCCAATCCTCTGGCTTCCCGCTCATCTTTGCTCTGTTATACTTTTTTACTGTCCCTTACGTCCCTTGTCAGCCACGGTCGCCCCTTACTCCCCTTGGGATCTTTCTTCCTCTTTGGAAAGAACTGATCCTGCACCTTCTGTATTATTCCCAGAAATTCCTGCTATTGTTGCTCCACTGTCATCCCTGCTAGGGTATCTTTCCAGTCAACTTTGGCCAGTTCCTTCCTCATGGCTCCATAGTCCCCTTTGTTCAATTGTAATACTGACACTTCCTATTTTCCCTTTCCCCTACTCAAATTGTAGATTAAAACCTATCATATTATGGTCACTGCCTCTGAATGGTTCCCTCACCTCGAGTTCCCTTATCAAATCCAGTTCATTACACAACACTAAATCCAAAATTGCCTTCTCCCTGATAGGCTCCAGTACAAGCTGCTCTAAGAATCCATCACGGAGGCACTCCACAAACTCCCTTTCTTGGGGTCTAGTACCAACCTGATTTTCCCAGTCTACCTGCATGTTGAAATCTCCCGTAAGAACTGTTGCATTACCTTTACTACATGCCAAAATAATTGATAGTCAGTTTTCGTAAGGAAGTGACGCAAGAAGAATGCAGCTGGAGTGAAAGGATTTAGTTACAATTCCAACGAGTCTTGTCCCAAAATACAGTTTTGATCAAATGTTTTGGTCCATTTATGTTGCACCTTCATAAAACAAGTGTTCACATTGTTAAAGCAAACAAACTGACTGGAAGTGATGATCCGAATGTATAGGCAGAAAATGCTGAATGTACGTTTAACCAAGAAGTTCATTAAGTCTAACTCATTATTCAAGGGCATTGCTATCCCTGGAAAATGTTCTGATTTTAATATACTGCAAGGGCACCGAATGAAATCATTAATATTTGTCTCAAAATTTAACCATGCTGTCAAGCTTATCAGGTGAAATAATATCTCAAGGCACATTGATGAACACATTACAGTCTGTAAACCACCAAACCTAATAAAAAATCCTCTTCAAAATAAGCATTGCCTGAAGTTTGCATTTCCACTAAGAAAAGAAACAAGATGAGTTTAATTCATACTGTACTTATAAATATTATAGTTAAGATTCTGAAAATATATCCAACCGAGCACAATATTTCAACAAAGTTTTATGTAATTTTTCAGCACTGAATTTCATTTTTATAATGGGTGCTTGTTTTAAAACAATTAACTGTGTGCTGTGTTACTGTTGCAAATTGCAACAATTGAGCTTTGCATCAAATTAAAATTATAGAAAATGTTGAAAGCTTGCAAATTTCACGTGTTTTAAGTGTGGAGGGAGATAGGTCTGGTTGCTGAAATGAAAGAGGATAAAAGCATAAAGATCATCTTTCTACAAATAGCCTTCCTGGAATAAACTGCAAACTGCAAACTTTTCCATATTTTGGGGCTGGGTGTGCAGAACTGCTGCAAGCTTTGGTGAGGTTGACGAAAGCTCAGCCGCCTGCCCTCCCCTTTGTTTTTTTTAAAATAAATCAGAGACTTTAGATTGAAATTGAAAACTCGACTAATGTCATTGTCTCCTTCTGTATCAGCAGGTTCCGGAGAGGTTCTTGGAAGTGGCTCAGATCACATTACGAGAGTTTTTCAATGCCATTGTTGCAGGCAAAGACGTTGATCCTTCCTGGAAGAAGGCCATCTACAAGGTCATTTGCAAGCTGGACAGTGAAGTCCCGGAGGTTTTCAAATCTCCAAATTGCCTGCAAGAGCTACTACACGAGTAAAGATGCCCAGAACCATCAGACGTAATATATGTTTTCCGTTCTGATGCTCAATCTTTGTATTGTTGCTTTTACTTAGCTCTGATTTGTTAAGTTCCATAATGTTTTACCCTTTTACATTTGACCTTATAAGGAGGTTATTCACCACAGCCTTGAACCTACTAATGCTGATACATGAACCTTTCTGTTTTGAAGGTTATGTTTGGATTGATTAACTGAAGGAAAAATGAAGTGTGTGAGTGTGTACTTTTAGTTTTAATATTTCACGATATCACACCTAAAGTGGACTGCTATGTCAGGCAAAGGGTTTATTCATGATTAGTTGTGGCAAATGGCAAATAACTATGACATCACTGGGACAATAAAGCAACTGCCATGGGATACATACAACACGGCACACTAGGAGGTTTGGCCCGGCTACATCGCTACCAGAGATCTCTAAGCCTGCTATTGTTTTGATTTCAGGCATGATACCAATTGATCTTTTGCCCCCCAGAATAGAATGCATCATACAGCTCAGCCATACCTGTGGTGTCACCTATTATTCTAAATACCCACCACCTGCAAGTGGCATGTGTTTCATTCTTCAGTCTCTGTAGCTGATACGGGCCACGTTGTCTTGATCCCCACCTTACAAACAGCTATTGCTTTTTCCACCAAACACAATTTTTCGAATAGAATTCTACAGTTTCACCAACATGACCACTTCACGTGGGAATAGCCTCTCCACCGTAGAACAATTCTGCTTTAACACACGGACTGAAGATGGCTTTCCAATGATTCCAGGTGATTCAGGAAAAATTCAGAACTGGCCCAATCACCAGGCAGTGGTCTTATTCTCCAGGGAGAGAGTAATCCTTACAAAAAGTAAAATTTCCTGTTAATTTGTTAGAATTCAGCAAAAATTAACAGATCGCTTAAATGTATTTATTTAAAATGAGGCTATTCAGCCAGCTGGATGTTCATTAGTTATTTTATACGCCAATTATACTTTTAATTCCTGGAAGAACGTATTTTATTCAGTTCAAGTACCCTGTAAACTGACAGATTTTCAAGCCGAGAAATGTGCTGTGAACTTTATTTGAGATTTTTCCTGGCTCTGCTAAAGTTGTATTGTTTTTTGCTGACCTAAGAAAATGAACTTGAAAATTAAATGATTGAGAGTGTGTGAGTTTACCACATTTCAATCCATGAAGGGACAGCAGATTAACTTTAATTAAGTTGGGGGAATCCATTTGGGTACTAAAGAAAAACTCAAATGCAAAAAAGAAATGTGCTTCAAAGTGAAAATCATTGTAAGACTGCTGAGTGCATTGAGCACATAATTGTAACTAGAATGCAGGTTTTTTGTGAAAATGGTTACTTGTAGATAGGGTGCAAAAGTTCTATTGACACTGAAAGTCATATGTTCATAAACATGCCATACTGTTAGAATATGTTTGAAACTAAATGCCCACCACAGGGAATTTGAAACTGTCCAGATCTAATCTGATTTCACCTGCAACTATGTGAAACAGTTTGCACGCTGTTTTACAAAATTTGTGCGAGTGCATCAAAAATATTTAGTTTCATTTGAAACCACTTCATAAGCAGCAGGTTTTTTTTCTTCCACATCCCATTCCCCTTTTTTTCTTAGCAGTTTGGTTTTAGTGTTGGCACTGACTACTGAAAGCATCCCGGGTTATTAGATGAAGGGAACATACTGAACCATGTACAATTTTTAAAGTTTATATATAATATAATATAATATAATATAATATATATATTTACACAGTCGTACTGAGATTACCTTCATTCGCCTGATTTAATTGTTATTGGAGTGTAACATTTAGTAGTAGTGTATTTATTTTATTTACCAACATAATTACTACTGAGAACAAACCTCCGTGTTATAACTGATGTAGAGTTTCATCTGGGTCAGTTTATTTGGGACAAAATTGGCTTTAAAACAATTCAATTTGATGACCGTACACATTTTGAGTCAATCAGATCCACTAGCCAGTACACACTTAATATATTTTAAAATGACTGACCTGAGGTATAATGAAGTGTTAGAACTGGGTTTGAATATAGCCACTCTGCCTTTAATAGCAGTTTCTGATAACATGATGAAGCATGTAAGTGTGCACTTTCTGAATACACAATTTATGATATACTACTCTAAAGGAATTGGCACAATTATTGCACCTTTTTGAAACGTATCTCAACAGTGACTTTTCAACTTGCTAGCTCACCACAATCCAGTCTTTTATCAAGAAGGGTGACAATGCGGATTTTTTTGTTGTATACAAAACCACAGACTGAAAATGGATCAATTTCTGTTTCTGTTTCTGCCCTATTTAAAGCTAAATTGTGTCAAGCCTATTGGTTTATGGTGTGTTACACATTTCATATTGCCTAATTGGTTTGTAATTTAAGACCATGTATAAAATCAAATCTACCAGTTAGATTTTAAATGGGTTGGGTGATTAGAAATTTCTGGTGTGCAAGCCAGAAATTCCAGATTGTCGGCAGTGATTCACTGAATTTCCAGGTTGCTGAAAGGCTAATACTGCATTATAATTGTGACCAGCAAGTATGACTGGAAAAGTTTCTATTAGATTCACAGCCCACTCCCTTAGATAATATCAAACTGAAGTGTAGCTAGTCAGGGTAACTGGTCAAAGCTGTTAAATGCTGTTGCTCACCATCAGATTCTTGTCAGCAAAATGACTTGGATGAACTCACAAATGTTTTTGAATTTGTTCACCATATTTAAGGTTGAAGTGAAATGGCTTAAGGATAATGCAAATCTAAATTTAGAACTCTCCTATTATTTTCTCTCCATTTTATATTAAACACACTGGGGAGTAATTTATCTTCAGTTGCAAACGCTGAACTTACAATATAAAGGTATTTGATTGTTGAACTCCACCTCTGAAATTTACATTAATTGAATTCAATGGAGCTAAAGTAGAGTATAATGTGTAGCAAGTACTATACCAACGATCCAGAACAGGCAAAGGTGAATTTCTTCCCTGACATGTATTCATTTTGCTGCTCAACAGTATTGATTCTATTTTCAATTTAGGATTATGTGAGTTAAATGGTGTCTGCAAAACAATTTTTTTTTTTTTCAAAGATCTTGCACTGAGTATTCCAGAATTTGTCAGTGTTTGGATGTCCAGGACCAATTGTCAGCATGTTCTGAATAAATTAAGACTGAGGTGGATACCAAAGCAGGCCTGGCTATAGAATTATCTGTGTTGGATTTCAGCATTGCAAACCTAAACGCTCTGCAGATTGTGTCAATACATCAACACATTTTACAGCATGTGAAAAGTTTGGAAACAATGATATTCCATTTTCAAACTTTAAAAGAAAATAATTCTAATAATTCATTTCTAATATATCTATTAGACAGAGATGAACATTGTTGAGAAAGCAGTTTCCGTGAAAACTATTATTTTAACTTCTGATAGATGTAACAAAAATCTCAAATTTAGTTACAAGCAAATATGGAATAATAGATTAAACATCCATAGTTAGCGCTATGGCTTTCATTAGAATTATTTATTTTTGATTTGTTGTCAGGAATGCTGATCGTTGAGTTTTAATTCGTCTCAATTAAAAACAAAATTCTCACTTTGCAGCGACAGAAGAACAATGAATCATTGACTATGAATGTTTAAAAATAACTGCATTTGTTTTGTATGACATTTTCCATGATTGAATTCACCCTAAGAAAATATTTCTCAAGATCAGAGCACTTAAAATCTATATTGTACAAAATGTTAAATTTACAGTTTAAATTATGATGAGTTTGAATTTTAACAATGTAAACGAATCCTATGTCACAGTTTAACTAATTTTAATTACACCTGATGTAATGAAATGCTGGGAAGCAATTAATGTCAACATATAGCCTTAAAAACCTGCTGACATTGAATTAGCAGCATGTTGCCTGAAATGCCCAATCACATGTAGAACGAACGCACTTGCAGTGTCTGTACATTTAAGGCAATGCGGACAATAAAATGAAGTGCCATTGTATTCACTATGCATCTAAACCAGGTTTGTCTTAACTTTGGTATGCCCCCAGAATGCTGAATCCTTCATTTGATTTTGTGTTGTGCTATGCACTCACTACTTAGCCCTGCCTGGCAGAATTATGTACCAGTCACTCAGTCTCAATTAGTACTGACATGTTGTTACTATGAAATTTGAAAACAAACTTGTCTAATGAAATTAGTTATGAGTATTGGTGAACCTATTATGGGTCTGACCTTGCAGAATACAAGCTAACAATTCTATGCTGACATTATAAGGTGGTCTCAATTGGAGTGTAACGATTATCACAAACTGAGTTAAGGGCACCTACTTTCCTGTTTTGTTGTTTAAAGGGTGAATGTAAGATCTATCAAATAAATAAATGTGTACAAAATTGCAAAGAATACAGTGTGCCCTGAAATTTTGCAAAAGATCAAAAAGGATGGGTTCCAAATCATCTCAGTACTCTTCTGTAATAGCGGCACGATTAGTTGAGCGGGATAGCTTTGTAATATGATTTTAATAAAAATGCATTCAACAGCTTAATTGTAATTCCATTTAAACTAATTTCACTTTGTCCAGTATATAAGAATGGTCTGGAAATTTCATTTGAACTGGAATGCTTTTAAGAGAGCCATAATGCCTTTGTGCCTCCAGCTGCATTTTTTTCTTATAAACCTGAGATCATCTTGATTGCTTCACAAGGTTTGCTGTAATTATACCGGCATACACTTTACGTATTCATGATGCTACAAGAGGCAGGAGGTCAGATGTTTCAGACTGGAAATTTGTATAGTTTAATACGAGCTCACGATGGATGCTAAATCTGTAAATTAAAGCCCATTTCTGTATTCTAATCGCTAATAGAAATTTAATATTGCATATACACTTGAGGTGATATCCTGTGCCTAGACCTTAAATGCACCAGCTTGAAGGATACAAACACCTTCAATTTCCCAATTTCCCACATATACAATTGTTCTTGTGCCTTCTGTGGCTGAACATTTCCTAATTTGGGATTCTTGAGGATTTCCTTTTTATTCATAACCAACTGCAATAAATGCCAGATTTACTGAGTGATAGCTATGCATATATTGTATCTTTATAAAAATAAAACAGCTGGAAAAAATTTTTTGAAGAGAATTTTTAGAACAGTTTGATAATGCAAATTATTTTTTCCTCTTCAATTGTTTGCTCAGCATTCGAGTATGGGAAATCTTGTAGAAGCCAATTTTTTGTAACTGTGGTGCAAATTTTGTGTTTTCATAGATTATAAAGTAGTATAGAAGCAATATTTCATATGATGTGATATGTGTGAAGTGAAAGCTGACTTTTCCCTTTAGATGGACAACTTTTCTATTTTAGACATGCTGAAAATATGTTTTGTGAAGAGAATGTTTTGCTGTGGCCTCTGCGACAATTATATTTATGACTATTGCAGGATATGCCGCAGAGAATGCTCACAGTACTGAGAAAATTACATGGCAGACATTGAGTTCTAGTATTTAAATAGTATGAAGTATTTACGCGCATATTTTGTTGCAGTTTGGTTGTGCCTCAGAGTATCAAAGCTGGTAATCTGCTTTAAGTTTCTGATTTCATGTTTTTGATTTTTTTTAAACGCATTGTAAAATAATTGCATTAAAAATATGTGGGTAAATATTCCACAAAAGTTTAAAAAGGGAGCCCTCGAGAAATGCTAACCTTAAATTACCATTTATGTTAATTTAATTTGGTTTACGAACTTTTACTTTCTTTTCATTTAATTGAATCACCGTTCACATCCAATTTGTTGCTGTATTTATTGCTGTCACAGGAAATATAATGCATGTTGTGATACTGATCATTAAGTATGTATTGAATTTCCTATGAAAAACAAACTGCCAATTTTCCAACATGTAAGTTCGGTCGGTACCCTTTGGAATTCTAATTAGATTTACTAAAATTCTTTGAAGTTCACTTTATTGTTTACTGTATTCAGAATCCACAAATTCTGCGTTCATTATGACTTCTGTATCTTGTAAAATATTTACAGAATGTATATTGCATCTACCCAGTAAATAAATGAGAGTAAATGGATGAATCCTGAGACCTTCCTTGTGGTGATGTCAGTGGCATAGAAATCAGCAGCTACATCAAAAGCACATGCACTTGTAAACTCTGTAATTTACCCAAGTCCTGACCACACAATTTTATTTAAGTGGTAGTTTAATGTTGACCAATTTTTTGAGAACTCCCTTCAAATTGAATGACAAGGGAGAAGGCTATTTTGGAAATGGTTACTACATATTACACTTCTATTGCAGAATGTGAAGTTGAATGAAATGCGCTCATCTTGTCATAGAGAACTGTGGGATATGAACTGCCTGCGATGAAAACGCTTGTATGTATATGGTTGCAGAAAAGTGACGAAAACACTGCCTTTATATTATTTAGCAATATGTTGTACATAGCGTTATGCTCATTTTTGTATTAAATACCTGTTAATTTGAAAATAGTGCAGTAATTAAAACTGACATAGTCAGTGATTTGATTTTCTTTTCTAGCTAGAGACCATTTTGATTGTGGAATTTTGTTGTTGTTAATTGTTCTGAAGACTGCATAATTTATTGGTTTAATTTATCCTAATTTATTTGAAGGTGTAAAATTTTGTATTGCCAGGGATGTACTGTAATAATTGATCATGTAATGAAATGATGATCCCTGTCCATGTCATGGGGTGCAGTAGCCAACTGACTTAAGCAATGGTTATTAAATTCTGCTTGGCAGCTACTAAATTTTGAAGATAAAACCTTTTGCTGACTAACTGATTTCATTTTGTGTGTTTTAAGCTTTTTTGTATGGTATCCAGACTTTTACCTTTGCTTTGTACCACCTACAAACTACAGTAGTTCAATTGCCTTGTGTGCCTTCCATTCTTCTCTGAACTGAATGTATGTGCAGTATATATGCAAGCTTGTGCAGAATAAATATAATTCCAAATACATTGTTTGCACTTAATTTGTGTTTACTCTTCACATTTTTATTTGCTGCGGCCAAATGATTTCACTCGCACCTTGAGGGCAAACAAAATGAGTTCATACAGAAATAAAGAGCATTTTCATTTCCTTACATATTACCTGATATTTTATCTGTGCTTTCATTTTTTTCCCTGTGTACAGTTGGATGATAATGTGTATTAGATTATTAGGGAGTAAATGTAGTGGGTAAATTATTGAGATGGATTCAGTGCAGCTTGGAAGAAGCATTCCAGCCATATTGTTTAAAAATCATTCTATTTACCCTTCAAGCACCAGATATTAATGCCCAGTGTATGCATGTATTTAATAAAACTAGCAGGTTTTCAGAAGAAAATGGTAATTGTATCCTACTGTATGTTTCTGCCTCAAGTAGTTGCATTTAAACTGGTGTGTCCATGTAAAGCAACACGTTAATTGTATATAAGCTCATCTTGAGATCAATGGAGGTTATTGATGTTACAAGGCTTTTTTTAGAGGATGCTTCGTTAATATGCACATCCTGAGGTCACTGTAAATAGTCATTTTTATTTTTATATATATATATATATTTTTTTAAATGCTTCCTTGCTGGGTCCTTTGAATCTCCAGTTGTAATCCGTTGCTCTTTGCCTCATGTCATTGGAGCCAATCAGGTTCAAATGTCATTTACCCTTTGAAGTATAACATTTCAAATATGACTTTTTTTTTAATATGACATTTTGAGCTATGCCAGACATTTGTCCAGTTCAAAGCTTTCCACTTAAACATAAGCAAGGGAGAAATGCAGAGCAAGTGTCAGAGGAAAGTTCCATCTAAGTGTGTTTTAAATTAAAGTGAGTTAACACAGGCTTAAAGATACTGTTTAAATTTACTACAGCAGCTGAAAGAAGAGTGTGATAATGAATCAAATTCCAAATGCTTTTATGCAGTGACTAGGCTTTATAGTTATTTCATATCAATGTGGGCAACAATATCCGGTTATTTAACATTTAGAAAGAATTTCAATTCTTAATCTATTAAAGAGTTTTGAAGATGAGTGTAAAAAACAGAACCTTGTGAAGTTGTGGGAGGCAACCCACCATTCCTTCTAGTCAGAAGTAACAAGAAGAGACTCCACATCTGGGAGGTCTAATTTAGCTTAGTTGTCACGTGTACTGAGGTACACTGAAAAGCTTTTTTGTCGTGTGCTGTCCAGTTGGCGGAAAGACCACATGATTCCAATCAAGCCGTCCACACTTAGACACAGGATGAAGAGAATAATGTTTAGTGCAAGTCCAGTAAAGTCTGATTAAAGATAGTCTGAAGGTATGCAGTGAGGTAATGGTAAGTCAGTATCAATAGTTGGTGATAGGAAGGTTCAGTTGCCCAATAACAGCTGGGAAGAAACTGGTGAGGCAACTGAGCATGGAGCCAGCCAAAATCATGAAGAAAGGACAGCATATTGATGTGGCCCTTAAATACTTTCTCTATTCATTAAGAAGGCTTTTTCAGTCTGAAGAAGGATTTCGACCCGAAACGTTGCCCATTTCCTTCGCTCCATAAATACTGCCTCACCGGCTGAGTTTCTCCAGCATTTTTGTCTACCTTTGAAGTTAGGAATTCTTGACTATAAATGTTGCATCTTGTCTGAAATAGATGAGCTTCACAATTCATATTCGGCCTAAATTCACAGTTGATCTGTTGGAACGTTGAAGTAAGCAGTACTTCAGTATGTTAGAGCAGTAGTAAAAGGCATGGAATGATGGAAGAAACAGCAACACTAACAATCACGGTGGAAATGGCCAAGACTAGAGAGCATCGGTTTAAGGTTGGGAGGGGGCAAAGTTTAAAGGAGATGTGCGGGGCAAATGTTTTAACACGGAGTGGTGGATGCCTGAAACACAGTGGCAGGGATGATGGTGGAGATAATGTGATAGTGTTTTTTAAATAGGGATATGGATCATATGCAAGTAGAGGAGATTAGTTGAATTTGGCATTGTGTTTGGCACAGATGTTGCAGGCCTTGACGTTTCCTGTGTTGTACTGTTCTATGTGAGGAGATTCTGAACAGTAGAACACAAACTTGAACATAGAAATAAACAATAGACAATAGATACAGGAGTAGGCCATTCGGCCCTTCGAGCCAGCTCCGCCATTCAATGTGATCATGGCTGATCATCCCCAATCAGTACCCCGTTCTGATATATCCCCTGACACCGTTATCTTTATGAGCCCTATCTTTAAGAAGCACCAGCAAATAATTTAAAAAAGAAAATATGAGCACTGAGTAAATATAATTTTGTGTGTGATTAGTTGGTCTTTTCAGAGCAGTAGAATATGTGTTAATAGAAATTAAGTTGTAGGGAGACTACCCAAACCAGAAAACCAAAATTAATAGGCCGAAGTGACCAAAACTGAGATTTTAGCTTGTGACATGTTCTGCTACCAATTCTACAGTGAAAGAGGATGTCAAAAATGCACGTGGAGCATTCAAAAGAGGGCTTAAAATTGCAACTGTAGCGATAATGTGACATGTGGTCTTCAAGCTGTTTACAGAAAAGAACAAGGAGTGTAAATGTGATATCCCAGAACATCCTGGAGTGGTGTGGGCACAAAATGGATGGCTATCCTTTCTTCAACCCTATAACTTCTCTGTTGCAATTTACTGGAAATATTGAAAGTAGTGCAATGGAATTGGAAACTTATTTGCATCCTTGGTGAACAAGGGGGTGTGCTCTTCACACATGCATTTTATTAATTGAAGAGAGCAAGAATGAATCAAATTAGGTACAGAAATGGAAAGGTGAGTTGATAAATACAAAAGCATTAAAATTTGTACTATCTTGAGAATAATTTTCTATCTGCAAGTGAGATCCCATGGTTTCAGGTTTCTTTTTCAGGTCTCCTGCATTGAATAACATAATAAGATAATTTAGCACTAATTGTGAATGGATTGATGGATGGATGAATGGTTAAGGTGCTCATAATTGTGATATGGGAAGCCTACAGATCCTGCTATTCATCAGAAATCAAAGCTGCTAACATAACACTATAGACAGTATAGATTAATACAATATCATCACTTCACTGAGGTATTTTGTCAATTGATTTAAAATGTACAATGCAAGAATTAGATAATTTTGTTTCAGAGCCATCTAAAGTAATAGGTTGTTCACGGCACCGAATGATGTTGGGGGAACGCTACTTCGTTGCACTACAGTAGGAGGGAGAATTGTCAATGTAATCAAAAACAGCACACAAAAAAAAATGAATGAATTGTTATTATGCCATGCTGAAGAAGTGATAATGACAAACTTCAAAGAAAGAAACTTAAATATTCAAAATAATTTCCTCTCGGATATGTACACAAAGATTGTTAGGCATTTGAGCGAAATATAATTAAACATTTTTGAAAAAACAATTTTGAAGTATTGGCACATTCAAGATTGACCATTGCACTAAAAAGTTATTGCCTAGTTTACATACTGGTACAAACGTATAGTAATTTGAAGAGAACGAGCAAAGGGAGTTGCCATCTTAATGACTTTATGTGGATTTGTGTAGGGCAACTTAATCAAGTCAAGTCAAGTTTATTCGTCACATACACATACGAGATGTGCAGTGAAATGAAAAGTGGCAATGCTCGCGGACTTTGTGCAACAAACAAACAAACAAACTACAAACAGAATGGAACAGAATCACATATTCTTTTACATATTACATATTGTGGGAGGAAGGAAAAAGGAAAAAAAACAGCAATTAAAAAAAAAACAAAAAAACAGTAGAATGGTACAGTAAAGTTAGTCCCTGGTGAGGTAGGAGTTTACAGTCCTAATGGCCTCTGGGAAGAAACTCCTTCTCATCCTCTCCGTTCTCACAGTATGGCAACGGAGGCGTTTGCCTGACCGTAGCAGCTGGAACAGTCCATTGCAGGGGTGGAAGGGGTCTCCCATGATCTTATTGGCTCTGGAGTTACATCTTCTGATGTATAGATCCTGCAGGGGGCAAGTGTAGTTCCCATAGTGCGTTCAGCGGAACGCACAACTCTGCAGAGCCTTCTTGTCCTGGGCAGAGCAGTTCCCAAACCAAATCGTGATATTTCCAGACAAGATGCTTTCCACAGCCGCTGAGTGGAAGCACTGGAGGATCCTCAGAGACTCTCTGAATTTCCTCAATTGCCTGAGGTGGTAAAGGCGCTGCCTTGCCTTACTCACGAGTGCTGCGGCGTGTGATGTCCATGTCATATCCTCAGAGATGTGGACTCCCAGGAATTTAAAACAGCTCACCCTATCCACAGGATCCCCATTTATCCTCAATGACCTCATCTCAGCGACTACAGAAAATGCTGGTGGATTGAAGGTCAATCAGTATCTAAAGGAAGAGCTTCCAACCAAACTCATTGGTGTGATCCTGGTATCTGGGGTATTTTATTGAAACAGATATCTTCTTTTAGATGATGACTCCTGGGTGTCAGGCTTCCTCCTGGCAAGTAACCCAGCATATGTGTGATCCTGATGATCAATCATCACTACAAGAGAAACATTGTGTTAATTAACAAATAACTCCCTCCAATGTGTGCTCAGTTTAAATTGATATTTTCTTTCTACATGTACCAGTTTTTAAATTATTGTAGTAAGTTCCTTCAAGAGAAGAAAATATGTTCTTAATCAAAATAAATTCTGTTATTATTCAAAATAAAGAAATTATATTTAAAATACTTAAGGGCCTGTCCCACGAGCATGCGACTCCATGCGGCAAGCGCGACCTAACGTCGCTTGAGCCGTACGGTCTCGCAGGGCCGGTCCCACTTAGATCGCGGGAGCCGTATGGAGTTGTGCGGAGCTGGTGCCGACAGCGCGCGGGGCTCCGAAAAACTGACCGTTCAAAAATTCCGCGCGGCAATGGCCTGCCGGCTCGCAGCCACCTCGACGCCGTACGCACCGCGACGGGCGTGCGCAGCATCTCGACACCATACGCAGCGTCTTGACGCCGTACGTCACGCGCGAACTTCCAGCAGACTTCGCTCGAACTTCACGTCACTCACTCGACCTCCACGCGGCCCCCGCTTCCGGTTTGGTCGCGCTCGCCGCATGCAGGTCGCATGCTCGTGGGGCCGGCCCTGTACGGGGATCACTCGACCTCCCAGCGGCCCCCGCGAGGCCCCCGCTTCCGGTTTGGTCGCGCTTGCCGCATGCAAGTCGCATGCTCGTGGGACAGGCCCTTTAGTGTTGTACCACAAGCCTTTCTAAAATGACCTAAAAAGCCTTGCATCTCTTAGGAAGTTTGACCTGGGTACAACATGGGTACAACATGGCAGAAATCACAATCAAGCAGCAGATGTGATTTCTGCTTCATGAGCACATCAAATTATGCAATTCCACGTATGAAGATCTGTGTGAAGCATTGGGTGGGAAAATGGACAATGTTGCCATGGGAGTAACCATGTTTTCATAGCACCAAATGGGGATTACACTAAGTCCCATATTTGCATTTTATCTTTCAAACGCATACCTCACAGTATTCATGGAGCACAAACTGCTGACGAAACTGACCAGGCAAGGCAGCATTTATGGAGGAAGATAGACACAAATTGCTGGAGTAACTCAGCGGGGAAGGCAGCAACTCTGGGGAGAAGGAATGCGTGACGAAAATGAGTAGACAACGTTTTGGGTCAGCACTCTTTGTCAAACTGATGTTCCCTTCAGTGTTGTCCAACCGGAAACAACATCTATCCATTTTCATCCACAGATGCTGCCTGACCCTCTGAGTTCCTCCAGCAGTTTGTTGATTTTTTTAATCTTGTGGTTTTTTATCTGGGGTTGGGAGAGAGAGATGGATCAGCCATGATTGAATGGCAGAGTAGACTTGATGGGATAAATGGCCTAATTCTACTCCTATCACTTATGATCTTATGACGTACCTGTTATTCCGATCAATATTGTCTCCACTAACAGCCTGATCATGCCCTTTAAGCCAATAATATTTTCCCAAACTACAACATGATCCCAGGACCATCTTGGAACCCAAGCCAATCCCAATCCACCAATCTCCTTACCCAACACACTGATTCCCACCAAAGACAATCAATTGAGGTCACTTACCTGAACTCTGACCTTACCTCAGACCCTGGTCACTGGCTCAATCCCACTACACTGAACACTTACTTACGCAGACCCTGATTGTATACCCAAACTCCAATTTCCCCTCATGCCCTCTGACACTGATCCATGCCCAGATTCCATACACAAACTTGACCAATTCCCTCCCAGCCCAGGCCACATGACCGATTGCTAACCCAAACCCAACATATCACTGAGCCGTTACTAATTCCCACCGCCATCCTGGCCCCGACTCAGGCCACTCACCTGATCACTTACCTGGCCTCTTACCTGATTTCTAATCTGACCAACACAGGTACAACAGGCTGCGCACCAATGGAATTGAAACTAATGATAGACGCAAAAAGCTGGAGCAACTCAGCAAGTTCTGGAGAAAATGGATAGGTGATGTTTTTAGGTCGGGTCCCTTTTTCAAACCGATTGTAAGTGGGGGGTCGAAGAGGAGAGACTGGAAGCAAGAAGAAAATCTGGACAACTTGGTGCCGGCAACAGATGAACCTCCTGATAGGTTAATTGTTGGCTAGGGCCAGCGTGATCCCAAGAGGGATACATCATTACAAACTGAGGAATTGGTTAACCAACTTTTAGTGGAAGAAGGGGGGAAAGAAGGAGGGAAAGGGGAGGGGAGTGTTTGTGGACGTTACCTAAAATTAGAGAACTCAACGTTCATACTGCTGGATTACCGAAAATTAGAGAATTCAATGTAATTCAACGATTTTGTAATCCAGCATTTTGTGTCTACCTTTGGTATAAACCAGCATCTGCATTTCATTTTTTTATTACAATTAAAGCTAAAATCAGAATGGTATGCATGATGTATACTGAATTAAATGACATACAGACTGAAAACAAAGTCGGACAGGAATTGAGCAGAGATTTACCCAGCCCAGACTCATCTTCAGATTCAACGTCACCCATTCCTTCTCTCCAGAGATGCTGCCTATTCTGCTGAATTACTCCAGCATTTTCTGTCTAACTTCAGTGTTAACCAGTATCTGCAGTTCCTTCATACACATATCGCCTTTACCCAGCCCATCTTAGAAGAGCAACAGTAAAACTTGAGTTTGGTATTTTAAAAACCTGTACAAAACTATTGCAAATGCTGCCACTACATAGTCAAAATTCAATTTTACATGCACTCTAGCAGCATTATTTATTTGGCATGGTGACAGCTTGGAAACAATTTTGATCAATTCCCAGCCAGAGTCTACGACAAGAAAATATCGACATGACCGCATTCAGGGTTCCAACCGAAGAAATCCAAGAAACAGCATCTTTCATAAATTATTTTCATTAACAACAGTTTTTATTCTTTTAGGGGGCAGAATGTGTTTAATCACTTTTCTCAACTTTCTTGCGAATAAGGAAAAAAATGTTCTTTTTGACCTGCTGGGTTTGGCAGAGTTGTCCAGTTTAAATTCCAAATGCAAATCACATAAAACAAATGGTGATCAGATACCAAATATGTTAAAATGGCAGTGACTTTCAGCAGCAATGTGAAAAAGTATCATTCATTGTATAATCTTTTTACATAGTCATGCGATGATTTTGCTACAATTCAGGAACATGCCAGTTATTTGATGTAGTGCAGTCATATGACACTGTTCTTTGTGCTTCATTTGCCCATCGATTGCGTTAGTTACATAAAGCAGATGAAATAAACGGGGGCATGTATTGAAGCTCACAATTATATAAGGTAGTATGATATGCTAATTTAGAGATGTTGAAGTTGAAGAAAAAGGAAAATTAATTTCTTAATATAATGAGATCAGTTTAAAACTCACTTCAATTAAATCTTTAATCTACTGTGTAATAACCTCAGTGCAATTAAGGTAAAATCTGAATCGAGTCCAGTTCTGCTATTCAAGGATTATGAGTTACCAGTGTTCCCGGGAGAAGACCAACATCCCATTGCTATCTAACTAATAAAATATATATATATGTATTTATATATATGTGTGTATACATATATATATATATATATATATATATATATATATATATATATATATATATATATATATATATGTATGAATGCACATTGTGATAATATATGATTAAAATCTGAAGAAAAGCAATTCAGTTTTTTCCCATCAACCTGCTACCATCTCTATTACCAGCCGTGCATTCCACTCCAAACTCAAATTTAAATCTAAATTGGAAAAGATCCTTGTAAACAGGGCTATTGGGTGAATTTAGTGTCACTGTCAGACACAACAGCCAGAAGCAGACAGTTTGAAACGACACCACCACTGGAACCACCTGCTTTCTAAATTTCCCTGAAATCTTTTCCACCACCACTCTCTGCAGCGCCTCATGTATGGCTGAAGAGGCATCTTTGTATTATACGAACAGTCTGCTCCATAATCAAATACCATCTGTCGCTACATCTGAACCTAGTTTTAACATCTGTGCTTTCTGGTTTTAACAAAGCTTTAAAAACCAATTCACAAGTTTCACAGTCCACTGCCCAGATACAAAATTACAAACTCAAATGTGTGTTTTCAAATATTTGACAATGTATTCTTACACTAGAGTTTGCAAATCGTTGAGATGTTCCCTCTCTGAGGTATTTGTGAGATTAAATACTATTCACCTCAGCTTGGGCAGCCAAGTGTAAAGGAACAACACTTGTTCCTGGGAGCTGCAGCAACCTTTGCCTGTGCCAACAGAATCTGCACATGCCAATTGAGAAACAGCAAATTGATCAGCACAGCAACCTTTTTACTCCAAATGAGTATAGATAGAGTGATGGTAGAGGCAGGGGGAGGGAGTGTATGGGCCGGCAGTAGAAACTACCGTGTAACTATTGCATCTGACTGTATAAGTGAAAAAACAGCCACATAAAACCTACAGCAACTTAAAAGCCAGAGTGACTGGTAGCTGAAATATCTTTTCCTTGCTCCCTATCACATGTACTATTGCAACGCTTAGCAGGTACGATGGCAACATTTAAGAAACATTTGGACAGGTACATGGATAGGACAGGTTTAGAGGGATATGGGCCAAATGAGGGCAGGTGGGATTAATGTAGATAGGGCATGTTAGTTGGTATGGGCAAGTTGGGCCGAAGGGCCTGTTTCCACAATGTATAACTAACTCTATGACTATGATTCTGATACCTGTTCAGGCAGATAGATGCTACACACGTTAACTCCCCCTCCTTCTATCCAGAGATGCTGCCTGTCCCACTGAGTTACTCCAGCATGTTGTCGATCTTCGATTTAAACCAGCATCTGCAGTTCTTTCCTACAATAGATCAATAAACCTCTGATTGTCAGCTGACCAGCAGGAGACAGGCAAGACGAAAATAGAAAATGATTTTAAAAGAACACAATATTTAGCGGCCCGCCCTGAGATTAAAAATCAACGGCCATTGGATGTGAGATGAGGGCACGTTCATCTGCCTCTCTGAGTCACAGCTGAGGAGAACTTTAGTCATCAGTTTTACCCAGCCTCCTGTTAGTTAATTCCATTGGTCATACATTCTGAAACCTGCCCTTGATTTCAGGTCACATTGATTAAGTAGAAGCAGAAGGATTTCTAATTTGATTAAATAAAACCTATACATGGATTAAACAGCCATATGCTAATATTAAGGAAAGACATTGTTAAAATGTGGAGGTCATATGTAAATTAAATGTGTAACTAAATTTAAGTTTCTCTTTGTCAATGGGGGTTAAGATCATTATTTAACTTAACACCATTACATTTAATTCCTAATTTCATTTTTTTTTAGTTATGATTGGACAAAAACTTGTCTAACTGTTCCGGCTCTATTCCATTCAAGTGGCAGAATCCGAGTTCATTTATTCAGACTACACGTTGACAATATGGATTGAAATGGTGACACTCTTTTATCCATTCATGTGCAGACTTTCGTGTTATCAATGCTACCATATTTTATATCCTGGTGTTTAGTTGAATCCAGCCTCTTGAGCTCAGTCTCATTTATTAAATAATCCATTCAAATCACTAATCCTCCCCTGTGTGTGTGTGTGTAAGAAAAATACTTCCTAACATCTGTCTTAAATTTCTTTCATCCATCCTACAGAAATTTCTCAGTTCACCAAAAAGACTCTTACTAAGAAATCCAGTTTTGAGCCTGAAGATTCACTTTATTTCTCCAAGCGGATCCCTTTCAACTAACTTCAATTATCTGGGCAATAAGTGGTTTAATTTATGATGATCAGAGTTGATCAGAGTAATCCGGGCATAGCTGTAGGTTGACTTGAAGAGATTTGAACACGATGCATTTGGCAACATAATCCATCATCTTGTTAGCTGTATTGAGTACTTTTGCAGACAAATCAATTAGCACCCCTTTCTTAAGCTAGTTCTGTCCTACCATACAGCACTCTATTTTCAATTCCAAAGTGGAGCACATTCTATTTCCCAATACTGAATATACTTTC
The DNA here is from genome assembly GCF_028641065.1 of Leucoraja erinaceus. Taxonomy (NCBI): domain Eukaryota; kingdom Metazoa; phylum Chordata; class Chondrichthyes; order Rajiformes; family Rajidae; genus Leucoraja; species Leucoraja erinaceus. Next base: position 56,763,659 of record NC_073384.1, on the reverse strand, counting down.
CCACTGATCATCCCAGGACGCCGACGTTACAAATGGCATTTAGTGAGAAAGGGGGAAAAAATCACCCAGTGATTCTTCTCCTTCCCAGCTCTGCGATAATCATGAAGCTACTGGAAAAAACTTCCAGGTAGACATCACTAGAGTGGGATATTGGAAGCTACCCTTAAGCTGAGCATGGGCAGTCTCCAGCAAGGCACACGCAGTACATTGCTATCAAACTCTGTCCTTATGTGTCGGAAGGAACTGCAGATGCTGGTTTAAACCGAAGACAGACACAAAATGCTGGAGTAACTCAGCGTACTAGATGACATTTCGGGTCCAGACCCTTCTTCAAACTGAAACGTCACCCACTCTATCTCTCCAGGGATGCTGTCTGTCCAGCTGAGTTACTCCAGCATTTTGTGTCTAAACTCTGTCCTTATCTCTTACGGTGGTCAAATGTGCACTTTTAAATAAAGGTCACTGGATGATGATCAGATGTAAGAGTGTTGCTGATTTATTCCCGGTCCAGCAATGGAGATTATTTATTGCACAACCCAGGCAGGTGCGTGCGGCACCTCAGATCTACTCATTTGGCAACGGCTGGCACCATCTGATCTGCGGGACATTGATCAATGTCTGGCTGATACAGGCATTCAGTATTTAGATGTTCAAACGAGAAGTTGTCAGTTCATTCTTCATGGTCCTCGTTACTGAGGAATGTACGCCCTGACAAAGAATCAATGAATTAAAGAAAATTGGTGAAGCAAAAGGAGGAAAAAAGATTTGCATTTCACCTGAGAATCACACTGCAACAATTAAACATAGAGGGGCACATAATATACAGGTACTTGTGCACTGTCATAAGTAGCAAGTGATCATCAGTTCTAAAGTGAGCGTTGCATCTATCTGCTTGTAATTTTTCAATATCAGCAGCATCGGCAAATCAATTTTCATTCATTCCAGTTATCATAATTATGATGTAATGGGCAAGCAATTCTGGAAGTGAAATTGTACTTAATATCCAAACTTAGTTTTGCTTTCAATTATTATGCAATATTCTGCATCACTAGAAAGGAGACCAATTTGTTGCAAGAACTGATATAATACAGTAAATAACAAGCCTCCCTATATAAATCCGTGGCATTCTCTGCCACAGAGGGCAGTGGAGGCCAATTCACTGGATGTTTTCAAGAGAGAGTTAGATATAGCACTTGGGGCTAACGGAATCAAGGGATATGGGGAAAAAGCAGGAATGGAGCACTGATTTTGGATGATCAGCCATGATCATATTGAATGACGGTGCTGGCTCGAAGGGCCGAATGACCTACTCCTGCAACTATTTTCTATGTTTCTAAATGGCTACAATATTGTAAATAGTTTGATATATACAGAGACGTGAGGAAATAACGTGAGGAAATAAATATTAAAAAACATATTAAATGTGTGTTGTCCGAGCTTTAGTTTAGTGGCACATAAGATGCAACAGCTGCTTTGGAATTGAGTCAGCCTTGTGGATGTCCATTGAGTGAATGAGACTGTGGAAGGCGAGAGAAAATTAATGTACAAGGACCTTTCCTAAAAAAAACATACTTCAACACGGACAGCTGGCAGTCTGTTCGGAAAAAGGTGATTGAGAAGGAAAGAAAAACAAAGAGCTGTAGGACACTAAAAGAAAAGATTTGCTAAAGCTCGGAAGTCATTAGATTAAAACTGACGTAGATGTTGGCTGCAATTAAAGTGCAGGAAACAAATAACTAGATTGAAATAAATTTTGTTAAAATATTTATTCTCTGATATCACTGAGGCTGGTCTAATTACACCAAAGCAAGCAACATCAGCAAATTGATTTGCATTAGTTCCAGTTATCATAATTAGTTTTATATTGAAAAATCACTGGCAGATGAATGCAACACCCATTTTAGAACTTAAGCTCACTTGCTACGTTTAATAGAGCACATGAGACTGTATATAATGTGCCCCCTAAGGACTTCAACAGTTTAATTTATATCTACAAGTGCAAATCTTAATTGTCTTGATAATCCTTTATTTACCTTCCTTGACTCTGGAGTGTTTAAGGTCTCATTTTAATCTAAGCAAAATATTTGCAAGCTACTCTGATATATTTTTTGTCTCCACTGGGGAGGCGTGACCTGGGAATGAAAGAGTAGTATTTTATGTGCAATGATCCTTGAAGCTGTCCTTGATTTCTGTTTACAGTACAAGTATCATTTTCCTTGTTTTCTTGAAAGGATACCGTAAACCTATCATTTATGGCAGAGTGGAATCTGAGATTGTGTGTCCATAACTGTGGTGATTTAAAATGCTCTGCAACCTCTATTTTCAATGCGAACAAAATACATGCATATAACAGAACTTTATCTTAAATAAGCTGGGGCCTCCATTAATGTAGTGCAAACACAAATGCCATATCAATGTATTCCAACTCTGTATATATCTCAAATTAACTAATATCATAAATCATCATGAGACAGATTATGGTTTTCCTTTTGTCATTGATCTACAAATAGTGTGTGTTTAAAGGTATTTAATAGTATATGGATATTGTTAGCATTGCAATGACTGCAGAATTATTTCTCCATTCTTATTTTCAATTAATTAAAATAAATGGTGAAAATTAGGTCTGATTTTAATCAATTCAAACTCTCCAATTTTAAACTTGGAACCAAAATGTAAAATGACAATCTCTTCTGACCTAGCTATGCATTCTGAAATACATTACTTTATATGTCTAGTGTGAATAAGCAAATCAAATTAATCAAATTTGAAATAAAAATATTTTTTGTTTGGCGGTTTTAATAGATCAAAATGTGGATCTGAAACAAAATTATCAAGTCTGCAAAAGCAAAAGAATAAAAATGAGCAACATGGTTCTTAATTTATAAAATTGTTTAATCTTCTCAAATGTAGAATGATCACCAGGAAGTTAAATGGGAAATAACAAAAAAGTTAATGGTAAACTGGGGTATTCTAAAACAAGAAACTACCTTTTAGGCCTTCTCTTAAATATGAGTTACCGTAAACACTGAAATTAGAAAAAGGATGTAACAGACACGACCAAATATCGCAGCATCTATTGTTCAGATGTGGAAAGATTTCACAGATTATATCAGCCAGTTTCACAATGAGTCATGCAACATGACTAACTCTACCATCAAGAGGAAAGATTGTATTATATAAAAAGTGCTAATCATGAACCTTGTGGTGATGATAATGTTTTTCAGATTCCTGCCTTTACTTCCAATGCATTATTGAAGGCACAATAAAATCCAAGTGCTGTGTTACGTGGAGAGCAACCTTTTTTGTTTTTATAGGTCAGGAAACATAGAAAGCTCTACGTCTTGCATGAACTGCAATTAGAAACAGATGTTGCCTGCTTAAAGGTATATAGGTGACAATGTGACAGTGCTGGTACAGTGAACATGCTATTTGTCAGACAACAGATGTTTTTCAGTTTCTGCACCAGAATCATAGACCTGACTTTGTCACAACCTTATGTGTGGATTAAAGGCTACTGCTAAAATTCAGCCTGTTTTTACTTCATGCAAATTTAAAGGGAGAAAGCAATTGCTGAGTTCCCCTTAATTTATTTGGAACTCATGGTCAAATATATATTCATTCTTGCTGTAATGTGAGAAAGACTTTTGTAATAACAGAATAGCTCAAAGTGCTGTGGCAGACTTTTCCTGCAAATTAAATGGTGATTGAAATGTAGGCAGGCATGAGTTTACCTTACAATGCTGACTTACAAGTGATTACTCAGTGGATATAGCTAAACATAATTTGTTTAATGCTTTCCCCCCATTGCAGCAATGATTTAGTTTTTATTGAAAATGTCCATGGGTCACTTTGGGATAGCCTAAAGTAATGAAATTCTTAATATTTCAGATTTCCTGCATTGTCAGTATTTTGCTTTATTTTGAGTACAAAAAAAAATGAAGTCATTTCAGAGAACCATCTTGTATGTAGTTGTTCTAAAATGGTCCAAGAACAGAAAATGAGGAAACCATTCAGCAGGTCAGGCAACATTTACGAAAAGAAAATCAGATGCTAACATTTCAGACCGATGAACCTTCTTTAAAAGTGGATAAAACTAGTTCCAATTAAGTGTCTCTGATCTGAAATGTTAACTCTGCTTCTATTTTCCAGGATGCTGCCTGACCAGCTGAGAGTCTCCAACATGTTCTGCTTTCATTTAAGATGTTCTGCACCTGTAGGTTTTTGATTTTTTGCTGTTTTACATGGAATCTACTCCAAATAATGTAAACTACAACTTAAAATAAGATTTTTAAATTGTGAAACCTAGGGACAAAGTGCTACAAATATCAAACAACAGACTAAATAAATATTATTTAGATACAGATAATAAATATTCAAATTGAGGAAATCAGAAGTGCCACTTGTATAAACCCACCGTATGAACTGTAGGACAATTAGCAGTTAAATAACTATACCAAGCCTTGGCTTGGTTCTTACCTAGGTTTATGAACAAATAGAACTGCACAATTTCCCCAGGTTTCAGCTTGCCACAACATTTGTTGAAACACGTGAGGTTGAGAGATAAAGAGATGGCGAAAAGCTTGAACACATCCAGATACGAAGGTTTTATCCAGACTCCACTCAAATTTCCCATATCTGGCTCCAATTCCTTGTACCAAATGCATCTCAACGTATTAAAATAACTCCATCACAGGACCAATGAAGCGTGCATGTAAATTTCCTGTAACTATGCAGGGTCTAAATAGATATAAAATTACCCACAATTTTAGGCATTGCTAGAAACAAAATGACTACCAATGTTTTACTGTGTATTTTTAAACATTTTGAAAACCGTACTCAATCAGAATTGCACTGTGATTTCTACTTCTCTGAATAGCCTTAGTGCAAGCTATATGTTACATAATAGACACAACATGCTGGAGTAATTCAGTAGGTCAGACATCATCGTGGGGAAAGGAATAGGTGATGTTTAGGGTCGAGACCAGAGTCAAGAGATGCTGTCTGACCCGTTGAGTTACTCCAGCTTTTAGTATCTATCTTCAGTTTAAACAACCATCTTCATTTCCTTCCACACACCTTACATATTATACACATCTCTGATTGAATCTTCGCTCTGCCTGATGAAGAAAAGTGCCTGATATTTTCCACACTGAATGCAAGGATTTTCATGTGAGTCCCGTACTTCCTTTAGCTTTGATTGTTTGCAATGATCAAAGTTAGTTTTCAGTCAACTTTACATTCTGAAGTTGCTTGTGGGTTAGGAAAGAGATTACGGAATCGATGAGCCTCCGTGTCTGATTTTGGCTGGAACTTCTCAGTTTACTGTCCCAGAAGTAACTCTGTCAAGAGAGATTCCACTTCACTGTAAAGACGTGCAATAATGAATAGAAAACCTCACACGCCAATGGGATCTTCTAGGGATTTGTTTATACCAACAGTTATATTTTGCATTACCACACCATAAATCCTAGAGGAGATAGTGATGGATATAAGCGGGTGTTCATTGTATTTCAGGATATTATGGGGCGGCAGGATGCTGGTTCACAGTGATATTCCCCAGACATTGCATTCCTGATCTCAGCTGTGCTGTCAGGGAACACACCTCCCCACAGGGAGGAGAATGAATCTCTCGGGGAGATGAGCTCTCCCAGCTGCTGCCTCGAAACCAGCATCAATGGAGGCCTGGGAAACATCACCTGTCCAGCAGCTCAAATTAAAGATGGGGGGGGGCGTCTGGGCAGGAGAATTAGCAAAACTTCTGCTAAAAATTAAGAGAACTCTGTCACTGGTCTAAAATTTGGTGACATTTCTCACTGCGCAAAATGTTCAACTTGCCAACTGGGAGTCTCGTGTAGAGCCATGCACTCATTGCAGGGCCTTACATTGCTCGGCACAAACGACATGGCTTAGCTTGGAAACCTCTTCAAAATCAAAGAAACCGCAAAGGGACAGAACCTCCCCTTGGAAAGATCGTGGGGAAATGAAGCATGAAACATCATCCCTATTAATATGTTGAATATTTCTAAATATTTCCATTGATCTGTTTGTTCCTGAAGCAATCTTAGTGCATTTACTAGTTTTGATTGTTCCTTTTAAGTAATCACCATAAAGCCTCCTGTCATGGTGACAATGTTCAGCTGAGAGGATCATAATCCGTTATCCCTCTCAACACTAAAAGAGGCAGAGCACACTCCTAACTTTTTGCTGCCATCATGTGGTTTGTTGGGGAATTGGGATGATCTTACCAAGCAGTATCTCAACTGTTATTGTGCATCTCGTTTTTTCATCTTCGAAGGGTTTATTGTTTTTCTCGCGATCTGTGTGCTACTCTTCGTTTACGCTGACAATAGTTTGGATTGCAACAAACCTTACTGAGCAATTTCTGCACAGCTTTGCATCTGCCTGTCTGCTCATTGTTCGTGGTGCAGATAGAGTCCTGTCAATCGTCCCGGGCAAGAACGGTAGTAGTAAAGAAGATGATCCTTTTTGGATTAGACCGTTCTATCTTCCAGTATAATATACACACGGGGTGACGAGGCAATCAAAAGAATTGTCCGTAACTTCTCAAGAGTGTCTGAGAAATCAAATGACAAGATCTTTTAAAGAAGAAACCACCCTGAAGACATGGATGAAGTGACCTGTAACTCCATATAGTTGGCCACCTTTTACGGATTACGGAAGAAGGATTTGCCTTGAAAAGAGCGTTTGAAGCAAGAAATTACTTTCAAATTTAATCTTCCATGGTTCCAAAATTACAGGAATAGACTAAGGAACATTTTGTATGATTGCATTTTTGGTAATCATTTAGTAAACGCTCTTAGGTCGCTCGTGGTATTGCTCATGGTGAGTTAGAGGTCAAACTAATTCATTATTATAACATTTAACTCAGAAATAATCATCCCCATTCAATGTTCTTGAGGCAAAAAAGGCACAATTTCATGCAACTGTCTGTGTGTGTGTGTGTGTGTGTGTGTGTGTGTGTGTGTGTGTGTGTGTGTGTGTGTGTGTGTGTGTGTGTGTGTGTGTGTGTGTGTGTGTGTGTGTGTGTGTGTGTGTGTGTGTGTGTGTGTGTGTGTGTGTGTGTGTGTGTGTGTGTGTGTGTGTGTGTGTGTGTGTGTGTGCGTGCGTGCGTGTGTGTGTGTGTGTGTGTGTGTGTGTGTGTGTGTGTGTGTGTGTGTGTGTGTGTGTGTGTGTGTGTGTGTGTGTGTGTGTGTGTGTGTGTGTGTGTGTGTGTGTGTGTGTGTGTGTGTGTGTGTGTCTATGTGTGAGTGCCCTCTGTGGGTCTGTTTGTGTTTGTGTGTACACATGTGTGTATGCATGTGTGATGCCACTCAGTATTTACCTCCTCTACTGCTGTGTCTGTGGAATTATCTGCCACTGAAGGCACTGGATGTTTTCAAGAGAGATTTAGCTCTTAGGGCTAACAGAATCAAGGGATATGGGGAATAAGCAGGAACGGTGTACTGATTTTAGATGATCAGCCATGATCATATTAAAAGGCGGTGCTGGCTCGAAGGGCCGAATGGCCTGCTCCTGAACCTATTTTCTTATTTTTCTCTGTTTCTCACCTTCAGTAGAAGTTGCGGTCACAGTCGTACACACCATTGTAAGGACTGATGATAAAGTACACACATCAAAATCCTATACTTCCAGCGGCGGAAGTCCACAGGAACTGGAGGACGGAGATGTGTGGTGCGTCCGTCACCGTTTCCGTTGGAAACCAGCGCCACTGCGTCGCTAATGTTTTCAGCGATGATGAACGAATGAATCACCTTTTCCTTGGACTGATGAAGGGCTGCCTTTCAATACATTGCTTTTGACTCAGAAATAGTTGATTCACGTCTGTTCCACTGGTTCCTGCTGCTCTTCTACCTGCCATTAGTCCTTGAGCCTTTCCCCATCATATGGACAACATATTAGTGCCATTAGATAATAGTCTGCTAAATTCAAATGTATCAGTGAAGCTCTGGCTTCTCCTTCACAGAGACGTTAATGGTTCCAGCTGCCTTCGAAGTGTTGCTATCCTTCACTGAAGAAATTCTTGTGGCACCTTCTGCTAACATGCTCAGCACCCAAATAACCCCTATCCTCCAGAGCAAGCAGGCAATATGCAATGGAGGTGCATTGCAGACTGTTTGGAAAGCACGTCGGCACAGTTGGTGTTGAGCATAAATTGCTGCTGCTCAAGAGTTTGCAAGCTGTTGGTGGCATTTTGCTCCTTTCTAACAGTTCCTCCTTCTGCTCTCAAGCTGCTGCCCCCCTCGGTTGGCATATTGGGATCTATGTTTTCATTTTGGGGAGTCAATAGAGAAAATAACAATCTCCTGATCAAATTTTAATGTAATGTCAGGATTAAGATACAATAAAATCTTTTTGGTGGCATTAAAAGCAGTCAGGACGGAGCAGTAAAAATCTCCACAAAAGCAAACGCTCTAATATGTGGCACGGATGTTCAGGAAAAAACTTGGCAGAAATCGTGGGTAAGCATTGCACCAGGGTTTAAAGATTAATGAGTACAAATAACTTAAGGATCACATTTGTCGGCTGCGTGAGGGTTTATGAGAAGCGAGCAGTGATCTGGCTGGCTTCTGCAGCTAAGCTGGTACAGTGGGTGCTCTTTGCATGAGGAGTTTAGATAACATGAATCCTGTGGCCATATTAAAATGTCACCATTTCATTCTCCATATCTTTGCAGATCAGAAAATTTGCTGCTGTGAGAATCACGTTTAAAACCAATGTGAACAGAAAATTCATAAACGATGCACATTGTTACTCGGTAGGCAATTTAAACCTTTCCCCAGTGGTAACTGAATGCAGGTGTTAAAATTGTCCCTTTAAAAGTGTATTGTGGGGCCAAGTGAAATGGGAGCACGTCTCTGATCTGAGACCCTGGCAACGTTGGTCCCTCTGCCCCTCCTCCAATCCCTCATGCCGCAGCCTTGCCCACTTCCTGATTCCAAGATCCCTATAAGATTCCCACGAGGAAGCTTTGGCAACCAATCCATGCTGGCAGCCATGAGAGGCTTGATGTGTACCACAGAGAGAAGCAATAAAAGCTCATGATAAATTTCACACTGATATCATTTTGAAGGAAGGGAAATAAAGGCCACGGTTTAGTCGCATTCAGTATTTCAATTATTTCTTTAAATGATACAGGTGTTAGCTATGTGGCTGCAGAGATAATAACATCATTTCAAAACCCTACCCAATGGTGGTAATTAAATATAGCTAAATATTTAACTGATCACTCAGTATTTTAATAATAGGAAGCACCAATAATGTCAGTGTGAAACATATACGGCAGAAATGAGCCTGAGACTGCTCATGAGATGTTGTTCTGGACCATGTCAGTAATTATTCTGGCAAGACCCAAACCTGAGCTTTGGAGCCTGCAGCAGAATGCTACAAATCCCACACAAAGTATCTTTGTAAAATTCCTCAATAATAATTTATTTTCAATTCAGAGAAAGAATCACATATACACAGCATTTTGAGACTGTTAAAACCACTAGGTAAGTGGAAGTATTATTAAATATGTTCATCATTATTAAAAGCTCTCCATTTGAATTCTGTTGAAACAACTGGTTAGTGTATCATATTTAGAATTCCATGAACAATTGAAGGGTCTTCAAATGTGTTTAACACCGTTATCCTAACGAACAATAGAACCCGTAAACAGTTTTGTATTAAAGATGGCATCATAAGTAATTTTTTTTAACTATGAATCATTTTCACACCTTCTCAAAGAAAATGCTGGAAATACTTATGTCAGGCAACATCTGTGACAACAGAAAATTTGCGTAAATATTGCAGGTTAATGATCTTTTTCTAACTCCAGTTCATCGTGAGATTGACACTGCCTTTAAAATGTTCATGAGAAAGGTTCAGATGTTACTAGGGTCTAAAGAAGGGTCCCAACCTGAAACGTCATCTGTTTATTTTCTCCAGAGATGCTGCCTGACCCGTTGAGTTGCTCCAGCACTTTGTGTCTATCTTCAGAATCAGATGGTTACTATTTCTCTAACTGTTTCTCCCTCCTTCTGCCCAATGATTATCTACCCTATAAGAGCCACAGAGTGAAAAGCCATTGTGGGACATAGTGCAGATTCGTCCACTACAATATTGCATTGTGTCACTAGAAATAAAAAGCTAGAGTTTCTGCTGGATGGTGCAAAGAGAAGAAACATTCAAGGTGACTGAGAGTCATATAACAGAACATGGAATTTCCTCTCAAACAAGTTTATTGTCCGGGAATTGTTAAAACGATCGTGGATAAAAATGTAAGTATAGTCCATTATATATTTTGAAAGGGATATTACAAGTTAGTACAATGTTGTTTTTCAAGTTTAGCTGTCTATTCACAGAGCTGCCAACTGCAACTAAGCATTTTTGAGAAGTCAAAGATAGACACAAAATGCTGCAGAGACTCCTTGTCAGGCTGCATCCCTGGAGAAACAGATCAGCAATTTTTCAGGTTGAAACTCAAGTCCTTTCTGGTAAGCAGTGCCTCCCCACCACACACGAAGACTTTTTATAGGGGGACCTGTCGAAGCGACTGTTTCAAGAGGGATCCAGCAGCATGTGAACATGACCTTTTATACGCAGCACATCACAGACCAGCTTAGCAACTCAAATGACCCTGCTGCACTAACACTCCTTGTCAAAGATAGCTGCAATCCTCTGAGAACATGGATCAGCAATGTTTCAGGTTGAAACCCTTCTTCAGTGTGATGAAGGGTTCCGTCCCAAAACGTCACCTATCCATGTTCTCCCGGGATGCTGCCTGGCCCGGTAAGTTTCTCCAGCATTTTGTGTCTATCTTTGGTAGAAACCAGCATCTGCCATTTCTTGTTATTACATTTTGGAGAAATCACTTGGGATCGCACTGAATTCTGACCTTAAGCTACAGTTCTGCTGCAGAAGACTCAGATAAGGATTGTCATGGACACCTAACAGACGAAGGCTGGTGATTAGACACAATGAAATGTCTGGTGCAGGCATATCAAAAAAACCTGCACGCAATGTCAACAATGTACTGTAGCTGCTTGAAAATTGGTAAATTACAGAAAAATTATGCAATCAATCCTGAAGCAGCTGATTTAGCCACTAAATAATGCCAATCTGGTATTCAACTTGTTTGTGTAAGATATTAGCTGGAATATTGCGCTCTAATTTAGTAGCACTGGCCCACACTCTGACTTCCATGGACTTTAGCAATGTAAGCACTGACGTCTTCACCATTAAAGCAGCTCGGACAACTCAATCTACAAGGACAGGTTTCAATGGGTATTGTGGAACAACTTCAGAAAAAATGATCAGTATCTGGGACCAATCTTAGTACTAAATCTAATCATAAACAGTTTAACATTAATATTATATCTATTTAATAACTGTTTTATCTTTTCTTTTGAAGTAAGCATTTTATTGTTCCGCTTCAGAACATATGACAATAAAACACTTTTGACGATTACAATTGAACATTACTAGGAAATGAAATCACAAGAAATAAGAAATAAGACTTTGGAGTTAATACTACATGTTGTGAACCAAGGGACACGTGGATCTGGTTTGTTTCAGGGAATAGAGACGGCTTGAGTCAAACCCAACTCAGCGGGTCTGCGGAGGGAATGGACGGATGACGTTTCAGGTCGGGACTCGTCTTCAGACTGATTGGAGTAGAGGGGAGAAAAATGGAAAACATGGAGGTGGAATAAAGCCTAGCAAGTGATAGGAGGATAGAGGTGAGAGGGGTTTGATTGGTAGATGGGTGAGTGGTAGGACTCACAGAAGGGGAGATGAGAAAGGGAGGATCTCACAGATCTCCCATCGGAGAAAGGGGAACCTTTCTTGAGGAGATTTCACAGTGGAACAGTAATATGGGGACATAAGCAACGACAGATGCTGGAATTGTGAGTAATATACAAAGTGTTGGAGGAACTCAGTGGGCCAGGCAACATCTCTGGGGAGAATGGGTAGGGTTAGGAGTTATTGTGTGGTTGGCAGTTTATTATCTAGTGGTATTGTTTTATAATAATCAGAACAATGCACTTTCAAAAGGAGAATGCGCTTTATGTCCTATTGGGTAACAGTGTGAATGTGATCCAAGATATTACATTAGAATAGAGCCAAAGATCAAGACATAGGAGCTGAATTAGGCAATTCACCCCATCGAATATACTCTGCTATCTGATCATGACTGATTTATTTTTCCCTCTTTACCACATTCTCCTGCCTTTTCCCGTAACCTTTGATGCCTTCACTAATCAAGAACCTATCAATCACTGCCTGCAAGATACCCAATGACGGCCTCCACAGCCATCTGTGGAAATGAATTCCACAGATTCACCACCCTCTGGCTAAAGACATTTCGTCCTCATCTCCATTCTCCATAATAAAATCAATTGACTACTCTAATTGCTCCAAGAGCTAAATTGATTATGAATCAATTCCGTAGCTTCCCAGCTACATGCTCCCCTCCCCAGTGCAGACTGGAACCCTTCACAAGCCTGACAAAAGGAGCCTTTCAGAGTGAAGCCCCAACAAGCCTGATCACTGCAACAGAACAAATAATCAGACATGAAATCTGTGCCCAGTCTAGAAGAATCAGTTCAGTCGCTGCGCCAATAAAGAAAATGGCTGCAAGTTGTGAAGAAGGATAAAATAATGTGTTAAAAAGGTAGGCGAAGAAAAATTACTTTGAAAACGTGGGCTCTGGCAGCATAATATCAATTTCAAAGAATACAGCTCCATCTAAAATAGTCTGACCCGAAAACATCACTAGAGCACACTCTAATCACAGGAGATGTACTCTGTTAATCCCACCCCTCATCAGCTGCGCTGGCCCATTGTAATGAATATGAAAATTAAATCCTTTTTAGCTTTGAGACCAAGAATATTTTCATCTTTGCCCTGAAGGGAAAGCTTCATACAGTCGTAGGATTACAAGGTGAACCCGCAGGTCACGAGGAGACCTTTCCTTTTCTCATCAAAGAATTCAATTTCAGAGCCCAAGTCTTTTAAAATAATACATTCTTGCAACTCATGAACAGTTTGTATTCATATCTGGTATGGGGAAAAAAAATAAGCTTGCAGAAGACGAAAAGAGGATCAGAGGTGGGGATGGAATATTATTATAATCTGCCACACTCACACATCAGTCTTTTACTGAGTAATCACAGATAAATTGAGGATTTACATATTTAAGAGGGGAAGAGAACCTCTGTATGAAAATTTTAATTCAAAGATCAGTTTCCACGACTTTAACTCTTGCAATCCTGTGCATCTCAAATTATTTATCGTTAACGTGGCAAAGGCTATATTCCTTTCCGTTGCACAATGAAATATAACTTCAATTGTTTTTTACAGAAAAGTTAAATTTTTATTGTGTATTTTTCTTAATCGCTTTGACTTTTGCGAGATAAAGTGCGAAAACAGGCCCTTCGTCCCATCGAGCAGCGATCACCCCCTACACTTATGCACCTGTCCCACTTAGGAAACCTGAACGGAAACCTCTGGAGACTTTGCGCCCCACCCAAGGTTTCCGTGCGGTTCCCGGAGGTTGCAGGTGGTTGCCGGAGTTTGCAGGTAGTGGAAGCAGGTCGGGAGACTGACAAAAACCTCCGGGAACCGTACGGAAACCTTGGATGGGGCGCAAAGTCTCCAGAGGTTTCCGTTCGGGTTTCCTAAGTGGGACAGGGGCATAACACTAACTATCCTGCACACTAGGGACAATTTACAATTTTACCAAAGCCAATTAACCTACAAACCTGTACGTCTTTGAAGCGTGGGAGGAAACCGGAGCATCCTGACAAAATCCAAGGACATAGGGAGAATGATACAGAAACACCCGTAGTCAGAATCGAACCTGGGTCTTTTATGCTGTAAGACCAGCACTCTACCGCTGTGCCACTGTGCAATTAACTTAGCGTTTCTACAATGATTGCCGGTTTGTCATAGAAGATATCCTAAATATTCAAATCAGCGTGCCGGATTCAGGTCAATCGATTTCGAATCAAATGATCAGTAGCCTCTGTTCCTTTACATGTTGTGGGTGAACAACAGCACGTGGGCTGCTGCTGCGAAAGATACAGAGAAGAAAACAGAAGCAATGAGATAAATGTGATGTTAATGCAACAGTTGATTTAAGGAACAGAACATCATCAAAGGTGAACTGTAAGATCATGATACATTTGTAACAGAGACATAAAATGCTGGAGCAACTCAGCGGGACAAGCAACATCTCTGGAGAGAATGAATGGGTGAAGAAGCGTCATCCATTCCTTCTCTCCAGAGATGTTGCCTGTCCCGCTGCGTCACTCCAGCATTTTGTGTCTATTTAAACCAGCATCTGCAGCTCTTTCCTATACATTGGTAAAAGACTGCAACAATAGTACGAAGTAAGCGTGACCTTAATAACATCTTTAGCCTTATGTTGATGATGTGGTTTTTTTATTGCATGCATTTTTATTTCTCTACTCCCATCAAACAATGTTTACATTAGTTCATACAACAATCCTGGGAATGGCAACATTCGTATATATATATTCCTTGAAAACTTCATCATCTGTCGGGACTCAGTAAGCACCGATCATAAGTAATCTTGCGTCTTAAGGTTCCTCTTGCTATTGTTATGAAAATTAAAGTCAGAATACATTAATCCCTGATTTATGCATCGTAACTACAGCATGTTTCATAAAATGGAATTCTGTAAGCTTTACCTTTCTTAACAGTACAATGTTACTGTTATCGTTAAAGATAAATTCAAACTTTATAGTAAATAGTGTGCTGGTCTGGTAAAGATAATTTATCACTGTGAAGTCTGGGAGCGGTGACTTTACATCCTGCCCTTTATATAAACTATAGACCTACATTTACTGCGGTGAACTCTTGGACTAGCAGGTGGTTCATTCGCAGATGCTTTTACAAATGTTTTATTACAAATGTATTTCCAGCAGTGGTTTTGGTCACATCGTTGCTCCCTCCTATTTATTGCCCCACAAAACAGAGTGCAAGGCTGAAGGAGGCAGAGACATGGGGAGACCCAACGTTTAATTGAAGGATAGAAATTCTTCCTCAGTCTCCATATAATAGCCCCTTTCCATTAATTTCCTCTGCAAAATTCAGTTCTATGGACCTCCATTACAAAAAGGGATTACAATCTGCTGTTGTTAATTTGTTGCGCATTGAAGGTCCATGCGTGGCCCAAACTTGTTCTTCCACTGCAACTTCAACATTTTCCTCTAAGTGTGATAATGGAGGCAGTTTGGACCTGCTGAAATCTGATTGACAAACTGCACCCCCTCCACACACACCTGGTACTCCTGCCATCAGGCAAGAGATACCGTAGCATCAAAGCCCGGACTACCAGACTGCTAAACAGCTTCCTGCCACAGGCTGTGAGGCTGCTAAACAGTCACTCCACCTAATTCTGCTGCTTTGCACTGACAATTTAATAACTCTGGTACTGGCCACTAAAATCAGCTGCCCTGGACATTTTAATTACTGTTTTTACTGTATTTTAATGTTGCTGTTTTACCTGCTTTTAATTATTTATACTGTTTCATCAGGGATTGTTATTATGTGTGAAATGTTTAAGTTTTATGTGCGATGCTCCGGTATTCCCTGGGAAATATCTTCTCATTTTGCACTGTACAATTGTTGCTTTGCAAGGTGACAATAAAGATTGATTGATTGATTGATTGATTGATTGATTGATTGATTGATTGATTGATTGATTGATTGATTGATTGATTGATTGATTGATTGATTGATATCTTTGTAGCATCAAAAAATGATGCCATCATATTAGGTAAGCAGTATTTTGGTGAAACTGTGCTGTGGAAGAAAAAAAATGAAGCTTGTGTTTTCCTGATTATACGAAGGTTATCAGTACGTGGTGTCCCCGTAGCAGAAGCGTCCAAGTCACGGGGCTGGAAACTGGAAGTATCCTGTGCTAAATCTGCCACCACCATCATCTATTGCAACAAGTGATGTCTCCCACTGATTGTCGCCGGAAGCTTGCATCGTTTTCAGGACAGCCCGGTCAACATTTGCTGCATGGAAGATGGACAGGAAAGAAGAAGTACATGGTGCATGTATTCTGCATCAACTTTCTCTGCCATGTTCCTCCCTCATACTCTCTCCCTCTCCATACTCTTTTCACCTCACTGGGACGTTTCCATATGTATCAGGGACATTTCAGAAGCTGACCGATGTCCCAGTATTCATGAGTAGAAAGGAACTGCAGATGCTGGTTTATACCGAAGAGAGATACAAAATGCTGGAGTAACTCAGCGGGTCCGGCAGCATCTTTGGAGAAAAGGAATAGGTGACGTTTTGGGTCAGAACCCGGCCAACAATGGGCCATTATGGACTCCACCCTTCCTGATGTCATCTGCTGCTCGCCCAGTTTTGTTCTGATCTTTTCTCACCTCCAGTCCCCCACTCTATCTTTCAGTCTGAGGAAGAGTTCCACCCTTGCACCACTGTGCTGCCTTGCGTCACTGTGCCACCCTCAAAATATCTTGGTGCGTTTTGTTTTGTCTACTGGTTGGTAGCCACTACAACAGATTCCTGAGCAGAGCAAGATTAGAAGAACTAAAACAGGATCTCATTCAGCATTAGTTTTCATTAGTAGTCTCACCCACCCCCACCCCCCCCCCCCCCCCCCCCCCCCCCCCCCCCCCCAGACATGAGATGCTTAACCAGTGGGCCCCACAGGTTTAGTTATAGAGCCATACAGCACAGGAATAGTCCCTTCGGCCCAACTCATCCATGCTGACAAAAACAATAGACAGGCATAAAATGGAATAATCATGTGACCTACTGCTGTTTAATTTGGAAGTAAAAATTCCTGCTGATAAATCTGCAAACTCAAGGAATGAAAAACAGTAATGATGCATTGTAAATCCCATTGCGCTTTTAGGGGGAAAACGACACTGAGCATTAAAAATGTAAATATTCACCTTGGTTACCTCAGGCTCCAAGTGGGGCAGAAATAATAGGAAGCTTCGAAAGCAACATAAATTACATGCATGACACGCAAATGAAAGCTTGCATCTGACCACACAGCATGAATTTTACATAAAGCCTGCACCGCTATGCAAAGGCTTTATTAGTATTGGGTTTTAGTGCAGAAAGATGAGCTCCAAAAGGAAATATGTTTGGAGAGCATTATTGAGAACAAATTTTCTCTTGATGGAATATATACAACCCCCATAGTTAAAGGGCATTAGTTCATTTTCATTAGAATTACCAGATCTGCTCAGGAAACCTTCATTATGATATTAAACAAGATTTAATAAGTGAAAGTGACTTGTAGTGGTGATCATGAGAATTAGTCAAGCAAGCTTCTGTCACTCCCAGTGCAATATGTTCACTGGCTTCCTATAAACCTCTTTCATGTTCCGATTTCTTGAAGTGAATTTTTTTGCTGACAGTTTTGACCAAAGGATAGATATCCTATTTGAAACTTAGTTGATACATTTTCACTCGATTTCAGGCATTTTTAAATAATTCTTTTCCTGATTATAGTGTGGTCTTTTTCATATGCAGGCATCTAAATTCCACATTTGCCATACTTGTTTCACAGCCAAGAAGTAGGGAAGCTAATGAGAAATCTAGTAATGTTTTAGCCTGGAGTTAATTAGTACTCTTCCCAAGGCCAAAGCTAAGTAACTTGTCCTCTGATGGTTATTTTAGGTGGCCCTGATCTCTGCCTGAGGGGAATGCAGCATTAATTTAAATATTCATGATGATTACTGCTGAATAAGGGCTGTTGGCTAAATTTAGGCGTCTGGCTTGTCCCATTGTCTGCTACAATGTCACATTTGCCATGAATAGTCGCCTTTTGCCTGAGGATCTTCTAACATGGCAGCATTGGAACTTTCACCCTTGACCCTTTGCAAGAAAATGGCTGGCAGAAATAGACCACCGGTTCATCTTCAATGTAAAGCCCCTTTAAATGTATTGTCGTGCTTGTCTGCACCCCACAACTGTGTATCTCTCAATGAGGCTGATTATTTCCTGGTTTGAGTTTATTGGAAGAGGTTGCTTTGAGGATCAAACTCAAGTCAAGTCTGAAGAAGGGTCCTGACCTGAAACCTCACCTGAGTCTGAAGAAGGGTCTTGATCCGAAATGTTACCTAGTCATTTTTGCCAGAGATGCTGCCTGATCCCCAAGTTCTCCAGCACTTTGTATCTATCTAAGGCAACCCTTATTGAGGGGGTTAATTTTTGTTTTGTTGTTTGGGGGATTTGGCCTTTGCTTGCAAGGCCAGCATTTATTCCCTTGTGGAAGTGGTAATGAACGGCCATCTTCAACTGTTATGCTTTTTCCGGTGAACGTACTCCCACGGAGCTTGTGGAGAGGGAGATCCTCGTGTTAGACCTCGTACCAATGAAGGCTTACAATTTGGATGGAAGCCTGCAGATGGTGGTTTTTGCCTGCACCCATTGCCCTTGCGTTCTTGATGATAGAGGTTGTGTATTTGGGATGTGCTACTGGAATAGCTCAGGCAAATAACTGCAGTGCACTTTGGATACACTGTAATCATTATGTACCAATGGTGGAAAGAATTAACACATTGGCCTATGAACAAGTTTTCAATCAAGTGGGCTGTTTTTCAATTAGTGTTGAGCTTCTTGAGTGATTTTGTTTTTTTACAGCAATATGCATCCAAGCATGTGAAAGATATTTTATCCCCTTCTAAATTCGTAGATAAAGGAAGGGCTTTGGAATAGCAGAAG
The DNA here is from genome assembly GCF_028641065.1 of Leucoraja erinaceus. Classification (NCBI taxonomy): domain Eukaryota; kingdom Metazoa; phylum Chordata; class Chondrichthyes; order Rajiformes; family Rajidae; genus Leucoraja; species Leucoraja erinaceus. Next base: position 56,744,912 of record NC_073384.1, on the reverse strand, counting down.
TCGTTGTCACTGATACCCAACCTTTAGACTTTGAACTTTGGATCTACAGTGCAGAAACAGGTCCTTTGACCCACCGTGTCTATTTCGACCAGTGATCACCCCGTACACTAGCACTATCCTACATACCTCATACAATTTACAATTTTTACCGAAGCCAATTAACCTACAAAACCTATACGCCTTTGGGATGCGGGAGGAAACCGGAGCACCAGGAGAAAACCCACGCAGTCATAGGGAGAACATACAAACTCCTTATACACCTGTCCCACTTAGGAAACCTGAACGGAAACTTCTGGAGACTTTGCGCCCCACCCAAGGTTTCCGAGCGGTTCCCGGAGGTTTTTGTCAGTCTCCCTACCTGCTTCCACTACCTGCAACCTCCGGCAATCACCTGCAACCTCCGGGAACCGCACGGAAACCTTGGGTGGGGCACAAGTCTCCAGAGGTTTCCGTTCAGGTTTCCTAAGTGGGACAGGGGCATTACAGGCAACGCCCGTCAGGATCAAACTCGGGTGTCTGGCGCTATACGACAGCAACCCTACCGCTGCACCATTGTGCCGTCTAATCTCTGACCTGCTCCTGTAATGTAGCACTGATGTGGATGGTCCAGTTAAATTACATAGAAACATAGACATAGAAACATAGAAATTAGGTGCAGGAGTAGGCCATTCGGCCCTTCGAGCCTGCACCGCCATTCAATATGATCATGGCCTGATCATCCAACTCAGTATCCTGTACCTGCCTTCTCTCCATACCCCCTAATCCCCTTAGCCACAAGGGCCACATCTAACTCCCTCTTAAATATAGCCAATGAACTGGCCTCAACTACCCTCTGTGGCAGAGAGTTCCAGAGATTCACCACTCTCTGTGTGAAAAAAGTTCTTCTCATCTCGGTTTTAAAGGATTTCCTCCTTATCCTTAAGCTGTGACCCCTTGTGCTGGACTTCCCTAACATCGGGAACAATCTTCCTGCATCTAGCCTGTCCAACCCCTTAAGAATTTTGTAAGTTTCTATAAGATCTCCTCTCAATCTCCTAAATTCTAGAGAGTATAAACCAAGTCTATCCAGTCTTTCTTCATAAGACAGTCCTGACATCCCAGGAATCAGTCTGGTGAACCGTCTCTGCACTCCCTCTATGGCAATAATTTCCTTCCTCAGATTTGGAGACCAAAACTGTACGCAATACTCCAGGTGTGGTCTCACCAAGACCCTGTACAACTGCAGTAGAACCTCCCTGCTCCTATACTCAAATCCTTTTGCAATGAAAGCTAACATACCATTCGCTTTCTTTACTGCCTGCTGCACCTGCATGCCTACCTTCAATGACTGGTGTACCATGACACCCAGGTCTCGCTGCATCTCCCCCCCTACTGATCATGATGACACTGGGGAAGTCAATGGTGTGGAATGAGCAACGGTAATGCTACAGTATGTCAAGGTGGGTGGCTAGACTCTTTCTTGGAGGGGATCATAACCTGGCTGTTTTACAGCATGAATGTTACTTGCCACTTACCAACCCCTGAGTGTTGTCTTGATATTGTTACATGCAGGCACTAATTGGTTCATTTGCTTCGGAGCAGTGAACAGTACATGGTGCAATTACCAGAGAATATCCCCACTTCTGATCTTATGTTGGATGGAAGGATATTTCTGAAGATATCTACAGCATGGTTATTACTCTGATAGATCTGGAATTAATGAAGCCTAACCCTGTGTTCGTCCACAATTGCATGCTCCAGTGCTTCGCTTATTCTTTGGTGCACATCTACGAACTAACTTAGTACAGGTATCTGCCTAGCATGACACATGACTCTTTATCACCATGGTTGAGGGGAAGGGGAAGAATGCTGGACATCGCCATTTAATGTCAACCAACATCTACAGTGATGCGAGGAAAGAACTGCAGATGCCGGTTTACACCTTAGACAGGCACAAATGCTGGAGTATCTCAGCGGGTCAGGCAGTATCTCTGGAAAGAAGGAATGGGTGATGTTTCAGGTCGAGACGCTTCTTCAGACTAGGGTCTTGACTCAAAATGTAACCCATTCCCTCTATCCAGAGATGCTGCCTGACCCGCTGAGTTACTCCAGCATTTTGTGTCTATCTACAGTGATGGACCTGGGTCAGGGATGCGTGTCTTCCAATAACACAACCATCGTTCGTTGTGGAATCCCACCTCTCCTCATGTATCCACAGGAAACATTATAACTGCTTCTCACTACTTACTAATCGCTTAATTACTTTCCAGCCTAGACAGACCTGGCAAACTATTAATTAAATGATGAATTAAACTTTTTTTATATTTCTTCAAAGGTCCTGAGAATCTTTGCACATTTAGATGGCCAATAATTTGAAGTCCCCTCATGCCTTTAAAATGTATTTAATGCAAATATTCATCCAGATGACTCCCGGCACAAGACAAAAGCTAGACAACATCAAAAGAATATATATGGGAATTTACACAAAGAAAATCGGTGGTACCATTGGACTATTATTTGGATTAATTGGATAGTCAAACCTACATTTGGTCTATTCTGAAAATTCTGATGTTGTTTCATTACTTGGGACAATGATAATGTGACAAGGTGATTAACTAAATGTTTGGAATCTTCATTTTATCACATGCAAAATATAATTTCATAACAGCATTTGCTGGTGAATGTGATCTAATGAAATTAGATTTCCTCTGAAATTGTAATACAACTATACTGGTTGCTTATTATTATATTTGATGCTTGTGATATTGAAATGATCTAATTTTAATTTCTTCACATCATTTTACATTTAATATTATATATGTGCATGATAGTATTAAAATGGGTCAATCAATCCTGTGACAGATGCAAGACATGTTGGCTTTCACAGCCTCACCATTGGCAACTAGCCTAGATGTTGTATTTAATTTAATGAAGTTCACAAATGTCAAGAGTCAAGAGCGTTTATTTATCATATGCCCAGGATATGAACCGGGACAATAACATTCTTATTTGCTGCAGCTTTTCAGGCACAACAACTAGAATAAATATATAACAAATATTTTCTTTCGTGTTTTTTTTCTGTTCGGTTATCAAAAATTATAGCAGAATCTTGATCAGCTGGGCAAGTAGGCTGAGGAATGGGTGATGGAGTTTAATACTGATAAATGCAAGGTTCAGTCAAACTAGAGTGGGACCTTCACGATGAATGGTAGGGCCCTGGGAGTGTTGTGGAGCAGAGTGATCTAGGAGTACACAGTTCCCTGATAGTGGCGTCACAGATAGATAGAGTGGTCAAGAAGTTCTTTGCTATATTCAGGTGGCACAGTAGCACAGCGGAGGTTGCTGCCTTGCAGCACCAGAGACCCGGGTTCGTACGTAACTCTGGGTGCTGTCTGAATGGTGTTTATTCGTTTTCCCTGTGACTGTGTGGGTTTTCTCCAGATGCTCCAGTTTCCTCCCACACTCCAAAGTCTAAAGTTCATCAGTCAGGGTATTAAGTATAGAGGTTGGTATGTTACAGTTGGTCAACATGTTGGTGAGGCCGCATTTGATACATTGTGTCCGTTTTAGTTACTCTGTTATAGGAAGGATGGTGTTAAGCTGGAAAGAGTACAGAAGGATTTATGGTGATGTTGCCAGGATCAAGTGCCTGAGGTATATGGGGCTGTCCCACTTACTGCCACTTTTTCGGCAACTGCCAGCACCCGTCATAGGTCGTTGGAGGTTGCCAAAAATGTTCAACAAGTTGAAAAGCCAGAAAGATGCTACGACTCTTTGGGCGACTGAGGAGACTACTCACGACCTTACAGGCGACACCCCGGCAACATGTCGCAGGGTGAAGCCTGTATGGTCATGAGTAGTCGTCCAAAGAATCGTACCTTGATCTGGTCGCCGCTGGATTTTCAAAATGTTGAAAATTTTCGGCGACCTACAATGATGATCTTACAGAGATGTATAATAGACAATAGACAATAGACAATGGGTGCAGGAGTAGGCCATTCGGCCCTATGTCCCAGCACCACCATTCAATGTGATCATAGCTGATCATCCACAATCAGTACCCCGTTCCTGCCTTCTTCCCATATCCCCTGACTCCGCTATTTTTAAGAGCCCTATCTAGCTCTCTCTTGAAAGCATCCAGAGAACCGGCCTCCACCGCCCTCTGAGGCAGAGAATTCCACAGATTCACCCCTCTCTGTGAGAAAAAGTGCTTCATCGTCTCCGTTTTAAATGGCTTACTCCGTATTCTTAAACTGTGGCCCCTGGTTCTGGACTCCCCCAACATCGGGAACATGTCTCCTGCCTCTAGCGTGTCGAAACCCTTAACAATCTTATATGTTTCAATGAGATCCCCTCTCATTGTTCTAAACTCCAGAGTGTACAAGCCCAGTTGCTCCATTCTCTCAGCATATAACAGTCCCGCCATCCCGGGAATTAACCTTGTGAACCTACGCTGCCCTCCCTCAATAGCAATAATGTCCTTCCTCAAATTAGGGGACCAAAACTGCACACAATACTCCAGGTGTGGTCTCACTAGGGCTCTGTACAACTGCAGAAGGACCTCTTTGCTCCTATATTCGATCCATTTTGTTATGAAGGCCAACATGCCATTAGCTTTCTTCTCCTGCTGTATCTGCACGCTTACTTTCATAGACTGATGTACAAGGACCCCCAGATCCCATTGTACTTCCCCTTTTCCCAACTTGACACCATTTAGATAGTAATCTGCTTTCCTGTTTTTGCTACCAAAGTGGATAACCTCACATTTATCCGCATTAAACTTCATCTGCCATGAATCTGCCCACTCCCCCAACCTGTCCAAGTTACCCTGCATTCTCATAGCATCCTCCTCACAGTTCACACTGCCATCCAGCTTTGTGTCATCTGCAAATTTGCTAATGTTACTTTGAATCCCTTCATCCAAATCATTGATGTATATTGTAAATAGCTGCAGTCCCAGCACCGAGCCTTGCGGTACCCCACTAGTCACTGCCCGCCATTCTGAAAGGGACCTGTTAATCCCTACTCTTTGTTTCCTCTCTGCCAACCACTTCTCTATCCATGTCAGCACTCTACCACCAATACCATGTGCCCTAATTTTGCCCACCAATCTCCTATGTGGGACCTTATCAAATGCTTTCTGAGAGTCCAAGTACACTACATCCACTGGCTCTCCATTGTCCATTTTCCTAGTTACATCTTCAAAAGATTCCAGAAGATTAGTCAAGCATGATTTCACCGTTGTCAATCCATGCTGACTTGGACCGATCCTGTTACTGCTATCCAAATGTTCGGCTATTTCATCTTTTATAATTGACTCCAGCATCTTCCCCACCACCGATGTCAGGCTAACTGGTCTATAATTCACTGTTTTCTCTCTCCCGCCTTTCTTAGAAAGTGGGATAGCATTAGCTACTCACCAATCCACAGGAACTGATCCTCAGTATAGAACATTGGAAAATTATCACCAATGCCTCCACGATTTCTAGAGCCACTTCCTTAAGTACCCTGGGATGCAGACCATCAGGCCCTGGGGATCTTTCAGCCTTCAGTCCCATCAGTCAACCCAACACCATTTCCTGCCTAATGTGGATTTCCTTCAGTTCCTCCGTCACCCCAGATCCTCTGGCCACTACTATATCAGGAAGATTGTTTGTGTCTTCCTTAGTGAAGACAGATCCAAAGTACCTGTTCAACTCATCTGCCATTTCCCCCATAATAAATTCAACTTTTTCGGTCTTCAAGGGTCCAATCTTAACTAATTTTTTCCTCTTCTCATACCTAAAGAAGCTTTTACTATCCTGCTTTATATTCTTGGCTAGCTTACCTTCGTACCTCATCTTTTCTCCCCGTATTAATTTTTTGGTTATCTTCTGTTGTTCTTTAAACATTACCCAATCCTCTTGCTTCCCGCTCATCTTTGCTACGTTGTACTTCTTCGCTTTAATCGTTATACTCTCCCTGACATCCATATTGTCAGCTATGGTCGTCCCTTTTTCCCCTTGGAATCTTTCTTCCTCCTAGGAATGAACTGATCCTGCACCTTTTGTATTATTCCTAGAAACACCTGCCATTTTTGTTCCACTGTCATCCCTGCTAGTGTATCCTTCCAGTCAACTTTGGCCAGCTCCTCCCTCATGGCCCCATAGTCCCCTTTATTCAACTGCATCACTGACACCTCCGATCTACCCTTCTCCCTCTCAAATGGCTCATTAACCTCGAGATGTGGTGTGGGGAAAAAGTATTAATAGGAATCTGAGGGGCACCTTTTTCACACTGAGGATGGAGGGTTTATGGAATGAGCTGGCAGATTAGGTTGTTGAGGCAGGTAATAACATTAAAAGACATTTGGATAGTTACATGGATAGGAACGATTTAGAGGAATATGGGCCAACAGTGGACATACACGACTGGTGTAGATGTGACATTTTGGACAAGTTGGGCACAAGGGCCTGTTTCCATGTTGGTTCACTCCATGAAGTATTTCACTCAGCAGAGGTGTTCAAAAGCGGCGAGCATTGAATTAGAGGAATTGGGAGAAGGAGTAAAGAGTGCTTTAGGAAATTCAGATGCATCCATTGGTGGCTGGGGTCTGAACTTATCTGCTTGAAGAGGTGACAGATTCGGTAAGATTGATCATATTTTAGAAAATGACTGGGTACTGCACTTGAAGAGCCAAGAGCCACATACAGTGCTGGAAGATGGAATCAGGCTGGATTCTCCCTTCACCCAGCATAGCCACAATGGACAAAGTGGCCACCTTGTGTGCTGTAGATTTCTCTGCCTCTATAGGTTGTTCTGGTATGACACTGGGCCAGGCAGGGCAGTTTATTTTGCAATGATTGACTAGTTCCATGGCATCCTGTCATGAGATGAGCTTTCATTTCCATCCCAGCTGACATGGTGAATTTGATTCTTATCAATAGTTTGGACCTCTTACTTCCAGTAACGCATTCACTCTGCTTTTATGTCCCTCCTGAGTCACACCTCGTCTCTCTTTATTTAGCCTGCCTGCTGCCCATTGTTCAACTCCAAGTATTCACATACGTGAAGCAACTGTTGTCTTCTTTCTACCGCTTCACAGAAGACAACAGATACTTAAACCTATATCACATAGAAACATAGAAACATAGAAATTAGGTGCAGGAGTAGGCCATTCGGCCCTTCGAGCCTGCACCGCCATTCAATATGATCATGGCTGATCATCCAACTCAGTATCCCGTACCTGCCTTCTCTCCATACCCCCTGATCCCCTTAGCCACAAGGGCCACATCTAACTCCCTCTTAAATATAGCCAATTAACTGGCCTCAACTACCGTCTGTGGCAGAGAGTTCCAGAGATTCACCACTCTCTGTGTGAAAAAAGTTCTTCTCATCTCGGTTTTAAAGGATTTCCCCCTTATCCTTAAGCTGTGACCCCTTGTCCTAGTTGTTGATTCTCCTACTCTGTCCATTCGCCGCATCTAATCCCCTCATGACCTTATACACCTCTATAAGATCACCCCTCATTTTCCTGTTCCAAGTCCTAGCCTGCCCAACCTCTCCCGATAGCTCAGGCCCCCAAATCCTTGCAACATCCTCGTAAATCCTCGCCACCAGTCTGTCTGTCCCTTCCCTTTTCGTTGCTTTTTTAAAATATGTGTTAAATGTATGTTTTTAGCGTAAAACCCCTGTCTCACGGTGTGAGTTGACCCACGAGGTACCACTAGTTTAAAACAAATTTAACTTGTGGTAACTACGTACAATTAACGTAGCGGGAACGTCGGAACTTGTGGACGCAACTTAGCGACTCGTGGCGCTAACGGCAGGCACCCGTGAAACTTGCTAACTCTTGAAAAAGTTAAAACATGTTTAAACTTTTTCATGAGTAAAATGTACTGCTGAAGTTAAAAATTGAAACATTTAAACTTGTTTTAAGAACGTAGCGGCCCGTGCGTTTACCTTAGTGTCTCGTGAGTCTACCGTGGGAACTCTTTAACTCAGCGGGCAGGCAGCATTAGCTTTCATAGAGCGGGTTCTTTTGAAGAATATCTGGGTGCGAGGATTGACCGAATCGGAAGATTTAGCGAGAGCCCAGTGCAATTAGCCATCTGGTTCGACAAGACCAGGCTTTAACCTAATGAGAAAGCTAAGCTTGCTAAAGAGTTCGTGATACATCTATTTTATCCTTTAATTTTGGACGAGGTTTGGCAAAACACGTCGCCAAGTTTGGATGACGTTTCCAGAAAGTTTGTCAAAGATATATTACATCTTCCAATTAGTGTTGGTGATGGTCTTTTGTCCTGCAGGGTTCAGAATTGGGCCTTGATATCCCTAAATTGTTCAGATTCAAGATTCAATTTTTAATTGTCATTGTCAGTGTACAGTACAGAGACAACGAAATGCATTTAGCATCTCCCTTGAAGAGCGACATAGCAAACGATTTGAATAAGAAATAAATAATAAGTGTCCGGGGGGGGGGGGGGGTGATTGGCAGTCACCGAGGTACGTTGTTTAGTAGAGTGACAGCTGCCGGAAAGAAGCTGTTCCTCGACCTGCTGGTTCGGCAACGGAGAGACCTGTAGCGCCTCCCGGATGGTCGGAGGGTAAACAGTCCATGGTTGGGGTGAGAGCAGTCCTTGGCGATGCTGAACGCCCTCCGCAGACAGCGCTTGCTTTGGACAGACTCAATGGAGGGGAGCGTGGAACCGGTGATGCGTTGGGCAATTTTCAACGCCCTCTGCAGTGCCTTCCGGTCGGAGACAGAGCAGTTGCCATACCATACTGTGATGCAGTTTGTAAGGATGCTCTCGATGGTGCAGCGGTAGAAGTTCACCAGGATCTGAGGAGACAGATGGACCTTCTTCAGTCTCCTCAGGAAGAAGAGACGCTGATGAGCCTTCTTGATCAGAGTAGAGGTATTGTAGGTCCAAGAGAGGTCATCGGAGATGTTGACTCCCAGGAACCTGAAGCTAGAAACACGTTCCACCTCCGTCCCGTTAATGTGGATGGGGGTGTGCGTGCCACCCCTGGACTTCCTGAAGTCTACAATGAGCTCCTTGGTCTTCTTGGAGTTAAGGGCCAGGTTGTTGTCAGCGCACCATGCTGCTAAGTGCTGGACCTCCTCCCTGTAGGCCAGCTCATCGTTGTTGCTGATGAGGCCAATCACCGTTGTATCATCTGCATACTTGATGATGGTGTTAGTACCATGTACAGGTGTGCAGTCATAGGTGAAGAGGGAGTAGAGGAGGGGGCACAGCACACAGCCCTGAGGAACGCCGGTGTTCAGGGTGAGGGTTGGAGAGGTGTGCTTGTCTAACCTCACAGACTGGGGTCTGTTGGTTAGAAAGTCCAGTATCCAGTTGCAGAGGGAGGGGTCGATGCCCAGGTTACCGAGTTTGGTGATCAGTTTTGATGGAATAATGGTGTTGAATGCTGAGCTGTAATCGATGAACAGCATTCTTACATAAGTGTCTCTGTTGTCAAGGTGGGAGAGGGCGGAGTGAAGTGCCGTTGAGATGGCATCCTCCGTACTCCTGTTCTTGCGGTAGGCAAACTGATAGGGATCCAGTGTGGGGGGTAGGCAGCTTTTGAGGTGTGCCAGGACCAGCCTCTCGAAGCACTTGGTGATGATGGGGGTAAGTGCAACTGGGCGGAAGTCGTTGAGGCTTGCCGCAGTGGAGTGTTTTGGCACTGGCACGATGGAGGTGGCTTTAAGGCAAGTGGGGACAACTGCTTGGGCAAGTGACAGGTTGAAGATGTCAGTCCAGACGTCTGTCAGCTGCGCAGCACAGGCCCTGAGCACGCGCCCGGGGATGCCGTCAGGGCCAGCAGCCTTACGTGCATTAGTCCTACTCAGTGCCACGTACACGTCGTAGGGGGTGAGTGTGAGGGGTTGGTGATCGGCAGGTAGCACAGCCTTGATGGCTGTCTCTAGATTGTCCCTGTCGAAGCGGCCATAGAAGTGGTTAAGCTCCTCAAGGAAGGAGGCGTCGCTGGATGTGGGGGTGATGTTGGAGGGTCTGTAGTCCGTGATGGCCTGGATGCCTTGCCACATGCGTCGGGGGTCGGAGTTGTTGTTGAAGTGCTCCTCAATCCTGAGCTTATGGCAGTGCTTGGCCTTCCTTATGCCCCTCTTCAGGTTAGCCCTGGATGAACTGTAGGCTCGAGCATCGCCTGACCTGAAAGCGGTGTCCCGTGCTTTCAGCAGTAGCCTGACCTCGCTGTTCATCCATGGCTTCTGATTCGGGTATATGGTCACCTGTTTGAGGGAGGTGACACTCTTGATGGTGGAGTTTATAAAGTCCAGAACAGAGGATGTATAGGAATCAATGTCCATGTGAGAGTCAAGGGTGGCCTGGGCTGTAAACGCCTTCCAGTCAGTGTTTCCAGTGTTCATCGTTACGATTATTAGAAAGTACTCCAGCGCTCATAGTGTGGCTTCCCTGTTTCACGCTTGCAGTACGAAGCCGTTTAACGTTGCGATCGGAATCAGAGGTAAAAACTTCCTGCTCTTAATATAAAGTTTAAATTGAACCAAATGTTTCTCCCTCATGCATTAGGGTGAGTTTGACTTGAGTATTATCCGTTACAATGTAATTCTTCACCCCAATTTACAGCCTTTATTTGTGTACGACGATTCCCTGTGGGTAAGTTGAAACTTTGTTTTCTTTATTAATCTGCAGAGTACCAAGTCGCAGATAGACAACATAAGATGGAGTAATTCAGCGGGCCGGGCCGGGCAGCAGCTCCGGAGAGAAGGAATAGGTGATGTTTTGGGTCAAGACCCTTCTCGCCCTTTTCTCCAGAGATGCTGTCTGTCCCGCTGAGTTACTCCGGCCTTTTCTCTCTCCTCGTGGGTTTAGACCAGCATCTGCAGTTCCTTCCCACACGCTTCAACACGACAGGAGAGCCCGGTGTGGGGGACTCGACCCAGTCGAGGGACGGCTGCTTCTTGCTCAGGCTTCAGGAAGCCGGTACAACGGAGAGGTACGAGGCTGCCATGGTGCTTGGAGCACTCGGGAATGCCATGGGCTATTATAATGTTACGGGTCACGGGTGCAACAAAGCTGGATTGAAGCTGACCGAGTCTGATTTATCAGCAGAGATAGATATAATGGTTTTAAAAACATTTCAGTGGAGGGCTCCATTCGATACGCTCATGCTCCGAAGCTTTGGTTTATGGTGAGTTTTTTATCCTCGAGTCCTATTCTTTATTGTTTATGTATGTACCAGTTTGTCCCATGGTATTGTTATCCATCTTGCTTGTGTTACACACGGCCCGCCCACCAACACGTTTCATTCACACGAATACATGACACACATAATCCTCGCGTGTTGTGAACTATGCTGGCAATAAAGTAGAAATAAACGCTTCGGGTATCACTGCTCCTGTGCTGCCCACCTCTTGCTTCGGGCAACTCTCTAACAACTTGCAGTTTTTAACATGCGACTTTATCCATCGCATTTTCCGTTTAGTTTCACAAGCTCTCGGGAACGCTCAACATTCACGAAAGCGCCATTACTAAAATGCGCAAACTTCCCGTTTAAAATCTTGCGGTTGTTATTAAATCGAATTTCGCAACAAATTTGCCGCCCCCTCGGTCCAACTTGGTCATGCCAAGCTAGATCCTTCCTGGACGGCTTGGGTTGCAAGAAGAAGGTGGATAGGTTTGAGTTTTTCTTTTCTTTGCAATGCAGGAGGCTGAGGGATGACCTCGTCTCACATTTGGCCTCTATCCCTCTAAACCTCTCATACCCACCAGGTTTCTGCAGAGTCTACAGTACAGCAAGGCTCGTGTGTTCCATTCAATATTTCCGCCACCATCTACAACTACCCTGGTGGTTACTCAAGAGTAACTCGGGAGAGGAACTTAGTAACTCGGGAGACGAACTTGGAACATCGCAGAAAACGGCAAACTTGTCATACCCGTGGGAACTCGGTTAAACTCATGATCATACATTTGGGATCTCGTACACAACCACGAGTCTTTCACTCGGGGTTCCTCATGGGTCAGCTCGCACCGTGAGTCAGGGCTTTTAGCTTGTTTTATATGGGGGTGGGGGAAACTTCTTCTAATCTCTTACCTCGACGGAGATGCGATTTATTTCCGTATCGTATCTCTGTCCGCACTGCAGCCTAACATCGAGGAGCTGGCGGCCTCTGCTGGAGAACGGCTTTTGGAGCTCCACCGTGGGAGCCTGCAGGACTTACAATCGCGGAGATCGCAATCCCTTTGCCAGAGATCGACCTGTGAGTTCCAACCGCGTGAGCCTGTGGACTTTAACATCGCGGAGCTCGCGGTCTCTGGTCAGAGACCGACTTCGGGAACTCCAAGCCGCGGGAGCTTCGACCGCCCCGACGCGAGAACTTCAACCTCCAGCCGCGGGAGCTTTGATCGTCCTGACAGATGGTTCGACTGCCCTGGCCGCAGGAGAAACATGAGGGAAGAAGATTAGACTTTATTGCCTTCCATCACAGTGAGGAATGTGGGGAATCCGCTGTGGTGGATGTTTATGTTAACTTTTATGTAATTGTGTGTCTCTTGTTGCTTTTTTAGTATGGCTGTATGGTAACTCGCATATCACTGTACCTTAATTGGTACACACGAACATAAAAGACCTTTGAAACCTTTGAAACCTTAAATCTACTCTGCATTCTTGCCAGATTACCATCCTTCCTCTATCAAAACTGCAACACTATACTCCAAATGCGGCCTCACCAACATCTTGTACAACTGTAACATCCCAACTTCAATACTCAATACCCTGACTAGTGAAGGCCAATGTACCAAAACACTTCTTGACCACCCTATCTACCTGTGACACCACTTTCAAGGATTTATCCACCTGCATACCTAAGTTGCTCTATTCTTTGACACTATCCAGGGTCCTCACTGTGAAGATCCTGCCCTGGTTTGACTTCACAACAAAAAAACAACACCTCAAACTTATCTGCATGAAATTCCATTAACCATTCATCAGCCTACTTGCCTGGCCAAGATCCTGCTGAAATTTTGATAACCATATTCACTATCTGCAATACCACCCACTTTAGTTTCATCTGCAAACTTACTCATCATGCCTTCTACATTCTCATCCAACTCGTTGATTATAAAGAGCATATAGTGATGGGTCCATCACTACCGATCCCTGATTCACACCAATAAGTACAGGCCCGCAGTCTGAAAAACCTTCTCCCTCACCGTCTGCTTCCTGCTGTGAAGCCAATTTTCTATCCAGTCAGCTAGCTCCCTGTATCCCATGTATTCTAACCTTCCAGAGCAGCCTACCATGTGGAACTTTATCAAATGCATTGCTGAAGCCCATAAAGACAATGTCTACTGCTTTGGTCTCATCAACCTTTTCGGTTGTTTCTTCTAAAAACTTGTTCAGATTCATAAGACACAATCTCCCGATGGTAGCAATAGTCACCTGTGGCTTCCCAGCTGCTCCAGAGCTGCTACAATGCCAATGTATGGGAAGGCAGTGTTAAGGTGGGCGACAGCACAAGCACTTCCTGAAGTGTGACCTCCACTACTGCTCCACCTCCAGGGACAGGCTTCAGTGTCAGACTGCACTGTTGCTTGCCTACAAATCATGCCTGTACACTGGGCTTCTCATATACAGGTACCTCCATAAGTTACAGGAGCAGAATTAGGCCATTTGGCCCATCAAGCCATACTTTGCCATTCAATCATGACGTTCTATCTTTTCCTCTCAACCGGAGGCAGGCTCTCCCCATAACCCCTGACACCTGCACTAATCAAGAATCTAACTATCTCTGCCATAAAAGTATCCATTAACTGGCTCCTCAGCCTTCTGTGGCAATCAATTCCACAGATTCACTACAATCTGACTAAAAAAAATCCTCCTTTTCTAAAGGTACATCCTTTTATTCTGAGACTATGGCCTCTGGTCCTAGACTCTCCCACTAGTGGAAACATCCTCTCCGCACCCACTCTATCCAGGCCTTTCACTATTCTTCCTTCATCTCTGCCTGTAATTTCTCCCCCCATCAGTCTCGGCAAAAGCTGCCAGTTTGTCGAGATACCTTTTGCGCCTTTCCAAAGGCTGTAGAAATTTACATCCCTCTGTTCTATAATTTCCTTTAATTATCTATATTCCTTTAAAACGCAGCTGCTCGCAATTGTCTGCCCTTGCAACAACTGTGCTCCTTCATCCATCCAAATCTGTACATGGAGCTGTGCATAATTTTGCATCTGTATTGACCCATGCAAATTGGGTTCTTCTAGCACATTATGCCAAGATTTGTGCCAGCCCTTAACTACAGCAGATAAAAATCAGCCTCATTATGTTCCACCGAGATTTCACCATCTTTTAGTCTACTTATCTGCAAAACGCTCTCTGAGAGAGAGGAATTAATTTACAACATAAGCTGTTTTTAGCAGAGGTCTTTTCCACTCTCTCACTATTTTGTGATTAGTATGAAAAGTAAACTGCCTTCTCGTTTTCACAGTGAGAAGTAGCATCAAGTGCAGTACATTCAAAAAAATTACCCTTCATGTTGATAAGAAACCATAAGGCCTGCGACCAGAATGACATTCGAGCAGCTGTGTGACACCACAGACTCTAGAGCCATGCTAGCGTAAAATAGGCAGCTGGAGAGACCTTCTCTGCCAGTTTGATTCCAGACGAAATACTCCAGCAATACTTCTGTACTTCAATACTTCTAGCTCTGCCTTTCGACCTTTGACTTTCGAGATACAGCATGGAAACAGGCCCTTTGGCCCTCCGAGCCCGTGCCGACCAGGGATCACCCCGTACACTAGCACTATCCTACACACCAGGGACAATTTACAATTTACAATTTACACCGGCTGATTAACTTACAAACCTGTAGGTCTTTGGAGAGTGCGAGGAAACCAGGGAACCCGGAGAAAACTGGCACCGTCACAGGGAATACATGCAAACTCCGCACAGACAACACCCATAGTCAGGATTGAACGCGGGTCTTTGGCGCTGTAAGGCAGGAACTCAACCGCTGCTAATGCATCTAATATTCCAAGATCTGCGCTTACACAGTAATGCCCCTGTCGCACTTAGGAAACCTAAACAGAAACCTCAGGAGACTTTGCGCCCCACCCAACGTTTCCGTGCAGTTCCCAGAGGTTGCAGGTGGTTGCCAGAGGTTGCAGGTAGTGGAAGCAGGTAGGGAGACTGGCGAAAACCTCTGGGAACCTCCGCTAACTGCACGGAAACCTTGGGCGGGGCGCAAAATCTCCAGAGGTTTCCGTTCAGGTTTCCTAAGTGCGACAGGGGCATAACACAGCAATATTCTGGGAGTACAGATGTGTTGGCTGCGTTAACCAATGGATCAGACATTTGATTGAAAGATACAGCCTGAAAACAGGGATTTTGGTCCATCGAGTCCACGCCGACCATCGATCATCCGTTCACACTAGTTGTGCTGTCCCATTTTCACATCCACTCCTTGCACACTAGAGATAAATTGTGGAGGCCAATTAACCCAACAATTCCGCACAAAGGGAAGCACTTGGAGGAATCCCACATGGACATCGAGAGAACATGCAAACTCCACAAAGACAGCACCCGAGGTCAGGATTGAATCTGGGCCTCTGGTCTGTGAGGCAGTAGCTCTACCATGATAATATGTGGTCTGTTTTTTCATATGATAAGAGCATACACAGGTTGTTATCCTGTAACATTGATACATTTATATTGGATTTAATGAATGAAGATTGATCCAGTACGAGACTGGACTAACAAGAGTATACATTTATATCATGCTACTTTATCAAGAAATATCTCAATGATTTCCACCAGTCCCTCTAAAGGGAAAATACAAATGGTGCTAGGACTTTATGCTCATTAGAAGAGGATAGAAATGTCAGTGAAGTCGCAGTGGGGTCATGGCAGCCTTTGTAACCTTGCAACCATGGGCTTCAATTGAAATGGGGTTTAATATCGACAGTCAAACATCATCAAGGGGAATTTGTGTTGTCTGATGTTCCATCTAGAACATAGAACAGTACAGCACAGGAACAGACCCTTTGGTCCACAATGCCTGTGCTGCGCATCTGTCAAAAAATACCTCAATCAAAACCTTGTTCTTCTTGAAGGAGATAACTAATCCCAATGCACTAATCCACATAGTTACTTTTCAACTCAACTGAAATTTATCACACGCAACTTAAGGCATTTCCCACGCTACAGAATTTCTGGGGAAGGGCAACTGTACTTCACAGCGCCAGAGATCCAGTTTCAATCTTAACTACAGATTCTGCCCGTACGGAGTTTATACTTTCTCCCTGTGACCGTATGGGTTTTCTCTGGGTGGTCTGGTTTCATAGAAACATAGAAAATAGATGCAGGAGTAGGCCATTCGGCCCTTCGAGCCTGCACCGCCATTCAATATGATCATGGCTGATCATCCAACTCGGTATCCTGTACCTGCCTTTCTCTCCATACCCCCTGATCCCTTTAGCCACAAGGGCCACATCTAACTCCCTCTTAAATATAGCCAATAACTGGCCTCAACTACCTTCTGTGGCAGAGAATTCCAGAGATTCACTACTCTGTGTGAAAAATGTTTTTTTCTCATCTCGGTCCTAAAAGATTTCCCCCCTTATCCTTAAACTGTGACCCCTTGTTCTGGACTTCCCCAACATCGGGAACAATCTTCCTGCATCTAGCCTGTCCAACCCCTTAAGAATTGTGTACGTTTCTATAAGATCCCCCCTCAATCTTCTAAATGATAGCGAGTACAAGCCAAGTCTATTCAGTTTTTCTTCATATGAAAGTCCTGACATCCCAGGAATCAGTCTGGTGAACCTTCTCTGTTCTCCCTCTATGGCAAGAATGTCTTTCCTCAGATTAGGAGACCAAAACTGTATGCAATACTCCAGGTGTGATCTCATCAAGACCCTGTACAACTGCAGTAGAACCTCCCTGCTCCTATACTCAAATCCTTTTGCTATGAATGCTAACATACCATTTGCTTTCCTCCCTCATTCGAAAGACGTACAGGTTTATAGGATAATTGGCTTCTGTAAATCATCCTTAGTTTAGAGAAGGCTGAAATAGTGATAGTTCATATTGATATTAATAGTTGATAGCAATAGAACTAGTGTATGGGTGATCTCAGACATGGTGGGCCGAAGAGATTGTTTCCCTGCTCTGTTTCTAAACTAAACTAAACTAACCTGAACAGGATTCCCATGCAAACACAGAAGCACCAAATCTCTGCTAAGTCTCTGTTGAAGTTTTGCATTATACATTCAACTTTTGTACTCCCCTTGGACACCAATGCTGGAAAGCAGATTCTCCTCATTTCTACAGGATGACATGTCTGATATTGCCTATCGATCTGCTGCTAAATATTGAGCAGATAATAAAGATTGTATTGGTGGCATTTGAAAATAAATACAGGTATAGAATTTATTGGCAGAAGTGACACCCACAAAAATGTCAAAAAAAAGCTTCAACTGGAAGTCCTGGATAGAGTGGATGTGGAGAGAATGTTTCCACTAGTGGGAGAGTCTAGAACCAGAGGGAATAGCCTCACAATAACAGGACCTACGTTTAGAAGGGAGATGAAGAGGAATTTCTTTAGTCAGAGGGTGGTGAATCTGTGGGATTCATTGCCACAGATGGCTGTAGAGGCCAAATCATTGGGTAATTTTAAGACAGAGATTGACATTCTTGATTATTAAGGGTGTCAAGGGTTATGGGGAGAAGGCAGGAGAATGTGGTCGAGAGGGAAAGATAGATCAGCCATGATTGAGTATATCCGATGGGCTGAATGGACTAATTCTGCTCCTATGACATGAACTTATGAACAGCCTACAAAATCAGGTTCCTGGCTTAGTCACTGTCAAATCCAGAAAATAAATATAAATGGTTATGAACATCTCAAACTATTGGAAATTATTCAAATTAATTAATAAAATGTGAAAAATAGATCAGTCATGTTTGAATGGTGTAGCAGAGTCGATGGTCGAGGCCTAGTTTTGCTCTTATATCTGATGATCTTATGAATTAAAATATAAAAATCATTATTTCTTTAAAATGAAAGTAAACCAATAACATTTGAAACACACAAATAATGTAAAATAATTTTGATTATTCCTTTTAAGTTCAGTTATTAGAGATGGGATAGCAGCACATTTGGAAAGTGGTGAAATCATTGGACAAAGTCAGCATGGATTTATGAAAGGTAAATCATGTCTGACGAATCTTATAGAATTTTTCGAGGATGTAACTAGTAGAGTGGATAAGGGAGAACCAGTGGATGTGTTATATCTGGACTTTCAGAAGGCTTTCGACAAGTTCCCACATAAGAGATTAGTATACAAACTTAAAGCATACGGTATTGGGGGTTCAGTATTGATGTGGATAGAGAACTGACTGGCAAACAGGAAGCAAAGAGTAGGAGTAAACGGGTCCTTTTCAGAATGGCAGGCAGTGACTAGTGGGGTACCGCCAGGCTCAGTGCTGGGACCCCAGCTATTTACAATATATATTAATGATTTGGACGAGGAAATTGAATGCAACATCTCCAAGTTTGCGGATGACACGAAGCTGGGGGGCAATGTTAGCTGTGAGGAGGATGCTAGGAGGCTGCAAGGTGACTTGGATAGGCTGGGTGAGTGGGAAAATGCATGGCAGATGCAGTATAATGTGGATAAATGTGAGGTTATCCACTTTTGTGGCCAAAACAGGAAAGTAGACTATTATCTAAATGGTGGCTGATTAGGAAAAGGGGAGATGCAACGAGACCTGGGTGTCATTGTACACCAGTCATTGAAAGTAGGCATGCAGGTGCAGCAGGCAGTGAAGAAAGCGAATGGTATGTTAGCATTCATAGCAAAAGGATTTGAGTATAGGAGCAGGGAGGTTCTACTGCAGTTGTACAGGGTCTTGGTGAGACCACACCTGGAGTATTGCATACAGTTTTGGTCTCCGAATCTGAGGAAAGACATTCTTGCCGTAGAGGGAGTACAGAGAAGTTTCACCAGACTGATTCCTGGGATGTCAGGACTTTCATATGAAGAAAGGCTGGATAGGCTTGGCTTGTACTCACTAGAATTTAGAAGATTGAGGGGGGATCTTATAGAAACTTACAAAATTCTTAAGGGGTTGGACAGGCTAGATGCAGGAAGATTGTTCCCGATGTTGGGGAAGTCCAGGACAAGGGGTCACAGTTTAAGGATAAAGGGGAAATCCTTTAGGACCGAGATGAGGAAAACATTTTTCACACAGAGAGTGGTGAATCTCTGGAATTCTCTGCCACAGAAGGTAGTCGAGGCCAGTTCATTGGCTATATTTAAGAGGGAGTTAGAAGTGGCCCTTGTGGCTAAAGTATCAGGGGGTATGGAGAGAAGGCAGGTACGGGATACTGAGTTGGATGATCAGCCATGATCATATTGAATGGTGGTGCAGGCTCAAAGGGCCGAATGGCCTACTCCTGTACCTATTTTCTATGTTTCT
The DNA here is from genome assembly GCF_028641065.1 of Leucoraja erinaceus. Classification (NCBI taxonomy): domain Eukaryota; kingdom Metazoa; phylum Chordata; class Chondrichthyes; order Rajiformes; family Rajidae; genus Leucoraja; species Leucoraja erinaceus. Next base: position 56,725,481 of record NC_073384.1, on the reverse strand, counting down.
ATGTTTCTAAGTGAACCCAAATAATTAAAATATAGTTAATTATGTAGCATTTGCCTTTCTAAGGGGAGTAAAATTTGCAATACCCCAGGTAAGTACCTTGTGAGAAGTTTGGGCATTCTCTGTTTGCAGGTGGTTCCTGTTCTTCAAAACACGTGGAAGGGAAGATGCTGTTGTTCCATGTGGAAAATTCAGGCCATTGAAATGTTTGTGGGTCCAATGCCATTCTGCTGATTACCAGTAGATGGCAGTGTCAGAACACAAATCACACAACTGATTGAAACAGTTTTCTGACAAATGCAAGATAGATACAAAACTCTGGAGTAACTCAGTGGGACAGGCAGCATCTCTGGAGAAAAATAATTTGTGACGTTTCGGGTTGAAGGACACACAAAATGTCGCCTATTCCTTTGTCTCCAGAGATGCTGTCTGACCCGCTGAGTTACTCCAGCTTTTTGTGTCTATCTTTGGTTTAAACCAGCCTCTGCAGTTCCTTCCTACACTTACTGATCAAAGCAATCAGCCAGCAAAATACAACTGTTTATAAAATTAGATCTTTGGCATGAGAAGAATATTAAATTATATGGAACTTATCCCATTAACAAAGTGTGAGTGGCGTCTGAGTCAAATGCACTGTGATGCTACAATATTGCTCTTTGCTCTATTCACTTGCAGAGTTTCTCGCAGCAGATACCCACAGTTCACCTCCGACAACATGCTTAGAACATTGCAATCATTCATATTGTCCAGTCATGGACCACTTTTTTTTGTAAGTCTCCCCTCTTTTATAAAAGAATGTAAAGTACTCTCCCAAGTGAAAAATACTGTGAAATTCTGGAATCCCATTGGGATTGTGAAGGGAATATATGCAATTTAATCTTACTTCTAAATGTCCCTGTGGTCATTGGACAGCATGGATTAACACTTGGTTTGTAACTGTGGAGTGTTTCTAAAGAAAGATTAAAGTAGCTGTGTTTCATGATGTTCCATTGGAGCATGAAACATAGAAACATAGAAATATAGAAAATAGGTGCAGGAGTAGGCCATTCGGCCCTTCAAGCCTGCACCGCCATTCAATATGATCATGGCTGATCATCCAACTCAGTATCCTGTACCTGCCTTCTCTCCATACCCCCTGATCCCTTTAGCCACAAGGGCCACATCTAGCTCCCTCTTAAATATAGCCAATGAACTGGCCTCAACTACCCTCTGTGGCAGAGAGTTCCAGAGATTCACCACTCTCTGTGTGAAAAAATGTTTTTCTCATCTCGGTCCTAAAAGATTTCCCCCTTATCCTTAAACTGTGACCCCTTGTTCTGGACTTCCCCAACATCGGGAACAATCTTCCTGCATCTAGCCTGTCCAACCCCCTAAGAATTTTGTAAGTTTCTATAAGATCCCCCCTCAATCTCCTAAATTCTAGCGAGTACAAGCCGAATTCAGGAATTCACAGTGAATGGCAGAGTTCTGGAGAATGTTGTATAGAGGACGGATCTAGGAGAGCAGCTATATTGTTCCTCGGTAGATCAAGGGGCTGGTCAAGCTGGACTTTTAGCACATTGGCCTTCATCAGTCAGGGGCGGAAATCCCAGGAGGGTGTGTGGGGGGGGGGGGGGGGGGGGGGGGGGGGGGGGGGGGGATGGGGGTTCCCTCCATGTTTTCAGAGGTTGGGGATGACTCCCCCCCCCCCATGTTTTGTGAAACATGTATTTTGCAATCAGTTCCCATCCGCTGTGGAAAAGAATTAGACCACTATGTTCCCACTTACATTTGCCTTCCTTATAATCTTCGTAGTCTCCACTTGTTGAATGGCCTCATTCAGTGTTACAACCATTATATGATTCTACGAGTGTGCAGGAAGGAACTGCAGATGCTGGTATTTACCAAAGATAGACACAAAGTGCTGCAGTAACTCAGATGGTCAGGCAGCTTCTATGGAGTTAAAGGATGGGTGACGTTTCGGGTCGGGACCCTTGTTTGAACAGGAGGAAACCTACATGGTCAGAGGGAGAAAGGGCAAACTCCACACAGATGGCACCCAAAGTCAGGATTGAACCCGGGTCTCTGGCGCTGTGAGGCAGCGGTTGAAATCTGAAGAAGGATCCTGACCAGAAACGTCACTCAAGATCTTTCTCCGTACGATTCCATGACACTGGTGGCAAACTAACTTTCCAGAAACTGAATGGTATGCATATAATAATTCACGCTTTATAAAAGCTGTTCTCGATTGATAGTAATCACGTTCAATTTAACAGGTAATTTCTATCAGCGATCTACAAGACAACAACACACCTGTTAACAACTAAACCAGAGGACAAACAGGTAACGAGTGCTACTGAAAATTATACCAACAATGGTGGTTTCTTCATTGGTTTGTTAGCTTTCTTTTATATGTGCCATTTATAATACTTGCCATTACGTTTTAACTCTTGAAATAAAGTAGCCACCTGGAGTAAATCACGATCAATACAGTTTGCTACATTTCAGAAGGAAATCCACCTTAGGAAAAAGCTTCAATGGTTTTATCACAAAGCACCTGCATCTCGACTAATGGGAGCTGAAGATTCGATGGGAAATTAAAGGGCCTGTCCCACTTACGCGATTTTTTCGGCGACTGCCGGCACCCTTCACTAATTACCGTCCACAGGGCCCACGGCTGAAGCCTCTGAAGCCTCGCGTGTGTGTGTGAGTGTGCTCATGCGCGCGCGCGCGGCCGCCATTAAATTGTGTCCCCCGGTCCCCCCCCCCCCCCCCCCCCCCCCCCCCCCCCGACATATTTTGATAGTGATTTCCGTGCCTGGCAGAGTATTGAGTATAGAGGTTGGGATGTTACGTTACACTTATACAAGACATTGGTGAGGCCACATTGGAGTATTGTGTTCAGGTTTAGTCACCCTGAATTTGGAAATCTGTTGTTAAGCTGGAAAAATGTGCAGAGAAAATTTAGGAGGATGTTGTCAGGGCCTAAGCTAATGGTTGAGCAGGCGAAGGCTTTATTCCTTGTAGTGCAAGAGGATGATGGGTGATCTTATAGAGATGTATAAGATAATAATGGGAATAGACAGAGTAGATGCACAGAGTCTTTTAGCAAGGGAATCAAGAACCAGAGGACATAGGTTTAAGGCGAGAGGGAAAAATATTAACAGGAACCTGAGGGTGCTAGATTGTAGAGTGCAGAATATAGTTTACAGCTTTACAGTTCCAGTGAAAAAGTCCAATGTCTGCAATGAGGTAGGTTGGAAGGCAGGACAACATCCTAGCTTATGGGAGATCCATTCAATAGTTTGATCACAGTGAGGAAACCACAGGTCCTGGCTCTTGGGGTACATGCTTTCAATACCTTCTGCCCGATAGGAGAGGGGAGAAGAGGGAATGACTGGGGTGACAAAGATCCTTGGTTATGTGGTTGCTTTCCCGAGGTAGAATGAAAGGTAGATAGAATCGATGATGGGGAGTCTGGTTGTGCGCTGGTTGTGCACTGGGATACATTCACTACTCTGTCAATTCTTGCGGTCTTGGGTAGAGCAGACCCACATCCAAGCTTTGATGCAGCCCAATACTGCGCTCTCTGTGATGCACCTGCCACAGGTGGTAAGAGTGGAAATGCAAAGAGTTGCAGATGCTGGCTTTCAAAATAAAGGCACAACATGCTAGAGTAGCTCAGCATGTCAGGCAGCATCTCTGGAGAACTTGGATTGGTGACGTTTCTGGTCGGGTCAGTCCGAAGCAGGGTCCAGACCTGAAGCGTCGCCTATTCATATTCTCCAGAGATGCTGCCTGACTCGCTGAGTTACTCCAGCACGTTGTGCCTTTATTTAGTTGGTAAGAATCTTTGGAGACATTCCAAACTTCCTTAGTCTACTGACGTAGTAGAGATGCGGGTGTGCTTTATTGACCGTAGATTCGATGTCATTGCTCCAGAACAGTCTCAATCATTTCCACTTTGGTACCAATGATGCTGTTTGAGGCATGTACTGCACCATGCTTCCTGAAGTCAATAACTAGTTCATCATCTTACTGACACTGAGGGAGAGGTTGTTGTCTTGACACTATGTTGCTAAACTCTCTATCTCCTTCCTATGCTCCATCTCATTATTGCTCGATATATCTGGCCCGCCAAGGTGGTGCACTCTGCAAACCTATAAATGGAATTAGAACAGTATTTGGAAACATAGTCGAGAGGGACTGAGAACATATCCTTGCAGGGCACTGGTGTTGAGAATCATTGTGGAGATATATCATCATCAGTCCTCACTGATGGTGATCTGGGGGTCAGAAAATGAACGATCCAGTGGCAGAGGGGGAGCTGAATCCTCATTCCAGGCCTTTGGAGATTAATTTTGATGGAATTATGGTGTTGATGGTGGATCTACAGTCAATAAATAGGAGATAGACACAAAAAGCTGGAGCAGCTCAGCGAGACGGGCAGCATCTCTGGAGAGATGGAATGGATGACATTTCGGGTCGGGACCCTTCTGACTGAAAGTCACGGGAGAGGGAAACGAGAGATATAGACGATGATGTAGAGAGATATAGAGCAATGAATGAAAGATATGCAAAAAAGTAATGATGATAAAGGAAAAAGGCCATTGTTAGTTGTTTGTAGGGTGAAAACGAGAAGCTGGTGTGACTTGGGTGGGGGAGGGATGGAAATCAATATTCATACCACTGGGCTGTAAGCGGCCCAAGCGAAATATGAGATGCTGTTCCTCCAATTTGCGTTGAGCCTCACTCTGACAATGGAGAAGACCAAGGGCTTCACCCGATCAATAAATAGGACCCAGGCACAGGGGACCTTGTTGCCTAGATGTTCCAGAGATGAGTGTAGGCCCAGGGAGATGGTTGGCAAACTGCAGTTGATCAAGGCTCGCTGGGAGGCTGGAGTTAATGTGCACTATGACCAGTCTCTCAAAGCACTTCATGATGGGGGGATGTCAGAGTCACTGGACAGCAGTCATGAAGACGCACTATCATGGTTTTTGTTGGCACCAGAAAGATTGTAGTCTTCTTAAAGCAGGTGGGGACCTCATAATGGAGTGGTGAGAGGTTAATAATGTCGGTGAATACTCCTGCCAGTCGGTCCATGCAGGTCCGAGGATTCCATCTGGACTAGGGGTGAGTGACATTGTTCCACCAGCCTTCTTCAGACGGTCTCGACCCAAAACGTCACCCATTCCTTCTCTCCAGAGACGCTGCCTCTTCCGCAGAGTTACTCCAGCATTTTGTGTCTATCTTCGGTTTAAACCAGCATCTGCAGTTCCTACCTACATATAGAATACATTGAGCTTGTTGGGGACTAGCATGTTGTTAACAGCGATGCTGCCCAACCACTTCGTAGCCCATCATAGCACCGTTGTCAAGTGTTTGTTTTTACCCTGAGACTCTAGCTTGCTCCAGAATTCCCTCCTGACATACATGCTTGGTGGCTCAGTGAAGTTCGTAAATAGATTCCCTCTACAACTTGGAATATTTTTGACCTGACCGCTGCAGCCTTCGACTTCACCTTCACATGCACATTTCCTTCATAGCGTGCATTTCACTACACACTTACTGTTGAAACCTGTGATTCTCAAGCAGGTTGGCCGCAGACTCCTTGAATGTGGACCACTCCGCCAACTCAATGCCATCACGAAGGATCTAATTTGTTTGCTGAGAGCAGCACTTCACAACCTGCTGTACCGGATTTCACTGTATCAGTTTCTGGTGGTAAGCATATTCTGTTGTAAGTATGTTCTGATGTAAGCATGTTCTGCTTGTAAGCATGGACCAGCCAGCTGGTCAGATTTTCCAAACTGGATTGGGGATGGAGCAATATGCATCTTTGATGGTTGTGTAGCACTGAATGAGGATGTGTGGGCCTTTGATTAGACAGGAATCATGCTGATAGTATTTGGTAGCACACTCTTGAGGTTGGCCTGGTTATTAGAGTCATAGAATCGTACAGCGTGTAAACAGGTACTTCAGCCCAACTTGCCCATGCTGCCCAACATACCCTATCTACAATAGTCCCACCTGCCAGCATTTGACCCATAGCCCTCTAAACCCATCCTGTCCAAATGTTTTTTAAACATTGTGATAGTACCTGCCTCAACTACCTCCTCTGGCAGCTTGTTCCGTGGTGCTATTATGAATAAAATCTGAGGATACTTTGTTTCAAGGCTTGTGACTTGTGTAGCTCTTAAATTGCAAGCTTATCATCAGCATGGGATAGGATGCCGACTGCTGTCAGGATAGCCAATGTGAATTCCCGTGGCAGGGACCAAGGACGATACTTCACTATCAGATATTCCCAGTACATTCAAACACCACAAGGAGTTTATTAGGATGTTATTAGATCCTTCTGCCCCTGACGTTAGCTCAGGATACTGTACAGACCATCCAGTGAAGTGAGAAGCCCTTCAATTATACAACACAGTCAGGTAAGGCAGAGTTGAGACAGATCTCTGTAAAACAAAGCACACAGAAGTCTCGAAGTTCCCTAAAGTAGGTGAATCTAGCTTTCAGTTCATCCAGCTTGTTTTCAGTAGTGTGGATGTTTGCTAACAATATATAACATACAGTGGCTTGCAAACGTTTTCATACCCCTTGAACTTTTCCACATTTGTCACGTTACAACCACAAACGTAAATGTATTTTATTGGGATTTTATGTGATAGACCAACACAAAGTGGCGCATAATTGTGAAGTGGAAGGAAAATGATACATGGTTTTCCAATTTTTTTACAAATAAAAAACTGAAAAGTGTGGCGTCCAAAAGTATTCAGCCCCTTTACTCTGATACCCTAAATAAAATCCAGTGCAACCAATTGCCTTCAGAAGTCACCTAATTAGTAAATAGAGTCCACTTGTGTGTAATCTAATCTCAGTATAAATAAAGCTGTTCTGTGAAGGTCTCAGAGGTTTGTTAGAGAACATTAGTGAACAAACAGCATCATGAAGCCCAAGGAACACACCAGACAGGTCAGGGATAAAGTTGTGGAGAAGTTTAAAGCAGGGTTAGGTTATAAAAAAATATCCCAAGCTTTGAACATCTCACGGAGCACTGTTCAATACATCATCCGAAAATGGAAAGAGTATGGCACAACTGCAAACCTACCAAGACATGGCCGTCCACCTAAACTGACAGGCCGGGCAAGGAGAGCATTGATCAGAGAAGCAGCTAAGAGGCCCATGGTAACTCTGAAGGAGCTGCAGCGATCCACAGCTCGGGTGGGAGAATCTGACCACAGGACAACTATTAGTCGTGCACTCCACAAATCGGGCCTTTATGGAAGAGTGGCAAGAAGAAAGTCATTGTTGAAAAAAAGCCATAAGAAGTCCCGTTTGCAGTTTGCCACAAGCCATGTGGGGGACACAGCAAACATGTGGAGGAAGGTGCTCTGGTCAGATGAGACCAAAATTGAAGTTTTTGGCCTAAATTTAACGCTATGTGTGGCAGAAAACTAACACTGCACATCACCCTGAACACACCATCCCCACTGTGAAACATGGTGGTGGCAGCATCATGCTGTGGGGATGTTTTTCTTCAGCAGGGACAGGGAAGCTGGTCAGAGTTGATGGGAAGATGGATGGAGCCAAATACAGGGCAATCTTGGAAGAAAACCTGTTAGAGTCTGCAAAACACTTGAGACTGGGGCGGAGGTTCACCTTCCAGCAGGACAACGACCCTAAACATACAGCCAGAGCTACAATGGAATGGTTTAGATCAAAGCATACTCATGTGTTAGAATGGCCCAGTCAAAGTCCAGACCTAAATCCAATTGAAAATCTCTGGCAAGACTTGAAAATTGCTGTTCACAGACGCTCTCCATCCAATCTGACTGAGCTTGAGCTATTTTGCAAAGAGGAATGGGCAAAAATTTCAGTCTCTAGATGTGCAAAGCTGGTAGAGACATACCCCAAAAGACTTGCAGCTGTAATTGCAGCGAAAGGTGGTTCTACAAAGTATTGACTCAGGGGGGCTGAATACTTTTGCACGCCACACTTTTCAGTTTTTTATTTGTAATAAAATTTGAAAACCATGTATGATTTTCCTTCCACTTCACAATTATCCGCCACTTTGTGTTGGTCTATCACATAAAATCCCAATAAAATACATTTACGTTTGTGGTTGTAACGTGACAAAATGTGGAAAAGTTCAAGGGGTATGAAAACTTTTGCAAGCCACTGTATAACATATAACAATTACAGCACGGAAACAGGCCATCTCGGCCCTTCTAGTCTGTGCCAAACACTTATTTTCCCCTAGTCCCATCCACCTGCACTCAGACCATAACCCTCCATTCCTTTCCCGTCCATATACCTATCCAATTTATTTTTAAATGATAAAACCTGCCTCCACCACTTCCACTGGAAGCTCATTCCACACAGCTACCACTCTGAGTAAAGAAGTTCCCCCTCATGTTACCCCTAAACTTCTGTCCCTTGATTCTCAAGTCATGTCCTCTTGTTTGAATCTTCCCTACTCTCAGTGGGAAAAGCTTATCCACGTCAACTCTGTCTATCTAGGGAGATATGCTAGAGAGGTGATACTTAACACAACATTGTTTCAGTCTCACCTGCAGTCCAGTGCGCAGCCCAGGTTTTCTGGCTAGGTGGCTGCTCCTGGCTGGGCTCGGGAGTTGAGGTGAGAAGTTGGCTCTGCCATAATGTAGGTGTGTGCCATCCAGGAACCAGGTTGAGGCATTGATGCTCTGGTAGTTTAGGCTCTCGGCCTGGTCGGTCAGGGCCTGACGTCGGGTCTCTGTGTCGGGCACTCCGAGAGTTCGGGGACCTCTATCGATCAGGCTCAGTTGTCCAATTATGGGGTTGGCAACTTTGCGAGATCAGGGCCCACGTTTGGTCAGCCCAGTGATCAGGTCACAGAGTCGCAGCTCCTTAAGATGGGGGTCCGCTTTTGGTTAGTCCAGGTGGTCCAGTCATGGTATCGGCAGTTCCGGGAAAGCACCAGGTTCATCAGCTGAGGGCATCAGAAGACTGGTAGGTACAGGCCTCGCTGGTTGCAGTAGGCCATGTTGGTCAGGCGTGAATAGTCCAGCTCTAGTCCAGTAAGAACTTTGATAAAGGAGCTCGCAAGATTGCCAGTCCTGAAAGAAGATTCCAATAGAGGCACACAAAAAATATATATATACAGGTGCACAACCTTTTATCCGACGATCCAAATAACGAAAACCTCCGAATAGCGACATTTTTTCGGTCCTTGAAGAAAGGTCCTTGAAAACGTTCACCGAGGGCGGCCCGCAGAGGTGACAGCGGAAGCTCCGGTCAGTCCTCGAAGAAAGGGGAACTAAATCCCCATTCATAAAAGAGGTGAGGGTATATTGCGTGGGAGGGTTAATAATTGACAATATGCTGCTGCCTGCCCGCTGGGTTAAAAAGTTCCCACGGTAGACACGATACACCGTGTATCGTGAGTCTTGCGTGGGAACTTTTAAACTTAGCGTGCAGGCAGCAGCAAATTGTCGCTCCCTTCAGTTTCACCCCACCTACACCCCTCTGCTTCCCGGCCATGTGTGTGACCCCTTCCCTCCCCTCTCCAGCTCCCCGCTCATTGCACCGGCGCGGGGGCTTTGCACTGTCTTCACGTCGGCGATTCTAGCAGCGCAGTGCAGTCACCGGAGACGTCAGGACCAACGGGACACCGACCCCCAGGCCCACTGCAAGCATGGAGAACCCAGAGACCCACAGCCAGCAGCAGCCCAGCCCCGTTCCAACTCCAGAGGAAAACTGCAAACTGGCCGGAGACGTCAGGACCACCAGAAGCCGCTCCCCGATGGGCCGCTACGGCGACAAGTGGCAGTTCGCCCACAGCCCGAGCTGCGCCCTCTCATCGGGACACCGACCCCCAGGCCCACTGCAAGCACGGAGATCCCAGATCAGCAACTCCAGCCCAGCCCCGTTCCAACTCCAGAGGAACACGCAGTGTATGGGCAGAAACTGATAGTGTGGAAGGTACTTCTTGTTCTTGGGGTCGCGTTGGAGGGGGAGTGGGATATTGTGCTGTTTGATCGCCCCCTACTATCCCAGGGACAGGGAGACAGGACGTTCACCGAGGGCGGCCCGCAGAGGTGATAGCGGAACCTCCGGTCGGTCCTCGAAGAAAGAGGAACTAAATCCCCATTCATAAAAGAGAAGGTGAGAGTATATTGCGCGGGAGGGTTAATAATTGACAATATGCTGCTACCTGCCCGCTGAGTTTAAAAGTTCCCACGGTAGACACGATACACAGTGTATCGTGAGTCTTGCGTGGGAACTTTTAAACTTAGCGTGCAGGCAGCAGCAGCAGATTGTCGCTCCCTTCAATTTCACCCCACCTACACCCCTCTGCTTCCCGGCCATGTGTGTGACCCCTTCCCTCCCCTCTCCAGCTCCCCGCTCATTGCACCGGCGCGGGGGCTTTGTACTGTCTTCACGACGGCGATGGCTGCAGGTCTGTGCAGTCACAGGAGACATCAGGACCAATTGGACGTCGACCACCAGGCCCATCGCAAGCACGGAGAACCGAGAGACCCACAGCCAGCAGCAGCCCAGCCCAGCCCAGCCCCGCTCCAACTTCTTCTGCCGGGATCAAGGCGCAAACTCGCGGCCTTGCGGATATGAGCCGAGCACTCTACCACTGAGCCAGCCATTAAAATCTACGCAAAAAAATTTCCATTCCGAAGACCGACAAATTCTGAATTACGAAAGGTGTCTGGTCCCAAGGCTTTCGGATAAAAGGTTGTGCACCTGTATATATATTTCCAGCTAGATTAATCCCTACGAGAGAATGATTAGCTTTTTAAAAACAATAACAGATTTGATGAATGTGCTTTCTTTGGAAAAACCTGAGTCAACTCCTGATAATTCCACATATGTTGCAGCTGTTTGCAAGTGACTTCATTCCTGTGACTGTTACATGTGTTACTAGGATAAATAGGGTCTCGATCTTAAAATACAAGGACCTGATTGCAAAAATAAGCTTCAATTATTTATCTCTTCCATTTTATCCACATAACGTTAAGATTGCTACATCGCAAGAAATTTAAATATATGCATGTCTAATGTCAAAAATGGAAACCAAGAAAGAAATGCACTACATGCCATTTTATTTTTGGGAACTCCACAAGGAATACTGTGAATTCCTAAGGTGATAACAATAAAAGCTGATTCTTTTCTTACAAATATAAGGTCCAAATATGTTCTCTGATGATTCACTACTCTTCTTGTCCTGCATTAAGTGTCCATAGGCTCAGAAAGTCTTATTTCCCAAATGGAAGAAGAAACCAATGCAGAATTCCTACTTTGGTCATGACTCTTAATGCTTCCTACAGTGTGGATTAGCGAATTGGAATGCACATTCCTGGATGACAGCATGATATATCTTTCCTTCAGCATCATCAATGGAAAGGAACACAAACAGAATGCCGGAAGAACTCAGCAGATCAAACAGCACCTCTGCTTCTTGACCCACTGAGTTTTTGCAATGTTCATTCGTAGCTTCCAGCTATCATCAGTGGAAATGAAACCTATATAAGTCCAAAGGAGCAGAATTAGGCCATTCAGCTCATCGACTCTGCTCTGCCATTCTTTGCTTCTTTTGTTTAGAGATACAGCACGAAACAGGTCCTTCAGCCCGCCGGATCTGCACCGATCAGCGATCCCCGCACACTAACACTATCCTACGCACACTAGGGACTATTTACACTTATACCAAGCCAATTTACCTGTATACCTGTATGACTTTGGAGTGTGGGAGGAAACCGAAGATCTCGGAGAAAACCCACGTGGTCACGGGGAGAACGTGGCTGAACTCTATTTCCCTCTCAACCCCATTTTCTTGCCTTCTCCTCGTAACCTTTGACAACTTTACTAATCAAACCTTACCTATGAATCTCTGTTTTAAAAATACCCAAAGGATTTGGACTCCACTGCAGTCTGTGGCAATGAATTACACCGATTCACCACCATCTGGCTAAAGAAATTCCTCCTCATCTCCATTCTAATGATATGTCCTTTTATTCTGAGGCTGTGCCCTTTGGTGTAATGCACACACATATATACACAAACAGACATATGTGTGTGTGTGTGTGTGCGTGTGTGTGTGTGTGTGTGTGTGTGTGTGCGTGTGTGTGTGCGTGTGTGTGTGCATGTGTGTGTGTGTGTGTGTGTGTGTGTGTGTGTGTGTGTGCGTGTGTGCGTGTGTGTGTGTGCGTGTGCGTGTGTGTGTGTATATATATTATACAGTGCCATCCATAATGTTTGGGACAAAGACCCATCATTTATTTATTTGCCTGTACTCCACAATTTGAGATTTGTAATAGAAAAAATCACATGACGTTAGTGCACATTGTCAGGTTTTATTAAAGGCCATTTTTATGCTTAAGCTGTGGGTTGTGGGTGTTTGGCTTGGAGAAGTTCAAAGTATGCGTGATTGTATGAATGGTAGGAATGACTGATAGAATTTGTGGGTGAGTAAAACTGGGGCTGCAGTCCCTGGAAGCTGTTGGTAGTGTTGATAGGCTGTGACCTTCAAAGTTGCCTTCATTGACCTCAACCCCAGAGATGAGTTCATCGGCATTTTGCAGCACTATCCTGGTTGTGATCATGCCACTGACAACAGGTGCCATCCTTTGTGCCTTCTGGGCCTTGGTGGGGGATCAATGACAATTCACACCCTCTTCAAGGCTTCAATTAGTGAACCTCACTTCACTATTGTCATTTTCAATGCTTCCCAAGTTCTGGAATGCACCCTTTTTAAAGAATGCAAGCTGGCCTTAAATAATGCAGATAGACACAAAATGCTGGAGTAACTCAGTGGGCCAGGCAGCATATCTCCAGAGAAGGAATGAGTGACGTTTCTAGTCGAGACCCTGTTTCAGACCTAACCCACTCTGAACCCTCACCATCCCCCCCATCATAATACATCTGTCGTTCCTTCCTGCTCATTTTTAACTTCAAGACTGATTTAATTGTAGAAATCAAATGCAGGTTGGGTAACCATCATACATGGAGCAGCTGCATTTAGTCCATGGGACCACCCTGAACTTCTCGTTGCCTGTCACTGTAATTCTCAATCCTACTCCGACTTATTGGTCCTCTATAACTCTGTAAAGATAGGGAGTACATAATAATTTTGTATAGGAAGGAACTGCAGATGTGGGTTTAAACCAAAGATAAGGCACAAAATGCTGCAGTAACTCAGCAGAACAGGCAGCATCTCTGAAGAGAAGCAATGGGTGACGTTTTCCTAAATTTCTTAAAAATTAAAAGTTTAGTGGCAGATCCACGAAACGTTTCACATTGAGAACGATTTTTTTTTGTTTCGGACACATACGATTTCATTTATTTATAGATATTGTTTATGACACTTTATAAATATTCTTGTTTTGTTTTTTTGTATGCTGTTTCACACTTGCTTTTTATTCTTTTATTCTGTTCGAAATAAATAATAAAAATAAAATAAAATAATAAGTTGTCAGTGAGACTTGAGAGACGTGTGGGGCTTTTTGGGAAGGTTGGAGGTAAAGATCTTCGCTCTAAGATCTTTGGTTGGAGGTAGGCGGCGGGCGCTAGGACCCGGGTGAGCACAGGGCTGGTCGCGGGAGCGAGCGCAGCGGGTCGGCTCCCATTGAAGCGGATGGTGGTGCGCGGGCACGGGGGAGACGCAGCGCTGGGACTGGGTCGGGCGGGCGGCCGCGGGGTCCACGCGCTCGCTCGCTCACTGGAGAACAAAGTGAAGGCGGACCGGGCAGTGGCAGTGGCAGCGCAGCAGCAACAGCAACACAGCACAGCCCAGCTCAGCCCAGCACAGCCCAGCACAGCACAGCGCCTTGCGGCCGAGCCTGTCTGTCTGCCTGTCTGTCTTCCGGGGGAGGGTAGAGGGACTGCAATAGGGACTGCGGAGGCGGAAGATCTGGGCTGTGAAACATGCCAGCGGCCGCCGAGAGGTTCCTGAGCGAGGGCAAGGGGAGAGGGCTGCAGACTCGCAAGGACCTGCAGATAGGCGAGCTGCTCTTCACATGCCCAGCCTACACACACGTCCTCACCGTCAACGAGCGGGGCAACCACTGCGAGCACTGCTTCACCCGGTACGTGAGACCAACGTCTTCGCTGCAAACTTGCTCACTAACGTTGTTTTGCAGGATGACGAGATCCCATGATGATGGGTCCTTGTGTGGGTAGGAGCCGGCTCAATGGTTGCAAGGTGCCAGCGCTCAGTATCTCGGTGGTTTTCATGTTACCCAGGGCAAGTTGCACACGGAAGGTCCAGAACACTTTATTTGAATAGCTTAATTATTTCGATAATATAATTTGTATTGGTGTGCTGGTGTCCGTTGAAAGCCAAGTTGACCACACTTGATCCTTTCACCCTGGAAGTATTTACGGAGCGCTGTTCTTGTATGGAGTTGGAATTCCACTCATTGGAGAATTCAGTGTCATTTATAGAATGATCTATTTTAAAGAGTATAGAACAGTGCCCCACAGGAACAGGCCCCTAGGCCCGTGATATCAGTGCCTGCTTGTCACGATGCCAAACCAAGCTAATCCCAAGCGCCAGCACATGGTCTATATCCCTTCATTCCCTGTCTGTTCATATGCCTGTCAGAATGCGTCTTAAATGCTGTATCTACTTACATGACCTCCCCTGGTTTGTGTTCCAGGCGCCTAGTACTCCGTGAAAAATTAAGACCTGCCTTGCAAATCTTCTTTAAACTTTCCCCCTTTCACCTTAAACCTACGCTGTCTAGAATTTTATATTTTCACCCTGGCGAAAAAGACTTGGGCCATCTATCCTGTCTATGCCTCACATAATTTTACATACTTCTATCAGCACACACCTTAGACTCCGATACATCCAGGGAAAGCAATCTAAGTCTGTCCAGCCTTTCATAGTTAATATTCTTTAATCCTGGCAATATCCCACCTCTTTACCCTCTCCACAGTCTCCTCATTCCTGTAATGTGAGAACCAGAACGATGGATGGCTTACTATACAGCTGCAGCATGACTTGCCAACTTTTATACTCCATGTCCTGGCTGATGCAGGCATGACATATATCTTCTTGACCACCCTATCTACTTTTGTTGTCATTTTTGGGGTGCTATGGATTTGCACTCCGATCCCTTTGTACATCAATGATCCACAAACTTTACAGTTGACATTTGACCTCCCAAAGTGCACCATTTTACACTTGTCCAGATTAAAACTCCATCTGTGTTTGTAACTGATTTACATCCTGCTGTAAACTTTGACAACCCGCAATAGCCACAACTCTGCCAATTTTAGTGTGGTCTGTAGATTTGTGTTTTGTGTGTGTGTGCACGCACTTGCTTGTCCGTCTGTCCCAGCATTGCTCACAGTCAGAATAACTCCCCTCCACAATTACCCTCTCCTATGACCAAGCCAATATTTCAAAAGTGCAAAGATGAGAGAGAGTCATGCCCCACTGAAGTTTGCGATCTTTAGATTTCCTTTTCTGATTTTTTAAAAACTCTTCTCTTGATTATAAACAACCTGAAGACAGTGCATAAGAACTCCCCCCACCCACCCCACCCCACAGCGGCCTCTCATGCCGGATCCTCCATGGTTCATTGTTCCCACCTCCCACATTCCGGGTCCTCCTTTATTCCTTCCCTGATGTGAGTGGCCCTTGATTATGTTGGCTGCTTTCCTGAGGCAACATGAAGTTTAAATGTAGTTGATTGGAGGGGCTGGTTTGCCTTCATAACCTTCTGCTTAATTTATTGTGGTCTTGGGCAGAGCAGTTGGCATACTAAGCTAAAATGCACCTGGATAGGATGTTTTCTACAGTACATCTTTAGTAATCTGTAAAAGAGCGGAACAGTGGTGCAATGGTAGAGTTGCTGCCAGAGACGCGGGTTCGACCCTGACCACAGGTTTAGTCTGTATGGAGTTTGTACATTCTTCCTGTGACCGTGTGTTTTTCTCCAAGTGTTTTAGTTTCCTCCCACACTACAAAGGTGTACAGGTTTGTAGATTAATTGGCTTCGGTAAATTGTAAAATTGTCCCTAGTCTATGTAGGATCATGTACGAGGTGATCACTTTTCGGCAGGGACGCATAGAGCCTTTCTCAATGCTGTATGTCTAAAGTCTAATTTGGTGGGAGTTATTGGACATATGCTTAATTTCCCTAACCTTTTGAGAAGTAAAGGGGTTGGTATGCCTCTTGGTTATACAGGCAATGTGTTTTTTTGCATCAGTCTTCACAGTAGAAGACACCTACAGTGTGCCTGCAATCCTAGAGAGTCAGGGGATGGAAGTTAGAGGAGTGGCATTTACCAAGGAGAAGGTAATAGGAAAACTGAAATGTCTGAGGGTGGATAAGTCACCTGGACTGCACCCAGGCTTCTGAAGGAGGTGACCTCAGAGATTGTGGAGGCATTCGTTGTAATATTTCAAGAGTCACTAGAGTTAGGAGTAGTTCCTGAAGATTGGAAACTTGTGAATATCACCCTGCTGTACAAGAAGGGAGCACAGCAGAAGAGCGGGAACTCTAGGCTGGTTAGCCTGACCAGTGGTTTTGTGAAGGGAAGATCTTGCCTGACAAATCTGCTGGAGTTCTTTGAGGAAGTTAATAGCAGGATGGACAGAGGTTGTAGCTCTTGTTTACCTAGATTTTCAGAAGGCCTTCGATAAGGTGCTGCACGTCAGGCTGCTACGAAAGATACCAGCATGGATAGCGAGTTGGCAGAAGGCATGGATGTTGTGATAAAAGGCGCTTTTTCAGGTTGGCTGCCAATGACTAATGGAGTTCAGCAAGGGTCAGTCCTGGGACTGCTTCTCTTCATGTTGGCTTTGTGACTTGGACAGGATAGGAGAGTAGACAGATGAACTTCAGTACAGCAAAGTGTGGAGCCCTGCATTTTGGTAATAAGAATAAAGGCGTAGATTCTTTTCTAAATGGAGAGAGAATCCCAAAATTGGAGGCGCAGAGGGACTTGTGAGTGCTGATGCAGGACTCCCAAAATGTTAATTTGCAAGTCGAATCAGTAAGGAAAGCAAATTAAATGCTAGCATTTATATCATGGACTGGATTACAAAAACAGAGATGTAATGTTGAGGCACTATAAGGCGCTGGTCAGGCCACATTTAGAGTACTGCGAGTAAATTTGGGTCCCATATCTGAGAGTGGATATGCTGGCTCTGGGGAGGGTCCAGAAGAATTTTACAAGAATGATTCCAGGAATAAGTGGGTTAGCATATGAAAAGCGTTTGACAGCCATGAGCCTCTACTCACTGGAGTTTAGAAGGTTGAAGGGGGACCTCATTGAAACTTACAGAACAATGAAAGGCATAGATAGAGTGGATGTGGAAAGGATGTTTCCACTGGTGGGAGAGTCTAGGACCAGAGGTCATAGCCTCAGAATTAAAGGGCATTCTTTTAAAACGTAGGTGAGGGGGAACTTCTTTAGTCAGAGGGTAGTTAATTTGTGGAACTTGTTGCCACAGAGGGCTGTGGAGACCAAGTCAGTGGATATTTTTAAGGCAGAGATAGACAAGTTCTTGATTAGAACGGGTGTCAAGGGTTATGGGGAGAAGGCAGGAAAATGGGATTAGGAGGCAGAGATCAGCCATGATTGAATGGCGGAGTAGACTTGATGGGCCGAATGGCCAAATTCTACTCCTATAACTTGTGAACACTTGCTTGTAATGTGGATGGGGGTGTGCGTGCCGGCTTGATGGGCCGAATGGCCAAATTCTACTCCTATAACTTGTGAACACTTGCTTGTCATTAAACCTGTAGATAAGGCTGGTGCATTGTTGACTGGTGGACTGCCCTCTGCCTTCCACAGGCACGAAGGCAACTCTCCAACAAGACCTCGTGCACAACTCTGGACCGATCCCACCAAAGTACGCTACGTTACTCTTATGCAAACCACCACAGATCTCATTTATAGGCACCATCCAATGACAAGCCTTTTGCTTTCTACCTCAAATCAAGTTAGTCAGAGGGGACTGCCCCTACATAATGCTGTGCCAACTATTTGTGATGAGCCTTAGCCTTTGCAAATGTACACAAATCTTGCCCCTTAAGGTTTTCGCCAATAATTTCCTTATTATTGATGTGGGCCTCGTCAGTTTGCAATTGCCCTGTTTATCATTGCTTTCTATTCCGAACTAAAACATCAGCTATCCCTCATCACCTGCCTAATATAATTTCCTAAAATACAGTCAAGCACTGCCCCATCTCTAGTTAGACTCTTTATATATTATATCGGAAAAAAATTCCATGTATGCACTGAACAAATTCCATGCCATCTAATCCCATTGAACTAAGACAATCCGAGTGAATATTGGAACAACTGCTATAACCATTTTGCTCCTGCATCTTTCTGCGATTTTTCACTGCTTTGTTTCCTCATTTCTTACTGCCCTGGTTCCTTAACCACTTACTTTTATACTTGCCATATACTTTGTCATGCCAAACGTGTTGTGAATTGAAATACATTTAAATCTTCCTTTAATTTCTGTCCTCTAGTCATTCTCGCTAACTAAAGGTTCACATCCTTGGCACAATTCTTCTAAATCTCCCTTGTACTCTTTCCAACTCCTTGATATCATTTCTACCAACATGTCTGATGTAACTTGTCTATTTTTGTACATAAACTTTTCAACTTGTCCTGCTACCTTGACAGATTGATGTCCACACATTCCCAAGTCTCTCCTTCCTCTATCCAATTTAACATAATAGTTCACTGTTCATAGACACAAAAAGCTGAGTAACTCAGCAGGTCAGACAACATGTTTAAGAAGGAACTGCAGATGCTGGAAAATCGAAGGTACACAAAAATGCTGGAGAAACTCAGCGGGTGCAGCAGCATCTTTGGAGCGAAGGAAATGGGCAACATTTCGGGCCGAAACCCTTCTTCAGACTGATGGGGGGGTGGCGGGGAGAAGAAAGGAAAAAGGAGGAGGAGGAGCCCGAGGGCTGAGGGAAGGGTTGAGACCCTTCCCGAAATGTCACCTATTCCTTTCCTGTCTGATGCTGTCTGACCTGCTGAGTTACCCCAGCCTTTTGTCTATCTTCGGTTTAAACCAGCATCTGCCGTTCCTCCTATACAGTTCACTGTTCTTGTTCCCTCTGCCAAAATGGATCACCTCAAACCTACCTGCATTAAATTGTATTTACATTGTAATGTAATCAACAATGCCAAGCCCTGGTTTACTGCAGAACTCAGACAGCTCTGACAGTCTAAAGAGGAAGTCTACAGGAGTGGGGATGCAGACCTCCACAGGCAGGCAAAGTACAAGCTGAGAAGAGGAATCAGAGCTGCCAAGCAAAGGTACTCTGAGAAGTTTAGGAGCAAGTTCTCAGCTAATGACTCTTCTTCAGTTTTGAAGGGCTTGCAAGAAATCACCAGCTACAAGAGGGAAGCCCCCCGCTCTTTGGACAATCGTTAGCTGACCAACGACCTGAATGAGTTCTACTGCAAGTTTGACAAGGGGAAACGTAACCCTGGTTCCCCCTCCCCCCTTCCCCAACAAACACAGACCCCTTGTACACTCAGTCCTCCCCAATCACCACCACTTCACACTTACTTAAAGCAAGACTCCAGTCTGAAAAGACTGGACCCTTTCCCACCCCAACCAACACGTCACACCCACTCACATCCTGACCTCAGTCTGCAAAGATTGGACCTTTCTACACCCACTCCTCCCCAATCACTACTTCACACCTACTTAAAGCAAGACTCCAGTCTGAAAAGACTGCACCCTTTCGCACCCACCCCTCTCCAATCACCCAAGTACCCATCCCCTCCGTGCTGCACAACGTCACTTCTCCATCATCATCAAGAATAGAGGAGGTGGAGAGGCTGTTCAGAAGACAGAAACGCCTGAAATCTCCCCCTCTACTCTCAAGCTCTGTGCCGAACAACTGGCACCGGTCTACACAGACATTTTCAATCAGTCCCTGCAAATCTGTACTGTCCCTGCCTGTTTCAAAGTCTCCATTATTGTCCCTGTACCCAAAATGGCAAGGATTACTGGTCTTAATGGCTACAGGCCTGTCACACTGACCTCTGTAGTCATGAAGACCCTTGAAAGGCTTGTGCTGGCCAAGCTGAAAAATATCACAAATCCCCCCCTGCTGGACCCTCTGCAGTTTGCAAAACGGGCCAATAGATCTGTGGATGATGCAGTTAACCTTGGTCTGCACTTCATCCTCCAGCACCTAGACCGCCAAGGGACATATGCGAGGATTTTGTTTGTTGATTTTAGCTCTGCATTCAACACCATTGTGCCAGAGCTACTACACTCCAAACCTTCCGAGTTGACTGTGCCTGAACCCCTCTGTCAGTGGATCACCAGCTTTCTGACAGACAGGAAGCAGCATGTGAGGCTGGGAAAGCACATCTCGGACCAGCAAACCCTCAGCAAAGGCTGCGTACTCTCCCCTCTACTCTCTCTACACCAATAACTGTACCTCCACTGAGTCCTCTGTCAAACTTCGCAAGTTTGCGGACGACACAACCCTGATTGGACTGGTCTAGGATGGGGAAGAATCTGCCTACAGACAGGAAGTGACATAGCTGGCATCCTGGTGCCATCGCAACAACCTGGAGCCCAATCCTCAAAGGACAGTGGAATTGATTGTAGACTTTAGGAGAGTTCCCCCTCCCCTCACCCCACTCACAATCAACAACACCACTGTCACATCTGTGGAGCCTTTTAAGTTCCTGGGAACCATCATCTCCAAAGACCTGAAATGGGGGGCCTCCATCAACACCACAGTCAAAAAGGCCCAACAGAAGATGTACTTCCTGCGGCAGCTAAGGAAGCACAATCTGCCACAGGCAATGATCGTCCAATTCTATACGGCCATCGTGGAGTCTGCCCTCACCTTCTCCATCATAGTCTGGTTTGGCTCAGCCACAAAGCACGACATCCAGAGGCTGCAGAGAATCGTCCGATCAGCTGAGATGGTTATTGGCTGCAACCTTCTCTCCATTGATGAACTGTACACTGCAAGGGCCAGGAAGTGAGCGGGTAAGATCATCTCTGACCCCTCTCACCCTGGCCACAAACTCTTTGAATCATTTCCCTCTGGAAGGCGACTCCAGACTATCAAAGTTGCCACAGCCAGACAAAAAACAGCTTTTTTCTAACAGTAGAAGCTATATAACCAAAATTCTGTAGCCTCAATTTGCTCTGGTATTTTATTTAATTCACATGTTTAATGAATAATGTTTTATTATTAATGTTTAATGCTTTATGTGTCATTCCTAACCGTCACTGCATGTTGTTGTCACTTGCGGGCGGAGCACCAAGGCAAATTCCTTGTATGTGAATACTTGGCCAATAAACTTAATCATTCATTCATCCTTGCTGCCAATGCCCTTTCAATTTCAAGAGCTTCATTTTGATAACAAATCTACCAAATATCTTTTAGAAAGTCTATATTATACCTCAACTTCAGCCTTCAAATACTTCATGGAAGTTATGTGGAGGGAGGGGGAAGGTAGTGGTTGTTAGTGAACAAATGTACTTTCAACTCTGTTATTAACATATGCACATATTCCATGACCTTGCCTTATAGAAAATTGCAATGTGTATCAACTTCTTCCCCCTTTATGATACCTGTTATAATTGAATAATTCTAAAAAATAAGAAGCAAATGGTGTGATACCAGAGTTGGGAGTTTTGGTATCTTTTTTTTCAACTTGTTTGCGTTGGGTTAACCCAACAACTACAGATCATTTTTGAATGGGTAATTGCAGTTTCCATTGTGAAATTTTGGAACCATTCCACATCCGAGGAGAACTAGAAAATTGTGACCAGATGATAGTTCCTTTCTGTGTTACACAATGTCGGATGGATCCCGTCAGGATCAGAGGCTTCCCTACTTTGAGATGAGCCAACGTTTTGTGTATCTCTACTAAATTCTGGTACCACTAGTTTAGTGCGTACTGAGGTACAGTGAAAAGCCTTTGTTGCATTTTTTTTAAGCTTTCTTTTACTGTGACATTGACAGCACTGTCATCTTTATAGAAGAGAGATGCATGGCACATTTAATATCACATCATCCATGTATTTTGGTGCCTAATTGACCTAGTCCTTCTTCCCCATTGAGCTGGGTTTTTTTTCTGATAAAGATATGGGAGTATTCTTGTGACCACTCTGCAAAATGTCCAGAAATAATTTTGAGGTGCCTTAACAAAATAGACACAAAATGCTGGAGTAACTCGAGCAGCATCTCTGGAGAGAAGAAATGGGTTACGTTTCCGGTCGAGTCCCTTCTTCTGACTGATCAGATTTAATGTGGAAAATAACAGGTCATAATGTAATAGCTAACATATTGGTGTGGGTTGAAGATTGACAGGGAACTCTCTAAGTAGACACAAATGGAACATTTTTTCTTGGCAAAATGATGTACTATAGGAATTAATGCTGGGAGTTGCAACGTTTTTGTATGAATGCCTTAAATCCAGGTGCACAAAGCACGGCTACTAACTTTGCTGATAACTCGAAAGTAGGAAGGTAATTGCGAAGAGGATGTAAAGAGATTCAAAGAGCTAAGTTAAGTTAGTGGACATGTGGTAAATGTGAAATTATCTTTTTTTTACGGGCCATATCATCTAAATGGTAAGATATTGCAGGGGTGGATCTAGGGTCTTTGTGTATGATTTCCAAAAAACAACAGAATGTTAGCATTTATTTCTAGGGAAATTAAATACAAAAGTAGGAAGGTTATATGGGGCACTGATGAGGTCATGTCTC
Organism: Leucoraja erinaceus; assembly: GCF_028641065.1. Classification (NCBI taxonomy): domain Eukaryota; kingdom Metazoa; phylum Chordata; class Chondrichthyes; order Rajiformes; family Rajidae; genus Leucoraja; species Leucoraja erinaceus. The sequence goes on along the minus strand of NC_073384.1, from coordinate 56,702,764 downwards.
AAGAACTGAGTATAGTGATGCTCTGCAAATTTAAGATTGATTATTAATGCATTGGAAGGATTTTATAGAAGATTTACTAAATTGAGTAGACACGAGGAACTGCAGATGCTGGAATCTTGAGCAAAAAAAAAATATGCTGAAGTATCTCAGCAGTTCAGGCGGCATCTCTGGAGAACATGGATAGGTGAAAATTTTGACCTGAAGAAGGGTCCCGGCATGAAATGCTGTTTATCCATGTTCTCCAGAGATTGTGCCTTATCTGCTGAGTTTCTCCAGCACTTTGCCTTTAGTAAACTAATATCTGAATAGGGCAGTTTGTCCTATGGGATAGATTTAGGATTATCTGGGAGTTCAGAAGATTGAGAGATGATTTTATTGAAGTATAAGAATATGTCTTGATAGGGAGAGAACGCTTCCTGTTGTGGGAGAACCTTTTCTCACTTCAAAAATACAAGGTTACCAAATTAAGGTGCTTTTTGGATCTGTTCTATAAATGGCAGTGGAAGCAGAGTCTCTTGTAGGCAGAGCTAGATAAATACTTGGTACACAAAAATGCTGGAGAAACTCAGCGGGTGCTGCAGCATCTATGGAGCGAAGGAAATAGGTGACGTTTCGGGCCAAAACCCTTCTTCAGACTGATAAATACTTAATGAGCAAGATGGTAAAACAATGCCGTGGACGTAGAGAAACCATAATCTTATAGACTGCAGAACAGGCTTGAAGGGCCGCTTTATAACAGAAGACTGTTGCCAGTCTAACTCTGGCGCCCAACTTGTATGTTCATTATTCTCCTCAGTACTTTCTGCATTCAGTTTGATTTTTTACAGCAGGGGTCGGCAACCTACGGCCCCCGAGCCGAATGCGCCTGTGACCCGAAATCATCTGGCCCGCTGGCAATTTTTCTTTCCCCCATAATCATACGGCCCGCCGAGCGCCCCAAGCAGCGGCCGGGCTCCACGAGCAGTGCTCCCAGTAGCGGCCGGATGCCCCCAGTAGCGGCCGGATGCCCCCAGTAACGGCCGGGTGCCCCCAGTAGCGGCCGGATGCCCCCAGTAGCGGCCAGGTGCCCCCAGTAGAGGCCGGATGCCCCCAGTAGAGGCCGGATGCCCCCAGTAGCGGCCGGATGCCCCCAGTAGCGGCCGGGTGCCCCCAGTAGCGGCCTGGTGCCCCCAGTAGGGGCCGGGTGCCCCCAGTAGGGGCCTGGTGCCCCCAGTAGTGGCCGGGTGCCCCCAGTAGCGGCCTGGTGCCCCCAGTAGGGGCCGGGTGCCCCCAGTAGGGGCCTGGTGCCCCCAGTAGTGGCCGGGTGCCCCCAGTAGCGGCCAGGTGCCCCCAGTAGTGGCCGGATGCCCCCAGTAGCAGCCAGGTGCCCCCAGTAGCGGCCAGGTGCCCCCAGTAGCGGGGTGCCCCCAGTAGCGGCCAGGTGCCCCCAGTAGTGGCCGGATGCCCCCAGTAGTGGCCGGGTGCCCCCAGTAGCAGCCTGGTGCCCCCAGTAGTGGCCTGGTGCCCCCAGTAGCGGCCAGGTGCCCCCAGTAGCGGCCGGGTGCCCCCAGTAGCGGCCTGGTGCCCCCAGTAGGGGCCGGGTGCCCCCAGTGGTGCCCCCAGTACGGCCGGGTGCCCCGAGCTCTGGCTGTGCCACGTCCTGTGCAATGCCGTCGGCACGGCCGCTCACCTTCTGTGAACATGTTTAAGAAAGAACTGCAGATGCTAGAAAAATCGAAGGTAGACTAAAATGCTGGAGAAACTCAGCAGGTGAGACATGCAAGGATTGCATGAGGCTGCCTCACCTGCTGAGTTTCTCCAGCATTTTTGTCTACCTTCTGTGAACACGTGATTTGATGCCTACCATCCGGGTCGGGATCCATGTGTACACGTGGTAGATGTGGCCCACCATCCGCTCACAGACATGCGTGGCCCCTATGCAGAACAAGGTTGCCCACCCTTGCTTTACGGGACAGAAGTTTACATATGAGGGGGAACTTCTTTACCAGAGAGTGGTGGTGGTGTGGCAGAGCTCCCAGTGGAAGTTGGAGGCAGGTTCATTGGTATCCCTGCATATTGAGAAGGGAATGGAGGGTTATGGTACGAGTGCAGGCAGGTGGGACTAAGGGGAAAAAAAATTGTTCGGCATGGACTTGTAGGGCCGAGATGGCCTGTTTCCGTGCTGTAATTGTTATATGGTTATATGGTTTACGGCATTATGAGCCCAACATTTACCATAAAGGTTTTCCCAATGCTCATGAAAATTTACCTGGTATGTTTCCTGCTATTTTCTCTTCCCAATAATCAAAAAAAAAAATTCTTGCCAACCTTTGATTCCAGTCAACCCACTCTGGTTTGTCTGAACTTTAACTTTCTTCTAATTGTGTGTTTGCAGCTGCCTCTTTTCTATTTTAACCTAATATAGAATCAGCTAGGCATGTTGTGCTTTGTTATTAGTGATGACTGTATCAGTGCACCTGCAGTGAGTGGGAAATTGGGTCATGCTACAGAGGCTGGGAATGGATAACAACTGCAATGCTGGTTTTCTAAATTGTTCCCTTCCCTTATTTTTTTTTTCAACTTTGTTTTCTTTTGGCAACTGCAAGGGTAATAGTATCAATTTGATGATTAACACATAATTACATTGTATCAAGTATTGTCTCATAAAGGAAACCTGATCAACAAAGACCCTGTGTTAAAGCAAAAACTGAAAGTATGTATTTAATATAAATGCAACAATGTATTGATAGTATGTTTCTTGTTAAATGCTTCTCGACAGATGATCAATCATCATATGCACAGTGTTAATCACAGAAGAAGGGTTTCGGCCCGAAACGTTGCCTATTTCCTTCGCTCCATAGATGCTGCTGCACCCGTTGAGTTTCTCCAGCTTTTTTGTGTAATCATCATATGCATTTGTACTGTACCTAAATGTACACTCTTTTTTAAAAGGCTTGTATCTGCCATGCAAACCCAATCGCAAACAAAGTGTACCTGTAACTCAGCGAGTCGGGCAGCATCTCTGGAGGGCAGGAAGCAGCGATGTTTCAGCTTGGAACATTTCGTCAGACTGATTGGAGTAGGGGCGAGAAAGCAGGAAAAGAATTGGACAGGGCAAAGCCTTCCAAGTGATAGGTGGATACAGATAATGTGAGTTTGAGTGGCAAATGTGTGGACAAAGGAAAGAGACTCTATTCCTTGGAGTACAGGAGGATGAGGGGTGATCTTAAAGAGGTGTATAAAATCGGGTGGATGCACTGTCTCTTGCCCAGAGTAGGTGAATCGGGGGACCAGAGGATAGAGATTTAAGGTGAAGATTTAATATGAATCTGAGGGGTAACTTTTTCACACAAAGGGTGGTGGGTGTATGGAACAAGTTGCTAGAGGAGGTAGTTGTGGAATGGACTATACCAACATTTAATTAACAATTAGACAGGTACATGGATAGAACTGGTTTGGAGGGATGTGGAACAAATGTGGAACAAATGTGGGCAGGTGGGACTAATGTAGCTGGGACATGTTGGCCGATGTGGGCGTTGGGCCAAAGGGCCTGTTTTTCCACTGTATCACTCTATGACACAAAAGGTTGTTGGATAAGAAGAGAAGTTAAATGTAAAGCCAGGTGGAAGAGGCTGGGAGTAGGGTAAAGGTAGGTGGGTGGGTACTTAAAATTGGAGTATTCAATGGTCATACCATTTGGGTTGTAAGCTACCCCAGTTGAATACAAGGTGCTGGTCCTCTGGTTTATATATGGCCTCGCTCTTATAATGGAGGAGGCCCAGAACAGAAGGGTTCATATTTGATGTGCAGTTAAAAAGATTAGCAACATGGAGATCCAGCAGGCCTTGGCGGACTGAGTGCAAAACCAGGTGTGGATTAGGTGATTCCCTGAACACTTGGAAGATGCAATAGTACAGCACAAGAACAGTATATAAAATTACCAGAGGCATGGATGCGATAGTCAGAACCTTTTCCCCCGGGATGGAAAAAATCAAATACTGGAAGGCATAGCTTTAAGGTGAGAGGAGCACATTTTAAGAGATGTGTGGGACCAGTTTCTTTTCACAGAGGGTAGTGAGTGCCTGAAACCCATTGCCGATGGTAGTGGTTGAGGCAGATACAATAGAGGCATTTAAGAGACCTCTGAATATGCACATGCATATGGAGCGATATGCATTATGTGCAGGCAGATAAGATGTGTTTTTGGCAGCATGTTTTGGCACTGACATATAGGGCCGAAGGACCTGTTCTTGTACTGTACTGTTACGTGCTCCTCGGGTTTAGATTTTATGGGTGCAGGAGACGGAGGTGTGACTGTCAACAGGAACATAACATTCTCCTGCTACATAGTGTAATGGACCTGTCCCACTTGGGAGACCTAATCCGCGAGTCCAGAAGAGTGTCTTGGACCTTCAAGCTCGAGGGCATTCGCCTGGAAAGCCTGGATCAACCGGCCGTGTTGAAACCATGAGCTGGATTGACCGAACCGCAAGCTGCATCTGGACCACACACACACACACACACACACACACACCACACACACACACACACACACACACACACACACACACCACACACACACACACACACACACACACACACACACACCGAACCGCAAGCTGCACACACACCACACACACCACACACACCACACACACACACACACACACACACACACACACACACACACACACACACACACACACACACACACACACACACACACACACACACACACACACCACACACACACACTACACACACACACACACACAACACACACACACACACACACACACACACACACACACACACACACACACACACACACACACACACACACACACACACACACACACACACACACACACACACACACACACACACACACACACACACACACACACACACACACACACACACACACACACACACACACACACACACACCACACACACTCACTCACTCACTCACTCTCTGAAGGGGAGAGAAGTAGTGGAGACACTTTTAATACGTATAATAAAGTTTAGCGGGCATTTTACTACCAGTCGGTCTTCCTAGGCGATCCCAGTGCACTGCACTGCGAGTGAAAATGACCCATGACGACCAAATTTTACTCGTGGAAAAATTTTCAATATACTGAAAACATTTCCGCGACCTACCTGAGGCCGCGAGTAGGCGAGAACTTCCCTCGAACATGCAGGAGAGTTCCAGCGGCCTCATAGGACCTCCTAGGACCTCGTGTCGACCATGCTGCGAGTTTGAGTCCAGGGCAAACTCGTCTAAACTCGCAGATTAGGTTGCCCAAGTGGGACAGCCCCTTAATGAGTTACCAATTATACACTTTGTGGAGTTTGATCGTCCATCGCCATTTAAGAATGTTTATATTTCAACTGTCACAGATGCCCAGAAATAATTGGCAAAAGCTGTGAGTTGTCCAGTTGCAAAATATGATCAATCTAGACTCGTATGATGTTCATGTTGTAGAATAGGGCAAATCAATTGTAGTAGAAGCTTGCAGGTGTAACCCGTAAACTTTTTTGCTCTTGTTTTAATATAGTCTATGATTTTTGACCAGCAGCATTGAAGTAAAGCAAGCATGATTGCGTGATAGACTCAGTGCTGGAGTAACTCAGCGGGTCTCTGATTGTCCTCATAGTTCCACTGTTCACATCCTTGAATCCCTTTGTTATCACTTCTTCCCCAGCCAACAACGAGCCATTATGGGTTCCACCCTTCCTTGATCAAGGGATCACAGTTTAAGGATAAGGGGGAAGTCTTTTAGGACCAAGATGAGAAAAACATTTTTCACACAGAGAGTGGTGAATCTGTGGAATTCTCTGCCACAGAAGGTAGTTGAGGACAGTTCATTGGCTATATTTAAGAGGGAGTTAGATGTGGCCCTTGTGGCTCGAGGGATCAGGAGGTATGGAGAGAAGGCAGGTACAGGATACTGAGTTGGATGATCAGCCATGATCATATTGAATGGCAGTGCAGGCTCGAAGGGCCGAATGGCCTATTCCTGCACTTATTTTCTATGTTTCTGTCACCTGGTGCTGGCTCTGCTGAGAGTTGAGATGTAAGAGGAAGCACAGTGACATCTCTTCGCTCAAGTCTGTAGTGTTATCGGGAAAGTTCTGGCCTTTTCTTACCTCCAGTTCCTTCCCCTCTACTTTCAGTCTGAAAAAGCCTGATCCCGACGTCACCCGTCCTATTTCTCCAAAGATTCCCCAACCCGCTGAGTTGCTCCAGCACTTTGTGCCTATCTTCAGCATATACCACCATTTACAGTTTCTTTCTACACAGGATTGCTTGACATATGGCTTTTTTTAAAGCATCCTTTTGATATTTTGCTTTCTGGATAGCCTATTTTAAATAATACTGGTTTTACAGATTATACTTAATGCCTTTGTTTCCATGTATTTTTCCAATATGATGTTTCTTACTTTTGTCCTAAAACATGAACCATCAAATGGCTGAAATTGCAATATTCTTGCCTCATGAAAGTTGTACCTTTGGGTGTTTCTCTAGGGATTTGAGAAGAAATCCAGACTGATGCTGGAGATCCAGGCTGATATATCTGAGTGTAGGTCAGTGCTGGAGATTTATTTTTCAAATAGAGACCCTTTCCCTAGCAGATCTCATTTTGCTGATTTGGAAATCATCGGAGTTCTCCCATTGACGTGGCTAATGGGTATCCAGAAACAAATATTATTTGTAAACAGGGAACTGCGGATACTGGGTTACAAAAAAGGACAGCGCTGGAGTAATTCAGTGGGTTGGGCAGCATCCCTGGTGTACATAGATAGGTGACATTTCGAGGTGGGACCCTTCTTCAGACCCTGAAGAAGGCTCCCAATCTGAAACATCAACTATCTATGTTGTCCCAAGATTCTGCCTGAACCACTGAGTTACTCTAGCTCTTTGATCATTTGTTATCAGCTATAACTGTTCTGGTTATTTATCATATTTAAAAGTTCCCTATTGGCTGTTGAGTGTTTTGGGGTGTCGTGATTTTTGGACCATTCACAAGTGGAATTTTATTTGTGAAATTTAACGGGATATTAATGGCAGAAACATGCCCTTCAGCCCAACATGTCCATGCTGAGAGCACTGTCCCACAGCGGCCCTTTTTGATTTTTGCCCTGGATTTGGCTGCCTGGCGCTTTTACTTTTCATCTTGCTACCTATTGCTTCTACCCTCATTTTACACCCCTCTGTCTCTCTGCTCACACATTTAAGAACCCCACCACTTCTTATTCTCTGTTTATTATTATTTTTTTCTTCTTTCCCCCTACATGTTGGGTCTGAGTGCTTCCCTTCTCTGCCTCCAGTCTCACACACTGTCTACTAGCTTTCTCTATTTGAGTCCCTCCCCCCAACCATTCTAGTTTAAAGTCTCCGCAGTAGCCTTTGCAAATCTCCCCGCCAGGATATTGGTCCCCCTCGGGTTCAAGTGCAACCCATCCATTTTGTACAGGTCACACCTTCCACAAAAGAGGTCCCAATGATCCAGAAACTTGAATCCCTGCCCTCTGCACCAGTCCTTCAGCCATGCATTTATCCTCCACCTCGCTCCATTCCTACTCTCACTGTCGCGTGGCACAGGCAGTAATCCCGAGATTGTTACCTTTGTGGTCCTTCTCCTCCTAACTCCCTAAATTCTCCTTTGCTGAAGTATATATAAATCTAACTACCCAAAGTACCTTGCTGAAGTGCTTCAAAATTACTGACAACATCGATAAAGTGAACGTTTTTTTTCCTTCCAAAGTAAATGATTCTAAAAGCCAGGCCATTCTCTTAAACTGAGTTGTGAGATTTACACTCTTATGAGTACAGAGAGAGAGAGAAGCATCAACTTGGCATCTGTCTTGGGATTTTGCAAATTTCCGAGTCTTATCTGAGTTTCTCGGATTTTCGGGTTGTTCAACTGTTTACATTTCATCTTGTGTCTGGAAAGAACATGGAGGTGGACTCCATCTTGCACCTCTTTATTGTTTTGAAATAATCCAGTCAAGTATTATATTTCTAAATGGCTATCATTTGATGCTTTCAACCCTAGTCCACAACGTGTTCATCATTATTGTATCTCTTGCTTTCTTCGTTCAATTAATTGCCCTCCTTCATTTGAAGATGTGCATATAAGTTAGCAATGTTACAAAATTTTGAGATTTAAAAAATCAAGTCTGCAATTTATCCCGTCAGATAAAGCATAACAAGGAGTTTAATTTGACACCTAATTCACTTTCATATCTCAAGTAATAAAAAAGTTATGGCCATTTTCATACTCGGAAATTAGCATCTTGTTCCCTATTGATTTTCTATGGACATAACAAAAAAGCTGTGATCGTGGACAGTCAAAAGCACATAACCTTCTTAAAAATTAAGAGAACTGAGTGAAATTTTCAGTTATCATAGATTGAACCATTCTGAAACAAATATAAAATAATCTAACTTGGATGACCTGAAATTAAAGCATATAATTAGTTAGTTACCCAATTGTAGCTAATTTCAAACTTCAATTTACTAGATCTAAACATCTATCCATTTCTTAATAAATGATTAACATTTTTAAATAGCCCAAGTGTCCAAACAATATTCACAAATAATTCACAATAAAACATGATTTTTAAATCTCATTTACATCAATTTATAGGCCAAATGGAAGGAATTTAGTGTTCAATTGCTGTAAATTAAAGTCAATTTAAATCGGCTTTCTAGTGGGTTCATGTGGAATGCGCTGGTTTAGAACATTCACATTGCGCTAGATTTGTGCCCTCAAATGCCCAGAAAAATACTGCGGGATATAAAGAGCCCAAAATGAGCTACTCGCTATAGAGCAAACTTTAATAACATTGGGATTATGAATCATGCCCCAGTTTTAATGTAAAAATAAGGTACATACCTTGAATTGTTTGCTTTATGAAACCCTGGGTTGCGAGAGGTTGCGAGTTTAGCCTTTGATTTGTAAACTCATTTTACAAGGCCATAAAAAACTGACGATAATACGGCTTTTGCGACGGGGTCTTTCGGTAGCGATTTTCCGTTAATGATTTACTAGGCTGAACATTTTCGATTGCAACAGCCTTGTAAAAATCGTGTTTTAAACCCGCCCCCTCTACACAGCGCCAAAATCACACACAAGGGGTGGGGCAGATGCTCAGCCACGATTCAGGTAGGTTTTGTAACATACCTATATAAATCCTCCTACCCACAGTCATGGTTAGTGCTTCAAATTTACTGTTTCAAATGACATTTCCACCACGTTTGTAACAATTGCCAAAGGGAAGATCACTGATTGTGATCGCCATTCTCCATTTCTCTCCATCCAAGTTCTACCTCTACACTCTTATGAGTACATCTCCAAACAGAAGCTTCAACAAATCCTTTATCAGGGAAATTGCAAATTTCCGTCTATCTGATTCATGGACAATTAGTTGTTCATCATAACATTTCTGAAGTGTCAGATGAGAAGTGAGGATTGACAATAACTGTAATGCCTGTGCTCCCATTCAAGACATTTGTCTTGCCCTAGTCAATGTCCCACGGCTTTAATTCCAAAAAATGGTTGGTTTGAACACCTGTTGAAGTCAACTTGATTTGGTGTGACCATTTCATGGTTATATCTACATTGAGTTGGAGCTGGCATGGAATGATTTACTAGGTTCACATTAAACAAAGTCAATCTACATTTAAAAAAATATTATTGAAATGTTATAAGGAATTTAGCAATTTTGCTTAAAACAGGGTAATTTCTCTGGGAAAAAAGGAGGCAAGCAAAACATTAGGACTTTCCATACCGGATACTCACAATTCAGTTTCTTTTTAAGCTGGAAGTAGAAGTAGAGTAGTAGTAGAGCCTGGTTGTCAGATTTTCCAAAGAGCAGTTGGGGATGGATCGCCAAGCATCTTTGTTCACGTAACAGTGGTTGAGGGTGCAACTCTTCGGCAAATACAACGTTTTTAAATATTGTTACTGTTTTTGATAACAGAGTGAGAAAGATTACTGGTGTAGGTGGGAATATGGAGTGGTGGAACAAGCTTAAGGAGCTGAATAGCCTCCTACATCATATGCCCTCCTACTTTCTTTCAAATTGTACCATGAAATATTTAAAGTCCACTTGAGAGAATATCTGTTGAATGTCCCTTTTTAACTGGATGGAAGCATTAGTAGATTGTGATCTAGTCTCTGGAGAGCAACACTTCTGACCTCATTGGTGATTCCACTGAATCATGATTCTAGTTTTTTTGGGGGGGAAGAAAGGGAAAAAAACGATGACTTTGGCAGTTGAACCTTTACATGTCGCTATGTGTAGGACTTGAGGCATAAGCCTTTTCATTTAATTTTGGACTGATGTCGTTTCTAAACATACTTGACGAAGGTGGGGCGGCTCTGCCTAAATTGGTCAGATGTCTGTAGCTAATTCTTTTGGCAATTTTTTTCCGAAGGTAGTGCAATTGAATTATTTGTCCAAATCGTACCGCACCTGGTAAATCATGCCTGGTGAACCAGGAAATGGGTGCACTGAGCTGTGAAATTGATTATTAAGCTGCTCTTGGTGATTGTGCCTAGCGGATGACTTTGTTACCCATTAATATTTTCCCTTTTTGTTTTTGCAGGAAAGAGGCTTTGGCAAAGTGTGGACGATGTAAATTAGCATTTTACTGCAATGCAACCTGTCAGGTAAGGTCCAAGCCTGGGATCTGGAATGTTGGCAAAAAGATAAATGTCACTTTTTGCAGTTGTGGGAAGTATGCTTGTGATCCACCAACAGAAGTCGGTCTATCAGCATTTCTGGAGAACATAGATAAGTGACTTTTTGGATCAAGACCCTTCTTCGTCATGGCATGAAACATCACCTAACTATGTTCTCTTGAGATGCTGCCTGACTTGCTGAGTTACTCCAGCACTTTGTGCTCTATAAATACTTACAACAGATTTGTTTTAAAGGAATGTTTGAGAGGAGTCAGCATTTGCAGATGGTTTTGTTAGATTTCGATGGTTCTGTTGAATTTTGTCAAATTGCAAGGTTAGTATTCAACTTAATCCTGAACACTGTGTAGGAAAGAACTACAGATGCTGGTTTAAACCGAAGATAGACACAAGATAGATGCTAAGCGGGATAGGCAGCATCTCTGGAGAAAAGGAATTGGTGAATTGGAGAAGGGTCTGAAGAAGGGTTTTGACTCGAAACGTCACCCATTCCTTCTCTCCAAAGATGCTGCCTGTACTGCTGAGTTACTCCAACATTTTGTGTTAATTCTGAACACACTGTAGTAATAATTTTAATTGTACTAATGTGGTGAGTGTATAATTAATGAGGTTTTGCATCTTGTTGTCTTGTAGAAAGCTGACTGGCCAATGCACAAACTAGAATGCTCTTCATTGAGTAAATTTGGACAGAACTGGAACCCCTCTGAGACGGTCAGGCTGGTGGCAAGAATCTTGGTTAAACAGGTGAGGTGAATTGATGAACCAACAAAATGTGTTATTGATTATAGTTGGGCAGGTGCTGCAGTGGGATACTAATAGTAATATTTTAAAATCAGCTCACGGGAAGATAAGGAGGAAAGTACAAGAGTTAGAAAGTGTAATGAAAACCAAATGCTGGATATTGCCAGCGGGATCAGGCAGCATGGGCAGAGAGAAGCATTTGATGTTCAGAACCATGCTAAATGCTGCACTTGTGGTATGGTTACTCATAAGCTGACTCTTACAAAGGGTTCAATGGACAAGCTGGAGTGAATGGACTTTTGTTTTCCTTGTGCGGTGAGGGTCCATGATACTTTACAAATGAAATTAGAAGCTGTGCTTTCGGTGTGATTATTTTTATTTTATATTTATCTCTCTCTCTCTCTCTCTCATATATATACACACACACACACACACGCACACGCACACAAATAATGTATAAGAAATATATCAATGGATCCAGTGATCTTTATTGATGCATACATTCTAAACGACCATGGTGAGATTTTGGTTAACTGTGTGTTTGGTAATTATTTATCCATGTGATCTCCCACATATATATATATATTTGGAGGCACACATTTGTTTTTCGTAGCTGTGAATGATTCCAATTGTTTGGTTGTGCTGTAGATGGTGAATGAGCTGTGTTGAAACTAAAATGTGTTGCATTTTAGATAAATCCCAGCCTTCCTTTGTGATGAATTTCATAACAATTGACTACCTGCATGGAAGTTGTTCATTGTGTGTTTTAACAAGTTGTCTTTTGAACAGTCATGTCCAGATCTTTAAAATAGTAAGAAAAGTAGTGATCCTGGCTATTACTCTTGGGAACGTCATTGAACTCTCCTTGAATCTAAAAAATCCCAACCCTGTTGTTAAAAATTCTGTTGTTTCTTGTTACAAAATAAACTTCCCATCTCTGCTGTTTTCGGTGTCCTTCCACCTTCATGAGAATCATGAAGGAATTTATCAAATGTCTTTTCCAAATCCATACATTTCACATCAGCTGCATTATCTTCATTATATCTCAGTTGCTTCATAAAAAACTTTTGCCTTTACCAAATTCATGATCTTTTCCTCTAATTAATCTGTACCTGTCCTATTGACTGCTAATTATGTCCCTGAACGAGTTTCTCAAACTATTTTGAGGTGACACAGAAAGTTCTATAGTTATTGGGCTTATCTCTAAACTCTTTAGTTTGAAGATTTCCGTATGTTGATCAATGCCCTTTCAACGTTCACAGGTGTATGGTAGAGAGCATATTGGGTTGGTTTGACAACTTGTAATGCCCAGGGACAAAGGAGATTACAATAAATGGTAGACACTGCTTGGTCCATTATGGTCACTGATCTCCCCACCATCGAAGGGATTTATGGGAGGCACAGCCTCAAAAATACAGCCAACATCATCAAAGACCCACAGCTGCCTGGTCATGTTCTCGTCTCTCTCTTGCCATTCGGAAGAAGGTATAGGAATCTGAAAACTGGTCAAGAACAGCTTTTTCCCAACATCTAGCAGGAACTTGGGCACAACAAATACTAAGCTACGAACTGTCTTGGTTGAAGAGAGGCTGCGAACTTTTGCTTTGCACTAATAATTTTTTTATTGCTTGTTTTCTATGTGTGTACTGTGTTTATAGATCTGTTACACTGTTGCAAATAAGAACTCCATTGTTCCATTTTCGGTACACATGACAATTAAACATTCTTGACTCAATTCAATTTGGAAGTTATTCATGATAGCAACTTGATATTTTGTTGCTTTGCTCTTGTCGCTGTATTGAATTCATGTTAGTAACAGCCAAAGTTCTAATTTATTTTGCATTTCCTTGTAATTATAGAAAATGCACCCAGAGAAAACTCCTTCGGAAGAATTATTATCTGTTGATGAGTTTGAATCACGTAAGTATTTATGCATCTGTTGGGTCTAAGTCAGTTGATGTACTATATTCTGCAACATCTATATTCTGCAGCATTTTAGTTTAAATGATATTCCATTCATTGTGATGTAATTAATTAATTGATTAATTAATTAATTACTACTAGCACTTAGACTCTGCATATGTCAAAGTAATTAATTGTTTCCTGTGCACATCTTGTCTGAAACCTGAATCTGGTCTTAATGATGAGATAAACATTTGCAGTTGTAGAATCTTAACTTCAGCTATGATTTTTCTCTGCATCACTAGACCATTTGAGTTGGTTTATGGAGTCTGTTAAATTAAATCTGTTCCAATAAATCTTTTCTAAAATTACTGCTCCTTTTATGCCTGCTGGGACGCCAAATGGCTCCACTGGACTGTAATGTTTTCCCCACCTTCAGTTCCAACAATTGGTGGCTCCAGGGGGGTATTGAAGAGGGCACTTTGCGACCCACTGAACATAATTGTTAAAAGAGTTTAAGAAGGAACTGCAGATGCTGAAAAATCGAAGGTAGACAAAAATGCTGGGGAAACTCAGCGGGTGAGGCAGCATCTACGGAGCGAAGGAAATAGGCAACGTTTCGGGCTGAAAGCCTTCTTCAGACTGATGTGGGGGGAGGGGGGGGGGGGGGGAGAAGAAGAGGTGGAGCTAGTGGGCTGAGGGAGAGCTGAGAAGAGGAGGAGAAAGTAAGGACTACCTGCAATTAGTGAAGTCAATGTTCATACCACTGGGGTATAAACTGCCCAAGCGAAATATGAGGTGCTGCTCCTCCAATTTACGGTGGGCCTCACTCTGGCCATGGAGGAGGCCGAGGACAGAAAGGTCGGATTCAGAATGGGAGGGGGAGTTGAAGTGCTGAGCCACCGGGAGATCAGGTTGGTTATTGCAAACTGAGCGGAGGTATTCGGCGAAGCGATCGCCAAGGCTACGCCTGGTCTCACCGATGCAGAGCAGCTGACACCTAGAGCAGCGGATACAATAGATGAGGTTGGAGGAGGTGCAGTTGAACCTCTGCCGCACCTGGAAAGACTGCTTGGGTCCTTGGATGGAGTGAAGAGGGGAGGTAAAGCAACAAGTGTAGCATGTCTTGCGGTTGCAAGGGAAAATGCCAGGAGAGGGGGTAGTATGGGTTGGAAGGGAAGAATTGACCAGGGAGTTACGGAGGGAGCGGTCTCTGCAGAAAGCAGTCGGGGGGGGGAGATGGGAAGATGTGGCGAGTCGCGTTGGAGGTGGCGAAAATGATGGAGGGTTATTTGTTGTACGTGATGGCTAGTAGCGTGGAAGGTGAGGGCTAGGGGGACTCTGCCCTTGTTATGAGTGGGAGGATGGGGAGTGAGAATAGAGTCACAGGGTATAGAAGGGACCCTGGTGATAGCCTCATCTATGGTAGAGATGGGGAACACCCGTTCCCTGAAGATGTAACATTAGTGTTACTTTGTTTACAGCTCCCTCTCAATTCGATGCAATAGTGATTTCTGTTAGAGGTGATTTATGGGGTGGTGCAGTGGCACAGCGGTAGAGTTGCTGGCTTACAGCACCAGAGACCAGAGGCCCGAGTTCGATCCTGACTACTGGTGCTGTCTGTGCAGTTTGTACATTCTCCCCATGACTTTGTGGGTTTTCTCGGAGTGCTCTGGTTTCCCCCCACATTCCAAAGATGTACAGGTTTGTAGTTTAATTGACTTTGGCCAAAAAAAATTAAATTGTCCCTCGTGTGTAGGATAGTGTTAGTGTACAAGGATCACGGGTTGGCTGAAGGGTCTAATCTCTAAACAAATCTAAATGTGTTTGTTTTTTACTCCACTCTGCTCTAAATACTCTATTGCATTGTTAATGTGAGTTTGTCAAATTCTCCTTGAGAAGATATTGAAACAGTTTGCATTGAACCTCCATATGGGTATAGACATGCCTCATTTGAGCACTTCCTGAGCCACATGTGTACATAGGCCCTGGAGATCTTGCATGAACTTTATTGACTGTTATTGTGCTGGGCTTTCTTTCACTGGAAAGCCGTTGGGGAAATCCATCAATCACTGCACACAACGCACCACTAGGACAACCGGTGGTGTATGCTGTCAAGGCCAGCACTTTTTTTGGGGACTAGATTATTTCAGGCAGCAACTGGTAGCCTGTTGCCACTAGTAGCCACTAGTCACATTAGTTGAGATATTGACTGACCATTGGAGTGGAAAGCTTCCTCTTTGTCTGCTTTGAACAATGTCAATGAATCGGCTCTCCTGAATAAAAGAACAATGGACCTGATTGCAAAGTGAACGTTTGATTGGCCACTTTAATCAGGTGTCTAATCTGTGGAATGGTGCTGTCTTTTCTTTCAAATAATGGCCATCGGTGGATTGAGGGCTGGATTATTTTATGCAGGTCAGAGGTATTGTGAAATCCTGGGGCTTGGCTTTGGGAATGCCCTTTCTGCTGCATGAGTTGTGTGCCCTTTGTAACCTCACGGAAAGAACACCTATTTGAGGGATTTAACAAGATAAAGCTAGCCACTTGGATTAAATCAATATTAGAGGCCACAAGATGTTCCTGCCTTTTGACCTCATGACTAATGGCATTAGAGGGCTTCTACATAAGACTGCAACCAATATTATGATTTCTTCATAACCATTATTTAGGTCCTGTTTCATTTGATTTTATTTCTGTTTTATTTCAGATCTTGATAAATTGGATAATGAAAAGAGAGAACTGATTGAGAGTGACATTGCGGCTCTTCATCATTTTTATTCTAAACACTTAGACTTCCCTGACCAGGCTACCTTGATTGAGCTGTTTGCTAAGGTTTGTAGTGGATTTAAAAACTGGTATGTTTGGGGGGGAAATGTTAGTTCACTTATTCTGTGGGTGCAACTGGGTGAATATTAGGTGGATCAAATGCATGAATTTTTATCTAGACATCAGGAGGGTTTTGTAGCCATACTTGAAGATTTAATCATGGGCGTTTAAAAAATAAACTGAGAACTAATGTGAGAGACAGAAGGGGCATTTTAAATCTGTCTAACCTCCATATGGACTTCTGGAATGCCAAGGGAGGTTGGGGAGGGTGGAAATTCCTTTTGCACCCTGTAACAAAAACAGAAAATGCTAGAAGCACAAGGAAGGTCAGCCAATATCTGTGCAAGGAGAAACAGTTACATTTTCAAGGCGGGGAATTTATGGTAAGTAGGGAAAATAAGTGGGCACACAAGAGTGAATCAGTAACAGGAGTGGTCTCTGAAATGCTGAAAGGGGAATGAAGATGGGTCTGGTCATCTAATCTCATTGTAGATGGTAGAAGTTGAGTAGGATGATCGATTGAATGCAGCAATGCGTGGAGTAGCAGAACTTTATACTTGTTCTATCCAAGAGGAGGAGCAGTTGGAACCGAGATGAGTGAGGAGCATCAAGGGCTCAGTCAACAGTGGTACGATTGAAGCTGATATTCACAAATAATGAAGATGCCTTAGAACTAAATGTGTGGAAAGTCATGTCATGGGAGCATATACAATGACGATGGAGGAACTGGGAGAATGGAATGGAGTCCTTGCAGGAGGTGGGTGATATTAGTAACACTTGTAACCATGCCACTGGTGGGAAACAAAGATCTTTACTTTTCTGTGAAGCTGAGAAGAATACCCATCAAAAACTCATTGTAGGGAATAGTATAGGAAGCAAGTATTCATGTGAAGTATTTATTAATTTTTTTTTCGTCTTAAGGTTAATTGCAATGGATTCACAATTGAAGATGAAGAACTTTCTCATTTGGGTTCTGCCATTTTTCCAAGGTTAGGATTGCAATGTAATGTACAGATGTGTTGTTGTCCAAACAGTTATTTCTTTTCATCAAGTAAACTGATATTTTCAGAATGTTTGTTAGCAGTCGTGATTTTATACACTTCTATAAGATCATCCCTCATCCTTCTGCACACCAAGGAATAGAGTCCCTCTAAGCTCAAATCTCCCTGTAGATCAGACCCTCTATTCATGGAAACACCCTCGTAAATCTTCTCTGTACCCTTTTCAACTTGACAACGTCTCTCCTGTAACATGGTACCCAGAGCTGAACACAATACTCTAAATGCAGCCTCACCAACTACAACATGACCTCTTAACATCTATACTCAATACTCTGACTGATGAAGGCCAATGTGCCAAAAGCATTTTTGACCATTTTTGGCGCTACCTCCAATGAATAATGTACCTGCACTCCTAGATCCCTCTGCTCTATGACAGTTTTGGCCTCTTTCACCAGAGCCAGATGCTGAATAGTTAGATAGTGGATTATTGGAGATATAGTCTAACCATGGGTCGCTCAAGAGGAGTGGATGGTGACATTTGTGGGGAATGCTCAAACCCTGTGAGCTTGGTGTGATTTATTTTTGTAACTCTATAGTACAACTATTAGTTGGGAATTTTCTATTCAAAGTATTGCTGACAACAATGAATTGCCTGCACCTTCCACAGACATTCTTAACAATTATCAATTGGTCTGTTCTTGATTTGCTGCCTTAAACCATCTCATTCCAAAATGGCTGGACCAAGTGCAATGGTGCACAGCCATCATGTGGTTGACCAGAACAGGCCCTCGCAGCAGCACTGACCTCTCCATGTGGTGCCAGCTGTCAAGGACGTTCAATGCTTCCCATTACTCACAATATTTGGAAATATTCAATAATCATTTAAAAACCAGAACAATTCTTTTAACCAACACATTCAAACATTTAAAACATTTAAAAGCTTTAATCAGTCAGCAAAGTTAATTAAAAAGCAAGCAGATCATGAAAATTTTGAGATTTGAAAAAAAAAAACCTCGCTAGCGACAGCCAGCAGGTTGGGGAGCCTCTGTAGAAATAAACTGTTCTGATGAAAGGACATCAACTGAAAACACCACCCATCTTGTTTCAAAGATGCTGCCTGACCTCATGAATATCTCTCTAATTTTCTATTTTCAGCTTCATTAATAGTGATATGTTGTTTACCCATTCAGAGAGACAAGATAATGCCTCTAATCTGTAGGTTGAGGAATAAACGACTGATTAGCATGGCCCAGATAATCCACCCTTCCCCCAGCCAAAAACCATAAAAATAGCATCATTTGTAATCATGCTCAAAATCCTCAACTCTATTTGACATGAGTGCAAAGTTGCTCTGCCATATCGGAATACAATGTTTAATAAACATTCAATAGCCACTTAAAAATCAAAACAATTTATGTTGCTCTGATCTGTGCTGAATAAAGATGACCGGTGCTGTTACCAAAGGCAACAAAATGTGGAGGAAGTTTAAGATTGTTTTTTGCTTGTTCCGATTTTTGGCTTATTTTTATGTCTCTCTCCATACCTGTCTTGTGGGTTAGTGAGTCTGACAGTGAAGGGACTATAATTACATTCACAGTAGGAGTGACCTAAATGCTGAAGCTCACTTTGTTGTCTGATGAGTATTCATTTAGCTCCATTATCCTGTCTGGTGTAGAAACCCCTCCCAAGATGCTTGTGCATTGATGTTGATTGCATGGGGTATTTACTGAAACAATCAACAGCACTTGTGTATGTTTCTTCTTGCATTGTGCTGAATTGCTGGAGGTGAAACATCTTCCTGATGTTCTCTGCTAGTTCTTTGATTTTTGGATATTGGTGCTGTTGGCAGGTTATGCTTATCTATAATTAGTGTTAAAAAAACATTTCATTGAATGAAATGAAAGCAATGTTGAAACTGCTCAGCACCTTATGCTGGATCTCTGGAGAAAAGAGCAGAATGCTTTGGGTAGATGACCTATCAAACCTTTAATTTTATGACCATGCTAAACTAAACTGATGTATTAAACTTGGATTCCATAAATCATGCTAAATAGTAGTTTATGGGAGCCGTACTGTCATATAAATATTGATGATTTTCAGTGTTTTAACATTGAGTATCGAAGTTGGGAGGTCAATGTTGCAGTTGTATAAGATGTTGGTGAGATGCATTTAGAATATTGTGTTCAGTCCTGGGCACCAGATATAAGAAAGATATTATCAAGCTTGAAAGAGTTCAGAGAAGATTTACGAAGATGTTGCCAGGACTAGAGGGTGTGAGCTACAGGGAGAGGTTGAGTAGGCTGGGACTCTTTGTAGTGCAGGAGGATGAGGGGAGATCTTATAAGAGGTGTACAAAATCATGAGGAATAGATCAGGTAGATGCACAGAGTAGGGGAATCTAGGAGCAGAGGACAGGTTCAAGGTGAAGGTGAAAAGATTTAATAGGAACGGGCAACTTTTTCCACACAAAGGGCGGTAGGTGTATGGAACAAGTTGCCAGACGAGGTAGTTGAGGCTGGGACTATCCCAACGTTTAATAAACAGTTAAGACAGGTACATGGATAGGACAATTTTGGAGGGATATGGACCAAGTGCAGGCAGGTGGTACTTGTGTAGCTGGGACATGTTTGCCGGTGTGGGCAAGTTGGGCGAAGGGCCTATTTCCACACTGTTTCACTCCATGACTGTTTGAAATTTCAATAGTTGATGGAAATATTATGATGCCTCTCCCACTTAGGCGACTTTTTAGGTGACTACAGGAGACTATGCGGTCGCCACATGTTTGTTGGTGGTTGCCGGGGAGTCACCTTCATGGTCGTGAGTATTTCCCGCATTCTCGGAACTAGTCGCGGCTTCATTCTAGTTGCCGCTAATTTTTCAACATGGAGAGTAGCGAGAATTCTCATGCCGTAGGTGCAGTGGTAGTGGGTCGCCAGAAGGTCATAGATTGTCGTAGGTTCTTGTAGCCGGTGCTGTGAATTTTGTTGGCTCATTGGGGAAAAAAACATAAACAGTAGTTTTCAGAACCAAGGATAACCGACCAGTAATGTTAATGTCCGCCGAGCTTCACAGCCGTGTATCTCTGGCTTCTTAAAAGTTGTCTCCACTCCTTCTCTCCGCCGCCTAAGTGGGACAGGCTCAAAAGGCTCTGCTTAGTAGCAGTGGATGACTTGCTTTTTCATCAATTTAGTTTGGTTTATTGTCGCATGAACCAAGGTGCAGTGAAAAGCTTTTGTTGCGAGCTAACCAGGCAGCGGAAAGACAATACATGGTTACCACCGAGCCATCCACAGTGTACCGATACATGATAAAGGGAATAATGTGAATAACATTTAGTGCAAGATAAAGTCATGGAGTCATAGAATGACACAGTGGAAACAGGCCCTTTGGCCTAACTTGCCCACACCGACCAACATGTCCTAGCTACACTAGTCCCACCTGCCAGCATTTAGTCCATATATCCCTCCAAACCTGTCCTATCCATGTACCTGTCTAACTGTTTCTTAAATGTTGGTATAGTCCCTGCATCAACTTCCTTTGGCAGCTTGATCCATGCACCCACCAATCTGTTCTAATCAAAGACCCCAAATAGGTAGATAGCAGCTCAACTACCCTCTAGTTGTTAGTAGGATGGTTCAATTACCTGATAACAGCTGGGAAGAAACTGTCCCTGAATCTGGAGGTGTGCATTTTCACACTTCTATACCTCTTGCCTGATGGGCGATGAGGGAGTGACTGAGATGCATCTTGTCCTTGATGGGACATTCTTTGCTGGATACAAGCAATATAGCATTGTGTATTTTATCATTTGGATGCTTTAATGGACAACCTAGATTAAAAGACTACACGTGGGAGATGAACACTTTGGTGTCTCTCAAAACAGCCGTGTGTGTCCATTTGCCCTAACATTCGCCACCTTTTGGTTGGTAAAGAGTGAGCATACAAATAAACCAAAGTTTCTATTTTCTAACATATATTTGCAGGTCTTTTCTTGTTCCATTTATTAACCATTATGTTTATTTTCACCTGAACAGAATGCTATTTGCAGTTAGGTTGCACAGATTTTTAAAACTGAACTGCGTATTTTGAAATGCTTCAAACCTTAATGTGGCTTTTGTTATTGTTCTTTAATCCAGTGTTGCCTTGATGAATCACAGTTGCTGCCCAAATGTGATTGTAACCTACAAGGGGACAGTTGCGGAGGTCAGAGCCGTGAAGCGGATAGACCCTGGTGAAGAGGTTGGAAAGCAGGATGGCCAAACCTGTTTTTATTTTCAATAAAAACAACATTTAAAAAAAATAATGATGTACTCTTTTGCTAAATGTATGTGTATTGAAAATTAAGAATATATACATACTGAAACTTTGTTACTGTACCCTCTCTGCTTCAGAGGGAGGTTTGCAACAAATTAGCATGGGTAATGCAGATAAACTGCTACTGAGGACTAATATACCTTGCAATGTAATTGTTAAGGCACACATTTATGGTGTTATGAATGTTGAAAATCTGCATTATCAAAGATACAGTGTGTAATGGACATTATTTTTATAAAGGTGATTGAACTCTTCAATCGGATAGGAAGAGTCTGAGTTTAATGGTTGAGCTTAGTGCAATGTCCCCTAATTCTCTCCCCCCCCACACACACACACACACACACACACACACACACCATGAATTCGTTTACAAAGAATAATGATCACACTGGGAGGCCAGGTAGAGATTTGGTTTGGAAACTGACAAAGACAATGTTTTCTATTGATACTTGTTCAATGATACCCTATCAACCAAAGTAATATTTGATTCTAGTCTTTTGCCTCCAATACAATCCAAATGATCATGCCCATAGACTGCATATTCATGGGGCATTACTGTTGAGACATATCCATAAGAAAAGCACCTCCACTTATAACATGGGTTTCATTATGGGAGAGGGTTTGTATCATGGAAAATTCCAACCCTTCTGTAATACTGTACTTATTGTTTAAATATTACATTTAATAATTGCAACGGCTTATCATCTGCAGGCCAACAGAATCCAAATTCAATTTTTATTTCATGACGGGTATGAAATGGAAATCTCACTTTTTTTTCTGTCTAACAATGTTGTAGATTTTCACCAGTTACATTGATCTGCTGTATCCAACCGAAGACAGGCAAGACCGATTGAGGGATTCTTATTTCTTTACTTGCGATTGTAGAGAATGTGCAACAAAAGCTAAGGTAATGTTTTTTGAACTTCATGCTGTTTCTCTTGCTGTAATTTACTTGGCCACAGTCCAGCCTTTACTCTGGGTTCCATCTTACATTCTTCACAACAGTTCAGAGGATGAGGCAGTCTCCACTGGAGCAAAGTTCAGATGTGATCCATAGAAATGGATTGTTCTGGGTTAGAGGTTGCCTGAGCACAAGATACTAAACATTCCAGATTTGTTTTTCCTATGTTTCTGCATGCAGTATTCTTTTTCAAAAGTTTTGCAAATACCAATTTGTTTTAAAACTTAAAACTACAATATCACGTAATGGAAATTACTTTTTGTGACTTTATGCCGTTGATATTTTTCTAATGCTAATCGTCAATACAAGTGCTCTATAACCACTATTTAAAATGGTGTGTTTTTCCATGGTGGTAAGTCAGTGAAAATGCAGATAAATTTCCCCTACATTGCACAACCCCCCCTTTAAAATTGGTATGATTTAGGGCTGAATAATAATAGAAAACTTTGGAAATACTTAATTAATAAAAGTTTTTTTTTTTTTAACCTTTTTCTATGGTTTGTATGGAAACTTATTATCTATTTTATGTAAAGCACTTTGGTGTCAATGCGAGTTGACTTAAAATGTGCTTATAAATAACACTTACTTACTAATACCTAATTTTGGAGTTCTTGTGCAATGGCTATTATCATTCTAAATCTGAGTGACAGATTTTCATGAATCAAATATATTAGTAGTGCTGAGATGGGCCATTGAAATATAGAAACTTAGAGAATAGATATCTCTCTGAATGGTGGGAAGGACTTGTGTCTAAAATAGCTTGACCGTGTTTCTGTCCTTTTGCAAAGCTGAATGTTGGAGGAGGTCAATTAGAGTGAAGATCTTTATAAAACTTTTTTTTTCAGTCTGAAGAAGGGTTTCGGCCTGAAACGTTGCCCATTTCCTTCGCTCCATAGATACTGCTGCACCCGCTGATTTTCTCCAGCATTTTTTTTGTCTACCATCTTTATAAAACTGACACTTTTTGATGCTGCTGGGTTGCATTTTTATAGATTTTACTTCATCTTCAGTTAAAACCAAATTAAGAACAAAACTGAATTGTTGATGTCACTCTCTGGTGATCTGTTTGACCATTTATGGCCCAAGTTGTTGAACCTGGGGACATACTGCACAGAAACAGCACTTTTTCCCCAACTTCCATGCCTCGTCTAGTCCGATCTGCCTGTGTTTTGCTCACA
Organism: Leucoraja erinaceus; assembly: GCF_028641065.1. Lineage (NCBI taxonomy): Eukaryota > Metazoa > Chordata > Chondrichthyes > Rajiformes > Rajidae > Leucoraja > Leucoraja erinaceus. The sequence goes on along the minus strand of NC_073384.1, from coordinate 56,679,145 downwards.
TATCTCTCTAAATCTTTCCTGGCCTTGTACCTGTCCAAGTGTCTTCTAAATCTTGTTGTTACCAGTCTCAACTGCATTCTCTGGCAGCTCGTTCCATATACCCACCTCCCTCTGAGTGGAAAGGTTCGGGTTGTGATTCCATTGGCCTTGTACCTGTCCAAGTGTCTTCACCTAAATGATTTTGTTGTGATCACCCCTCAGTATCCTGCGCTCAAGAAACTGCATAGCCTGTCTCTGGCAGCTCTTCGTTGAGCAAAGCTAACACAATACTCTAAAACACAGCCTCCACCTCCCTCTGAGTGGAAAAAGTTGCAGCTCGGCCTTTACCACCCATTGGCCCCTTCCTGAAAACAAAGCCGCCCTCTTTCTGAAATATGGACCTCTGTAAAAAGCCGCCTTCTTGATTACCCTTGGCAGATCCCAGGAAAAGTTGCAAATTGCACTTTTTTCATGTGCTTTCCATCAAGTCTCTGTGAATGAACGATTCTGAGCAACCCTAGAAGAGAATGCTTAGCCAAATGAATTTATTCCTGTGTATCATGCATTTATGCAAACGTTTTGACACTTCTATGATGATCACCCCTCAGTATCCTGCGCTCCAAGGAATAAAGTCATAGCCTGTCCAAACGTTCCCTACAGCTTCAGCCCTTGAGTCCTGGCAACATCCTCGTAAATCTTCTTTACACTCTTACCAGCTTAATGAGATCCTTTCTATAGCAGGGTGAGCAAAGCTAACACAATACTCCAAACACAGCCTCATCAACATCTTGTACAACTGTAAGATAACGTCCCAACTTCTATACTCAGTACCCCGATGGCTGATGGCCAATGTACCAAAAGCCGCCTTTACCACCCTATCTACCCGTGATGCCACTTCCAGAACAAAGCCGCCTTCGCACCTCCACGGTAACACCCTTGAGATGGCAGAATTGGAATGAAAATATAGCAAAGTTGCAAATTGCACTTTTTTCATGTGCTTTCCATCAAGTCTTGTGAATGAACGAGGCTTCTGAGCAACCCTAGAAGAGAATGCTTAGCCAAATGAATTGAAAGAATGCCTTAAGAAAAGTGTAGCCTTGTATCATGCATTTACTGCAACGTTTTGATTGTTTTTATGCTCTTACTGCAGGATAAAGAGAAGCTGGAAGTGACAAAATACAATGAGCCACCAAAGCCGGAGGCTGTCAAGGATATGATCAAATATGCAAGGAATATAATTGAAGAGTTCAGGAGAGCCAAGCACTACAAAAATATCCTTTATCCAGTAGAATGGTCATGGGTTGTCATTTGTTGAACGTTGAATTCTAGTTTCTTGCTGTCTTCATGCTTGGTGTTCATATAGATTTGTATGGTCTAGATGTTCCATGGAGTCGGCAAGAAAGAGACCTAGTAACACTAGAAATAATTTAGAATGGCCAATTAACCTCCGACTCACATGTCTTCGGGACATGGGAACAGACTGGAGCACTCAAAGGAAACTTGCCTGGTCAGATGAAAAAGATGCAAACTTCACACAGCGTCACAGGTTGGGATTGAACCTGGTTCCCTGGTATTGTGAAGCAGTATCTCAACTACCTGCTCCACTTTGCCACCCCATGCTCCATGCCTTGTATATTTAGTAACAACAAGTTGGCCATCTAAATATAAAAATGATATTTAAATTTATAAATAATAGTATAGGGTGGATGGGATGTGGATAGAGGGAGATGAGGGCTGGTCAACAGGAATAAAAACCAGTGAGAGATGTGGGCAAACTAAGGGGATGTGAACTTGTAAACAATTTGGAATGGGTAAATGTAACTACCAGTATAAACTGCAGAGAAAGACACTAAAGGATATGGAGAAACAAATGTTAATACATATTCAATTCATTAATTGAAACTGTTGGTTGTGGTTTTTTTTAAAGCCGATAGAGTTTAGAGATTTGTAAAGTGGAGCATGGATCACGTGAGCCAGTCTTGTGTCTACCAAGCCAGAGGTTGAGGAGAGACCTGATTGAAGCATAATAAAGTTGAGAGGCATATAGATAAGGTAGACAGTCAGAACCTATTTCCCAGGGTGGAAAAATCAAATGCCAGAGGGCATTGCTTTAGGTTGAGAGGGACAAAGTTTAAAGATATGCAGGGCAAGTGTTTGCACAAATGAAGGTGAGGGCTTGGAACATGCTGCAGGGGTGGTGGTGGTGGAGGCAGATGCGGTTGGTGCATTTAAGAGGTTTTTGGATGGTCACGTGGATATGCAGAGAATGGAAGGGTACAGATTATATGCAGGCAGATAGAGTTGGTCGTGGCACCGACATTGCAGGCTGAAGAGCTTGCTCCTGTGCTGTACTATTCTATGTTGACTGTGCAGATTTGTGTGCCTGATACAAGTAATTTAAAATTATACAATTGATTCAAAACTTATGGCATTAATGACCTGCTGTTTAAAAAAGTTCCACCCCATGCTCATAAATTCATATGATAGGAGCAGAATTAGGCTATTTGGCCCATCAAGTCATGTTGTGGCTAATGTTTCTTTCTCTCTTAACCTAATTTTCCTGTCTTCTCCCCATAACTCTCAACACCTATACTCATCAAGAATCTATCTATCTCTGCCTTAAAAATATCCATTGACCTGGCCTCCACAGCCTTCTGTGGCAATGAATTCTACAGATTCACAAGCCTCTGCCGAAAGAAATTACTCCTAAAGGAACGTCCTTTTATTCTGATGCCATGAGTCTCCGGTCGTAGACTCTCCCACTAATGGAAACATCCTCTCCACATCCACTCTATCCAGGCCTTTCATAATTTGGCAAGTTTCAATGAGGTTCTCCCATCCTTCTAAACTCCAGCAAGTAGAGGCGCAATCCCATCAAACATTCATCATGTATTAAACCCATTCATTCATTCAGACCCTCTCCTGAGCCAGCACATCCTTCCTCACATATGGGTCCCAGAATTGCTCACAAAACTCCAAATGCGGTCTGACCAGCCCCTAGCATAGCCTCAGCATGCTGGTGTACTGGAGTTGCATATTGGCTAGACTAGAATGGCAGATTTATTTTCCTAATGATCATTAATAAACCAGATGGGTTACATCCAACTGAAGGGTTATACATTAGCATTATTCATGCAAGCATTTTATTACAGAATTTATTTGATTAACAATTTCAATAGCCCAGCTGCTGTGGTGGGATTTGAGCGTCGTGTTTCTGGATCATCTGTCCTGGTCTCCACATTATTAGACCAATAATTTAACCAATCCTGCATCTCATATTGCCATGGAAGTGGGAAGGGAAGGGAAGGGGTGAGGTGGGTTTGTTTGAGAAGTTTTTCCCCAGTCTAAGCTTTCCAAATCTGAGGAATCTGAAGAAATGACAGCGATTTAAAGTTCTCAGAAGGAGTAGGGAAGTTTTAAAGGTTTATAGTGTGCAATGCGTTGTGTCCTAAAGTAGTGAGCACGGTAATACTTGAGGACAATTTGGATAAATATTCAAACTAGCAAAGGGGGAAAAAAGCAAACCTGGAGATTGCGATGGCCCTTCTGAGTTCTACGATTTTATTTTGTCCATTTTTTTGTGATGTTTCGGCTCGTTATATCATTTTATTTTCCCTTGTGACTCCAAGCACAATAGAAGACAATTTGTGCAAAGGTGTAGCCATGAAGGAACACAAAAGAAGAATCTTTCTGTATATTTTTCCATGCAATCAGTCCAGGTTCGACAGCTGTTTTTGCATTACAATTCTTAACCACCTGGCACCCCCTAGTGAATTGCTGGAGATCTGCGAGTTAAGTCTGGATAAGATGGGATCCGTTTTTGAGGATAACAACGTTTACATGCTGCACATGATGTACCAAGCCATGGGAGTGTGTTTGTATATGCAGGACTGGGATGGAGCACTCCGCTACGGGCAAAAAATAATCAAACCTTACAGGTAAATATAAAGTCTCATTTTATTTTCTACACAATTATAATGCAGTAATTCTATTTGAAAATATTTTTGCTGTATGGCTGCTTTTGTCTAAAATAAATAAGTAACCATACTTCATCACTGTACACCATTTAGTTAGCCTAGCTTTCACATTTCATTGTCATTAAAATTGTGATCAGGGTTTCAACTAATTCTTGTGTGTTGGTTTGTTTTGTTGCTACAGGTAATTCTTAATTTTCAAATGTTCAGTGAGTCGCTTTCTAGTGAGGGGGGGGGGGCCTAAATTCACTGCCAAAGGAGGTTGTAAACAATGGCCTACCTGGTGCCTGTTAGTTTTGAATGTTGAAGCTTGCCAATAAATACGAATGATTTTAGATAAGGATGAATCCTGCACAGAGGAATGTAAAATAATTATTTAGAATGCACAAAGAGATTTATGAGATAGGTATGGGAAGAGAGCTTGTGCTAAACCAAGCAGAAAGACCTAATGTTTAGTGACCAAGCTGTAGCCCATCTGTGTCATGGGGTGCCAAGGTGGTTGTTTTTGCATCAACCTTGGGGCGATTTTCCAATGCTGACATTGGTGACAAGATTGTTTGCTTATTTCCATTCTCTATTTTGTTTCCCCATGGCTCCCCTGGGCAGGATTGTAGTTGGCTGCGTGTTGTATCAGTCACCATTAATGCATGGTGCACAAATCATGAAAATGAAATACAAATTATGGGCTGAACATGGAATTAATTTTAAGGGTCATTTACACTGAAGTGACATTCTTCAACAGGGACTGAAATCATAAACAGCTTGAGTTGATTACGAATTAAACATTTCCTTCAAGAAAAATACTTCAATATTGAGAACTGTGTAGATCATTAATTGCCATATTGTTGCATGCTAGAGGATCAGTTTCCTTTGGGGATTGTTGCCCGACTCAAAATTGGCTTGTTGATTCATGGGTTATGAATGGGTTTTGTTCTGGGTATCTCTGCCATGTGCTATCAGAAACAATGTTGAAGAGGTAGAGCTGTAATGCAATACATCTGCACACAACGTCAATACAAGTGTCCTGTAGTCTTCAGCAGCTTCTGTGCAACTTGAAGGTATCTCCTCAAACTGGTTCCATGCCAGAATTGGGAAGATGGCTCTGTAAGTTACTGTAGGTCAATAGGCGCTGTGTCCTCCATGTGCACATGTTTTTTTTAATCTCTACTTACTATCTGAAGTAATTAGCAGTCCATGCCAAATTCCCCTCGCATCTCCCAATGCTTCTAGCCCTGGACCTAGCTGATCCCTTTACAACTCAGCCCTTCTGTAGAGCTTGGTGCAATGTACACTGAAATCACATCATCGATGGAAACTGATGAGATGCAAGGCTGCCAGTGGCAGGAACTTTGATTTGCCAGAACTATTGTCAGAAATCCTGATTACATTCCCATTTAAAAGGACGGTTTGGGTAACTGATATGTGCCCATGACTTTCTGGCAACGTGTTGAAGAGTGAGGATCCTCACTAGAGGATGTCATTAGGTTAGCTCTCCTGAAACTGGTGTAGCACCTAGAGATTAAAATTCCTCAACTTCAAAGGTCAGACTTTATATTCAAGCTTTGAGTTGGCAGATGAAAGACTAAATTTGATTTTGAGGGATAAAAGCATGAATGTTTTTGATCTTCTGTCTACCTAATTGCTTTAAAAAAAACAATTGGTTTGATAAATCTTGACAGCAGTAATTTATATCTTTCAGCTTTTAAAGCAATTGTATAAATATTCGAGAGTGACCTGTAGGCATAAAACAGCTGCTGATCCAGAACTATGTGGCAAATGCATCATCCGAGGTAGAAGGAAAGGAGTTTAGAGCGGGCAAGATGGTGACAATGTAATTTGAGGAAGTGGATGATGAGAAATCAGTAAATGTCATTATAGTGAAAGTCTGGATACTTTTTTTTTAGAAAAAGAGCCGCATATCATTTGGTGCAGCAAGTGCTAAGAATGTGGCATGTTGACTTATTACAAAGAACATTACATATGTGAACATCCTTGATGCAGTTCTACAAGGCTTTAGACAGGTTGGAACATGAGAGCTGTGTGGTGCTTCACCTGCCTTGGAGGCAGTGCAACCAACACTAAATTAACTCTTGGGGTTAATGGCGTTGCTGTAAGTGGATCAGATTTAGCCTAAACATGCAGGTGTTTATAAGATTGAGAGGTGGGAAACATCTATAATATTATTCAATAAGATTTTGACAGAGTAGGCACTTTAATTATTTCTTCTGTTGAAAAATCTAGAAATGAGCATCATAGCTTCAGGGTAAAGGGTTGGGTTGAGAAGGGTTGAGAAATGTCCTCATTCTGTGGGTGGTGTAATGCCTGTCTGTTTGAGGGACTATTAGACATTTTGTGTTCATCCAACTCTTCACCCACCTCCCACCTTCAATCTGAAGAAGAGTCCCGACCCGAAACATCACTGATTGCTTCTCCAGAGATGCTGCCTGATCCGCTGAATTACTCCGGCATTTTGTGTCTATCTTTGGTATAAAACAACATCTGCAGTTCTTTTTTTCTATAATTTAATGCCTTAGTTTAATTTAATTTAGAGATACAGCACGGAAACAGGCCCTTCGGCCCACTAGGTCCACGCTGACCAGCGATCCCTAAGGACAATTTTTACATTTACCAAGCCAATTAACCTACAGACATGTACGTCTTTGGAGTGTGGGAGGAAACCAAAGATCTTGGAGAAAATCCACGCAGGTCACGGGGAGAATGTACAAACTCCGTACAGACAGCACCCGTAGTCGGGATCGAACCCGGGTCTCCGGCGCGGCAAGGCAGCAACTCTACCGCCGTGCCACTGTGCCACCCTTGTTTTCTTCCAGTCATTTATTTTGCTGTTATGATAATAGGGACTCTAGTGATGTGTGAGTGAGATACAGTCACATTGCAAACCGCATGGCACTCCAGTGTAATTAGTGTCTCCTTAAATTTGATTTTGGTGTGCATGGTTATATTATTGTTTGATAGCATGCATACTTTCTAACTATGGATGTTGCATGTAGAAAAGAAAATGAGATTTAAAAGTGGGCAAGAGAAAATTAAAGTTAAAGGCACCTTTATTTTTACTTTTAAAGCAGTAAACACTATCCTCCATATTCTCTGAACGTTGCTTCCATGTGGCTGAAACTGGGTCGATTGTATATGGGTCTAGAACATCATTCTGCTGGAGCAAAGGCATTGAGGAAGGTAAGAAATAACGTATCTTGGTCTCTTTTTTGTTATCCAGAGAGTTTATAACTAATGTGATTATTTCAGTTGTTTAAAATTTTAATTTATTGTCATGTGTACTGAGGTGCAGCGAAAAGCATTTTTTTGTTGCATGCTATCCAGTCAGTGGAAAGACCATACATGATTACAGATGCAGGATAAAACGAAAAACGTTAGGTGCAAAGTATAGTCTGATTAAAGATAGTCCGAGGGACTACAATGAGGTAGATGGTAGGTCAGGGACACTCTCTAGTTGGTGATAGGATGGTTCAGTTGCCTGATAACAGCTGGCTAGAAAATGTCCCTGAATCTAGAAGTATGTTTTTTCATACTTCTGTACCTCTTGTCTTATCCTTGATTATGTGGTAGCCTTGCTGAAGCAGCATGAAAATAGATGGAATCAATGGAAGGGAGGTTGGTTTGCACGATAGTCTGGACTGCATCCACAATGCTCTGCAATTTCTTGCAGTCTTGCATGGATTTGTTAGATTAATAAGAAATATTGAAAAATGGTTCATGAGAGCCTTACCCAGTGTTCTAGCAAGAAGCAATAGACCAGTCTCTCCCTCTGCTCAGTTTTAAATTGCTTAGTGGAAGAAACAAGCTGTTCAGTTGTGCAGCATGCTGCAATTTGTTAAAGCTATAAGCTTTCTCTACCACCTTTTTAATACATTTCAAATAGTTTAAAAGTGGATCTTTTTCTGAATTTCTGTAATTGTGCCTGCTCATTATTTGTGGAGACTTGAACTAGAATTTCATCTTTGAGTTCCCCAACTACAATACATTTCCTTTGTGAATACTGATTGAAAAGTCTCCATTTCTGATATTTTCCGGCTACACACACAAATTGCATCTGTTGTCCCTAATAGGCCTTTCTCTTTTTTTGCCCTTAATATGTTTACAAAATGCCTTCATATTGTCTTCTGCATTATTCTGTGACCTTTCCTTTGCCTTCGTATTTTCCTTTTTCAGTTCCTTCCTAATTTTGTTTATTCTTGCGCCTTCGCTGTGTTTGGTCGTCTGAACCTGCCATATGTGCTTTTTTTTAGTCAACGCTTCATATCCCTCTTTACCCTGGCAGGAACATGTTGGTCTGAACTTTCGCTGTTTTTTCTCTGATTGTATCTCACTGTACAAATGTAGACTTGTCTGCAAGTAGATGCTGCCATTCTACACTTTGCAGGTTCTGTATTATTGTAAAGAAATCCGTTCTTCTGCGCCCCCCCCCCCCCACACAACCCAATTTTGAGTTATTTATTCTTGGTCTATTCCTCAACACTGAAGTAATGCATTTCTTGACTAACAGTGCAATGTCACTTATTTTACAACCCCTTGCTCGTGTGAGGTAGGGATACATAATTATCAGTCTTGCCAATCTTTCAACATGTCTCAGTGATTGCAACAATATTATAGTCCCACAAGTTAGTAAATGTCCATGTAAAATGCTTGTTAGACCCCCTGCCCTAAAATAAATGACATGTAGCTTTTTTTTCCCCCAGCTGCTCTGCCTCTTGGATTTAGTGACATTTTCGGCTTCAGGTGTTTGTACCTTTCCAAGTGGACATCTATGTGGAGCCCCCTTCTCCTAAACCTTCCCCAGTAGCACCAGCAAACCTCTCCACTGCATTGTTGGCCACATCCTGCTTGTTCAGGCTCCATCTTCTCCAGAAAGAGTCCTGGTCACCCATAAACCTAAAGCCCATCTTCCTGCACCATCCCTACACCCATGCATTCAATTGACCTATTTTGCTATTCCAATGTAGCTAGTTTTGGTTAGTATATGAAAAATGATGTAGTTTAAGTTTATATAACAATTAGATTGTGGAAATGTAATAGGTTAACCTTTTAACTGTTGTTTTTCTTGCTTGCAAATCACTGCGGCAATATATTAAAAATATGCATTCAACTTAGTAGAATGCATTCCATGCAAACTCCATATGCATGTTTCACCTTGGTACCGGTTCACATGTTCTTTTCTTTGGTGAAAGAGACGAACCTGTACTGTGGTTTAGTTTAGAGATACAGCCTGGAAACAGGCCCTTTGGCCGACACTGACCAGCCACACACACACTCTATCTTACGCACACTAGGGACAATTTACAATTTTACTAAAGCCAATTAGCCTACAAACCTGTACATCTTTGGAGTGTGGGAGGAAACTGGAGCACCCACGCAGGATACAGGGAGAATGGCCAAACTCCATACAGACGATAGAACTTTATCCCTGGAGGGAAAATAAACTGCACACGTGGTCAGAATCGAACCCGGGTCACTGGCGCTGTAAGGCATCAATTCTATCGCAGCGCCACCGTGCCGCCCTTTGCTGAGATTGTTGACTCAATAAATCTTCTGCTCCTCCATTCGGATCCCTACTTGGATCCTACCAGTTCTTTGCGGTGAATGTCTGGAACTGCTGCCCTGGTTATTCTTGGTCATGCCGACTCTGACCTCTCCCCTCTCCTTACATAAAGTTGCCAACGTCACTAAACTTAAGAATTTTATGTGTGCTGCAACTGGAATTACTTATTAATGCAATGTGATGTAACAAAGTAGAACATTTGCAATTCAGTTTTAAAACGTGTGCACTTTTTCGGATGTTTCTTGAGGGATATTGACTGAAATTGGGCATTTTCTTTCACAGGCTTTGGCTATCATGGAAGTGGTGCATGGGAAGGATCATCCATATATTTTTGAAATTAAAAAGGAATTGGAGGAGAAATGAATGTTTTTCCTTGACCATCACTATTCCTCAAATGAAATGCGAGACTATTCCCCTGTAACAGAATAATGTGTATTCGTTTGTAACAAAGGGTCTGAAAAATAACAGCATGAATGTTAAAGGAATGCTGTTTTTATTTTTGTTTCTAATATTTAACTGAGTATGACAATAAATATAAAATTGCATCACCTCAGATTTTTGATTTTGTTTGTGCGGTATGTTCTCTGAACATTTGACTTGTTGCAAGCTTTTCAATATGTGCGAGTCTCTATGTATAAGAACTTAAGACATGGCCATTTGACTGCTCTGTCATTCAGCAGGATATCTAATCTTTTACCTGTGTATCACTTTCTTACTCTCAGACCATATCCCTTGTGATATCTAAAAATAAATCAATCTCTGTCTTGACCATACTTGGTGAGTGTGTTCATCCACGGCCATCTGAGTAGAAAATTCCAAATGTTCACAAATAAATTTCTTCTCACCTCTGTCCAGAAACTTTTTTTTTCCCCATTGAACACATTGTTTTCATAATGCAGTTTTTCTATAATGCAAGCTTTCTTAGGATAGTTATCATGTTAAAGCAAAACTACCTGTATTGATTAATTTTAAGATTTTATGCTATGTAATTTGTGTTGTAGTTTTAAGAATGTAATCATTAAGGACCTACTTGCTCCACTGTGATTTGGAGGAGCATAGATGCATGACCTGCAGCTTTGTGGCTCACGGGATCTTTTCTTCGGGCTACCTTGATGAATGTGCGAGAAAGCCGAACCTTCACTAGATCGCTCCAACATACACCTGCAATGGAACAAATATTCTTTGGGGCTATGTAAAAATCTCATCAGGATGGCAAGGTCAGCACTAAGGAGGAATGCATCAGTGAGGTTGCAAAGAGGCAACACATTGCCAAAGTTGCACGCTCAGTAAGGTGAAATGTGTCTCGAGTTGCCATGGATCGAGCAAAGGTCCAACAAGAATCAGGATCACCAACATGACTAGGAGCACCAGAGAACAAGAAATCAGCAAAAAAACGAGGGAACAACCCATATCTTGGTCAATGATGAAATAGTGGAGACAACAAACAGGGAACGAGTGTCGGAGATGAACTTGAGAATGGATGTGCCAATGACTCCATGACTAGTAAGGAGAAAATGGGTTCAATTTACATTCTGTTAAAACACCATAGAGTATACTCTCCGTTGTTCAACTGAGAGGTGCAATGTGTTCAAAATTATATGTCTGCAACCTTTGGGGTCACTTTTGCCAAGTCTTTTACTTTTTGCTGTCTTGGATAAATTGTTTTTGCGTGTTGTCCGAGTCTGTGCCTGTGGTACTGCTGTAAACAAGATTTTCATTGCTACCTGTACCTCAATGAATTTATGCATGGGTCAATGGGCAGAAGATCAAAATTATGTGGATATTGCACCTGTAAAACCACACACAAAAAGCCAAATCTGTATTCAGTCATCTTTTTATAGAAGAAAATATGGTGGTATATTAAAATGCAATGTAGGGATGATATGGGTGCTGTCAACACATTTGAGAAATTATGGCAGTTATATTGTTTCCACATTGCGATAAAAAGGATATCAACAGTGAGATTCTTGCAAAAATGCTTTATTGTGTATATGAATGATAGAGAATTATCTTTTACAAAATGTTTGGTACATTCATGAATAAGGAAAGTCACAAAGCATATACAAAATTATTTACATGTCAGAAAAATTTGCTCTTATTTGTCTCATGAAGCAATGCTGAATGGTTCCGTATCCAAACAGAGGAAACAATAGTCAATGTAAAATACTGTCATGTTGTATCACAGTTTTGCACCAGAGAAATAATAAAACTTATACACTGAATATACATAAACCTGATGTTAAAAAGCATGCACTGTTAGTTTGAGAGGAAGAAAGGATAACCATAACATAAGACTCTTTCACTTAATGTATTAAGACCATTGTTGAATGTCATTGTGGACATGAGTCTATACACTTACATTTCTTAAAGTTGCATTTAAAGGGCCAAACCCTTTTCATGAAATTAGTATAAGAAACACTTTGTACACTTATGTTTTCCAAAACTAAAGCCTGTCCATTGTACTACTCTCCAGCTGTGAAGTTTTGCTCCATATGCTTCAACTTGTTTCGTAGGTGGAACATGTGCCACTGAAAAAACGGGCACGTTTACTGCTGTTTCACTGTTTCTACTTCTGCAGCTTTCTGAATATTTAAGTACTATGACAATAGAGGAGTGGCAATAAATTATACAATATAAAAATTATCAGCTCTATTGCTGGAATATGAATCTTTTGCCCCGTGTTGCAATCGTGGTGCACTGACCAGGGCATGTCATAATGCATTCAATAAATTGGTAATCGCAGAAGATCTTGTATCAACTGAGATTGGAGGGATGTCTTTATAAGAGATGTCATTTAGATGTCTTTAGAGAGTTGTGAATTTGTGGAATTCCCTGCCACAGAAGGCAGTGGAGGCCAAATCACTGGATGGATTTAAGAGAGAGGTAGATAGAGCTCTAGGGGCTAGGGGAGTCAAGGGATATGGGGAGAAGGCAGGCACGGGTTATTGATTGGGGATGATCAGCCATGATCACAATGAATGGCGGTGCTGGCTCGAAGGGCCGAATGGCCTCCTCCTGCATCTATTTTCTATATTTATAATGAGCTTTTTTTTTTAAATATTAAAGATGCTGCATGTTCCAAATGGTTTTGAACAGCTGCAAGTACCAATCCATGGAAACATGCTTTAAAAAATAGTTGCATGTCATAGATTGAATGGGTAAACAATCTGGTTAAAGCCTGTGGAGCAAAGATCTGCAAGTCATGTACATTGGCATGAAGAACAAATAATATCACTACTGATTGAACATATTAAAAACTAATATTGGGGTGTCAGTAGCTAAGAATAACACTGTACTTTTCTGTCCAAAGAAACCACTTTTCCAGTATTAAAAGCCAAGGATATAATTGTCCAAGCTTGGTATTTTCTTGTCAGATGCATCAAAAATGTTGGCCTGGATCTTGCTAGTTCCAATCGAAATGACTAGCATTCGGCAGTAAGCCTGAGACTTTGGTGCATGGTGTGTCAAATGTGCAAGCCTTGACTTGCTGACAGGTGGTGATTGTCTCTTGAATTCTGCACTGGGTTAGACCAGGCACAGGATCCAAGACTTCAGTGTTTTCAATGGGAACTGTGTAGCCATGGACCAAAAGGCAGTGAAAGGTAAGTTGCTTTTGCTAATCTTTTAAAATTGGTATTTATGTTACCCATTTTAAATTTTGTTTAAATGTCTCTGCCAGCTGTTAGTTTTTACAGGTGGGGAGATGACTCACTGTGGCCGTTCCCTTACTACTGCTGAAACCATATCATTGGAGTCTGGGGGGAGGAGTAGAGGGAAGTGAAACGAGGTCAGGAGGATCTGGCTATTCTTGTACAAACAAGATGCATTTTACATTTTGGTTGGGAGGTAAATTAAAAACTGGCCAGAATTAAGTGATATATATGGAATTGTGAAGTGAAATTGAAAAACTTAAAAATTGACTTTCTGGACTATGTCCAGCACATATTTGTGCCATTTTTTGGGGTGTTGCATGATGATAAAACAACACATATATAGTTACAATGAGGGAAGTTTCTGTAAGTAGTTCATCCTTACTTTCCCACAGATGGGAACCATTTTATTCTTGCACCAGTGGGGCAACATTGTCTTTGTGCCTTGCAATTCTATTATTGAATGATTGAAAATGTTAAGGCTATATTACAGTTTTTCAAATGAAACTAATGTAACATTTCCAGAGTTTACTTTTGGGATGAAGATTCTAATTTTTGGCAATGGTACCCAGATAACCATGCAGTCCAAACTTTCCAATTGCATTCAAATAGCCTAGAAAGTGATTGGCCTGTTGAAATCCAAGCCAACTATTTGTGCAATGGGAAAGGATTCTGGTTGCACCTCAAACCTAGAGTGATAAATGCATATATATATATAAATTATATAGTTCCTAGAACTAGTCCCAGTGAGCTTCATGGAGGAATAACATCTGTACATTTAAATGTATTTTAACTGTAAAATAAATCTGCTGCTGCTTGATCACTGATTGTAACAGATCTTAAAATCAAAACCAAACATTGCTCATCGGTTTTTTTTTTAAACAAACATTCAGCATTTCCAAACAATGCAAGATGCATTGCAGCGATTCTGCTTATGGCAAACTTTTGACAATCTATATGGATCACCGTTAAACAGCATGTGACCTCCAGAATTGAGACTCGACCAATAACGAACAAACCAAAAATACTGTGACAGTACAGATATTAGCATATTAAAAATTCAGATTGGGTTTTATCCCAATCTATTAAATTATATAAATATACAGATTAAGATCAGTCAATCATATTAGTCAGTGGAAAGAGCTTGCAAAGGCACAGCAGGTCAGCCATCAAAACAAGCACGTCTGAACAGTACTTGACAGAAGTTTAAAATTAGAGTAAGAGTGTATGTTTAATTTTCCCAGAACAGCATTATTTTGGACACATAGATCCGTCAAAGCCGTTAACAATATCCTGCCAAAAAAATGGTCACATCTAGAATCGCCTGCTGTTAACTACACTTATAAAAATTGAAATTAAATCTCACCAGACTAAACCCTGGATAGTATTTGGAGTTTCTGATGATAAATGTGGCAATGTTTTGCTATTAATGGCAGTTTCCAAAATGTGTTAAGGTCAAAGGCAAACTATACTAGGACATAATTCTGTGGAGGCTTTCAGTGCTGGATGACCCAGCTCATTAAGGACTGCGTGCAGGGCTCTGTATTGGTTGGAGATTGATTTTATGGTGTGTTTACTTCAATTTGCAAATTCTATTTCTAAGATAGAGGGCATGAAAACCACTAGCAACACACAAGCAAAATGGCTTTTAAAACAGATGTTACCTCCTCTGTATACAGGGCTGTGGAGGAAAGGGTAAGGGAAAAACTGCAGATGCTGGTTTAAATCGAAGGTAGACACAAAATGCTGGAGTAACTCAGCAGGACAGGCAGCATCTCTGGAGAGAAGGAATGGATAACGTTTCGGGTCGAGACCCTTCTTCTGCAAGTAAGAATTGCATTGTTCCATTTTGGAACATATGACAATAAAACCACTGGACGGTGGTGGACAGTGCTCTGTTTTTTTTTACTGGAAATTATTATTCCAGTGCAGTAACTACTAAAGAAGCTTGACATTTTCCCTGCACGGTCCACTGAAAATTCTCTTTCCTGTTAGCTTATTCAATAATTCAAGATTTAAGGCAGGTTTCAATAGCTGCCTCAATCTTATTTGAAGCTAGTAAGAATTGCAACAGATCCAAAGTATGGTTTACAGAAGTCAAAGTACCCAAGGACAACAGACTTGCCACGCTGACCTGATTAATTTTAAGAAAGAGCTCGCTCCATTTCCACTGCTAAATGTTAAGGTGGTTCAAATGCAAAGTATGAATTTGCAGCTAAATTAGCCGAGAGTTCTTCAGGAACTGTATGAGGACTTGGTAGACAAACCTGTATTGGGCTATAGTCTGTACCATCAACATCCGCTGTTGACGGAGAAATCCCAACATAACAGGCACTTCCAGCTTCTAAAATGGAATTGCAGAGAAGGTGTTTTAATGCGCAAAGTGGCAAACATTTGATTAATGAGATAATTCAGATACTAATAGACAACTACAAGTTTAAACACTTTAATAGTGCTAAATATAACGAGGTTTACGAACATGAGACATTTTAAATAAATAAACCAAAATGTAAATAGACACAAAAAGCTGGAGTAACTCAGCAGGTAAGGCAGAATCTCTGGAGAAAAGGAATGGGTGATGTTTCGGGTTGAGAAACTTCAGACTGGTGAGGGATAAGGGAAACAAGATATAGAAGGTGATGTGGAGAGATAAAAAGACAATGAATGAAAGATATGCAAAAAAAGTAATGATGATAAAAGAAACAGCCATTGTTAGCTGTTTGTAGGGTGAAAATGAGAAGACAGTACGACTTGGGTTGTGGAGAGGAGAGAGAGAGAGAGGGAGGGAATGCCGGGGCTTCCAAACCAAAATGTAGTATGGCTTTAAGTGCGTGGCCTCTTAATGGCCTGTTCTCACTATTTTTAGCTAACGTTTGACATTAGGTGTTTCTCATCTTACATCCAAAATGATGGCTTCGACTGGGGCCAAATGTTTCAAAGTAAAGAAGTAATTTAAGTTGAAATGAACACTTTGAAATATGGTAGTAAATAATGTCACTTTTGGGATATAATCTGAAGTGCTCCAATGGAGAAGTTGATAATGGCTAGCATTATACGATTGAAGAGAGTACAAAACATTACTAACATAGTCTTCATGCACACGAAGAAAACTTATGCCCAAGCAATCTGCAACCCATCCAATTGCAAAGGAACTAAACAGATGGACGGTATACCCTTCAGGAAGCTAGACAAGATCAAACCCTGATAATAAGGCTTCTCCCCTCAATCCTTACTTTGGGTCGTTGCTTTGCCTAGTTTTAGGTAGGTGCAAAAACATCCCTCCTACAGAGATTGTGGGCTATTGTTCTGAGGTGCTGGGAAGGAATTCTCAGCACCATTCCCTGAACACTGTATCTACAGGATATTAGCAGACAAAAGTACGTCCCCCATAACATGGTATTTGACATTTTACCTTGTTCTGGTGGAGAGTCATTGCAGCAAAATAACCTGCATCTCCCATTTAATAGACTAAAACTAAATTTCCCATTTTACACTGCATTTTATCTTTACATCTTTCAGCATCTCCGGGTTTGTCCGAAATAACGCATTGCAGACAGAACTGCAAAATGACAAATAATCCAATATCGTGGTAATAAAATGAATAGATAAGCTAGTTGTGTGTGTGTATATGTATATATAGATGTGTATATACACATATATTATATATGTTCCAGATATTAGCAAAATATGCAATGAAATACAAATGCCTGAAACTCTAAACATTTGTATGCTGACAGTGACCAAATAAGCCAACACAGAAGTAGTTAACCATCAGAAATAAAATGTCCTTTGTATAAATGATTGTTGCAAATTTCTATTCATTGTGCAGTCCAAGAATAGAAACCTGCAAGGATCATTTATCCAAACAGTTCAAAAAAATTTAAAAACATGATCCCAACATAATGATCTTAACACAAATGCAACACGATTATACCACCACTTTGTTAATAAATCAAAGACAAGAGTGATCAATTCACTCCCTAGAATAGCAACTTGAAAAAAATGTCAATTATCGGGACAGGACAGAACTTGCCAAAAAAGCTGCCAGCATTTCTGAACTGCCAGCCTTTCTCCTTGTGACCGCTACCAAGTTCTGGATTCCTGCACCAATTTGCTGTCCATTTTTAACGGGTTTTGCCAAATGTACTCTTAGGTCTTGCTGCAAATCCCAGCACGTGATGATCAATTGTTAATATTAATGTGCTAATTAATATAAATCAGTTAAACAGAACTGAATTTACTTAGTGTTTTAAGTGAAAAAAATTATCGATTCTATACTTATCTCATATATTATATTAATTCCAGATCCACAAATGCAATGAACTCTTTAAGAATAAGGGGTAAGCTGTTTAGAATGGAGATGAGGAAAAACATTTTTAACCCAGAGAGTTGTGTCTGTGGAATTCTCTGTCTCAGAGGGCGGTGGAGGCCGGTTCTCTGGAAATTTTCAAGAGATAGCTAGATAGGGCTCTTGATGATCGTGGAGTCAGGAGATATGGGAAGAAGGCAGGATTGTGGATGAATAGCCATGATCACATTGAATAGCTGGTGGTGGCTCGAAGGGTCGAATGCCCCTATTGTCTATTAATTGCCTAAGGTTTACACAATACGTGCTGGCAATATCCACATCCCATGAATGAATAAAAACCATTAAACCACAAAAAGATACCAGACCACTGGATCCTTAGTTCTTAGTATTTATAATTGGATTACATGCCAAGAACTCACCTCATTATGCTCCAAGCAACCGACCATGACTTCCGTTAGTATCACCACCCCTGTCCTTCCAGCTCCTGCACTGCAATGCACGACTATTGGTGGGTTGCAGCTTTTGGTAGAGTCGAGCATGCTATTGGTGTGCCGACGAACTGACTGAATTTCTTCTAGATAAGCTGAGAAATTAAAGGAAAATGTAGTCAGCAACAAAACTAAGTCCTAACACACAGAGTACATTTTGATAATTTCCTTACTGATTTACCAGCACATAGCACCCATCGTACCTTGTTGGAATAGTCACATTTTGGAGCTAATCAGCCCTGGCCTGGGTGAGGGTGTGGGGTGCAGATGAGATGGGGCAGGCAACAATAGAGATGGAGATGTCTTTAACGGTAGCACATATAGGTGGGTGTTTCGACAGTCTCGAGTTCAACATTCAATGCCCATATGGGAATCCTTCTTCAAATACTTGCATAACACGTTATTTCTATGACTTACAAACTTCTGCAGATGCACCATAGAGAGCATAATATCAGGTTGTATCTCAGCTTGGTTTGAGAATAGTTCTTCCCAAGCCAGCAGAGAGTTGTAGATGTAGCCCAGTCCACCAAGATTTCATTCACAAAATGTGGACAGGACAATTCAGCTAGTAATAAATATTGGGAACAAACTGTATTGTGGGCCAGACCAGCAGTTGTGCATTTTCTTTGTGACCACATCTGGACACCCACCGCTGCCCTCCGACAAACCGTATGTTTGCTTAATAATACGTTTCTTCCCATTGAATTAGCAATGAACAGCAAATGATAAGATTAGCATTTAATTCCATTGGTATGCATACTTACACAGAAAACCCTGAACGTCTTCTGGACAGCCGTGGTCTGGCCAGTCTGTGTACTGCAGATGCCACACGGTCCTCTCCTGCCCGGACAACAGGTGCTTGACCTTTAAACCCGTAGTTGCATAGCAACCAGAATCTGTGCGGAATTTGGTTGTCACCTTGAATTTCCCGTACGTTGCTGAGCTGTGCTTGGAGCCCAGTTTGGGCCAGTATCGATGGGTCTTTGGTTTTCCTCCCTCCTGCACGACAAATGATGTCTCATAAGTTTAGGAAATTTAAAACATATATCTCTTTGCAGTACCTTTGTCTTGAGTTATACCAAGAATAAGTCCCTCCACCACTCATGTCACACTAGCTTCTTGTTTTCACCCTACAAACAACTAACAACGGCCTGTTTCCTTTATCATTTTTTTTGCTTATCTTTTATTCATTTGTCCTATATCTACCCACATGATCGTCTATATCTCTCGTTTCCCTTATCCCTAACCAGTCTGAAGAAGGGTCACGGCCCGAAACGTCACCCATTCCTTCTCTCCAGAGATGCTGCCTGACCCGCTGAGTTACTCTAGTGTTTTACTGCAGCTTTTTGTGTCTCTTGGGTTTAACTAATAGGTCACCTCCCAATTACAATGCATATCCCTGAGGCACCACAGTATTGTTCACTCTCTTCATGTCTTAAGCTACTTTTTTTATTTCTTTATTCACAGTCATTTATACATTTGACTTAAACTTACTGGGACTGCATGAATATCCAACTAAAAGATAACAGGAAAATGATGACAGCTCAAAACAGCTTAACACACAAAATGACTAAGTGATTATATTACAAAGGAACGATTAGCTGACTGGACAGGCCTAGTGATAATCAGGAAAATGAAAAGTGGCAGTGACATTGGGGGTGACCCAAACAAATGCTTCAATAAAAGGTTTAAATGCAGAGGACTATGCTCAACATTTAAAGGGAGCAATAACATGCATGTAAAAGACATGTGGATAGGTACATGGATAGAAAATGTTTAGAGGGACGTGGGCCAAATATGGGGAGGTGGGGCGAGTGTAGATGGGACACCTTGTTTGGCAGAGGCAAGTTGGGTTGATGGGCCCGTTTCCAGGCTATATCACTAATAACATGTTTATCATTTGTTACATCCACACCCCAGACTTGTACCGTATTATCATGCACCTATACATACACAAATTCTGTGACATAATGCATTTTCTTCAGCATGTATGGAAACAAAACAATTCTACAATTGTATGGGAGAATGACGAATTCTGGATTGAAATTTCATTGTGCACTTCCGGTCGCTAATGGTGTCTGCACCAAGGTTTCCCACAGCTGGGTCGCACCGGTAGTGACATGATTCCCCATACAACATATATAGAACCATAACCACGCTGTATAGAAACAGTCCCTTCTGCCCATCATCTTCAAGCTGACCATCAAATATTTATCTATACGAACTCCATTTACTATCTCCTAACTCGTCGCGGTCTATTTATTGGTGGTTTAAGTGCTCATCTTGACCTTCTCAGGCAGTGTGTTGCAGATTCCAACCACACTCTGGGTGCAACATAACTTCCGCAGATTCCCTCGAAGCTCTTACTCCTTGCCCTCAACCCAAGTCCTCTAGTTATAGATACCTCTGCTATAGGACGTTTCCCTATTTATAATTGGTTATAATTTATATACATCAGAAAGATAATCCCTTAGCCTCCTCTAGATCCTTTGGATGACATCATACAAGGCAAGATTAGCAAGTTTGCTGATGAAACAAAAGTTAGTGGTTTTGCAGATAGTGAAGATGGTTGTGAAAGATTGCAGCAGGATATGGATCGATTGGTCAGTTGGGCCGAGGAATGATTGATGGAATTTAATACAGAAAAGTGTGAGGGGTTGCATTTTGGGGCGTCGAACAGGGACAGGACCTACACAGTAGGCCTCTTGGTAGTGTTGTGGAGCAGATGGATCTGCGAGTACAAGTGCATGGTTCCTTGAAAGTCGAGTTGCAGGTAGATAAGGTGGTCAAAAATGCTTTTGGCATTTTGGCCTTCATCAGTCAGAGTATTGAGTATAGAAGTTGGGAGGTCATGTTGCAGTTGTATAAGACGTTGGTGAGTCCGCATTTAGAATATTGTGTTCAATTCTGGGCACCATGTGATAGGAAAGATATTGTCAAGTTTGAAAGGGTTCAGAAAAGATTTACAATGATGTTGCCAGGTCTAGAGGGCGAGCTATAGTGAGAGGTTGAGTAGGGTGGGTCTCTATTCCATGGAGCGCAGGAGGATGAGGGGGCATCTTATAGAGGTACACAAAATCATGAGAGGAATAGATCGAGTAGATGCACAGCCTTTTGCCCAGAGTAGGGGAATCAAGGACCAGTGGACATAGGTTCAAGGTGAAAGGGAAAATATTTAATGGGAATCTTTTTCACAAAATGGGTGGTGGGTGTATGGTACAAGCTGCCAGAGGAGGTAGTTGAGGCTGGGACTATCCCATTGTTTAAGAAACAGTTAGACAAGTACATGGATAGGGCAGGTTTGGAGGGATATGGACCAGGCACAAGCAAGTGGACCATTGTAGCTGGGATATTGTTGGCCGGTGTGGGCGAGTTGGGCTGAAGGGCCTGTTTCCACACTGTATCACTCTATGGCTCTACCCAAGGGAAAACAAAACCAGCCTTTCCAGTCTATCCTCATAACTGAAATTCTCCATCCCAGGAAAGATTCTGGAAAATCTCCTTCACACTCTCCAATGCTAACATATTCTTACAATGTGGGGACCAAAACTGATCCCCACATTGGGGAAACTGTAAGCAGTATTCCAGTGGAGGTCTCACCAATGTTTCATAAAGTTGTGCCATAATTGCCATGATCTTATTCAATGCCCTGAAGAATGAAAATCAAGTATGTTGTCTTAACCACATTAACTACCAGTGCTGTTACCTTCAGGGATCCTTGAATTGTACACCAGGCTCCCCCTTAGCAGTCATGGTGAACGTCCCTTCCTTATTAAACCTTTCCAAATGCACCGTGGCATTTAATTACATCTGCCATCGGTCTGCCTATCTTCCCACTTGATCAATTTCATTGTGTAGCCCAGTTATCCTCCTCACAATTAGCGCTTATGTTTGAGTCACCTGCAAACTTACTAGTCACACCTCCTATATTAATTCCAGCTGTTAGCGCAAAAAAAAAAAAAAAACCAGGGTCCCTGTGGCAGGGCATTTTCCACAGGTTTCCAGCAATCCACTATCACCCTCTGTTTCCAATTACCAAGCCAATTTTGCATCCAGTTTGCAAACTGCTTTAAATCCCATGGGTTTTAATCTTTTGGATGAAATACAATCTTGTCAAAAACCTTACTGACATCCAGATAGATCACGTTAACGGCATTGCACTTTGTGACTATTTTGAAAAATTATCCCAATTGGTCAGAAAGGCTCACCCCCTAACAAATCATTCTGACAATCTTTTATAAATCCATGCTATTCCAGGTAGGATCAATCTATCTCTGCTGCTCTTAAAAGATGGCACTGTATTTGTTCTCCTCCAGGCATCTGGCACTGGGTGGTTTGGCAGGAAGACTTAAAAATCTATCAGGGCATTTTCTTCCCCGAAGAGCCCAAGGTACTGGGTTGTTCCTCTTGGGGTTGGGGCCCTTGGGGTTACATCATCTATAAGCTGGCTAAAGCATCCAATACCACTTTTTTTCTGCGATAACATGTTTACAATTCCACTGACATCCACTTAGCCTCCCTGAAATAGCCAGCTACTGTGTCCTCCTCCTGCAGATGCTCATTTACATCCTCAACCAGTTGGTTCCATGGTTCCATGCAGATTGCCCATTAGATCCCTTGAAGGTTTTATTTTTTCCTTAGTTTTCTATTTGCCCTCAGCATACTTATCAAATGCTTTGGGTTTTCCTAATCTTCTGTTAAGAATATTACCATGGAATTATTTACTTGATTCTGAAGTAGACTTGATGGCTGTTATATGGTCAGCACAGATTCAGAGGGCCTGTTTGCATGTGACTGTGCATGTCAAGGCCCCAATCAGATGACCACAGTCAATCCCAAGAAATCTCTCCTAAACCTAGATGCCAATCACCATCCTTAGTCCAGCCCCCAACACTTACTGACTCCAAGACCCTAATGGGCCTGTCCCACTTAGGCGATTTTTTTCGGCGACTGTCATAGTCGTAGCAGGTCGCCAGAAAAACAGCAACTGGACACCTATGACAATGTCTACAACAACCTACCTTCTCGTCGACATCAAGCTACAGCAAGCTACCGACAACCGGCGAGCATTAAGACATCCATACCTACGTCTACCCGCGACAACCTACGATAAGATTAAGACAATTCAATCGCCGGTACCTGTCGCCGGTTGACGTGGGTAGTTGCCAATGGAATTCACCAAAGTCAGCACCAGCGACAACCTACATCATACTGGCAACAACCTACGTCATCCTGGCGACAGCACCTACATCAGGCTACGATCGTTGGTATCAAGCCCATGGGAGCCGATTGTTGCCGAAAGGTTTTGAACATTTCAAAACTTTTTACAGGGGCACGGTGGCGCCTGTACTCACGTACTGCATAAACACGTGATACTCCAACTGCAACTACTCAGACAGGAAGGTTCTGCAGAGGGTAGTGAGGGGAGCAGAGAGGATCATTGGCGTCTCCCTACCCCTCGGTACAAGAACTGTTCCAGAGCCGCTGTCTGAAAAAAGCTCTGAGAATAGCTAAGGACAAACTGCACCTCCTCCACACACACCTGGATCTCCTGCCATCAGTGTATTTTAATGTTGCTGTTTTAACTACTTTTTTATACTGTTTCATCAGGGACTGGATTGTTTTTATTGTTATTATGTGTGAAATGTTTTAAGTTTCATGTGCGATGCTCCGTTATTCCATGGGAAACGCCTTCTCATTTTGCACTGTACAACTGTTGCTTTGCAAGATGACAATAAAGGTTGATTGATTGATTGAAAATCCAGCGTTGACCGAAGAAAAGGTACGACTCTTTGGGCGACTGAGGAGACCATACAGGTGAAACCCTGGCAACCACGTGGTGACAGCCTAGTCGCCTGTAGTCGCCTAAAAAATTGCCTAGGTGGAAATTATTAAATTAGTCTTGCATCTAAACAAATCTAAAGACATATCAAGACCAGTCACTGCACTGTTTGACTGAAGAAATTATATATTTTTGTTGAAAACCACATTGATGTTCTCTGAATGGATCAGATTTCTGAATTCAGCAAAGGCAGTATGTGTTATGGTGAGATGGGCCATGTTGGTTAACCAGAGAACATTCTTTGAAATATTAATCTTGTGTTCCTTTTGGTAAATTGGAGCATAGTAGCTGGGGAAAACTTGACATTAAATTTTACTTTTGAATCGGACTTGCTATTCCATTGTCTTCTTTCCTTGCTTGATTTCCAACCAGTCTGAAGTGGGGTCCCAACCCGAAACATCACACATCCTTTTTCTCCAGAGATGCTGCCTGACCCGCTGAGTTCCTCCAGCACTTTGTGTCTATCTTTCTTTTCCACTTGTTATGATCTAAATGATTCTTGTCGATACAGGTTCAAATGAGTTTATCACAATTACTGTAATTTTCCCCAAAAAGGAAATACTTTTCTCTGCATTTATCATAAATTTGAACATAGTGACAATATGTCCCCAATTTAGGTTTGTTAATGTTACCATTAGAAATCCATTTCATTAGTTTTGGTGCTTGTTGGATAAGAAATACATTTCCTGTGCTTGAGATCAGAAATACTTTCTCGTGAGGCATCAAAAGGAGAAGTACATTCACTGGATAGTTATATGGACGGGAAGGGAATGGAGGGTTATGCTCTGAGCGCAGGTATATGGGACTAGGGGAGATTATGTGTTCGGCACGGACTAGAAGGGTCGAGATGGCCTGTTTCCGTGCTGTAATTGTTATAAGGTTATTATATGGTTAAGTACAGTAGTTTAAACTGCTGTGTGCTTTGAAATCAGAGGATGTTTTAAATGTCTTAAAAATACTACTTAATATTTAACAAAGCTGGAATACTTCCTGCTTTGAGCAGAGAAATGTAATACTGCATGGTTTTGTAAGGTAACACCAGTTTAATCAAATTGCAAAAAAAAGAGCTGTTATGTGTAACCAGAGACCTCTGTTCATTAACCTCACAAAACAACAGGAAGTCCAGTGATTTTATGGACATAATAAACATTTGATTCAATAATCTCACTCTCGATGTTCCCGCCACGTATAAAACATCATTAAGTAAATAAAACAAAACAGAACTCACCTCTTCTGCTGTAACCATGACAATAACATTCACTCCTTGCTCCCACACCATCTGCCAGAAGTCATGGCATGTATGAGGCAAGGGTCCCTGGGTAGCAATATAATGCCAGTCTTCTCCAGCCACCGTAACCTGTCAGTTAGAAACAGCATCATAAATGGACACACTCTCCAAAATATTGCATGATTGAATATGTTGAGCTGGATTGGGCAGTACCAGCTCCCTCTAGTGTTTACTGAATTGTACTGCATTACAATGTGTAGGAAGGAACTGCAGTTGCTGCTGGTTGAAACCGAAGATAGACACAAAATGCTGGAGTAACTCAGCAGGACAGGCATCATCACTGGAGCGAAGGAATCGGTGACGTTTTGGGTGGAGACCCTTCCTCAGACTCGAAACGTCACCGTCCCTTCTCTCCAGATGCTGCCTGTCCTGCTGAGTTACTCCAGCATTTTGTGTCTATCTTCTGTTCTGCATTACATATGGAAAGAAAAACAGGATGTATTTTTGAAAAAAATGCTTGGAACGACTGGCAGGGGCAACAGGATCATGATGGCAGAGAGGGAAAAAATGCGATTCTGAGTGTCAGGTCAGGAAAAGGCAATGGTTTAGCACGGAGTTAAGGGGCTGTCCCATGGGCGACCTAATTGGTGAGTTTAGGACAGTTTGAAAAAATGTTATGCTGAAGACCTCCTTTGACTATGTTGAAGACTAGCTACGACTACCTTCGATTACCTTTGACTACCCTCGATTACCTACGACTAACATGCCGACCTACTACGACTAAACCTACAAGTTAAAAAAGTATTGATTTTTTCCATGGCGACCTTTTTTACTCGCTGGCATTTTTCAACATGTTGAAAAATACGCCGCGACCTCGAGTACACGGGGACTACTCTCGAGCATGAAGGAGAGTTACAAAGACCTCCTACGACCTTGTGTCGACCATGCTGAGAGTACGAGTCGAGGGCAAACTCGCCAGAACTCGCGGATTAGGTCGCTCAAGTGGGACAGGCCCTTAAGAAGATTAAAATGGAATCTGGGACAGAATGGAACTGTGTCTGAGAGAAGATAATGATGTGAAGTATTGCTTTCCTCACTGTGGTTAGATCCTGCTGCAGTTGACCACTGTTGTTGCTGTCTCTGATTACGGGCCACTTCCCTGCATAAAAGGATCAGTGAGCACTGCTTTAGATGGTTGTCTGTGGCTGTCTGTCATTGTTGAATCAGTGGGAGGATGCTTAAGCTGTGGGATGTGGGTGTTTGGCTTGGAGAAGTTCAAAGTGTGAGCAATTGTATGAATGGTAGGAATGGCTGATAGAATTTGTGGGTGAGTAAAGCTGGGGCTGCAGTTCCTGGAAGCTGTTGGTGGTGTCGATAGGCAAATTACATTCCATACATCTCAACATTAATATGTAAACAGCTGTACAGAGAAATGGGATTAAACCTTCATAAATATTCAGCACATTTTGTAGACCAGGACGTATTATAAAAGCATTTCTTCTGGAATATTTATAGCCATGCATAGAATGAAGTAATGGAGCAGCTAATGTACCCAGTGACTAAGCATCAGATGGGTCTCCTCACCTTGATGTGAGAGGCATTTACATAGCCAGTATTATTTTCTTTGGTTGGCACAAGTTCCACCCTGTTCTGCTCATAGGGAACAACATCCCTGAAACGATTCCGTTCTGCATTTTCTGGAAGAATTGCTGTGGTGAAAACACCATCCACCATCTTCTTTGGGATCTGCTCGTACTCTGTGAACACCATGTCTTCCTCCAGCTTTCTTTCCAGCATCTTACACTGCATTTACCGAAAGGGAAAGGGAAGTTATTCAAGTTTCCTTCAACATCTCAGAAACAAGTGACAAACTGTATGATTACAACCTCGGAGAGAAGAGGTTATTATATTTGCTACAACTGAAATGGTGGAAGGATAACAGAACAGAGGCACTAATCTTGCAAGATGCCAACCCGCCCTGCAAAAATAATGTAAGGCTATTGGGTAGAACCAATTTTTATTGACAGGGTCTACCAACCTACACTGTGAATGTTGTGCTTTTTATTGATATCAAAACATAAAAAAAAAAAAAAATATCCAATAAAAATATCACCAGGATGCAAGTTTAATTGATTCCCAACAATATGAGATTAAAAACATAAAATGCTGAAACAGGTCATGTAGCATTTGTGGGAAAGGAAACATGAGTTGGGTCATAAACCCTTCATCAGAACTGGGGAAATATCTCCAATGCTGTGAGGTCAGGGTCGCACCAATAGACAAATAGACAATAGGTGCAGGAGTAGGCCATTTGGCGCTTCGAGCCAGCACCACCATTCAATGTGATCATGGCTGATCATCTCCAATCAGTACCCCGTTCCTGCCTTCTCCCCATATCCCCTGACTCCGCTATTTTTAAGAGCCCTATCGAGCTCTCTCTTGAAAGCATCCAGAGAACCTGCCTCCACTACCCTCTGAGGTAGAGAATTCCACAGACTCACCACTCTCTGTGAGAAAAAGTGTTTCCTCGTCTCCGTTCTAAATGGCTTAATCCTTATTCTCAAACTGTGGCCCCTGGTTCTGGACTCCCCCAACATCGGGAACATATTTCCTGCCTCTACCGTGTCCAAGCCCTTAACAATCTTATATGTTTCAATGAGATCCCCTCTCATCCTTCTAAACTCCAGAGTGTACAAGTCCAGCTGGTCCATTCTCTCAGCATATGACAGTCCCGCCATCCCGGGAATTAACCTTGTAAACCTACGCTGCACTCCCTCAATAGCAAGAATGTCCTTCCTCAAATTAGGGGACCAAAACTGCACACAATACTCCAGATGTGGTCTCACTAGGGCTCTGTACAACTGCAGAAGGACCTCTTTGCTCCTATATTCGATTCCTCTTGTTATAAAGGCCAACATGCCATTCGCTTTCTCCACTGCCTGCTGTACCTGCATGCTTACTTTCATAACTGATGTACAAGGACCCCCAGATCCCGTTGTACTTCTCCTTTTCCCAACGACGCCATTTAGATAGTAATCTGCCTTCCTGTTTTTGCTACCAAAGTGGATAACCTCACATTTATCCGCATATAACTTAATCTGCCATGCATCTGCCCACTCCCCCAACCTGTCCAAGTCACCCTGCATTCTCATAGCATCCTCCTCACCGTTCACACTGTTTAATTAATAGGTTGGAGAGAGTAATGAGTGAGAGGATGAACAAAGGAGCATAAAAATTATGAAATTAGCGCAGTTACAGTGAGAGACCACAAAAGAATATAACAACTGCAAAAAGAGTTGTAAGAATCGCTCAACAAGTTAGGCAATGCAAGTGAAGAAAGAAACACTCAGCCAGTTATAGATGGATTATCTGCAGCAAAACCATCCAGTTCTGATAAGCATGGGAAGCAAGTTATCTGAAGCTGTAGAACTCTCTGCAGAAGGCTGCAATGTGCCCAGACAAAAGAGAGGTGCTACTCCTCGAGGTTACATTAGTAACATTTATAATGGTGTAAGAGACCATAGACAGGCAGATCAGAATGGCAGGGATGGATAATCGTAATGCCAAGCATAGAGCAGTTTAGGGGCAGATTGAATGCAGATGCTGTGCAAAGTGTGTAGGAAGGAATTGCAGATGCTGGTTTAGAATATAGACACAAAAAGCTGGAGTAACTCAGCAGGACAATAGGCAGCATCTCTGGAGAGAAGGAATGGGTGACGTTTTGGGTCCATACCCTTCTTCAGACTCTGCAAAGTAGTCACTTGGTGTCTGCAGTGTGTAAAGATCACGTCGTGAGCTCCAAATGCAGCACATTAAAATGGGAGAAGTGCAAATGAATCACTGTTTTATCTGGAAGAACAGTTTACGATCCTGAATGATAGGAAGAGAAGATTTAAACGGGGAGGTATTGCATCTCCTGATGTTGCCAGGGCATTGAGAAGGTAAGTGGTTATTGAAAACTGGAGATCAGAGAAAGTCACAAAGGAAAGAGTCCCTTTAGAATGCTGAAAGGTGAGGTATGGAATCAACAATTATAGTATCCTCTTATCATTCCAGTTCCCTTCAATTGGGAAGGAGTGATGCATTTCCCCAGTTTTTTAAAACATTTGCTCAGTTATATTCACTGAAAATTAAATATAACCTGCTTTGTTCTCCCTGTGACCTCTGGGTTCTCCTGGTGCCTCTGTTCACCTCCCACATCCCAGAGAGGTGCAGGTTAGTAGATAAATTGTCACTAAAGTGTAGTTGAGTGGTAGAATCTGGGAAAATTGATGGGAGTATGGGATTAATGAACAGTTGGTGTAAATGGATGTATGTTGGTCAGTGCAGACTTAATGGGCCAAAGGTCCTATATCTGTGCAATGTCTCTCCATGACCATGGACAAGAGTTCTAGCATTTATGGTTTCCACTAAAAGAAAAATCACCATATAGTGCTTTCTTAGATCACATTTTTATTTGTTCAAGAGATGTGGACACAACTAGCAAAAAAATAAGCATTTAATGTCGGTCTCTGATTGCCCCTTGGAACTCAGAAGGTAGGACAAGTCACCCACTTTGGTGGGCTAGTTACTCATGGGGCAAATGAGGCAAGGACGACAGACATCAGTGAACCACAGGGGTTTTATGACAAGGAACTGAAGGATCCCACTGGGGACAAATTACAGAAGCCAAATAATGTACAAACATCCAGAGAAAAACCACGCGGTTACAGGGAGAGCATACAAACTCCGTACAAAGAACACCCGTAGTCAGGATCGAACCCGGGTCTCTGGCACTGTAAGGCTGCTACTCTACTGCTGCACCGCTGTGCTGCCATAAGAAGATTGAAAATAATTACTTCAAACTTGAGATGACTCGCTTCGAATTTACCTTTCCTTTTTTTTTATCTCCAAAGATGTAAAAAAGTAATCCCATCTTATGTTATTTTCTGAAGATAGACACTAAATGCTGGAGTAACTCAGCAGGTCAGGCAGCATTTCGGGAGAAAATAGGTGACGTTTTAGGTCGGAACTCTTCTTCAGTTATGTTTTTTACGCTTCAACACAGCGTCCAACTTTGACTTTACTTGCAGACTAAGCAGCTATTTTGTTGGTTACATGATAGATACTCGATGTTCATTTCATTTCTTATTTGCAAAATTAATAGATTAGAGCATAAAGATAAGCTTGTTCTGTACATTGCCGGTATGAGACAGTAACATGATGCCGTCAAATTAACGACACAGCCGCATGCGACTAAATACGATTGAGTTCACCAGGCGAAGAATGAAAATGCCTCGAGTTGTCACATTACCATAGCTACAACACAGTGTTAAACACAGTGTTCAGTACAGAAATAGAAGTAGGTTCTTTAGAATAAAGCAGGCTTTTATTTTACCGCCTAATTATATGTTATCAAAAGTAAGGTCATAAGAATAAGGAAACGTTCAATTCATTCTGTCGCGATTCACCCTCTGAGCTCTGCTACATGTGACATATTAAAGTGTTCACTTTCAATCATAGATTAATTTAAACTGAAATCCTATCAATAGTTTAATTTTTAAACTATGCAATTTAATAGATATTTAACAAGATATCTGGACTTCTGCCGGGAAAACAGAAGATAGAAGATGTACATCAACATTCTACATTCATCCAAATTAATGATATCTCCAACATTAAAACTCCATCAAAATATGTAGAATACATAGATATGGCCTTTAGTTGCTGACCATGGCCTTCCTGCCCCTCATCTTGCCACTCAAAACCACATACATGCCTTGCCATCTCTTGGCTGCCTTCCCAGCCTCCAACTTTCATAAACATCAGCTGACACAAGAATGTATTGTCTGTACGCCATTTCACGTAAAGTCACAGTTACCCAAGGCTCAGGCTACTGATCTGAGACATAGATGGACCGAAATTCAAGGGTTCATTATGGAGACCATAAAACTATTAGATTATCGTGAAAAAAAAAACTTCTCAGGAAAGGATATCCTTCATCCTTCTTTGACACACCGATATGATTAACTTTGACTGCCTACTTAACATAGAAACAGGAGTCGGCCCTTCGAGCCTGCACCGCCATTCAATATAATCATGGCTGATCATCCAACTCAGTATCCCGTACCTGCCTTCTCTCCATACCCCCTGATCCCTTTAGCCAGAAGGGCCACATCTAACTCCCTCTTAAATATAGCCAATTAACTGGCCTCAACTACTTTCTGTGGCAGAGAATTCCAGAGATTCACCACTGTGTGAAAAATGTTTTTCTCATCTCGGCCCGAAAAGACTTCCCTCTTATCCTTAAACTGTGACCCCCTTGTTCTGGACTTCCCCAACATCGGGAACAATCTTCCTGCATCTAGCCTGTCCAACCCCTTAAGAATTTTGTAAGTTTCTAAAAGATCCCCCCTCAATCTTCTAAATTCTAGTGAGTACAAGCCGAGTCTATCCAGTCTTTCTTCATATGAAAGTCCTGCCATCCCAGGAATCAGTCTGGTGAATCTTCTCTGTACTCCCTCTAGGGCAAGAATGTCTTTCCTCAGATTAGGATTAAGCCAAACCATTAAGATCAGCAGACATTTGGGGATGGGTAACAAATGCGGTCTTAATTGTGATAACTCTTATTTACAGAACACTTGCTACTCCCAGCAAAACAAAAATTGGAAGAACTCAGCATGTTCAGCAGCATCTGCAGAGGCAAAAGGGATTGTTGATGTTGTTGATGTTGTTGATGTTGATGTTGTTGTTGATGAAAAGGCAAAAGTTGATGATTCAGGGACCGACACACTTGGGATCAGGACAGTAGGGGAAGAGGAAAGTTGGAAAGTAAAAGTAAGATAAAGGAGTGGAAATTCTCGAACAACTTCATCCAGTCAGCCTAACCTTATTCTACCTATTTCGATTCCTTATAAAGTGACCAGGACAATATGAGAGTTTTGTCATGGATTTTTGCTCGGGTTCTACA
Source organism: Leucoraja erinaceus (assembly GCF_028641065.1). NCBI lineage: Eukaryota > Metazoa > Chordata > Chondrichthyes > Rajiformes > Rajidae > Leucoraja > Leucoraja erinaceus. The sequence continues at coordinate 56,647,151 of NC_073384.1, read as the reverse complement.
TCTCCAGTGAAAGAGGAAAAGAAGACAGAAGGAGACAAATGAGGGGTGACCTTTTTTCAAACATACAAAATCCTAATGGGGGTTTGACATGATTGAGGTTGAGATGTTTTCACTGGTGGAAAACTCAGATAAGAGGCCAGTCATTTGAAACTGAAGTAGGTAGAAATTTCTTCTCCGAGAAGGTAGTGTATCGCTGGAATTTTCTCTACATTAAGATGCTGGAGGCCAAATCACTCCCTGCTCCTATTTATCTTCTGTTCGTAAACCACCTCCCACCTAAGGTAAATCAGAGGGTCAGCATATCAGAGTCCAACCAGTCTGTGGGTACAGGACATACAGCAAATATCCTTCTCTGGATATTTTCCATCAGGACCTTAATTGAGTTTTTTTTATCCAGGGCATCTGATGCACATAAAGAATATATATGGTATGTATAAATATATATTTATATAGTTCGGATAAACCCATCATAAACCTAATAGTTGAAAACGCCTTGCGATATATTGCAATCACGTGACCGGAAGTGACATGCGGCTCACTGCTGTTGCCGAGCGTTTACCGATCGTAAAGTCGAAATTTCGCAAGTTGAAGCATCGTAAATCAGGGAGCATCCATATATATATAGATATATATTGTTCCTAGAAAATTGTTTGTTCAACGGACAATAACTTCAAAATAAATTGTACCAACGAGACTGTTCAAGTTAATTGATAATTAGGACCAAAATACCATTAAATTCAGCAAGCCAAGTCAGGCCACATTAGGAATGCAACATTAGTTATGGACTTTAAGATAAATGGCACCCTCTCATTGCAGCCCCCTCCGCTCCCGTTCCTTCTGTAGCTTAGCCAATGCTAACATTTCCAACTGGAGTCACATACAGTCACATATTGGGTAAAAATGGCAGATTCCCTTCCTTGCAGCACAGAGGTAAAATGGGTTTTTGATAATGTTCTGTTTATATCAGTGGTTTAGATCTGTGGCCTTAGTCCAACAACTTAATAGTGGTAACACTGTGTCATAGTCATGGAGTTATGGACTACAACAATGGGCCCTTCGACCCACCACATCCATGCTAAACATTTTACCCATCCACACGACATAGGTTAAGGATTTCAACAAAGAGTTCACACACAAGGGCAAGTTGTGGTGGGATTTGAAATAGATTCCTGATGATAGCTTGATTGCAGACTGTGATGTTCAGCTCCGAAACAAACTAAACAGTGAATGTGTAGCTGATAGGACATAGCCCAAGCGAGTTATCAGACAGATAGAAAGTGATTTCAGAGTTAGTTCATTATTTTCTCCATGAAGCATTGTAGGGAAATAAACAGGAAGTCCAATCAAGAACATAATGTTGGCCAAGGTCCTGTATAATAGAGGTGGTAAAAGAATAATGAATGGTGTCAGAGAGATTTTACTAGGTTGCCCTCAGTTTACATATGAAAGCCAATGGATGTTCACATGACTCAGTTACCTTGCCTTCCTTATCATTCCTCCTTACGGCAACAAGCAAGTCTTTTCCTCTGATCAGTTGACCTTAAAAGACATGTCAGATGCGGACTGGCATAATAACAGTTATGTCAAATAATTTGACAGATTTACTCTCCCGAGCTCTGTCAAAGAATGCTGTTGGCCATCTTACCCCAATTTAGTAGCTTCCCTCAAGGTCCAGACTTAACTCCGTAAGTTTTAAGATAATCATGAATAAGGATGTGATCACTTGTTCCCCAAACACTGTTCACCTGAAATTACAGTTACCTGGCCAGGCTCGTTTCACTTGTACAAGTTCCAGTATGTTCCCTCCTTGAATTTGACAATCAAACTACTGGTGCTGGAAATCCTCTTGGGTACACCTAACAAACTCTGCCCATCGGTTCTTTCATCTGGTTTCCACCATCCCACCACTCTGGTGTAAACTTTCCCAAGTAGCACTTGCAAAACTCCCTGCAAGGATAATGACCCCCTTCCAGTTCAGGTGCTGTCCCTCTTGTACAGGGCACCTCTGCCCCAGAAAAGGTCCCGATGGCCCCAAACTCTGAATCCCTCCCCTTACACACGGTGGCGGCACAGCGACAGTTGCTGCCTTACATCGCCAGAGACCATTTTTCTTTTTAAATTGTATCATTTTTCTTTAAAATGTTACCAACAAGTACAAGCCTGTCACAACTATGTGAGGGGAAGTTGCTATGCTGTCCTTAATGAAAATAAATTGATAATCATCAGCAAGAACAATAAAACTAAAATTGAGCACAGGCGACCAACTCCTTCATGCAAAGTTGCCCACAGTTACTCTTCTGGGGAACACCTGCATTCATATAATTTATTTGACCAAGTATTTATCTTGGAACATATTAACACTATTACAAAAAATTGGATGTAATTCCTAAAAGAGGTCATTTTCAAATTCAGTTTCATGGATCATTAGTTAATGCACCAAATATATTTGTTGAAGAGTAACTAACTGGAATGATTCCATGCAGCGATCTCACTTAAAGTTATGTCTAAAATAGTGGAATGAAAATAATTGTGTGATTGCAGCAATTGTATTGTCCTACAATAACTTGAATGCCTTTTATTTTACACGTACAAATAAAAGTACGAGTTACAAAATAAAAACAGGCAATTTGATACAACAAATTCACATGCTGTTTACAACACTAGTCATCCTTCCACCACGTCATGGCAGCTATCAGTTTAAAATAAAATAATTGCTTTGTAGTTTTATTCTATTTATTTTTGATGTTTCATGCTGTTGGTATGAAATATTCCAGCCCGCTGGATTGATTGTTGCAATGCAACTTCTAAAAGTTTGGCAAGATGACGTCTGGGTTAATGTGAAGGATCATACGTATAATTTATCTTTACTTTGTGAGAAGTCTTATGAAAATAAAGTCCGATCCTGGGTCAGTGAATTGTCAAATCGGATCTAAACAACAAATAACATCTCTAAGGAAGTCTGTACTCTGAACATTGCAGAATGCTACAAATATTGCTCACCCTTTCATCCATCGGCACCTTCGAAGTATCATCTTGACTATCCTCAGGTACTGGAACTCTGGCCATCGATAGACCATTGAGGGCAGCCCATTTGAGTGGCCCTATCTTCTGGGCTTCCGCTGCTGCTGCCAGTTTCTGCTTTTCTAAATTCTTGGGACAGAGAATTTAGAAAAGCTGATCATCGGAGCTGATTTTCAAAGAGAAAGACTTAACTGAAATCTACCCTTTTTTAAAGTCTGCTTGATACAATGAGTGAGCACAGAGTCATCAGGCAGCATTCTTTTGAATGTACACTTCTAGCTACCAGACAAAAACAAAACACTGTACACACAGTGATGCACTGTTATAAATTGTTAAACTTCAGCAAATTAAACATTAACATACTTTATCAAGATTTAAGCAAAACTATGCCGGTTCTGAACAGATGCTAATTTGGTTGACCTTACGGGAACTAAATAAATGACCACAAATGGGTAGTGACTGAAAGCAATGAAGGCAAAAGGGAGAAACATTTAAAAAATATATATATTTTCAAACCTTCAAACACAACTGGTACTGGACTAGAAGAATGTAGATTTGATTATCATATTTAAACTATGGATTGTAAATTTTTCAAGAAATTATAATTCGACATGTTGCTGTCAAAATTCAATACATTGAGATTTTGAATGCCAGATTGTTAACACATTTTTTAACTTTCATAGTATGCCAGTATTATGATTCGCGACATACCAGTCCATAAATTAAAATGCACATTTTAGATATTAGCTTCTTCCTCTGTTTGAGTAGTAAATAGAGATAAAGAATTTACCCTCAGCATGATTTCTCTTTCCACAATGCTATCTTCAGTAGAAAAAAGCTCAGACACGGGTCTTTCCTTGACCGGCTCCTTTTTGACCCGCTCTTTTACACTCGTCAGGTCAGGCTCGGAAATAGATGGCCCAAGGGAAGACCCATTGAGCAGCATTTGTTCATTTCTTGAGAAAGCATCATGTTCGGGACCTGGTAGTTTGGTCCTGACTATAAGTTCTGCACTTCTATCTCGTTCTTGTCTTAAAGCTCCATTGCTGATACTCTTTTTGTTTCCTGGATATTCAGGGGGAGGCTTGTTTGGTATTTTGGCCAGTGCTGCCTGCAGCTGGGCTCTGTAGCCCATAGTGTCATTAAATGCTGGGATTTGAACATCATAATCGGGAGTCTCCTCTTCTTCTTCGCTCTCACTGCTGTGAATTAGCATCGTGGCGTCGGACAGCGTCTTCTTGTGATGATACGGAGGTTGCTGCTGAACCTCCTGCACCTGGTCCTCGTGGCGGCGTTGATCACGCATGGTATTCCTCCGCTGTGGGACCGAAGCGCTCAAAGTCTTCAACGCCATGGCCTCCATACCGCGTACCATGCTGCTGATTACCTCCAGGCTGTGCCGTTTGTTAACGGCCGCATGGTGTTTGGCCGTTGTGAGGGGCTCGCTGACCTCTTGCAAGGACTGGTGAACCACAGGCGAACTATCCTCTTGGAAGGTCTTCACAAAGAGCTGGACTCTCCGACTGACCAAGTCAGGACTGCTTCCACTCACGTACTTGTGGCGGTGGCTGGCGAGGTCTGGCGTGCTGGTGGCGGGCCGGGGACGTGGGTACGGAGGGGGCGGTCTGCAAAAGTGGTTTCTCAACATGTGGGTGGTGCTGTAATTCTGTGTACTCTGCAATTGCATATTGGCAAGCTCGGGGGTGCTCACCGTGTGGGAGATTGCACTGTTGGCAGTCCTGCTGGGTGCAGGTTGGTGGGCACTCGGTTGGGCACACGGTGCCATAGGCTTTTTGTAACTGTGCTTTGACCCATAACGAGTGGGATACTTATCCCGGATCTCTGGCTGACTGTAAACCATAGCCTCGGGCTGGTTGTAGGCATGAGTGTTCCCAATATTAAGGTTCCTCAGTGACTGGCTTTGACAATCCATATGAATGACGCCTCGTTTCATTTGCCTCATCACAGTCTCGTAGTCAGGTGTGGGCCGATATGAGGGCACAATGATAGCACTGTGCCTATGGCTGGGGATGTAGTCTGGGCGCATGATGTCACTTCCGGGGATGCTGAGATTAGAGGACATTGGAGATGCCTGGACAAAGTTTTGTGAATGATTTAACGAGTTCATACTAGGAGCACTGTACACACTGCCATTTGGCACAGTTCCATTCATGTAATTATATTCCATTGGACATCTGTCCAAGCTGGTCTGAGATCGGTAGTAGAACCCTTCCTCATTGCCATGGTAAATACTATCTATGTAAGACAAAGAGAGCAAAATTGAAATGATGAGCAATGGAAAAAATAACTGCAAAGGACATGATTAATTGAAAGTTACAACATGGAAATAAGCTCTTTGACCCACCGATCCCGTACCAAGCATCAATTAGCTGCTGAAACTAGTTCTATGTTATCTCATTTTCACATCCACATTGGTCAATTAACTCAAACCCGCACGTCTTTGGGATGTGGGAAGAAACCGGGGGCACCCAGAGTAAACCTATGCAGACATAGGGAGAACGTGCCGTGCAAGCTTCATACAGACAGCACTCAAGATCAGGATGGATCGGGATCTCTGGTACTGTGTGGCAGCAGCTCTACTCATGTGCCACTGGCAGAGTGACGTTTCAATTGGCAACAAAATGGTCAGATTTATTTAATCAACGATATGTCACAAAAGAGCACTCACTTCTGCTGCTTCAATTGATTTATTGAAAGATTGAGGAATTATATATGAAATGCATTTTGCACAATGCATGCATTTCATAATTCTATTGAACTAAAAGTATGTGTTTAGATACAGTGCATTCAGAAAGTATTCAGACCCTTTCACTTTTTCCACATTTTGGTACGTTGCAGCCTTATTCTAAAATTGATTACATTATTTTTTTTAAATCATCAATCTACACACAATACCCCATAATAAAAAAGTGAAAACAGGTATTCGGAAAATTTTGCAAAGAAATAACTGAAATATCACATTAACATAAGTATTTACTATGACACTCAAAATTGAGCTTAGCTTCATCCTGTTTACATTGACTATCTTTGAGATGTTTCTGCAACTTGTTTGGAGTCCACCAGCGGTAAATTAAATGGATTGGACATGATTTGGAAAAGCACACACCTATCTATATAAGATCCCACAGTTGACAGTGCATGTCGGTGTAAAAACCAAGCCATGAAGACGAAGGAATTGTCCGTAGACCTCTGAGACAGGATTGTGTCGAGACACAGATCTGGGGAAGGGTATAACACAATTTCTGCAGTATTGCAGGTCTCGAAGAGCACAGTGGCCTCCGTCATTGTTAAATGGAAGAACTTTGGAACCACCAGGACTCTTCATAGAGCTGGCCGCCCGGCCAAACTGAGCAATCGGGGGAGAAGGGCCTTGGTCAGGGAGGTGACCAAGAATCCGATGGTCACTCTGACAGAGCTCCAGAGTTCCTCTGTGGAGATGGGAGAAACTTCCAGAAGGACAACCATATCTGCTGCACTCCACCAATCAGGCCTTTATGGTAGAGTGGCCAGACGGAAGCCATTCCTCAGTAAAAGGCAAAAGACAGCCCGCTTGGAGTTTGCCAAAAGGCAACTAAAGGACTGTCAGACCATGAACTCTTTGGAATTGAACTCTTTGGCCTGAATGCTAAGCGTCACATCTGGAGAAAACCAGGCACTGCTCATCACCTGGCCAATACCATACCTACGGTGAAGCATAGTTGTGGCAGCATCGTGCTGTGGGGATGGTTTAAGCGGCAGGAACTGGGAGACTAATCAGGATCGAGGGAAAGATGAACGGAGCAAAGTACAGAGAGATCCTTGATGAAAACCTGCTCCAGAGCATTCTGGACATCAGACTGGGGCGGAGGTTCACCTTCCAACAGGACAACTACCCTAAGCAATAGCCAAGACAATGCAGTAGTGGCTTTGTGACAAGTCTGTGAATGTCCTTGAGTGGTCCAGCCAGAGCCCGGACTTGAACCCGATCGAACATCTCTGGGGGAACCTGAAAATAGCTGTGCATCGACGCTCCCCATCCAACCTGACAGAGCTGAGAGAGAAGAATGGGAGAAATTTCCCAAATACAGGTGTGCCAAGCTTGTAGCATCATACCCAAGAAGACCTGAGGCTGTAATCGCTGTCAAAGGTGCATCAACAAAGTACTGAGTAAAGGGTCTGAATACTAATATAAATGTGATATTTCATTTATGTCTTTTTACTTACTTTGCAAAAATTTCTAAACACCTGTTTTTGCTTTTTTATTACGAGGTATTGTGTGTAGGTTGATGATAAAAAAAAAGAATTTAATCCATTTTAGAATAAGGCTGTATCATAACAAAAGGGGTCTGAATACTTTCTGAATGCACTGTACATTACATACCTTCCAATGCAGCTAGAACATACTCAACTCAAATATGCCTTCCATTGGTTATTGAGTCTATTCGGTAATAGCTAACGAAACACAGCTTCTCTGCTTATCCAGGATCCTTCCACCCTTTCTTCTACCCCCCTCTTCAGTTGGTGTACACTAAACACTGCATAGGTGCTCGAAAAATAGTCATAATTCATAAAGCCATACAGCGTGGAAACAGGCCCTTTGGCCCAACTTGCCCACGCCGACCAACATGTCCCATCTACACTACTCCCGGGAACATGTTTCCTGCCTCTAGCGTGTCCAAACCCTTAACAATCTTATATGTTTCAATGAGATCCCCTCTCGTCCTTCTAAACTTCAGAGTGTACAAACTCAGCTGCTCCATTCACTCAGCATATGACAATCCCGCCATCCCGGGAATTAACCTTCTAAACCTACGCTGCACTCCCTCAATAGCAAGAATGTCCTTCCTCAAATTAGGGGACCAAAACTGCACACAATACTCCAGGTGTGGTCTCACTCGGGCTCTGTACAACTGCAGAAGGACCTCTTTGCTATATTTGATTCCTCTTGTTATAAAGGCCAACATGCCATTCGCTTTCTTCACAGCCTGCTGTACCTGCATGCTTACTTTCATAGACTGATGTACAAGGACCCCCAGATCCCATTGTACTTCCCCTTTTCCCATCGTGACGCCATGAGCAAGAGGTTCTATGCATCTACCCAATCTACTCCTCTCATGATTTTATACGCCTCTATAAGATCACCCCTCATCCTCCTGTGCTCTAAGGAATAGTCACAGCCTTGTTCAGCCTCTCCCTATAGCTCAGATCCTCAAGTCTTGCTAACATCTTCTCTGTATCCTTTCCAACTTGACCAAATCTTTCCTATAGCATGTTGCTCATAACTGAACACAATACTCTAAATGCGGCTTCACCAACATCCTGTACTCCTGGAACATGACCTGAGTATTTCTATACTCAGTACCCTGACTGATGAAGGCCAATGTGCCAAAAGCCTTTTTGACCACCCGATTTACCTGTGATGTAATCTTCAAGGAACTATGTACCTGCACTCCAAGATCCCTCTTTTCCACAACACTCCCAGAGACCTACCATTCGCTGTGTAGGTGCTGCCCACGTTAAGACTTTCCAAAATGCAACACCTCACATTTCTCTGCATTAAATTCAATCGACCATTCCTCAGCCCACCTGGCCAACCAAACAAGATAATGCTGCAATGTTTGACATCCATCTGCTCTATCTGCAATACCAACTGCAGTACCAACTGCAAACTTGCTAATCTCGCTATGCACGTTCTCATCCAAATCATTGAAATAGATGACAAACAGATTTGTGGGGGGAAAATTTGGAAACTAGAATGAGTAACTATTTATTTGCAGAAAGTATCATTTAATTCATCAGCTGACATCCACAGAACCACCTTTCCGGCAAAAATGTGGCCACGAGATATAGTAAAAACAAAATAGGAGGAATACCTTGTGAGGTGTTTGTTTCAGGATAATCTCCATACTGGATGTGCATAGTTGGCAGTATAAAAGGCTGTTGTTGCCCTGACTAAAAAAAAATACATTAAACGGAGAAAACCATTGTTATATTTAATAACTGTAAATTATAATTGCATGTGAATATATATAGTTATATTTAAAACTGTAACATTATCTCTTTGCATGAGTTAACACTTCTGGTAATATCTCTAGAGAAGATTAAATCCATTTATAATATTACAATGTCACATATGATCCATTGATCTGGTCCTCTCTACTTTTGTTTTGATTATATTTAATGCTTGCGTGGCAAGTTGGCTATGGTTCAAAACTATTTGCCCAGGAAGCTTTTTAAAAATTCATTGTTGGACATAAAAATAAATAGCAATGATCCAGAAGCTGAGATAAATGTGTGTATTATGTAATTCAAGAAAGCCGGCCAAGAACATTCATTTAATACCTGAACAATTAAAAAGGTAAAATAGGCATTCTATTTAATGTGCATTTCCTCAGGACTCCTTAGTAGTTATAATTTTGCTGAAATTCCAATCCACAATTAAACAGATTTTACACCAAACATACTAAAGTTACAAGGACGGAGTGAGTAAGGTCTAGAAATATAACATCTAATGAGGGTAAATGAGATTAGGGTAGTGGGGCAAAACTCAAATTCCCACTTTAAGCTTGTTTGAAAATCAAAATCAGCGAGTGCAAATATTACTGGATTTAATTGGCCAATCAATTGGAAATTATAACTACTGGGAAGGCTATTGGCGATATATTCCACAGGCCATTAATTATATGGTTTTAAATAACTTCCACTATTTCCAGTTCTCATTATCTTATTAGCACATAATGTGCTATATTGTAACAAAGCATAGTACGATTTTGATTACAAAATTACCATATTATCCCTATTTTACCTCTATAAAATGCGGGAATTATGCATTGGGCAGAATAGCCCAGGAGAGGAAGAAAGATTCCAAGGGAAGTAAGGGGCGACCGTGGCTGACCTATTGTCTATTGAAACAAACCATAATGCAGAATACATTGAGAGGTAATACTTGACATAGTCTAATAGATTTTAAACAGGTTCTAACTAAGAGAAACCAAAACCATAATTTCTGGCTAAGTCTGGTTCTTGTTGCAAACAAATGAAAATTGAGTACAGGATTGTTACGGTTCTACTAAAATATTGTACTCCACAACATAAGATGCCAAGCAGATTATTGGAAATGTAATCATGCAACTATATATTTTTTAAACAATACCGTTCAATGCACATGCAAAAGCAAACGTACCAAAGATGATCTGCTCCATGTGGGTGGTCTCCTAATAGGTGTGGGGGAGCGTGACTGTGTTTGTCTGTGAGAAAACACATACACATCATCGACACAAGAATGATTACATGAAATTCCCATCAATGGAGGTTGAATATAAATCTTAGAAAAACTGCTTCAATGAACAATCACCTGAGGACGTGCTTTTAGGAAGGAGATGAGGAGGAATTTCTTTAGTCAGACATTGGTGAATCGGTAAAATTATTTGCCACAGAAGGCTGTAGAGGCCAAGTCAGTGGATATATTTAAGGTAGAGATAGATAGATTCTTGATTAGTACAGTTGTCAAAGATTATGGGAAGAAACTAGGAGAATGGTGTTAAGAGGGAGAGATAGATCAGCCATGATTGAATGGCGGTGTAGACTTGATGGGCCGAATGGCCTAATTCTACTCCTAACGTTTATAATCTTATGAAATGTTTGTTAAGCAAAACACAAAATGCTGGAGGAACTCAGTGGTCAGGCAGCATTCGTAACTCCCAAAATAGAAGTTACAGCCGTCTATCACCCCCTCCCCCCCCCCCCCCCCCCCCCCCCCCCCCCCCCCCCCCCTGCCCTCCACCAAACCACTGCCATCCACTCTCCCCACACTCAATCTGACAATCTGACCCCACTCCTTCCTGGTCTCCAATTACACCCTTGTACTACAGGCCTTCTGTTCCAAAGCTGACTGCACCTCTGCCAATATTGGCCAAATAAGCGAGTTCGGTATTCCGATGAATGCAAGAAATCATGGGATTTGTCGGGGGGAAAAAGCGAACGCAGCGCTGTGTATAAATTGTTAACTATTCTACAAATGAATTGATCTAGAATTCTGTCAACTCAATAGCTTCTTTTCTTATTCTGCTGTTCACACACTACTTACACAGTCCTGGTTCTAGTTCAGTTCCTTAATCTGCAATTAGGAGATATTCATAAAGTTAAAGAATTCATTATTTTCATTTAATCCTTAATGTGTTTGCTACAGGAGTAAGAAAATATTACGCGTTTGAAACATTTTCTTATCTTTATTCTTAATTTATGTGTAAAAATATATTTAATCTGAGGCAGGTAGCGACTGTATCAGTGTGATGTGGGCTGATGCTTTACCTACAGGAGGGGTGAATGTACCGTTAAGGCAGAGGTTGGCAACCTACCTCGCCGGGATCAGGCCCGTAACCCAAAATCATCCGGCCCGCAGGCGTATTTTTTTAGTGACTAGAATGTTGTTCTTGCCTTTAGTGGGACCTTGCCCAGAGTTATCCCAGTGCTCGGGAAAGGCAGCTCTCCGGGACGGTTTTGACTGGGATGGTTTTACATTGGGAATTTCACAGTGCCTGAGCTATTGATCAGAGTGAACACCCGCTCCTGTGGACATGTCTCACTGTGGAGTCTGTCACAGATGGATTCCACCACCTGTTGGTCAATAATTGGATCGATCTCCTTGAACCAATGGCCGCGGATCTACCCGTGTGTGTTCTTTTGGAACTGAACTCACTGTGGAATGAATCCATTAACAGAGCCACTCTGCTGCCAGATACTAAGTTGTCCCTGCCTTCCCTCTGGAACCCTCTTCGTCCCCATCAGATGCCGAGCTCCCAGAGCCCTGGTTAAACGCGGCTGGTCACGGTTAAGTCTGCGAAACTGGCCCGATCAGAGATTGTGAGCAGGATTAACGAAAGAAAGGACCATTCCGTCTATTGTAGCGGGAGGTTATTTGTGAGGAGTATGAGGGAGTGAGTGGAGGAGAGTGGGGCGAGATTTAATTTCCAACGGCATGTAAATGATGGACCCACACGGGTTGACACTGCAACGGCAGTAGCGAGAGCAAGAGTCTGTTTCAACAGTTTGTTTATTTTCAGCTGAGTTAAAAAAATAAAACACAAAGTGACCTGAATGATCACCGCACTTACTGCCGATGTCCTACATACTGCCATTGATAAAGTTACATTACTATACCGCAAGGAGTGAACAAATCCAAATATATCACAGAAAACTGTAAAAATTTGTTTTCCGAAGTTCTTACCAGGCACACCAAAAACTGCAATGAGCGTATAACTGTTATACCAGTGTCTCAAACTGCTGTGTTCAGTAGACATACTATAGCTTAAAGCAATATTAAGCAATAAAAAACCAAGGCATAAAGCAATAAAACCAGCAAAATCATCGTAGTTTTGTACAAATGTACAATAAATAGACCTAGTTAATAGTTTTGAAAGCAGTATTTTGTTATCTTGAAGAAGCAAAACTGGACACTACGGATGAAACGCAGGTCTGTATACATGCAGCAGCTCAGCTGACGAGAATGTTTATCGCGAATGACCTACGACCTGGGCATGCGGTTGAAATACCGAACTCGCTTATTATTCCACACTTCTACTCCAGACCTTCCATTATGTTGCCTTCCAAAACGCTACTGCTCTTATCTGACTGTTCACAGTTTTCCCATCAAGTTTGAACAACCAAAAAAGCTGATTCATGCTTGCAGCCAAGGCATTATTTCCTTCAGAGGATGGTTAGGTTTCTAAAACTGATTGAGTGGTTGAAAGACACAGCATGGAAACGGGTCCTTTGACCCAGTGAATCCACACCACCTGCAGTGTAAATCCAGTGATTTATCAAACACAACACAATGCATCACCCATTTACACTTGTTCTATGCCATCATCTTTCCCATCCGCTCCCTACACACTAGTGTCAATATACAAAGGCTAATTAACCTACAACCCCACACATCTTTGGGGTGTTGGAGGAAACTGGAGCACTCGGAGGAAACCCAATGCTTCCAAGCAGAACATGCAAACTCCACACAGACAGCACCTGAGATCAGGATCGAACCAGGTCTCTGGTACTGTGATGCGGCAGTTCCACCAGCTGCGCCACCTTTTGTGCCTTTCTTTAATTCAAACTTAATTTTAATAATCACGTTAAGTTAATTCAGCTTTATTTCAATTTCATAAAAGTCTGGTTGAAAATAACAATGTTATCAGGCAAGTTATTTGCTCCAACTATGTTGTATAGGAATGGAGTGCAATGCTCAAAATACTCACTCTGTGCAGATTTTGTTTTGTTTATAAAATTTGTGCCTTGCTGTGAACAACCGTGAGATATATTTTGCCATTTCCATATCATCCTGAAGCATAAAAATAAACACATTAATGTTACATAATAGCATTGTAGGAATCCATTTTGAATGCTTCAATTTGTAATGTTACCATTGCGATACATTTAACAGTTGGAACAACAAAGATATTAGTAGTTTCCCATTATTAAATAAAAACTCTTGTAGGGACTGCTGGTATTTGAACACCTGAAATGTTCCACTTTTCTAACCTCTCCCTGCAGCTAAACAAGCATTAAAATATTTATGTAGAATGCAGACCGTTTCTTTAGCTACCTGGTACGCCCAAGGTGTGAAGTTCCCAACCATCCCGAAAGAGGGCTGGGATGCAATGTGGACATCTCCCTGCTGCTGTCCATAAATGGTCAGGGTCTCAGAGGAACTACTTCTTCCTTGTTCCTGTCCCCACAATTGCACTAACATTTCCATCAGAAAATGTTTACATGCTTTAAACAGAAACAAAGGTGGTCTACACCTAGACACCATGCCTGGCACCCAAGGTTGACTCAGGCATGGAAGGGTCTCGTCAATTTTCTGCAGCAATGTAAAATGCCGCAGGAATAAACATCATATTTTGCTTCAGGTTATCAATTTCCAATTGCATAATGCTAGAAAACTGTGTTAGAAAATGCTAGAAAACAAGGCCACAGTGCTGGAAGCTATTTTCTGAAGTTGTCCACCAGACCCAGCGCGCAGTGCTAAAGTACTGCCAAAGGTCACTGAACAATTAAACTTAAAAAAATTACTGCAGTAAAAAAATATGCAGTGCAAATCAAAATATCTCCAAATACTTACCGTGTGAAACAAAACAGTTTCTTCTTTGCTTGTTAATTCTACATTAATTGAAGACTTGTTGTGTGTAATATTTCCAACTTCGTTCCATCTGTGGGTTTATAAACACTTTATATTATTGATCGTGTTAGAATTATAATCAGATGAGATTAGGTCATTGATCACAATAAACTACTCACTCTTTTTGGACAATTTTTGGACTGGAGTGATGGGTTTTACTCCAGGTTTGCCAAGAAAGAACTTAAATATATCACTCAATCTGAAAATCACCTGTTAGAAGCAGGAGAAATAGTAGGGACAGGGACCATTGAAGGACGATCGAAGGGAGTTACATAAGCACCCAACATATGGTTTCCTGGCACATATTTCCGAGCTCTCGGAAGAATTTGATGTTGAATTATCTACCCTTCCACCTGACTAATAAATGACAGAGTAAGAACATTGAAAAAAACAATACCATCTTCTAAGGAGGAGAAACAGAAAAGAAAAAAGTCTTTAAAGTTGCAAGCTCAATTCATACACGAAAATGCATGTCTAAGCTTTTATTCCCGAACTTACTTGTATGTTATAGTTGGTCTTCCATTCCTGTGCTTTACAAATATTCCCACAAAGGAAATGCCAATGAAAGCGTCATTTCCAATGTTGTCCTATTAAAAAAAGAGCAAGTGTTCATGAAAATCGTGACACAGCACATTATGGCATACACTCTAAAGCAGTGGTTCCCAAACTTTTTTAGTTCATGGCCCCCTTGGGCTCTTTAATTTTTCTGTGGCCTGACATTATTAGCGGTAAAAAGTGGCTCCCTTCATTGAACCTGTGACCCCCTAAATCCCCAAATTTGTCTGTGGCCCCCCTGAAATTTGCCATGGCCCCTTTGGGACCATATGGCCCCCGGTTGGGAATCACTGCTCTAAAGTATCCTGAGCTACACTTTTGTCACGTCAGCATATTTTAATCACGTAGCTCTCTTTTAATTATTAGCCATTTCGAATAAACAACTCACGGATGATGACTGGGCAGCAAGGTTTACCCAGGAAGGTGGAATATTTGAGGTGAGAGGGGTGGACTGAGAGGGATGATTGGTGAGGTGCACTGCTCTGAGAAGCAATGGGTGGACTTTGGTACATGGAGGGGCCCAACAGTGCCTTCTAGCCTTACCAAGGAAATTGCTCTTTAAAAAATAACATGCATTCCAGGCCCTCGCAGATTACCCGACAGATTTAGCTGGATGGTGCACAATAGGCAAGTATACTATTCTTACTAAAATACCATCAACATCCCAAATCTCATCGTCAGTCCGAACCCGAAAAATCGCCAATTCCTTCTCTCTAGAGTCGCTGCCTGTCCGCTGAGTTACTCCAGCATTTTGTGTCTATCTTCATCGCAACTATATGACTGGATTCTAGTTTCAGAGCCCTTTGCCGAAGTTCACCCTACTACGCCTGATCCATCGTCAAAAGCCAACAGGCTATAAAGGTGAAATCAGCAAAACTGTAACCCAAACCGAACTGTCCCCATTTTTACTTTGCATACCTGATAATTGGATCAAATTTAAACTTCCCCAAAGGTTCATTTAGATGTTCTACAAAATGGTTATGGTTAGAATTACGAGTTGTGCCACACACAATTTGGTACTACTGAGACATGGTATTACAAAATTCAGATAAAAATACTTCAAAATATTTCACTAAACTTTTGAAGATTTTGCAGGGCCAGTTAATTAATTTTTCGGAATCCTGGATGGAATGCTGCTGGATGGTACTTAACATTTCAACAGACATACTTAGCATTCTTGTATTACCACAGCTATTTACAGTTGGTTCAAACAACAACTTTTGCAATGATAACTTCTCTAATCCTAACTGCCTTCAAAGTGCGGTTGGGTGATACCACATTTAAGTAAAATTATTTTCCTTAAAGCAAACCATTAATTGTAAAGTTAGGTTTCCCTCTCCCTCATCTTAACCTTGCCCCTCACCCATTACCCAACAGCACAATTGTGCAGTAGGTAATTAGGTTTGGGGTCAAAACCAAAGAATTTATCAACATGTTATAATCTTTTAAAACTACCCATAGCAGACCATAGAATACTTCCGTGTGTAAATGATTTCTATTTTCATTTTTCCCATTGATCTTTCTGTTGCAATGGAATTGTTATCTTTATAATGTGTCCACAACTCACTTCATTGAAAATATGTACAAAACCTGCATAAGTTGGAAATACTCAAAAGGTCAGGCAGAATCTGTGGAAAGAAAAACAGTTAACATATCCGGTCTGAGAACCTTCATCAGAATTGAAAAAGAGGAAAAAAACGAATTAGTCTCTCTGATGAAGGGACCCCCCGCAAATGTTAACTCTGGTTCTCTCTACGTAGATGGTGCCTTGTCTGCTGAGGGATTCCACCACATGTTCTATCTTCATATCACACTGACAAATGAATACATTCTCCTTGATAAATTAAATTTCAGTTCAGACTGTTTATATTGCTTCAATCCCATGAGAAAGAATATTTTTAAACATATCAACAATTACGATGTACTGGTGAAATTATTAACGATTGGTAAAATTCACTTTGTAAATGATGTTAGTTTCTGATTACCTTGGCCGGAAAGCTTTCTTGCCCAAAGCCTTCCAGCTGTTCCACTTCCTTAATATACATCAATTCAGCTTCTGCAGGTGGCATCCCACTGAAGAATAAAACAAAGCAGCATCCCTAAATAACAATAGTAATTGTAATTCAATGTAGGAGCAGAAACCAATCAGCACGAGCTTTGTAAAAAATGAAACATTTTCTTTAGACATTAGACTTTAGCAACACAAACCAGGGACAATTTACAATTTTACCAAAGCCAATTAACCTACAAACCTGTACATCTTTGGAGTTTGGGAGGAAACCGGAGCGCCCGGAAACATCCCACATGGTCACGGGGAGAATGTACAAACTCCGTATAGCCAGCACCCGTAGTCAGGATGGAACCCGGGTCTCTGGTGCTGTGAGGTAGAAACTGTACCGCCACGCCACTGTGACGCCCTTTCTTCTTCTCCAAGAAGAAAGAAAGGTGAGTTCATAGCTAGATATGTTTTTACTTAATCAGCATCGGCAACTGATCGCATTAAAATTATAATTCCCAACTGTCCTGAAAAGAAACTTTAGCTGCTGGAAATCTGAAATAAAATATAAAATGCTTGAAACATTCAGCAGGTAGAATGACATTTGTGGAAAGGGAAAATGTGTTAAGTTTCAAAATTTGAAAGCTCCTTGCCTCAAACTTGAAATGTTAACTCTGTTTCTCCTTCCTCACATGCTGTCTGTCATGTTGAGCATTTCCGCCATATTTAGATTTTTATCTGAACTGTGCTTCCGAGTTGCACAGAATTACACCCGTCAATCTTCTTAGGATTTCAAGGTTAGGATTTTTTTAAATGTAAATACCACTGATGGTAAGATATTTTTTAAAGTAAAGAACGATTAAAACAAAATGAAAGCTGTTATCTTGCTGAAGTGTCTCAGTAATAGGTACAAGTGGGCTAACAAACATTTAGAAATTGGTCCAGGTTGTAACGTGGCAGCAATTCTCTGATGTGAGAAGAAGGAACGTCTATACGAAACAGAGAATTTACAAATTGTAGTAACTGGACATCTATCTTCACTTTGGATTGTCTTACCTGTAGGCCTGGTGTTGCATTGCTACCTTCCTCGTCATTTCCTCTAACATGCGTTCATCCTGAGCCCAGTCCTGTAAACATAATGCAAAAGAATAAATCTTCCACTAACTGTACCTATTAACCACACGAGGCACACATAGCATTTAAAGATCACATCGAAGGACAGAAATTTAGCCATCATTATCGCTTGGGTCTCATCAGGCAAGAGTGCATTTGACCTCATGCTGATAATAGGTTTGACTCTATTTGCAGATAGGCCATACTTACAATAAAATTGTGAATTCCTTAGGCCTTAGAAATACACTTTAAACTACCTAACATACCTACTTCCCACTTCTATTCAGTGGGTGTTGCTGGAAATGCAGACACATTCATGATTGGATTTGACTTGCATGTGCTCTATTACAAACAAAAAGTGCTCTTGGTTTCCCCCAAAGATCACAGAGCATATATACTCTTCTGCCAAGATTCCTGAGCCTTGTATTTCTAAATGCAATACGAATTTACAAACCCGATGGAAAGCAGCATATTCCAGAGTTCCAGGAAAGAATGAGAAGAATTCCTGTTTTATTGGAGGAATGCTGAATCCAAATACCAGATGAACCACATGCATCATCAGTTTCCCAATAACAAAGCACAGATTAGGAATAGGATAAGCCACTCAAATTAAAGTATGATTAACGGTATTAACATTGAATTCTCCAATTTTAGGTAACTAGCCTACAAACAACCACAGTAACTAGCCTACAGTTTTTATATCGTCCCTTTCCTGTGTCCCAACTGGATTTGCATCTATTTCTCGCCTTCCCTTCGCTCTATATTATTTCCTCTGGCTTCACAATTTTTACCTCTCCTATCCTTATCTCACACTTTTTGGCCAAAAATCTGCCAATCAAACACCCCTCTCCCCATGTTGTTCAAGAAGGAACTGCAGATGCTGGAAAATCGAAGGTACACAAAATTGCTGGAGAAACTCAGCGGGTGCAGCAGCATCTATGGAGCGAAGGAAATAGGCGACGTTTCGGGCCAAAACCCTTCTTCAGACCCCATCAGTCTGAAGAAGGGTTTCGGCCCGAAACGTCACCTATTTCCTTCGCTCCATAGATGCTGCTGCACCCGCTGAGTTTCTCCAGCAATTTTGTGCACCCCTCTCCCCATCACCTGTATCCACCTATCACCTGCCAGGCTTCATCCTGTCGCCACCTCTCATACGTTCATCAGTTCTGGGAGCAGAATTAGGCCATTTAGCCCATCAAGTCTACGCCGCCATTCAATCCTGGCTGATCTATCTTTCCCCATTCTCCTGCCTTCTCCCCATATGCCCCTGACACCCTTACTAATCAAGAATCTGCCAATCTCTGCCTTAAAAATATCCATTGACTTGGCCTCCACAGCAGTCCATGGCAATAAATTCCACAGATTCACCACCCTCTGACTAAAGAAATTCCTCCTCATCTCTTTTCTAAAGGTATGTCCTTTTATTCTGAGACTATGACATCTGGTCCTAGACTCTTCCACTAGTGGAAACATCCTCTCCACATTCACACTACCCAGGCCTTTCACTATTGGGCAACTTTTCATGAGGTCCTCCCTCACCTTTCTAAACTCCAGTGAGTACAGGCCCCGTGCCTTCAAACGCTCATCATATGTTAACCCAATCATTCCTGGGATCATTCTCTTCCAGCTTTTCCCCCCATCCCCCACCAAAATCAATCTGAAGGGTCCAACCCAAAATGTCACCGATCTGTGCTCTCCAGAGTTGCGGCCTGACCCGCTGAGTTAAACATAGAAATAGAAACATAGAAATTAGGTGCAGGAGTAGGCCATTCGGCCCTTCGAGCCTGCACCGTCATTCAATATGATCATGGCTGATCATCCAACTCAGTATCCCGTACCTGCCTTCTCTCCATACCCCCTGATCCCCTTAGCCACATCTAACTCCCTCTTAAATATAGCCAATGAACTGGCCTCAACTACCCTCTGTGGCAGAGTTCCAGAGATTCATCACTCTCTGTGTGAAAAAAGTTCTTCTCATCTTGGTTTTAAAGGATTTCCCCCTAATACTTAAGCTGTGACCCCTTGCCCTGGACTTCCCTAACATCGGGAACAATCTTCCTGCATCTAGCCTGTCCAACCCCTTAAGAATTTTGTAAGTTTCTATAAGATCCCCTCTCAATCTCCTAAATTCTAGAGTATAAACCGAGTCTATCCAGTCTTTCTTCATAAGACAGTCCTGACATCCCAGGAATCAGTCTGGTGAACCGTCTCTGCACTCCCTCTATGGCAATAATGTCCTTCCTCCAGATTTGGAGAGTTACTCCAGCACTTTGTGTCTTTTTTTCACTAAAATCATACTATCATACTATCAATTTCTTCTCAGCAAGAAACGAATGGGTACTTGGCATTAAATTATTTTCAAAAGAGCAACTTTCCTGCAATACGATGGAACTTTATTCATCCCAGGAGGGGAATTGGTCTGCCAACAGCCAACAGTCATAAGACACAACAGGATACATGAAACATGAAATTAAAGTGATGAGAGGAAAGGATTGTGGGTGTGCAAAGATTGTGGGGGGGGGGTGTCAGTCTACCCCATGACAGAAGGGGGTGGTGGAGTTGCACAGTTTGATAGCCCCAGGGAAAAAGGATTTCCTGTGGTGTTCTGTACTGCATCTTGGTGGAACCAAGTCTGTAACTGAAGGGACTCCTGAGGTTGACCAGTGTGTTGTGGCTCTGCCCAAGACAAGACAGTGTATTGCCTTAAACAATGATGAAGAGCTTGCAGCTGTGTTGAGTTAATTATGCAACACAATGAATTCCCAGTTCAATCCTCTACAAAAGGTTCTAGTCCATGGGTTACAGGGTGAACTAACTTGTTTGATAACTCAAGTGAAATAGAAAAGTTAAATATTCTCGTGAATTTGACATCAATGGCATGCACCCAATTCAGACTTGCAAATAACTTTGAAACTCATCCCCAAATATTTACATAATACGAGCAGCAAAACATTCTGGTTTAATGGTTGCAGTTGGAAAATTAACCAATTGGCTTAATTGGAAA
Organism: Leucoraja erinaceus; assembly: GCF_028641065.1. Taxonomy (NCBI): domain Eukaryota; kingdom Metazoa; phylum Chordata; class Chondrichthyes; order Rajiformes; family Rajidae; genus Leucoraja; species Leucoraja erinaceus. Next base: position 56,626,289 of record NC_073384.1, on the reverse strand, counting down.
CGTGGCTTCAAATTGTTTAGATCAACTACACCTGCAAAGTCAAAAAGATGTTCTTCTGATTTAAAGGAGGAAAAAAAACCTGAAAGGAATCAAGACTGTTTGAACTCAACACAAAAAAAACTTCAAATGAGCGGTCGTGCCTTGACATGGAAATCAGAAACAAAAGATAGCAACCTTCAGGTGTAAGGCTGCCTGCAGGCATGAAGTGCTGCCTTTGTATTATTTCTGATCAGGTTTTAGCATATTTCACTGACAGAAACAAGCATCAAAGGCAGGATCTAGAGCACTAGACTGGGGACATCAGCTGGTGTTTATCTCCTCTAACTGGCCCATAAAGTTAATGGGACATCAGAACAGAAATGTTTTATTTAGTTTTCAGTAGCTCAAGACAGTGCACACTTTAATATTACACTGATTTTGCAAGTTTTTCATATTGATAAATCATTCTATTTATACGACGGTGTTTTTTTGCAAGAATTATACACATCTAAAGTTTCATGTGTGAAATGAGTTGCTCAGATGTTATGAATGGCAATGTATTGTGGAAAGCACTCGAGAGCAAAAATCTCCACTTTAGTTTACGACTAAAGGTGGTAGTAGTGCCAGAAAAAACATATATCTCCACCTTCAACATGGTATAATTTGTTTCCAAATAGAAAAAGAACCGTAATTAAAACACACATTTGCTGGAAAATGTGCTTGCGATTGTTTTTCCTCCATCAAACATTTTGCGAACAGTTTTGTTCACATGGTACTAACAACGTTGATGGGCGCACATTGATGTATTTTTCACCACAATAGGAAATGGCACCATACTACATATAGCCATATCATAGTAAAGTACCATAAATGCCACAGCAGACTATGCCGTCTTCAACAGGTTCATTTCAATGTTGTGCTATTCCTCTCTTGCATTAAGGTCTTCTTTGACTTGGTTCTAATGGCAAATTTACAGTGTTGTTATATGTAATGCGGAGATTAAATAAACGAAGAAAAAGGGAAACTAACTTATAAGCAATTTAAATGACACCCAGAAGATCTACTTCGACTTTAATCAAGATGAAACCTGGTCACAACACAGTTCTCTGCTCTCCCTTCCATCTCCAACCAGTCAGCAGAGGGTGCTAGTTCCATTTAGAGCAAAGGTTTGTGGAAGAAGGAACTGCAGATGCTGGTTTAAACTGAAGATAGACACAAAAAGCTGGAGTAACTCAGGCTGCATCTCTGGAGAGAAGGAATGGGTGACGTTTTGGGTCGAGACCCTTCTTCAGTCTGAGTTACTCCAGCTTTTCTATCTAGAGCGAAGGTTTCCTCGGTTTTCTTGCTACTTATTGATCCCACGCCGCTAACAAAAGCCAGCAACGTTGGAGAAAATTCAATAGCAAATATTTGCTGGGATTTGCAATGGTCTCTGATGGTTCTATGCAAATAGCACATAAAACCTAATTTCTTAGCGGAACAAGTGGCACAGTTGGTGGAGCTGTTGCCTCACTGCTCCAGCAACCCGGGTTCAATCCCGACCTTGGGTGCTGTCTGTATGGAGTTTGCTCGTTCTCCCTGTGATTGCATGGTTTATTCCCGAATACTCGGGAATTTATCGGGCGACAGGTGGCGCAATGGGCTAAGTGTTCGGCTGGCGACCGGAAGGTAGCCGGTTCGAATCCCGCTTGGAGTGCATACTGTCGTTGTGTCCTTGGGCAAGACACTTCACCCACCTTTGCCTGTGTGTGAATGTGTGTGAATGTGTGTGAGTGACTGGTGGTGGTCGGAGGGGCCATAGGCGCAGATTAGTAGCCACGCTTCCGTCAGTCTGCCCCAGGGCAGCTGTGGCTACAGAAGTAGCTCACCACCACCGAGTGTGACTGAGGAGTGAATGAATAAATAACGTAAAGCGCCTTGAGTATCTAAAAAGGCGCTATATAAATCCCATCCATCATTATTATTATTACTCAGATTTCCTCCCATATCTCAAAGATGTGCGGTTTTGTAGGTTAACTGGCCTCTGTAACAAATGATCCCTCGTGGGTAGACAGTGGGATAACATAGAACTGGTGTGAACGGGTGATAGATGGCCCATGTGGACTTGGTGGGCTGCAAGGCTTGTTTCCATGCTGTATTTCTGAACTCTAAATGTTCCTTTCACCTCAATGCATCTACACAGTACATAATGGAGTTTGTAGAGCACAACCTGAATAGCAATGAGCATTACTGGGCACATTGGCACATGTGTGTGCGTGCTTAAAGGGTGTGGACTGGTCAAATAGACTTGTGGAAATGGGCCAGGTGGACTGAACCTTACATTTTCTTGCCCTTTTTAACTCATCAATTGCGGTCTTCCTTGGCATACTCTTCATCATCAACATTGACACCTCCACAACACATTTACAATGTCAGACATCCCTTAAACTTATGCTTCTCAAATTTCAACTCTGCAGAATCTTTAAGTCTTAAAGCTATGTAAACAAAAGTTAAGAGTCATACAGTGTGGAAACAAGCCCTTCGGCCCAACTTGCCCACACTAGCCAACAATGTTCCATCTACACTAGTCCCACTTGCCTGCGCTTGGTCCATATCCCTCCAAACTTGTCCTATCCATGTACCTGCCTAACTGTTTCTGGAACTATGGGATAGTCCCAGCCTCAACTACCTCTTCTGGCAGCTTGTTCCATACACACACAGGACACACCACTCTTTGTGTGAAAAAGTTACTCTTCGGATTCCTATTAAATCTTTTCCCCGTCACCTAGAACCTATGTCCACTGGTCCTTGATTCCCCTACTCTGGGCAAGAGACTCTGTGCATCTACCCGATTTGTTGCTCTCATTATTTTATACACCTCTATAAGATCACCCCTCATCCTCCTGAACTCCATGGAATATAGACCCAGCCTACTCAACCTCACCCTGTAGCTCACACCCTCTAAACCTGGCAACATCCTTGTAAAGGTTTTTTGAACCCTTTCAAGCTTGACAATATCTTTCCTCTAACATGGTGCCCAGAACTGAACACCATATTCTAAATGCGGTCTCACCAACGCCTTATACAACTGCAACATGACCTCCCAACTTCTCTCCTCAATACTCTGACTTATGACGGCCAAATGTGCCAAAGACTTTTTGACCACCTTATCTACCTGCGACTCGACCTTCAAGGAACCATGCACCTGTACTCCTAGATCCCTCTGCTCTACAACACTACCCAGAGGCCTACCATTTACTGTGTAGGTCCTGCCCTTGTTCGACATTCCAAAATACAACACTTCACCCTTCTCTGTATTAAATTCCATCAACCATCAGTGGGGATAGAGGGATAGGAGGGGGTTAGGGAGGGGAGAAGAGTTATGGAGGGAGTGACTGAGGGTAGGGGAAAGGAGAGCGAAGGAGAAGTGAGGGAGGGATTGGGGATGGGGAGGAGGAGAGGGGAAAGAAGAGGGAGGGTGAAGAGGAGGGGGAGGGAGTGCTGGGGGATATGGGGAAATGAGCCACGCCTGCACATGGGGGCTATGCGTGAGTGGTGCAATATTGCGTTGGGGGGACGGGTGAGTGGTGGAATATTGCATTGGAGAATGGGTTGCGTTGGGGGACCAGGCCTCCTGTGTGACAGGGACCCAACGGGTCCCACTTAGTCTAGTACATTATAAATAGTGTATCAACAGTATACTCAATAAGATCCAGATTAGAAAATGTTGATATTGATCTAATTCCCCAGAACCCTTTATTTACTTCAAATATATACAAGCAACATGAAGTTATGTAACAAAATCTCAGAGTACGTCCAATCAGAGTTGACATTACTGTGTAAAGTGCACTGTACCATTTAAAGAGATGCACAGATTGATTCTCTGTTTAAAATGCTACTCAAGGAAAGGATTTCTAAATGCTTTTGCATTGATCAGCACATCCAGAATTTTTGGTCAACATAACTTATCAATAACCTGGTTTATTTGGTGATTTTCACCACACTTACCATTGGGAACAAGACGTATTCCCTGAGGAATTCCTGAGACTCATGCTGCCCATAATCTCCAAAATCAGCTGTGGAGAGAGAACAGATTGGCAAAAAGTGATTCCCACAATTACTATATGCTATTGCATGAATGGTAAATGTAAAATGTATGCTAATTAAGCCACAAATATTACATAAATACCAAATGTTTCAGTGGGGGTGAAGGTGCAAGCAATATTAATAACTAACATAATAAGAACATAAGTTACTGGGACATGACGATGACTACAAAGACCAGCAGCAATTAACAGTTAGTGACGGTAGCCAAGTAGCCAAGTGCTAGATAATAAGGTGTAGGAAGGAACTGCAGACGCTGGTTTAAATCAAAGATAGACACAAAATGCTGGAATAATTCAGGGTCTCAAGAAGGGTCTCGATCCGAAATGTCACCTATTCCTTCTTTCCAGAGATGTTGCCTGTCCCGCTGAGTTACTCCAGCAATTTGTGTCTATGCTTGTTAATATGAACAGGGCCAAACAATCTGCTGAAGGCAGCCAGGGAATTTAAACTCAGATATTTAAATAATTTGGTGACCATGAAGACACTAGATAGTTGTAAAAAACATCTGGTTCACAAATATCCAGGAAAGGAAATTTGATACCCTAATGCCCCTGTCCCACTTAGGAAACCTGAAAGGAAACCTGAACGGAACCCAAGGTTTCCGTGCGGTTCCCGGAGGTTTTTGCCAGTCTCCCTAATGGTCGAAAGTGGTTTCCGCTTCTTCTATGTTTCAGCGATTATTTAAAAAAATTCAAAACCGGCCGCGACTAAAAATGATCTCTGATCAAGAAGGCTCATCAGCGTCTCTTCTTCCTGAGGAGACTGAAGGTCCAGCGATCCTGGTGAATTTCGCTGCACCAAAGCATCCTTACCAACTGCATCACAGTATGGTATGGCAACTGCTCTGCCGACCGGAAGGCATTGCTGAAAAAAATACCGGTTCCACGCTCCCCTCCCGTTGTCCAAAGCAAAAAATCGACTGCTCTCACCCCAACCTGGACTGTTTACCCTCCTTTCTCCGTGCCGAAGCCAGGTCGAGGAACAGCTTCTTTCCGGCGGCTGTCACTCTAGTTCAACAAGGTACCTTGGTGAGAGGCCAATCACCACACCCCCCCCAGGTGGTTTTTTTTATTCAAATCGGCTATGTCGCTTCAAGGGACCGATTCGTTGTCTCTTTACACTGACAAAAATTAAAATTGAATCTGAATCTGAAAAATAGGTTGCCGTTTTAAAAAGCAGTAGTCGAAGCCGGTTGCGATGCTAGTTGAAGGTAGTTGCCAGAGGTTGCAGGTAGTGGAAGGTCTTACAGATTTTTAAAACGGCAACCTATTTTTAGTCGCGGCCGGTTTTGCATTTTTTGAAATAATCGCTGGAACATAGAAGAATCGGAAACTACTTGCGACCATTAGGGAGAGTGACAAAAACCTCCGGGAACCGCACGGAAACCTTGGGTGGGGCGCAAAGTCTCCAGAGGTTTCCGTTCAGGTTTCCTAAGTGGGACAGAGGCATAACCAGTTTGGTTCATCTGTGACTCCAGACGCACAGCAATATGGATAACTCTTGACGGCTTTCTGAAATACTCTTGCAAGTCACCCAGCTATACATAAATCAACTGTTAGACATAAATACAAGAACATAAAAAACTGGACCGGCCCACTGGCTGGGCAGTCCTTTCCACAGTGCATTAATTTCCAGTTACCCATCCTATACTCCTCAATAATATTTGGAATGTATTCTCAATCATACTTTTCATCCAATATACCAGAACCTATCATTATCCCTTGGCATGCAAGTCCTTGTTATTTAAATGGGACTCAAGATCCTTGACACCATGAGTCTTATAACATTAGGTGAAATGCAGGTGGTTACCACAATCCATCCTCCCTCAATGGACGATTCTATACCCTTTTATCTTGAAGAATCTTTAGAAATACTGATATACTCAGGTAGGCGGCTTCCAAATCTATCAGCAACGGACATAGCTGACAAACTGAGTCTGCAGCAGGAAGTGACAGTGATTTTGTCCTCAACAACTCACAAGAGACAACTGGGTCTTCACACTACAAGCCCTCATTACCATGGTGTAAAATGGTAACATAACTCCAGAATAGATCCAGCAGCTCAAAACCAGGCATCCTTGAGGGAACGAGAGACACCAGCAGCAGCAGCAGGCGTATATCTTATCGCAGTTTGTACCCTCAAGGCTAGGGGACTGCAGGTGCCAACTCAACAAAGCTACATTACACAGTGCTGTCCATGCCCTTTACAACAAAAGCAGCATGGAATAAATCTAAACTATATTTACTATTCAGACAAAAACTCTGCAGTCAGGCTCCGTCCTGAGCTTACTTGTGGTAGACGGCTAAATAGTGAAAAGCAAGACAAGCTCGTCTCAGAGTGTGGGTTTGCGGGGTAGTGGGAGTCACAGGGTGAGTGTTTTGGTGTGAGAGTCTGGGGACAAAGAGAAAAAGATGCAGGAAGGGAGGAGATATTTAGTTGAAATTGGTGAATTCAAAGTTCAATCCCAAAGCATTTTATAAGGATATTAAAAGCAAGAGGGTTACCAGTCCTGTGTAAGGCCACGGTGCAAGACTGAGGGAGAACTTAGGTAGGAGGGTGGCACAGTGGTGCAGCGGTAGAGTTGCTGCCTTACAGCGCCAGGGACTTGGATTCAATCGTGACGATGGGTGCTGGTTTTACGTAGTACGTATGTTCTCCCTGTGATCACGTGAGTTTTCCCCGGATGATCTAGTTTCCTCCCTCACTCCAAAGATGTATAGGTTTGTAAGTTAATTGGCTTGGGGAAAATTGTAAATTGTCCCTAGTGTGTAGGATAGTGTTAGTGCAGAGTGATCGCTGGATGGTGCGGACTCCGTGGTCCAAAAGACCAGTTTCCCCGCTGTATCACTAAAGTTTAAAGACTAATAAAGGTTGGATATACACAAGGAATGGCAGAACCTCTAGCAAATACTAAAGTAGAGAGATTTTAGGATTCTTGACTCTGACAATAGACAATAGGTGCAGGAGTGGGCCATTCGGTCCTTCGAGCCAGCACCGCCATTCACTGTGATCATGGCTGATCATCCACAATCTGTACCCCTTTCCTGCCTTCTCCCCATATCCCTTGACTCTACTATCTTTAAGAGCTCTCTTTAAAGCATCCAGAGAATTGGCCTTCACTACCCTCTGGCAACGTAGGCTGCCAAGGTGTTGAAGATGGCATCTGGGATACTAGCTTTCATCGGCCAAGGTATAGAATATTAAATTAGGAAGATCTTGATACATTTATAAAACATTGGTTGGATCACAGTTAGAGCATTTTGTATGGTTCTGGTTGTCGTACTATTGGAAAGACATACTGGAGAGAGTGCAGAAGAGATTCAGCAGGAAATTACTTGGAATAGAATGCTTCAGTAAGAAGGCAAGACTGGAGAAGCTGGGATTGTTTTCCCTGGAGCAGGGGAGACTTGGGGGGGGTGGGGGGTGGTAATCTAATAGTCATAACAAATTACAGGGAGCACAGAAAGGGTAGATGGTAAGAAACCATTCTCTAGATCAGGTGTGTAAAACTCGAGAGCATGGATTTAGGATACGAAGTAAAGCTTTTCGAGGAGATCTGCGAAATATTTTCTTTTCGACTAGGGTGTGGTTGGAATCTTGTACTCGCTGCTGAGTGGGTGGTGTTGGCAGATACTCAAAACATTTAAGTCATACCAAAATGGGCACTTGAATCACCAAAGGATAAAAGGCAATGGAACATGTTCTAGTAAAGGAGATTTTAATGGATAGGTATTTGATCGTTAATGTTGACAATTGACAAATGTAAATGTCAGTAATTTACATTTTTATAAATGCAGTTCCATACTCAATATTCGAGTGGTGTGTGTACTTTTGTGTTTTGTACCAAAGTTACAAACCGATCACTATGTGGCCATTATTTCTATGATTAAAACTATTGACTGACTATCTGCCACAATGGAGTGTTATATGGTTAGATTTAAGCACCAATGAAAACACTAGACTCTATATAAAGAGACTAGGTATCATACCAGCTCAAGTAATAGGAATAACTACTTTAATACAGCAGATGAAAATAATTCTTATTGATAAAGAGCAGCTTAAATAGGCAACGGTCTTGTGTCAATCAACATTCCCCGTACACAGGCTAAAGTTGTCAAAAGGAGATACAAGGAACTGCAGATGCTGGTTTACAAAAAAGGACACCGTTCTGGAATAACTGAGTGGGTCAGGCAGCAACTTTGGAAAACATGGATAGGTGATGTTTCAGGTTGGCAACCTTCCTGACTCGACTCAAAACATCACATTTTCTCCAGAGATGTAGTCTGACCTGCTGAGTTACTCTGACATTTTGTATCTATTTTTCATAACTTTAGCTTAGTTTAGATATACAGCATGGTAACAGGCCCTTCTGCCCACAGAGTCCACACTGACTATCGATCATCCATATACTAGTTCTATGTTATCCCACTTTCACCTCCGACACACTAGGGGCAATTTACAGAAGCCAATTAACCTACAAACCTGTGTTTAAGAGGGAACTGCAGATGCTGGAGAATCGAAGGTTACACAGAAAAACTGTTACACAGGTTACACAGAAAAACAGAGTTCAACTCCCCCTCCCACTCCACCTCCGACCTCTCTGTCCTGGGTCTCCTCCATGGCCACAGCGAGCAGCACCGGAAATTGGAGGAACAGCACCTCATATTCCGTTTGGGGAGTCTGCACCCCGGGGGCATGAACATCAAATTCTCCCAATTCTGTTAGTCCTTGCTGTCTCCTCCCCTTCCTCAGCTCCCCTGCTGTCTCCTCCCACCCTCCAGCCTTCTGGCTACTCCTCCTTTTCCCTTTCTTGTCCCCACCCACCCCCACCCCCGATCAGTCTGAAGAAGGGTTTCGGCCCGAAACGTTGCCTATTTCCTTCGCTCCATAGATGCTGCTGCACCCGCTGAGTTTCTCCAGTTTTTCTGTGTAACCTACAAACCTGCATGTCTTTGGAATGTGGGAGGAACCTGGAGAACCTGGAAAAAAACCCAGGCGGTCACAGGGAGAACATACAAATGTATTTAAGATGTGCTGTGCATGGAAAATTCAAGCCCGAATCCAAAACATGAGTTCCAAAAAAGGGAAAGAACATAAAGATTAATTTATATAATAGTCTATTCAGATTTCTGTGCTCAGGTTAGTACAACTTGCCAAAGCTATGTAACTATTGTCACTCTGGTTATTTCTACCAGGCACTTGTTATAAACTTTAAATGGCCATAAAACAGGTTTGCTACTCTTGTCAACATTGCATTTTAAAACAACATCAAATCTATCCTTTTAAGGAGAGTCATATAAATGACCTCAACAAACGCAGCTCTTGTTACACACTATAAACTAGATCTTGGGATTTCCTGAAGACTTAGCCCAGCTGCAGTGCATTCCTATCTCCGTTCACACCTATATGCCAATTTCACACTTTGTAGGTGCCAGGAATTCAATTCACCCTAATGGCATTTCGCTCCACAAAAGAGAGAGCATTTCTAAACAAGGAAATCCAGATTGTTCATTGCAGCAAGTAGAAAAGAAAGAGGAGTCTGCCCTTGGGACGTCTGCAATGGAGAGGAGACCGTTGCTCCCCTCTTTGCAGGGTGTGGATTTGCTAAGGGAGTCTGGAGAGGTCTGCAAGGGTCCCTGTCACGGTTTATTCCGAACAGCTCCGTCACAGACTCTGTGATTTACGGACTGTTCCCAGGGACGCATTCAGAGACCGACATCGAGTGCTGCTGGAAGGTCATCAATTCGGTGAAAGACGCTCTTTGGTCTGCCCGAGCGTTGTTGACCACCCAGCGGAACAAGATGTCCGTCGGGGAATGTTGCTGACTGGCCCGCTGCAGAAGTATGTACTGAGGGACACACTGAAGCTCGGTGCAGCCAACGCCAAGGCTCGGTGGGGGAGGACCACAGTCTAGGTTCCTTCCGCTGCTGGGCATGGGGGGGGGCAGGGTGTGATGGAGACACCCCTCAAAGGGAAGGGATTCCACTCCAGTGGCCCACATGAGTGGCAAGGGTGTGGGGTAAAATTGTGATTTAGGGAAACTATTGAATGTATGTATAGCCTCCGAGAATGTCGGATGCAGTTTTGTATGGATCATGCACTGTATATATTTATTTCTTGAATAAAGTATATTTTGAAATATTTAAAAAAGAGTTAAATTGTCTTTGGACTCTTCCACTCTTTCAGGATAACTTAAAGTGCTTCACAGGCAAGGAAATGCTTATAAAGTTGAAGTACTGCTCTTACGAAGGAAGGCAGCAGACAGCATGGATCGGCAAACCCTCATGTACCACAATGGAGTATCACATTTTCATTGTTTAGAAACATACGCAAAGACACCACAAGTAACATCCTTGCTGATTCAGGTTACTTTATTGCCATAAATACCAGAATACAATGAAACTCCTAGTTTGCATGAAACTCAGGGTAAACAGTAAATACAATAAGTATGCAATTAATACAACAATGAATGCAAAAACAGCAGAATGGTACAAAGACTGCAGTGCAAACTGAAGACGTATACAAAAATAGCAATGTGCAATAACAGAATGACCAAATGAGGAAAGAGTATGTGACAACACCACCAAGAACAGCGCGTGAAAGAGGTAATTGGTTCATGAGGCTGATAGCTGTGTGGAAGAAGCTCTTCTTTCAAGCTCCTGTTTGAGCTTTCAAACTCCTGTATCTTCTCCCAGATGGTAGAAGGGAGAAAAGGAAACGACCAGGGTGAAAGGCATCCTCCACGACAACTCCAGCCTCCCTGATGCAACGCATCATGAAGATGGATTGGACGGACAGAAGTGTGTACGGTACTGTATCAAAGATAGATACAGAAAGCAGGAGCAACACAGCAGGACAGGCAGTATCTCTGGATAGGAGGAATGGGTGATGTTTCGGGTCGAGACCCTTCTTCAGACTGAAGGAGGGACCCTGAAGAAGAGTCTCGACCCGAAACATCACCCATTCCTTCTCTGCAGAGATGCTGCCTGTCCCGCTGAGTTACTACAGCATTTTGTGTCTATCTTCGGATGGAAAGAAGTGGCAATGTTAGTGATGAACAGGGCTGAAATCACCACTCTCATAAGTATCAAGTGTTCAAGAGTAGAGCATCTGCCTTACCAGGTTGAGATGCATCCCATCTAAATGCTCTCCACTGCACAGCTATAGAAGTTAGAAAGAGTCCTTGTGGTCATGGTAAGTCTTCTCAGACACTTAACAAAGTAAGGTTAAAAAAAAAGTGGTATCATTGGCAAACTTAAAGATGAAGTTGGCGCTCTACTTGGCCATACAGGGAGTAGAGCAAAGGACTGAGCGTGCAATCTTGAGGAGCAAGATTGAAGGTCCGTGTGGAAGAAATTGTATAATCAGTTCTGACCAAACGAGATCTGGTAAGGTGTTCAAATTCTGTAAGACTGTTGGGAGACCAGAACAGGGCCCATCTCCAAGCTGATATCCAGGCCAATGCCATAGGATGCAGATCTTATTGCGATATATGCAAACAAATTTACTGTGCCCAGACACAAAAGCTGGAGTAACTCAGCGGGACAGGCAGCATCTCTGGAGAGAAGGAATGGGCGACGTTTCAGGTCGAGACCCTTTTTCAGACTCTGGAGAAGTCTGAAGAAGGGTCTCGACCCGAAATATCACCCATTCAATTCTTGAATGAGGAATTAAAACATTGGGGATGTAGGATGGAACTGCAGACGCTGGTTTAAACCGAAGATAGACACAAAATGCTGGAGTTAGTCAGCAGGACAGACAGGCTACCTGTGTTACACCAGCATTCTGTGTAAATCACTGGGGGTAGGCACTTCTGCTCGCTATCCAACAGGTTTTGCCCATAAATGCATGTGTTTAATCAGTTGTACAATTATACCTAATGTCACTATCCACTGATGATCATGAATAACGATGAGCCATTTCAGTGGGAGGTATTAAAAGATCTGATCTTAGCCTGGTATTTAGAATAACATTTTCTGAGTTTAAATAAAGAAATAGGCCTTAGTTGCAGCATTTTACAAGTAATTGATTCTATAGATAAAGGAATACATAGATAAGGCATGAAACATAATTTTATATACATTCCAATACCAATAAATTCATTTTACCGATTATAATTAGAAAACCTAAGCTATAAAACATAATTTTGCAAAACTCCCCTGCTGGTATAACTCCTCTAACTTTGAAAGTGGTTTGGAAAATTGAGCTTTCAGTTTTAATTTCATATCCTGACAGCAGTACCTTTATAGCATGAGCAAAGAAGCCAAACAAAACCATTATCGAAAATGTGATCCTCAATGAACAGACTTCTAAACTACTTTGCAACTCTTACCATCTTCAAATTGTGTGTAAAAAAATCTGACCAAGCTTCCTGTTATTCACTCTGTGTGGCTTTGGGGACAAATACATACAAATCTATGAATTAGATGCAGGAGTAGGCTATACAATCCTGTTCTGCCATTCAATAAGGTTTAATGTTTTGCATGCCTGCTTGTACCTTCAATTCCACATTTCATTATTGTACTTCCCTATCTGCAACCCCTGCTTATCAAGAATCCAACTACCTCAAATGTAAAAAAAATGTTTCATCACACTTTGAGGAAGCAAGTTGCACAGATCCACATTTTTTTTTAGATAAAACATTCACCTAATTTGTTTTAAATGGGTGACCCCTTATTTTTAAACAGAGATAATTAATTCTAGACTTCCCACATAAGATGAAGCATCCTGTGCATTCCTACATAATCAAGCCCCCCCCCCCCCCCCCCCCCCCCCCCCCCCCCCCTCAGGATTACAATGTTTGATAACTCTTCACTAATATGCCTTGGAATCTGTGTTTTTGCAATGTTAAAAACACTGTTGAAATGCAAATTATCCTTGCTGCTGGTCACTTAGGTGTAGTGGTGACAAAGTTACTGCTCCATCAAAGGTCCAGCCATTCGACAGAGTTGTTGAAACTAAGCCCATCTGCTCTCTCGTGGTGATATTGGATGACCACATGGCACTGTTAGAAGAAGTGTCTAGAGGCGCAATTCAATCAGATGGGTGACAGCGGCAGACCCCAAGTACAATCAGAGACTACAAGGCAAAATTGATGACACATTTTTACAGATGAGCTTCATGCTTTTTGTGCCCGTTTTGAACAGGCAAATTAAATTAATGTCCTCCAAATCCCCATCTTCTTTGACCCATACATCTCAGACGCAGAAGTGAGATCTGCTTTCACGAGTGTAAACTCTCAGAAAGCAGTCGGCATGGATGGAGTCACTGGATGAGTTCTGGAAATATGCAGCAATCAAATGGCCACAGTACTCATTGGCAACTTCAACCTCTCACTTCAACAGTCTACTGACACCATTTACTTCAAGGAAATGCCCATCAATCAAATCCCCCTGGACCTGTCTCTATCACCGCCAACCAGTGACTCTAACATCAAACCTAGGGAAACCTAGCCAGCCATCGAAAATACACACAAAATGCTGGAGTAACTCAGCGGGACAGGCAACATCTCTGGATAGAAGGAATGGGTGACGTTTCGGGTCAAGACCCTTCTTCAGACCCGAAACGTCACCCATTCCCTCTATCCAGAGATGTTGCCTGTCCCGCTGAGTTACTCCAGCATTTTGTGTATATCTTCGGTGTAAACGAGCATCTGCAGTTCTTTCCTACACATCAGTGGCTAGAAACAGAATGATAGTCATAATAACCATACAACCTTGTTATAATATCTAACCAGCAACCTGTTTCCTATGTCACATTGGAACCAGATACGAGCGGGCTTGAGGCAGCTTTCAATCCCTTTAGTTATTATCTTCTGACACAACCACAGCTCAACCATTCTCAGGGTTTAAAGATTAAGTGTCAGTTCCAGTTTTTATTAAAACAATATTTATCAACAGCTAAGTCCCCCCGCCCTCCTCTCTTCCCTTCAAATATAATGCCGGTAACTTGAAAGGGAAGTTGCAGTTCCTTCTTACATGCAAGTTGAAAGGGAGTTTGGTGACTACATTCCAAGATATTTGAAATAAATTAATTTGTTGCATTCATTTCTGAAAATAAGATAAACCATTTTTGGAACCAACAAAGGTGGAGTCGAGTGTTTAATTGCCATATGGACTGACAATGGAACAATAAAGTCAGTTAAATATAATCGAGCAAAATCGGTAAATCCATAACCTTAATGCCAGTGCAATGAAAAGGAAAGACTGCAATTCTTATAATCATCTACTGACCTTGCACAGCTAAACCAGCTAGCCTGATTCCTTGCTCCAATGTACAGGGTAGACGTCCATCGAGTACATCTTTCTTAACTTGAAGGTAATACTGATACCTGAAATATGAAAACAAAATATCATTGTTAAGTGCTAATAATAAATTGAAAAATAAGCCAATTATTTTTGTTTTTTTGTATAGTTTTTTTTTAAAATATAGATCATCATATCAGAACAATAAATAAAACTAGGCAACAGAGAATAAAATAAGCAAACAGCATGCCCTGTAGTACTTTAAGTGTTAACTAAAAGTGCAAATGAAAAGATTGAGTTGAGTGTTCATTTCTCTCCACAGATGCTGCCTAACCTACTGAGTTCCTCCAGCAGTTTAGTTTTAGTTTAGTTTAGCTTAGTTTGGACATACAGCAAGGAAACGGACCCTTCAGCCCACCAAGTCTGCGCCGACTAGTGACCCCCGCACATTACCACTATCCTACTCACGCTAGGGACAATTTACAATTTTGCCAAGCCAATTAACATACAAATCTGCACGTCTTTGGAGTGTGGGAAGAAACTGGAGCTCCCAGGGAAAACCCACACAGGTCACGGAGAGAAAGGACAAACTCCATACAGACAGGCATCCGTAGAAAGGATCAAACCCGGGCCTCTGGCACTGTAAGGCAACAACTCTACCACTGCACCATCGTGCCACACATTATTTGCTTGCTTCAGATTCCAGAATCAGCAGTCTCCTGTCACAAGGTGAGGATCATGCCTTGCTCGGGCTAATGCCATAAGAATTATCATATGATCAGTTGCTAATCTCAATATAGATGATTATCTTAACACTGAGGAAAGAGCCAGTAATGTTTATTGTATATGCATTTACTGTCTAATGTTATTGACTGAACAAGGGCCTTTTTTGTCAATATATATTTACTACACAGCAGATGTTAACATGATACTGGAGAAATCCTTCTCTTACCTGTTGCTTTACAGTGAATTATTTGCACATTTATGGTTATGCTAGTGTCAGCATTCCAGGATCATACAATGACCCTAAGGTAGGCACAAAATGCTGGAGTAACTCAGCGGTTCAGGCAGCATCTCTGGAAAGAAGAAATGGGTGACTTTTCTGGTCAAGACCCTTCTTCAGTCTTTCCTTCTCTCCAGAGATGCTGCCCGTCCCTCTGAGTTACTCCAGCATTTTGTGTCTATATTCGGAGTAAACCAGCATCTGCAGTTCCTTCCTACATATACAATAACCCACTGTGTTACTACAGCACGTTTACTAGGTTGTTGCTGAACAAATGCTGCCATAATGGAAATGTGCTTTCACTGTTAGTTGTTACCAAGAGTTACCACATGTACTACAGCCTGACATCAGTGCATTGACTGTTTTCTAACCACACGACACCACCATTATAAATACTGCACGCTGCAAAATATTCAGTATACGGCTGCCTTCCATTTACTGAGATCATGCAGGAAGAGATTCTTCCCAGCTAATAAAAATAAATTATATTTCTACATGGTTCAATGGAAATCTTCCATTCTATTATCTTTGTGAATCCATCTACAAATTCAATGAAAATAAGCAACACCATTGTTTCATTTCCATCTAATATCCAAATATCATAAATAAGACTGCCAAGTACTGTCTCAATTGACCTCCAATATCATTTGCAAAATTATGTAACCCAACAGCTATGGCCCAAAAAATAACAGTGCCGTGCAATTTTAAACTGATAACATCCACAAGGATAGAGGACTGTATCTACTTATCCTCCAGTGGACAAGGATGGCGGACGTGGGAGTTTACTCACTTTCCCAAAGTGCAGGTATCCATTGGTATTAGTTTATTATTGTCATGTATATTGAAATAGCAAAATGTTCTGTTTGCGTACTAGCTGGTCAAAGCGTACTATGTATCAGTACAATCAATCAAGTACAGCAAATAGAAAAGTACCAGAATGCAGAATATAGTGCCATATTTGTCTAGTTCATGTTCAAGTGAGTTTATTGCCATGTGCCCCTGATAGGGCAATGAAATTCTTGCCTTGCTTCAGCACAGAACATAATAGGCATTTACTACAAAACAGATCAGTGTGTCCATATACCATAATATAAATATATACACACATGAATAAATAAACTGATAAAGTGCAAATAACAGATAATGGGTTATTAATAATCAGAGTTTTGTCCGAGCCAGATTTAATGGCCTGATGGCTGTGGGGATGTAACTATTCCTGAACCTGGTTGTTGCAATCTTCAGGCTCCTGTACCTTCTACCTGAAGGTAGCAGGGAGATGAGTGTGTGGCCAGGATGGTGTGGGTCTTTGATGATACTGCCAGCCTTTTTGAGGCAGCGACTGCGATAAATGGAATCCTCGATGGAAGGAAGGTCAGAGCCGATGATGGACTGGGCAGTGTTTACTACTTTTTATAGTCTTTTCCTTTCCAGGGTGCTCAAGTTGCCGAACCAAGCCACGATGCATCCGGCCAGCATGCTCTCTACTGTGCACCTGTAGAAGTTAGAGAGAGTCCTCCTTGACAAACCGACTCTCCGTAATCTTCTCAGGAAGTAGAGGCGCTGATGATTGCATTAGTGTTCTCGGACCAGGAAAGATCTTCAGAGATGTGCACGCACGTCTATTTATTGAGTATGTGTGTGTATGTGTATTTATACACACTGAAGTATTTTCTTTTTATCTCCCGTTATGTATCATGTTTGCATAATCTGTTGTGCTGCAGCAAGTAAGAATTTCATTGTCCTATCTGGGACATACGACAATAAAACACCCTTGACTTGACTCTTCACAGCTTCAGAAAAGAGCAGGAATAAAATTCAGGATCTGCCATGAAGAGGTTGGAAGATCAGGACCACACCCTTGCTTATGGGAGGACTATTCAGTAGTCTGATCTCAGCGCGGAAAAAGTTGTTCCTAAATCTGGTGATACACACTTTCAAGCCTTTGCATCTTCTGCTCAACGGAAAAGAGAAGTGGGAATGACCAGGATAAAAAATGGTCCTTGATCACGTGGGCTGCTTTCCTGAGGCAGTGTGAAGTGTAGACGGAGTTGATGGGTGGGTTTGGCGGGGAATAATTTGTGTGAAGGGCAGGGGTACATCCCCGATTCCCTTCAATGTCTCGCTGTTTTGGGCAAAGATTTTGCCAAGCCAAGCTGTGATGCACCCCGATATGATGCTTTCTACAGTGCATCTCTAGAAGCACTCGGGTAAATAATACTTCTTATGAAATATCCCTGGCAACCTCCTGCCAGGAGCAGCAACTGGTAGAGTCTCCATGGCACTCTAAAGCCCCTGTCCCACTTAGGAAACCTGAACGGAAACCTCTGGAGACTTTGCGCCCCACCCAAGGTTTCCGTGCGGTTTCCGGAGGTTGCAGGTGGTTGCCGGAGGTTGCAGGTAGTGGAAGCAGGTAGGGAGACTGACAAAAACCTCCGGGAACCGCACAGAAACCTTGGTGCCACTGTGTTGTGTTGTGTCGTGGACTTTCTGTGTTTGTGCTTTTTTTTAAATTCAATTTTATTTTTTTAATATGTTTTAATATTTATTATTTATTTATTTTTATGATACTGACTGTAAAGGGAAATTCATTTCGTTGTCTCTAATTGAGACAATGACAATAAATTTGAATACAATACAAGGTTGGGGCGCAAAGTCTCCAGAGGTTTCCGTTCAGGTTTCCTAAGTGGGACAGGGCATTACTCAAAAAGTATGCATCCTGTGGTCACCGTTTTTCCAGCAGTTGCCAAAGTGTCTGTGTCCCTCTGGAAAGACTTCCTCTCGTCATCAAAGTATTCAATCTCATAGTGGCATTATGAGTGTTGGAGTTCCCCCAGTTAAGGTAAGGAATTCCAAATGCTGGAGTCCTATAAATTAACAGTAAAGTTTTTGTGAGCATCTGCCTTAAGTACACTGGCTTACATTTTGCTGCTTGCTAGCTGTCTCTTCATAGTCATTGAATTTGCTAATTTAGTTTGGAAATATTAGTGCCTTTTTGGTATGTACATTCTCTTTGTGTTTTGAAATGGGTTTGTTTTACAGCCAAGTGAGCACCAAGAGTTGGCAGCGTGTGGCTTGTAATCAATGTCCGTCCATTACAAATGTAGGCCAAGTGATTGAGCAGTAACTCACACTGACATTGCAACAGTGTAGCATCAGACAGAGAAATTTCACAACAGTGCTTTGGGAAATTTGCAACTGGAGATCTCAAGCTTTACGGGGCTTTCAAAAAAAAAGGATAGATTGACAAAGAATGATTTATTAGCGCCTATACTAAAGCATTCCAATATGTTCATGAGCCCCGTGGAAATGGTAGTATCTAAGAGATGTTAGCACATATGATGCAGCATGATTTAGTTTAGTGTAGTTTAGTTTAGAGATACAGGTACAGTGCTCTCCATAATGTTTGTGGCAAAGTCCCATCGTTTATTTATTTGCCTCTGTACTCCACAATTTGAGATTTGTAAAAGAAAATAAATCACATGTGGTTAAAGTGCACATTGTAAGATTTTAATAAAGGCCATTTTTATAACTTTTGGTTTCACCATGTAGAAATTACAGCAGTGTTTATACATAGTCCCCCCCATTCAGGGCACCATAATGTTTGGGACACAGCAATGTCATGTAAATGAAAGTAGTCATGTTTAGTATTTTGTTGCATATCCTTTGCATGCAATGACTGCTTGAAATCTGCGATTCATGGAAATCACCAGTTGCTGGGTGTCTTCTCTGGTGATGCTCTGCCAGGCCTGTATTGCAGCCATCTTTAGCTTATGCTTGTTTTGGGGGCTAGTCCCCTTCAGTTTTCTCTTCAGCATACAAAAAGCATGCTCAATTGGGTTCAGATTGGGCCACTCAAGAATTTACCATTTTTTTAGTTTTGTAAAACTCTTTTGTTGCTTTAGCAGTATGCTTGTGACCATTGTCTTGCTGTAGAATGAACTGTCGGCCAATTAGTTTTTTGAGCAGATAGGGTGTGTCTAAACAATTCAAAATTCATTATGCTGCTATAGGGCTGCCAACATTGGGTGAGAGTTGGGAGTGTGAAATTGCGAGAGACCAAGCCCGAGGGAGCGTAGTAACCGGGGAGAGGGTGTGAGAGGAGGGTGTCCGCCCTCCCATTGGTACGGAGCTTTTGCATTTTTCAACTTGAAATTATGCAATATGGTGCATACTGTAGCAAGTCTTTTAACTTACACTTGAATGCAATATTTATGCTTTAAATTGGATTAGGTATGAATAAGGTTAGACTAAATTACATTCCTAATTACATTCCACAGTAGAGCCCAGGCTCTGATCAACACATGCAGCACATGAATGTTCTTAGTATATTCATGTATGGAAATCAGATTATAATCAAACACTTGGCCCATGTTGACCAACCTGGGTCTCACTGCACACCTGGTACTACTCCTGTCCCTGACTCCAGTTGCATACCTTCTCTCATTCCTGACGCTGACTCCAGCATTACACCTGGTCCCAGCTTTGACTGCACACTAAGTACTATTCCAAACCTTGACTCTGGATGCACAGTTGGCCTAGCTCCTAGCCCCTTTGCACTGACAATATATCTAGCCCACACATAAAGCCCCATATCTGACCCCCTGGACTTCAACTATTACGTTCAAGTCCACAGGTGCTTATCTAATGCAGTAAACCTTTATGGGGCACTTCACAGACCAAATTATGTATTACAAAATTTGCTACATCCATTGGCTTCCTTGTTATCTAACATGCTAGTTACTTTGTCAAAGAAGTCATCAATTGGTTGAACACAATTTCTCATCCGTAAAATTATACTCACTCAGTTGTATAAGTATTCTGTTACCATTTCTTTCATTTTCCTCACAAACTGTCCTGAAGTCATTTTCACCCCCAATATTTTCAGTATTTTGCTGTCTTCCTCTCAGCTGGGACTTTTCCGAAATGCAAAGTCCAATAACTATATATTTAAGCAATATTATTCTATTAAATGTGATCTTGAGAGTACATCATACTTTCTGTGGTATTCATAACACAACAATGATAAAAAGATCTTTGTTTTAATTGCACCTACCAATATTATATTACAGTTAATATGTACCGATGACAAATTTTTGTTCCAATGTTCCCCATTCCCAATTACTTTTACATTGAAGTGATTGAAATCCAAGTGAAGTTTAAATGGCATCATAAAAGTAAAACCTCCGGAATGGATGATATTCATTACGTGGTTGGTTGGTGTCAGTATCAGCACAATTACTATATTAAATTTTGAATCTTCAGATGTCCTGGTTCAAGCTAAAATTAAAGACAAATAATAATCTCCTCACACATTCCCCTGCAAGTATCTCTCTCACTCCTTTAAAATATGCACCTTCTTTGAACAAGCTCTTAAATATCGCATCAGTTTCCATCTGATTACATGCCTTGAGGATGTTCATCTACATGTTCAATTAATAAAACAATGCGATTAGGGACATTTCTATTCAACCCGTCAAATAAATTGGGGGGCATTTAGAAATAGTCAGTGAGGTAACCAAACATAATAGTTGAGTGGCAAATTACAATGGTGCTGCCTTCCCAATATTTAACTGAAGGAAATAATGGGTTAACGGGGCTGTATGTTGTGACAGAAACCTGACACCTTGCATGTCATTTTAATATTACACTTATCCCATCCCCCTGGATGTTCCGGATAAATAAATTAAGGTTTTGTCAACTAATTACAAATCAGGCTAATTACAAATCAATAACATTAGCCAACTTCGAAACATGAAGCGCTAAGCATTGGGATCCAGACATCACGGACAACTGGCCTCAGTTCCCCGCTCACATCTGGCAGTGTTCTCCGTCTGAACCAGGGGCCGCAGAGCGTTTTTGAAAGTGGTGAGGCTGAGCCTGGTGATGGAGTGGAGCAACCAAGTGGGGAGAGGGTGTGGAAGTAGGGTGTTCCCCCTCCCAGGGTAGGGACTTTTTGAAATTTGATGTATTAAAATCATGTTTTAGTGCATTGTAGAAGTATGATTTCAATGTTTTTTGTATGAAGTATTTTGAAGAGATAACTTTTTAAGGAGTAACTTTTTTCATACAAAGGGTGGTGGGTATATGGAACAAGCTGCCAGAGGAGGTAGTTGATGCAGGGACCATCCCAACATTTAAGAAACAGTTAGACTGATACATGGATAGGACAGGTTTGGAGGTATGGACCAAAAGCAGGTAGCGTAGCTGGGACATGTTGGCGGGTGTGGGCAAGTTGCACCGAAGGGCCTGTTTTCACACTGTATCACTCTATGACTACATTATACCTTCATCATGCATGAATGCTTCAAAATAAAGTGATCGAGGTTTATTGCCATATACTCAAGCATAGAAACATAGAAAACAGATGTAGGAATAGGCCATTCGGCCCTTCGAGCCAGCACTACCATTCAATCTGATCATGGCTATTCATCTGAAGTCAATACCTCTTTCCTGTTTTTTATCCCCATATCCCTTGATTTCATTAGCCTCAAGAACTAAATGTAACTCTCTCTTGAAATCATCCAGTGAATTGGCCTGCACTGCCTTCTGTGGCAGAGAATTCCACAGATTCACAACTCTCTGCGTGAAGAAAGTTTGCCCTCATCTCAGTCTTAAATGGCCTACCCTTTATTCTTAAACTGTGGCCCCTGGTTCTGAACTCCCCCAACATTGGGAACATTTTTCCTGCAGTTACAGTAAGTGAAAATCTAGCAGGCAAGCAGGATGCTTTCTCCAACCACCCCCATTTGAAGTCCACTATCTTCCACCATTTCTACCCAGTGCTTGGTACTTACTTCCAGCAGCCACTGGTTGTCCTCCAGGATGCATTGAGCCGCAGCCTGATCCATGCCAGTCTCCTAGGCGAATTTGGCACAGAGTCTCTCACGGCAGCGGTGCAACATTTCCGACGCCTCCGATGGCCCGGGACTCTTGCACTGAGGCTGCTCCATGGCCGGAGCTGCAGCGAGCGACTCGCCAGCTCCGCAAACACTCGCCAGCCCCGCAGACACTAGCCAGCCCTGGCTCCCAGCATCTATCCCCGTCCACTGCTTCTATCCCTCCCTCAGCCCCGGCTCACCAATACCTGCGGCCCATGCAGTTTATATGAGTTTTGACATTTTCGTTGATCACAGAATTTCTCACGACAGAGCGTGAGAAATTTGTGATCAGCATGGGAGCGTGAGAATTTGTCGAAATGCATTTTTCTCACGCTCAAAGCATGAGAGTTGGTAGCCCTGCTACTACCATCAGCAGTTGTATCATCAATGACGATGTGAGCCAGTACCTTCAGCAGCCATACATGCCCAGGCCCTAACACCCCCACCACCGTGTTTCACAGATGAGGTGGTATGCTTTGGATCTTGGGCAGTTCCTTCTCTCCTCCATACTTTGCTCTTGTCATCACTCTGATATGTTAATCTTCATCTCATCTGTCCACAAGACCTTTTTCCAGAACTGTGGCTGCTCTTTTAAGTACTTCTTGGCAAACTGCAACCGGGCCATCCTATTTTTGCGGCTAATCAGTGTTTTGCATTTTCTAGTGTAGCCTCTGTATTTCTGTTCACAAAGTCTTCTGCGGACAGTGGTCATTGACAAATCCACACCTGAAGAGTGTTTCTGATCTGTCGGAAGGTGTTTGGGGATTTTTCTTTATTATAGAGAGAATTCCTCTATCAACAGCTATGGAGGTCTTCCTTGGCCTGCCAGTCCCTTTGCGATTAGTAAGCTCTCCAGTGCTCTCTTTCTTCTTAATGATGTCCCAAACAGCTGATTTTGGTAAGCCTAAGGTTTGGCTGATGTCTCCAACATTTTTATTGTTGTTTCTCAGTCTCATAATGGCTTCTTTGACTTTCATTGGCACAACTTTGGTCCCCATGTTGATAAACAGCAATACAAGTTTCCAAAGGTGATGGAAAGACTGGAGGAAACACTAGGTACTGAGAGCTCTCTATGCCTGCTTTAAGGAGACCCTTCTTGATGTTGATTCCATAGTTTAAAATATTCTGTATGAAATACCGATTATCCTAACTGATTCTTACGGATAAAGACACCCTAAAAGTAAGGTATATTACCCTACATCCTGTAGAAGCAGATTAAAATCTCTTAGCAGGCATCAGTAAAGGACTCATAAAGTCACGTAGCCAGCATTGCAGACAGTATGTAAAGTATTTAAAATGTACAATAAACATTCTCCCATACAATGCCCTGGTGTTTGAGTTGCTAATCAGAATCTTGGTTTAAGGATGATGCCCTTGGTTAATGTTTACGTACATGACTGCCGGGGTTGTGATAACATGCCTGAACAAAGCTGTAATTACAAGACTCTCTTCAAGCTCCTCATATGGCAAACAGATGAAGAGTCAACTGCTTGGAGGCTCCTCCACTCTTGTGCTGCAGGGTAAAGTGCTCTTCAGCTTTCATTATTCTGCTGATATCAGCTCTTTAATTTTATACTTCTAATAACACTTTTAAGCTATTTACTGAACATGGATTGATGTTCGCAAGAATGTAACCATTTAAGGTTGCATTAGTGTTTTCTTTAATTGGATGCATTTCTTTTTTTAAATTGACTTTAGATGGTGTCACAAAGTCCTTTTATAAACCGTTCAACTATTTATTAAAAGAAAGAAAGATCCTATCACTGAATTATTCGCATGGCTCTCTAAATAGCAGGCAGCACTGAAAAAAAATAAGCAGTACCCCAGAGAGGTATGGAGGCGGATTAACTTCGAACTGCAAACATGTATTTTAGCATTCAGATCAGAATCCAGAAAATAAGAGGGCAGCTGAACCTCCTGTAGTCAACAACAGTCAACTGGCATTTAAAAAATATCCTAATCTCAAGCCAATATGCCACATTGCTGTGCCATATTCTGCGGTTTTTGTCAAAGGGATCATTTAACTTTCCCCAATCATCTAATCTCCAAAGTGTCAACATTCAATGTTTCATACTTCTAAATTTAAACATTAGAATATTTAAATTATACCCATTAATTCTGCCATCCTAAAAGTGATTATCATGCATCAATAAATACTGGCAGCTAATTCAGCGTGTTAATTCAATGCAGCACTTCTGCCACATTTCATTGACTAATTAATGTCAGATAGCACAGAAACGGGCCTATCGGTCCAACGACTGTGCCAACCAACACGCTCCATCTACACTTGTTCCATTTGCCTGTGTTTGGTCCATACCCTCTTTTCTATCCATGTATCTGTCTAAATGTTATTCCAATATTGCTATCATACCTGCCTCAACTGCCTCCCATTTACCCACCAACTGAAAAAGTTGTCTATCAGGTTTCAAGTCAAGAGAGAGAGAGAGAGAGAGAGAGAGAGAGAGAGAGAGAGAGAGTTTATTGTCATGTGTCCCTGATAGGACAATGAAATTATTGCTTTGCTTCGGCACAACAGGACAAATCAGTGTGTCCATATACCATTATATAAATATATACACACATGAATAAATAAACTGATGAAGTGCAAATAAACAGATAATGGGCTATTAATGTTCAGAGCTTTGTCCAAGCCGAGTTTAACAGCCTGATGGCGGTGGGGAAGTAGCTATTCCTGAACCTGGTTGTTGCAGTCTTCAGGCTCCTGTGTCTTCTACCTGAAGGTAGCAGGGAGATGAGTGTGTGGCCAGGATGGTGTGGGTCTATGATGATACTGCCAGCCTTTTTGAGGCAGCGAGTGCGGTAGATGCACTCGATGGAAGGGAGGTCAGAGCCGATGATGGACTGGGCGGTGTTTACTACTTTTTGTAGTCTTTTCCGCTCCTGGGCGCTCAAGTTGCCGAACCAAGCCACGATGCAACCGGTCAGCATGCTCTCTACTGTGTACCTGTAGAAGTTAGAGAGAGGGTACACAAAATTGCTGGAGAAACTCAGCGGGTGCAGCAGCATCTATGGAGCGAAGGAAATAGGTGACGTTTCTGGCCGAAATCCTTCTTCAGACTGAAGAAGTTAGAGAGAGTCCTCCTTGACAAACCGACTCTCCGTAATCTTCTCAGGAAGTAGAGGCGTTGATGAGCTTTCTTTATAATTGCATCAGTGTTCTCAGACCAGGAAAGATCTTCAGAGATGTGGACATCAGGAATTTGAAGCTCTTGACCCTTTCCACCATCAACCTGTTGATATAAACGGGACTGTGGGTCCCCATCCTACCCCTTCCAAAGTCCACAATCAGTTCCTTGGTTTTGCTGGTGTTGAGGGCCAGGTTATTGTGCTGGCACTATTTGGTCAGTCAGTAGATCTCTCTTCTATACTCTGACTCGTCCCCATCAGTGATACATCCCACAACAGTGGTGTAGTCAGCGAACTTGATGATGGAATTCGCACTATGACCGGCTACCCAGTCATGAGTATAGAGTGAATACAGCAGGGGCGCTGAGCACGCAGCCTTGAGGTGCTCCCGTGCTGATTGTTATCGAGGCTGACACATTTCCACCAATATGAACAGTCTGTGAATGAGGAAGTCGAGGATCCAATTGCAGAGGGATGTGCAGAGACCCAGTTCTGCGAGTTTGGTAACCAGCTTTGAGGGGATGATTGTATTAAATGCCAAGCTGTAATCAATGAATAACAGCCTGACATGAGTTTTTGTTGTCCAAGTAGTCCAGAGCGGAGTGGAGAGCCAGCGAGATCGCATCCACCATTGATCTGTTGTGGCAGTAAGCGAACTGCAGTGGGTCCAGATTTTTGTCGAGGTAGGAGTTAATTTGCGCCATGATCAACCTCTCAAAGCATTTCATCACCACCGACGTTAGTGCCACTGGCCAATAGTCATTGAGGCACGTCACCTTGCTCTTCTTGGGCCCTATTATTGATGCCCTTTTAAAGCAGGTGGGAACCTCAGACCTCATAAGTGAGAGGTTGAAAATGTCCGTAAAAACTCCAGCCAGTTGGTCCGCACAGGTTTTTCAAACACGACCGGGTGTACCATCAGGTCCAGGCGCTTTTTGAGGGTTCACCCCTGAAGGATTTTCTGATGTCGGCCTCTGTGACTGTGACTGAAATACCATCACAGCGAATGGGGGCACGAGAAGGCACATCAGTGTTCTCCCTATCAAAGCGTGCGTAAAACGCATTGAGCTCTTAGAAGGTGATTGCATGCAAACCCCGCCACAGCTGCCGAACATCTGTCTCATCCTTTTGGCCTTTTTGATGGCTTTACCAAGGTCGTATCTGGACTTCTTGTAGGCCACTGTAGCATCAGACATGAATGCCCAGTGTCTGGTCTTCAGAAGAGTGTGGATCTCAAAGTTCATCCAAGGTTTCTGATTGGGAAACACGCAGAAGGTTTTTGTAGGGATGTAGTCCTCCACACATTTCTTTATGAAGACTGTAACGACTGTGGCGTATTCGTTCAAGTCCGTTGCCTAGTCCTTGAACATTTCCCAGTCTACAGACTCCAAACAGTCCCCCCCCCCCCCCCCCCCCCCCCCAGCTCTGTACAGTCCTCACCTCGGGGGGTGCGCTATTCAATTGCTGCCTGTAGGCAGGAAGAAGCACCACCGCGGTATAGTCGGATTTACCGAAGTAAGGGCAAGGGATTGTGCGATAGGCATTCTTGATGGTGGTGTAGCAGTGGTCGAGGGTGTTTGGTCCTCTGGTGCAGCAGGAGACATGTTAGTGGAAGTTAGGGAGCAATTTCGTAAGGTTTGCTTTATTGAAGTCCTCAGCTATGGTGGTAAATGCCTCGGTGTAAGATGTCTGGTGTTTGTTGACCACGGCGTGCAGCTCCTCCAGTGCCAGACGGACGTCTGCTTGGGGTGGGATGTAGACCGCGGTCGGGATGATGGAGGTGAATTCCCTCGGTAGGTAGAAGGGACGGCACTTCACCGGCAGATGTTCGAGGTGTGGAGAGCAGGAGTTGGAAAGGACTGCCACGTCTGAGCACCACGCAGAGTTGACCATGAGGCAGACGCCCCCTCCTCTCCCTTTCTATTAAATAATTCTAATAATTCTAAATATTAATTCTAGGTTTCTATTAAATCTCATGCCTTTTACCATAAACCAATGTCTTCTACCTGGGAATGGTTAACAGGTATCCATTATTCTATATTAAAACCAACAAAGAACAAATCACAAAGTATTTGGTTTTATCTCTGCATTTAAAGAAAATGTATTCAAGTAACATGCCAAAAGACTGTCTACACCAGAGAATTATCAGACAACTGTCTTTTGGAATAGATAAAGAGGGGCATTTTTTGTGTCCTTGCCAAGGTTTAATCCTAAACCACAACAAAAATGTTCACTGTTCTCTGTGGGAGCAGTGTGTTCAAAACGACTGGTTTATTGCCTATAAAACAACTGCTATATTGCTTATTACTTGCTAGGCTTTGACCTGCTCCCACCTCTCTTCCACCTTTCTTCTCGCAAACTACAGCAGAGCCCATTCACTCCCAGGAATCTCTGACTGCTCAAAGAGAAGAACCACTTGGAATGGTATCGAGATCCTGGAGACCATGCATTTGGAGTGCGCAGAACCTCTGTATTATCAATAGGGCTGTGCTACCTCTCAGCCACCTTCCTGTCCATTTGTGGGCAAGTCATTGCTTCTTTCATTGGCCTCAGAGCTACCTCAAAACACACAAAATTGGAGTTTAAGCAAGACCTTGATTCCGACGGACATCCTAAGAACATGATGACCCATTTACAATATCAAATTACACTGAGCTGGTTGAACTTAACATGATTGTATTTGCATGCGAACGTACTATTGATGTAAATGTTAAGAATGCACATGGTCACGTGTCCATGTTAAAACTAAGGAATACTGGTGTTTTCCAATAGAGTATAATTGGTTGACAGAACATTTTCCTGCTCCTGCTGCAGATTTCCTGCACGTGAAGATCTACATGCAGCTCAGGTGAGGATTAAGCCAGGTAAAATGTAATAGCAGGTAGACAATAATCCAATGTAAATCATGGTTAATGTGGCCAACTATAGTTCTGTTTGTTTAAGGAAAGAAGAAGAATGTTTTGCTTCCTGGTTGTTTATGGGTGGAGGTGAGCGTAAAGGCTCAGGAATGCATTTGCTTTTGTGCGACAACCCTTCCTTTGCTCCTGTGGAATGCGAGGAGCTTGAAAACACATTCCTATCATGAAGAACACCTCCAGATTCAGGGGCAGTTTCTTTCCAGCTGTTATCAGGCAATTTATTTCGTCAGAGGGTAGTTAATCTGGGGAATTTCTTTAGTCATAGGGTGGAACATTGCCACAGAGGGCTGTGGAGGCCAAGTTAGTGGATATTTTTGACAAATTCTTGATTGGAACGTGTGTCACGGGTTATGGGGAGAAGGCAGGAAATGGGATTAGGAGGCAGAAATCAGCCATGATTGAATGGCGGAGTAGACTCAATGGGCCGAATGGCCTAATCGCTACACCTATAAGTTGTGAGCCTGTGAACTAAATCATCCTACCACAATCAGAGAGCAGTCCTGAATGACTATCTACCTCATTGGTGACCCTCGGACTATCCTTGATCGGACTTTGCCGGCTTTACCTTGCACTAATCGTTATACCCTTATCATACGCTGTAAATGGTTCAATTGTAATCATGTATTGTCTTTCTGCTGACTGGATAGCATGCAACAAAAGCATTTCACTGTACCACAGTACATGTGACAATAAACTAAACTAAATGCTACTTCATGATAGGAAGTAGTATGTGATAGGATGCAAATTTCTGTGGAAATCACATATTTTGCATATGTGTCGAATCTTTGAATTTGTAATTGCATACACAAGTCTATGACGGACAACTTTTGGGGTGTGGCCCAGGACAGAATAAAAGATTGCTTTGTGTCATAGGGCAAAGACAATCTCAGGTGAAAAAAACCCAATTGATTAAGAATACACATAGCCTTTGTTTTAGAAAAGGGGCATCATTCTATGTTATCCAGAACACAAATGTTCAACACATGGGAGAAAGTAACACTGCATATGAATGACAAACCAAACAATCAGGATCCAAAAGAACATTATTGGTATTGGTTTATTATTGGCATGTCCACTGAGATACAGTAAACATTGTTTTAAAGTGCTCTCTGATCAAATCACACCATATACGAGTACAATCAAGCCCTACATAAGTACAACAGGGAGTGCAAAGGGAATGATACCCAAATGCAGAATGTAGTGTTACATCGTTATAGCATTACAGCTATAGAGAAATTGCAGAAAAGAAAAATGCATGGGTTGCAATGAGGCAGGTTGGGAGATCAGGACTACACTCACAGCTAATGAGAGAAAAGTTTGGTGGTCTGATAACAGCAGAGAAAAGCTGTCCGTGAATCTGGTGAAATGCTCTACATGCATTATGATATGTAATTGTGAGAAATTTGTGCAATGCACTGGGCTACATCTATAACTCTCTCCAATCTCTTGCAGTCTTGGGCAGAGCTGTTTTCTAATCCAAGATGGGAAGCATGTTTATTAGGATGCTTTCTATAGTGAATCTACCAAATTTAGTAAGAGTTGTTGGAGAGATACCAAACTTCATTAGTCTTCCGAGGATGTAGAGGTGTGGGTTTGCTTTCTTGACCCCAAACTCAATGTGGTTGGTCCAGACACATTACTACCTGTAGTGATATTTATACCATGGAACTTGAAGCTTGCTACCTCAGGCTATTGATGCTGACTGGGGCATTTAAGCCACCTTGTTTCCTGGAGTCAATAACTAACTCCTTCATCTTGCTGATATTGAGAGAGTGGTGTTGCCTTGACACTGTTTTACTTAGCTCTCTCTGTCCTAGTTAGAAGAAAAGTAGGAAGATTCAGTCAAGTTACTTGAATCAATCAGTCAAGTTACTGGAATCTACCATAGCCTTAAGGGTACATAAGGGGAAGCTGTTCCAATTATTGGATGGATCAAGGACGTGAGGGCACAGGTGTAATATCTGGTTTGTTCGTTGTTGAATTTACTGAACCTGCCCCACTTTGAGCGGTTCAAACTACCATAAAAAATATCTCAGGCCTGAGTAACAGAAAGAAAGAATAAGCAGCTGAAATATCATGCCAAAAGGACACACGATCTGCCTACACTCTAATAATGAACCCAGAAGTAAGTAGCAGTAAGTTGAGATAAACCTTGATAGCAGGACACCCACTAGTGTACCTGCAATTGTAACATTCAGGTCACATGCATTTTACAAAAGATATGAGTGTTTCAGCAGAGATAAAATGATATTGGGTAGAAATACAAGTGCCAGCACAGAATGGCCCCTTCGCCCAAACCCTCTGCATTTTCAGATGTATCCATGTAGGTAGGCCCTATAGATGGAAGTGAGGAGCACTTGTGGCTCTTTGGTTGTGTTCCCTGTTAGTCTCATGAGGAGGTATGCATATCAGAGAATGCAATCTTGCATGGATCCAGAGAGGTTAAAAAAACAACTGTTTTTGAGCAAGATGCCTTGAGCTCCATGTTTTAAGATGAGAAAGAGAAGATGGAGGCCTGGGAGAGTTTCCATCATGGACGTACAGAGTAGGAAACAACCACATACACCTGCAACACATTCCGCAAGTTTCTCATGATCTTCATGAGATGTCATTAGTGCTCGACATCTTCAAGAAAACCAGAAGATGACACTTGGTATATTGATAACAAAACAAAGTACTGGACGAACTCAGCAGGTCCGGCGGCATTTGTGAAGGGAAATGGACAGATGATGTTTCAGTTCAGGACCCTTCTTCAGACTGCTCTGTCTATTTCCCTCTGCAGATGCTTCTGATCTGCTGAGTTCCTTCAGAACTTTGTTTTTTTGCTCAAGATTCCAGCATCTGCAGTCTGTTGTGACCTGATTCTAAAAATATTGGTGGCTTCTGAATGGCAGTGAGATGTCTGTTGCCATGTGGAATATTTTGACAGGCGGCACGATGGCGCAACGGTAAAGTTGCTGCCTTACAGCGAAAGCACCGGAGACCCAGGTTCGATCCCGACCACGGGTGCTGTCTGTACGGACTTTGTACGCTCTCCCCGTGACTGCGTGGGTTTCCTCTCATGCTCCAAAGACATTCAGGTATGTAGGTCAATTGGCTTGGTGTATGTGTAAATTGTCCCTAGCGTGTGTAGGATAGTGTTAACGTGCGGGGATCGCTGGTTGGCGCGGACTCGGCGGGCCGAAGGGCCTGTTTCCCCGCTGTATCTTTAGGCCTTTCAAGTCTTGTTTGTGACTAATTGATCAGTCCTAAGGATAGCTATTGGCATCTCAAAGCCTGGGCCCAATATCCCCCCAACAGAAGATTGAGGGGGGATCTTATAGAAACGTACAAAATTCTTAAGGGGTTGGACAGGCTAGATGCAGGAAGATTATTCCCGATGTTGGGGAAGTCCAGAACAAGGGGTCACAGTTTAAGGATAAGAGGGAAGTCTTTTAGGACCGAGATGAGAAAATCATTTTGTACACAGAGAGTGGTAAATCTGTGGAATTCTCTGCCACAGAAGGTAGTTGAAGCCAGTTCATTGGCTATATTTAAAGGGAGTTAGATGTGGCCCTTGTGGCTAAAGGGATCAGGGGGTATGGAGAGAAGGCAGGGATGGGATACTGAGTTGGATGATCAGCCATGATCATATCGAATGGTGGTGCAGGCTCGAAGGGCCGAATGGCCTACTCCTGCACCTATTTTCTATGTTTCTATCAGTGGGCTGCATGGAGGGGTTCAGATGCAATGGCAATAAATTTACTTCCCCAAAGTCCCTTGAAAACCAACATGTGGAGCGGCTTCAGATCAATGTCTGGCAACCCGTGCTAATGCAGGAGAGAAAAGGGTCAAGTTGGTCCCATTCAGACAGCTGCTTCACTGAGACATCAAGGCCCAAAGTGCAGACGCTCTGGAGAACATTCTAGCCACCGAACCATCTCAGTCATGATTGTCTCATGAAAATTGTATCCATTAACTCAGTCCAGCAAACCTAGAGGGAGATTTGGCTGGGTAGTTGCAACAAACAGTGGATACCTTTAGTAAAATGTTTTGTATAATGCTTTTAGGCATAACAAACTTTTACAGAGTTTATTTCCAAGTTGGCTTTTTAACATTTTGGACCTAGCTTTAAATAAGGATAGGAAGGATTTGATCTAAGAAATAAAATTAATTGTAATCTTTGATAGTTACAAAAGTTAGTGGGGAAAAGCCGATAAGATCAACGTGACCTAATTCGGTGCATCTATTTTATAACCTTCCCCTCTCACAAACTGGGTGAAATTTCACCAAAGTATCTAGCCCATTACATTTAGTGCCTTGTAAAAGTACACAGCAAAGAGTCCTTTACAGTTTGGATTCCAGGATACATTATTTTTTGGCTTCAGGAGGTGGAATTGCTCCACGAAAACTTCAGCATTGATATTTATTGTAAATTATGTTCTCCAGCTCATTTGAAAGTACATTCTGATTTCAATCACCACAACCACTTCCCTCAGAAAATTCTAACATTGCCACTCCAAAAACACTTATTTTCCCTATAATGCCACTGATGATTGTTCTGTTATAAACACTGGAAACACACTTAGTGCTACACCACACTGTTGATTCATTATAGTGCTCTAGGACCTTCAATCCCACATGGGTATGTACCACCCAACCACCTCCAACCCCAGTACCTTAAAAAAAATCTGCTCAGGCAAAATGCTGCCAAATCACAAACCCGGCAGGAATTCATGCCGTCCATGTGGCAGGAACATGCCAGCCAGGATTTGTGCCATGTTTCTGGCACATAGGGATGGAAGACATAAAGCTTGGCGAGGAGGGGCTGCTTGTGATGTGTGGTGTTGGGTGGGCTGCGGATAGCATTGTAGGTGAAATATAGAGCTTGGGACTGCACAGTGGCATGGCTAGAGCGGCCATTGCTGCGGGTGCTACTACACCTATGGATAGACTAGTTAAAACTCAGTCTACCTCTACGCTCCTGCTTGATATGATGTAGGCATAGCTCTCCTCAGTTTGTGCACTTCTCAATGATAAACAATGACCAGTATCAAACAACAACCTCCACAAACATATTCAATAGTCACCAACCTATATATATGCATGCTTTTATTTTATGTAAGAAAGAACTGCAGTAAGAAAAACTGCAGGTGCTGGATTAAATTGAAGGTAGACTGATCAGTCTCAAAGAGCGTCTCGACCCAAAACGTTGACACAGAGATGCTGCCTCACCCGCTGAGTTACTCCATGCTTTTATTTTGTTATGATGCCAGTTTCTTTGAAGGAAAGGAACAGTGTTGGCCTCTTTGAAGCTATATTTCAGATTTTACACATATTCTATCTTGGTATATATGATGCTTTTACTGAAACATAAGTGAACCTGCAGGGAAACAGAAAAGCCCCTGTGGCCATCACCCCCTGCTTACTTCAAAAAAAATTCAGCTGTGAAACTTTAAGCTGCCACTGACAGTCAAAAGGCCTCATAAAACATTAATCAAAGAAATAACACTCCCACACAGTCTTCCGGGGAAAAAAATCCTATTCTTCTCCTTACCCTTAAAAGCAATTGAATCTCAATTCTGTTGCAGCTGGAAGTTTCTCCAGTTAGTACAATGACTCTGACGTCCCACCTTACAGTAGAGTTGCACAGCATGGCCCTTCATGCCGACCAAGTTGCCGAACCGAGCTAGTCCCATATTCCTCCAAAGCTTTCCTATCTGTGTAGCTGTGCAAGTGTCTTTTAATATCCCCATTTTACCCACCTTCACCAATTCCTCCGACAGCTCATTCCACATACACACACCAACTTCTCTGTGAAAAAGTTACCTTTGAAATCTTTCCTCTCTCACCTTACATTTTTGTCCTCTAACTGTAGATTTGCCTACACAAGAGAAGATATGTCACCAGTTATCGTATCTATACACCTCATGAGGTCACCCCTCAGCTTCATATGCTCCAGGGAAAAAGTGTCCTAGTCTACCCAGCCTCTCCTTACAACTCAAACTCTCCAGACGTAGCGATATCCTCAAACTTTCCTGCACCCATTCCAATTTAATGACATCCTTCCTATTGCAGATCAACCAGGAATGTACACAGTACTCCAAATGTGGCTTTATTAATGTTTTGCACAGCTGTAACATGATGTCCCAAAACTTTTCTCAGTTCTTTGACCGATAATACTACCCACTGCCAGTAATGTTGGTTCTGTATGTGCCTTGCTCCATCCGAAAATAAGTTTTACACATTTTGAAATGTCTGGTTAGTATGTATATTTGTCAAATTTCACTTTAACATTATTAGTACTTGGGAATGCTTCTACAGGTTTTTAATAATCATAAGTTTTCATTAACAGAGGGCAACAGGTTAAATGCTTTTCTTATTTGATGGATTGGACCATGTTACTTTCTTAACATGATTCGGAGTGTAAATCGAGAAAGTATTGTAACTGTTAAATCTAAAGAGATGAAAAATAAGTGCAAACAAAGTAGTCCTTTCTCTGCGAGAAACCCTTGACCATGTGTCTCTGCACACCTGTTTCTCCCTCACTCCCCTGCAAGCTAATACAAGTGTCAGACCCTTGCTGAGGCCTGTCCAAAACACCACATTCCTTCCACAAATACAACACAAGAGATTCTATCTTCACTTCCCCATCAGTCATTGCAAATAAATGAACCTCTTGTATTCTAACAGAGAACATCTGCTGCCTTCTCACTTGTTCTCTCACAAATAGCTCACAAAACATGCAAGAGTCTAACTTACAAAATGAAAGGAAACACTTTTCCTTAAACTATTACTATTGTAATGCACCTCTTTGGTAAAGGTTCGTGAGTACCAGTGGCAGCGCTATCAGTGGGTCAGGTTGACTGCATATCCTAACTTGTGGCTTTGTGTTAAATTTTGATGAGATCAACTTACACATGGTGTATCCCTAAATGTACATCTGCAACATAGCCTGTGAATAATCAAATTGTCTGTGGCTCAAAGTAATAAATGATAACTTAGTTTGGTCATCGGTCTAACTTTTCAACACTTACTGACACCTTTCTGGACTGCTCTTTGGTGCCACAGGGATAAATGAACATTATTTTCAGTAACAACCTGGGATTTTTATCAAAAACTCCACTAGCCAAAACATGAGCATATTTTCAGTAATAATATCAATGCTAACCTCAACAAAAGTAGGAACAAAGTGCTTATGATCACTGCACATGCAATGCTAGACGTCCAAATATGTAGTCATGTAAAAGCAATCCCCGAGGCAGAATGAAACAAAAATACATCTAATTACAAAACATTTCTTAACCAGCCTTTTCAACTGACTTATTTTCATAAACTTATCTTACTGCAGAACTGCAGCTGCTTTTACATTCACAGTGAATTTGCATAATATGCAAAATTACATTGCTCTCCACTCCCATTAAACAATGCCTTAGTTTTACTGTGTTGATAGCTGGTGAATAAAGCCATCTACCATCAACATAGCGATTCTGCCTTGATCTAAAGTCCAGGACCTGGTGTAAGCCATGGGGAGCAGCAAGGTGGCACAGCTAGCAGAGCTGCTCCTTACAGTTCAATCTTGACATCCAATGCCATCCCCTATGGAGTTGCAAAATTATCTCTGTCCACATGGGTTTGTGTCAGTGTTTGGTGTCCTCTGGCATTTTGAGGCAGCATAGGTTAGTAGGTTAATTGGCCACTCTAAATTGTGTAGGCGAGCAGAGGAATCTGGGGAAGGAGATGATGGCAACATTGGGGAATAAAGTGGGATTAGTGCAAGGGTAGTGCAAGCAGTTTCTTAGTTGATGGGGTGTACTTGGCAGGCCAAACTTGAAAATTATATTTACAGTTAAGTTAAACTATAGCTGTGATCGACTCATGCATATATTCAGTTCACTAGATCACACACCAGGAACACTTGTGTTATATTGAGCAAGGATGTAACTTAATCCATGCTGAGTTAGCGGCAAAGAAACACACAAAAATAATCGTATCATTATTCTTTCCTGCTCTCCCGTAATCCCATTCCTCCCACAATGTCTAATCACAACCATATAGCACTTTACATTTTTAAACTATCCAATGAATAAAGAAGCAGCGTTATTTTTGACACAGTATGTGATAAACCAATGGGGGAAGGAATATTACTGGACCTTGTCTTTTGGAATGTATCTGAACAAGAGGAGAGTGTGTCAGCGGAGGAGCACTTTGGAGATAGTGATCACTGATCCAAACATTTTGAAGTGGTCGGGAAAGATACAGATGGATCATGAATAAAGATCTTACATTGGGGGGAGACCAATTTCATTAAAATGGCAACGGTAAACTGCATCCACAAGATGGGGAGCATTCAGAAGAGAAACAGTGAATGCTCTGGGCCATCGTGTAAGGATGAAAGCCAAGGGTAACAAGTACAAAGAACCCTGGATTTTGAGGGATATTGTGGGTTGGGTCAATAGGAAAAAGAACGAGTGTAGCTGCTATCAAGGAATAAAGATATTCAAGTATAAGAATTATGGGGAGTAATTGAAAAATGAAATTAGAAAGGCAAAGAGGGGAAATAAAATATAATTGGCAGGCAGGTTTAAGGTGATTCCAAAGATGTTTTATAATCATATTGAGTGGAAAAGAATAACCAGAGAAAGAATATGGCCCATTAGGGACAATCTGTACCTGGAGTCAGAAAGTTTACATGATTTACTAAATTCATACCTTGCATCAATATTCACAAAGGAAATTAACTTTATACTTAGGGCAGGATGAGATTTATCCAGGCTGCCATTGGAGTCAAGGGAAGAGATTGCAAGGGGCCTGCCAGACTGAGATTATTCAAGGGGCCTGCCAGACTGAGATTATTCAAGGGACTGTCCCACTGCGGCGACCTAATCCGCGAGTTAAGAAGAGTGGATTCGACCTTCAAGCTCGAGGGCACTCGCCTGGAAAACCTCGAGCTGGATCGACCGTCAGCGTTGAAACCGCGAGCTGGATTGACCAACCACGCGCGCACACACACACACACACACACACACACACATCGTAAAGGCGGGGGCCAGGGAAAGCGGGGGAGCGCTGTCTGAAATTCAGACCTGCGATGAAGAGGATGGTAAAAGACGGCTGCACAGTGTACGGTAAGCCCTTTAGAGAGCGTGGAGGAGGAGGGGATGGGGAGAGAAGGAGGGGGGAGACACTTTTAAGAAGTATAATAAAGTTCAGTGGGCATTTTACCTACCGGTCGGTCTTCCTTGGTCCTGAAAACTCCAATGAGCCAATCAAAATGCTCGGTCAGCAAAGGAGATTGCTTACGGCTGCCCTCGGCTGCCTGTAACTAAATAGTGACCTCACTCCACTGCACTACGAGTTAAAAAGACCCATGCCGACCAAATTTTACTTGTGGAAAATGTTTTCAACATGCTGAAAAAATTTCCGCGACCGAGCTGAGGCCGCGAGTATTCGGGAACTTCCCTCGAGCATGCAGGAGAGTTCCAGTGACCTCCTAGGACCACGTGTCGACCATGCTGCGAGTTTGAGTCGAGGGCAAACTCGTCTAACCTCGCAGATTAGGTCGCCGCAGTGGTTGATCCAGACGTTTATAACACCCTGGATGTTAATCACGGCAGACCTACTGATGGTATGAAGTTTAAGGGCAGCTGCTCAGATTCTTCCTTGTAGGA
Organism: Leucoraja erinaceus; assembly: GCF_028641065.1. NCBI lineage: Eukaryota > Metazoa > Chordata > Chondrichthyes > Rajiformes > Rajidae > Leucoraja > Leucoraja erinaceus. The sequence continues at coordinate 56,588,384 of NC_073384.1, read as the reverse complement.
AATGGTTATTGTTTTGTACATATACAGTGCAAATGTTACTGACTATTTATCAATCAGTGCAAGAATGTTGTTCCATTCTATTCAGGCATTGACTGTTTTATTATCAGAGGAGTTGTGCATACAATGAACATTTTGCTGTCAGCAAACATTCCCTTTTTTAATGGATTGTTGAAGTAGCCGACCTTCGACAGTGGCCTGAGGAACTTTTGCAGCCAAGGTTGAGGCAACGATGGATAATAAACACTGGCCTTACCAGCAACATCCATATCCCATAAATAAAGAAAAATAATTACCTCCAACAACCACAGCCATTTTTGTCAATCTAAGTGCAGCTCTAGCCAGTGGAATGTTTCCTACATTTCCCATTAATTTCAATTATAGAAAACATTTGTTGATGATACACCAAGTCAAATATTGTCTTGAAGTCAGGGGCAGTCAGCTTCACTATTCTCCTATTTTTTGAAGTGTGTTTTTAGAAGCTATTATAATTTACTTTTATAGTCTTGCTATTTTCATGTTTAATTGCATCCTTGTTATTCATTGCCAATTTCAAAAACAGTCCCAATCCTTGTGCTTACTAATCAAATGGCCACTTCAATACTATCCCAAATTTAACGTGAGTTTAACTACTTTTAATTGAAGTCTTGTAATTTCTGGGAAGTGGACAGAAACATTATCAAACAAAACGTATGCACCATCTGGGGGCAATTCAGCAATGAAGACAGAAGGTTCAAACCAAACTTGCAATTTTCAAAGGAATCGTTTAGCAAGAACCACTCGCTTCATTCAGCACCACCAACACTGCACTCTGTTGGAGTAATTATCAAACAAAATGTAATGTTGAACAGACAAGAGATGATAACTAAAACTCAGTAAATTGGCAAGTTAAACACATAGAGATGAAAGTAGAGATTTCTTTAGGGAAGAATTCCAGAGATGCTTAACTCATCTGGTATGAACAAAGATCAAAGATATATACAAGGAGCCACTTGCAGAATCTCAAATGATCTACTGCTTTCAGGGCTGGAGATTATTATAGAGGTAGAAGCTCATGAGATGAAGGAGGAACATAAAAACAAGAATGAGAGATATAAAATGTTGCCAGAATGAAGGCTAGTGGTGGCCAGTCAGCATGCAGGGTACCAAATTGTTGGGTTCTCTGGAGTTAATAATAATAATAATAATATTATAATAATAATAATAATAATATTATTATTATCTGTTCATTGGGACCAGATAGGTCATAGGCAGTATTTTTGCATAATTTCAAGCTCTATTAATTTGTAGATATTCGTGGGACATCATTGATCTTATTGCCGTCTCTCTATGCCCCTGAACTGATGTGGCAGTTAATTGTAAAACAGATTGTCAAGTCTCTCTGTCACGTACTGTGCAAACTTCATCCCTTTGTTGTTTTTGTTTAATGATCCAGTCACTTTACAGAAACTGTTGACAGGAATGAATACATTCCAGATTAATTGAGATATTTCAATTGAATTTCACCAACTGATATTGTGGTATTTGAATTTGCTTCTCTTCATCAACAGTCCAAAGCTCTAGTTCCTGGCCCAATAACCTAACCACTGCATTACGGTACCCCTAACAAGGATGTAACAAGAGAGGCCCACCAGGAAAACATTTTCTATTATATATTCTATTCTACATTTCCCCTGAACTTCATCCTTCATCTCTCATTTTCACACCTTGTCCTTCCATATCGCTGTGTCTCCCTCTCCCCTGATGCTCAGTCTGAAGAAGGGTATTGTCCCGAAATGGCACCCATTTCTTCTATCCAGAGATGCTGCTTCTCCCGCTGAGTTACTCCAGCATTTTGTGTCTATCTTCGGCATACACTGGCATCTGCAGTTCCCTCCTAAGCATTGTTTTGTTGAGGCAGGGTTAAATACTTCAGCAAATGATGGGGGAGCTAAGGATAAGATTAACAACAGTCAAGCAATTGAAACTGGGTGAAACTTTACCATTTAATTCCCAAAATCTCAAGTAAAAATTACCGTATAGAATTTTTAACATTTGAAGCAAAAAAAAAGTACCAAAAATTAATATTACGTAGAAAGTGATCTTGTATTATCACATCTGGTTAATATTTCCTTTTATGGTTAGTTGGATACCTCAATCGCATGGAAAACAGTGTATTTAAAAAAATATTTCAAGCAATTTCAAGAAATTGTATAGTATCTTCAGGGTGTAATATGTCTGCCCATAAATGGAATGAACATGAAAGCCACACTGCTGTTTTACCTATAACTTCATCTCGATCCCTTCAAAATGGTTTCAAATTGAGTGAAATGTTACCCAAGATCCAAACAGTTGGGATATTGTTTTTGCTTCTGAGTTACTTGGATTACGAGAAAAAAAATAATGATGGTGTTTGACAAGATATCTTATTTCATTAGGCCCATTATCAAATGATAACATCATTAGCTATGCATTGTAGTATTATAAAGCTTCATATAACTAGCACGATAGTTTGTCCTTCGCATAGAGCTGCTAATCAAACTGCTATTAAACCGATCAAATTCCTAATCATTCTAATCAGCAATCACATTCATGCAAACATTTCTGCAAACTGAAACAAAACTAGTTCACTTTTGTGCTATTTTCATGCTTGATATATAACTTGTCATTATTTCCTATTATAATTTGACTTCCACAAAATAATTGTAATATATCTCAGCAGAAAGTGTAGACAGATAAAAGACGAGCAGTAAATGAATGAATGAATGAATACATTTATTGGCCAAGTATATTCACATACAAGGAATTTGCCTTGGTGCTCCGCCCGCAAGTGACAACATGACATACAGTGACAGTTAGGAATGACACATAAAACATTAAACATTAATAATAAAACATTATCGATTAAACCGTCTAAGCCCAAGAATTTCAAAAGCTACTATAGTGAATTTACTGCCAAATTCCTTTAAGGTTTTCAACAACTTAAGGACCTCTATACAAATGCATCTTTTACATTTCTGTACAACATTCATAATCGTGCTGACATCTTAAGGTCATAAGTGATAGGAGTAGAATTAGGCCATTCGGCCCATCAAGTCTACTCCGTCATTCATTCATGGCTGATCTAGCTCTCCCTCCTAACTCCATTCTCCTGCCTTCTCCACATAACCTCTGACACCCGTATTAATCAAGAATCTATCTATCTATCTCTGCCTTAAAAATATCCACTAACATGGTCTCCA